>NC_092511.1:86966939-87693519 GCF_047511675.1 Marmota flaviventris
ACAGAAGCTTTAAGAGAGCAGAGGGTTTCCTTCAAAGTTTGGTGCCTTTTTTTTTTTTTTTTTCCAAAACTCTATAAACACCTTTGTAGAGCCTATTTAATGGTGACGACGATAATGATGGTGAGGTCTGGTTTCATAATTAATATTGTTCTATGAATCATGAGTTGATGGCATTCTAATTTCCTTGCATGGAAGAGTAGTTAGCTTTCAAGTTCTGCCACTAGGAGATGGTAGTACCACAAGTGGAGCCCAAGGCTTTCATGACTTCTATACTGAATCACAAAATGAGAAATGGTATAGTGTCAGGTGGAACCCTGCTGAAGTCCTGGCTGCTGTAGGAATCTGAAACAGGAGAATCATAGGAGTTCTGCTCCAATGTGCTTCATTGATCCCAGAGCCATTACAGAAACAGGGACATGACAGAGACAGGTTAAGACCTCAATGCAAATAACTTTAATGTAGAGAATGTGTCTGGAGAGAGAGACAAGTGCAATGAGGATTTAAACAGGTAAATGTCGTATGGGGATAGAAAGGTAGAGGAGGTGTTTGGTAGAGGATTTGGAGGAAAAAGAATTCCAGAGGTCAGAAATTCAGCTAAGAATAGGCATATTGTTTGTTTTTGTTTTACCAATAAATAGTTGAGTTTGGTTCAGCGTTTGTATGAGGAAGAGTGAGAAAAAAATAAAAGTTTAAAGTAGCTAGAGTTTTGGATCACACTGGACTCATTCTGTAGGCTAGGAGAATGACAGTATTACAATTGTATTTCAGTGTTAGTATTTCTTAGGAATATGCTTTCTCTCATGTATTTTCATGACACACTCCCTCTCCTATTACAGGCCTTTACACAAATAACACCTTTGTGAGGCTTTCCCTGATCTCCAGTATAAAGTTACAACCCCATCCTAGCCCTCCCTGTCTGCCTTCTTTTTTTTTTTTAATTTAATAGCACTTATCACAATCTATTGAATGTATTTTAACAATTTATTTTTATTGTTGTCTTTCTTCCCACTTAAAGGGGAGAATTTTGTCTCTTTTATTACCCGCTGTATTCCCAGTGCTTAGAACAATGTCTGGAAGGTAGTTAAGCTCTCACTAATTATTTCTTGAATAAATGACTGAATATGCTAAGGGTGTAGGATAGATATTAGCCTATAGACCCTGGATTCCAACAGACAAATGAGAGTTCCTCCTGGTATTCCAAGGAGAGGTGATAGGGCCTGAATGAACCAGAGATGCTATCAATATTAGGATAAGGAGGGGACAGTATAGATGTTGAATTACTAGCATTGGCACATGATTGGATGTGGGGGTGAAGTTTCATTGGCAATCAAAGATAACTGTAGAGTTTCAACCTTGGAAAATCAAAGCATGATGATTGAAGGGTAGCCTACAGTGTCTACCATTGCCAGCTGATCAAAGACGATGACTAAGAAAGGACTACTACTTTTGTACAACTAGAAAAGACTACTATATTGCTGAGCTTAGCTTTTGAAATCACTTAGAAATATTTCATTCCTAAAGACCAAATGGCAAGTAATTAAATTGAGTGGGCAAATGCAGACTTATTTTTCCAAGAAAGAAAACATTAGTTGAAAAATTGGTAAAATTCAAATAAAGTTTGATAAAAAAATGAGAAATTAAAAATGAAACTATTATGGAAAATATAAGCAATGTCGAAGGAAGGAAAAGAAGAAATCAGAAATGATTCGGTGGGGTAGATAAGATTTTTTTGGCAACATGGTCAAAAATAACATGTTTTTTTTTTTTTTTTGTGGGGTGGCTGAGAAAATAATTGAGCTAATTATAAATGAAGTTGTCTGAAAGAAGTTGGTTTTATGGAAGATAGTTCTTGTTATCTTTTAATTATGCTAAAATTTAAAACTTGTGGGTAATTAGGACAAAACAGTGCTTGGACTCAGGTTTAATACGTAGGAAGGTATCTTTCTCAGCCCACCAGGTTTGGTTTCCTGTGGGTGATAGCATCAGAGACCCATTCCTAAACAAAGCTGCTTCAGGTGCTTACTAAAAGTGAATATCCTGCATCAAGCTGAATTTGAGCTTAGCATCTATATATTTTAGAACTAAGACAAACAGTGCTAAAATAGGAAATTTTGGGGAAACTGGACATAATGCTTGAACTAAATAGAAAAACTGTTTTGAGACTTGAGATTTTTTTTTTTTTTTTTTAATAGGGACCAAAGATGATGCTAAAAAACGTACTCTCAGAGAAAAAATTTCAGGCTACATGGATAGAGCAGAAAACATAAAGAAATATGTGGATCAAGAAAAAGAAGGTAAAAAGACTACTTTCAGAAAATGTGTCCAGGACTGGGGTGTGGCTTGGTAGTAGAGTGCTTCCTTAACCTAGCATATGTGAGGCCCTCAGTTCAATCCCCAGCACTAAAAAACAAACAAACAAACAAAAAACAGTAGAAAGAAAATGTGTCTGTAAGTTACAGTAATATATTCTATTTACTCAGTATTTCTGGCTTTTGTCCTTTGGACCTCTGTGTGGTATGGACTGTTTGAGCCTGGGAGATTATAGATTTACTCTGTATTTCCTCTTCCCCGTATTGGAGTTATCTTAACCTTTTTTTAAGAAAGCATGCTTGTCTTTTCATTGACACATTTAGCACCCAACACCAACTTAGAACCTGCTGACCTGTTTTATCATTTCAATCTCATTAGAACTTTAGGTTTCACAGCATGAATCCCCTGAAGTCTACCTGGACGTGTGCCACGGGAAGATTTTGGTGCTTTCCCCCTTTGCGCTTCTGATGAAAGCTATACATACTGCAGAACTTTGCCATTTTTAAAAAGGAATGTGCAGATCCCCAGGAAGCTTGTGTATGGAACCCAGTTTAAGAACTACTACAGAGAAATACTGAATATGGATCCCGGATTTTATTTGAAAGTCTAAAATCATTACAGTAGCCAAAGAAACTCCTGGGACTTCTTTCCGATTTTATTGTGAATCAAAATATTTCAAGAGTTATGTATTCCTAATGATTAGAGGTGAGATTTTAATTCCCTACTCATAAGATCCAGTTTACAGACATCTGTATAAATGGGCATTGCCACTCTTATCTGAAGTGCAGTCTAGGGCCAGTGGTTCTGCAGCCCTCAAAAATAGTGTCCTCAGTCCTTAGTTGATTTTCCTCCACATTCTCACAATCCACTGCCCAGCTCTTCCTAGTGTTCTATACTGACATATCCTGCAGACTCCCACTGAACTGTTTAAGTGGAAATAAAACTGTACTTTCTTCACCATAAGTTCAAATATAGAATGAAATTTACCTCCAAAACAATGAAATATAGTACCACATCAGCACTGAGTTAAGATAACTTATATGACTAGCATGGCTTGAAAATTCATGCATATTTGCTGACATTATCTCTGTGGAAATATTTGGAACAGAATCCAAATCATAACTGTGTGTGTGTGTGTGTGTGTGTGTGCGCGCGCGTGCGCGCGCACGAATTGCCTGGGGGTTGGTTGTTTATAGTGCTAGGAGTTGAACCTAGGACCTTGAACATGCTAGGCAAGTGTTCTACCACTGAGCCACACCCTAGCCCAGCTTTTATTTATTTATTTTTTTGACTTTAAAAAGCTTCTTTTTTTTTTCCTTTATTTAGCTGACTTTGTGCTTATGCTTTCAACACTTTCACAACAAATTTCTGCTCCTGATTAAGAAAGCATGCTTGTCTTTTCATTGACACATTTAGCACCCGACACCAACTTAGACCCTGCTGACCTGTTTTATCATTTCAGTCTCATTAGAACTTTAGGTGTCACAGCACCTGGACATGTGCCACAGGAAGATTTTGGTGCTTTCCCAATCTTCTTGGTACAAAAGTAAACAATTCTGTTCCCAGGGTTTGGGTATAGCCTGATTTTGTAGGCTTTGTTAGGAAAGCCTACAATAGTACATCAAATAATGGGCCATTCTGAGTGCCTCTAAACACTACTCTGCAGAGGGGCCAAACCACTTTAGAGAAGGTGTATAGTGCAATAGCACATAAGTTAAAAATTACCAGTAGGGTTATATTTTTTAAAAACTTTAAAGTTCTCCGATAACTTATTCAAAAATTAGTAACACCAGTAGAATTATCCTATTGATCATGTGACATTGCCAGTCTTTCACTTGAATTATTAAGTTGTACTATAAGTTTCCACTTAAAACATTCTGTAGTGTGATTGGCAGATACACGGCTCTGGACTCAATTGCCAGCACAAAAAATTTAAAAAAGAGAGAGATAAAACAACAACATCTTTTAGTGCTAAGAAAGACTTCTGAATGTCCTGTTAATGTTAATGTTTGTATTTAATAATTTATTAAATTACAAGACCAAAAAAAAAAAAAAAGGATAAGTCTGAAGAGGACCAGCTGCTACTAGTTGTGATTTTACCCATGGTAACAAAAAGTTATCTAATGGGATGCTTTTGTACATACAGTACTCTCTCGAATAAACTTTTTTCTCTGTAGGATCCAGCTCAGAAACCTGTTCCAAGAAACCTCTGGAATTTCCCCTTCCTACTTTAATGAAGATAGAATCACTCATGGAGTGGTTTGTCTTATTTACCTCTGTATGTGTAGCATCTTGTAATATGTACAGAATAGAGTAGACATTCAATAAATATTTTTTGAGAGAATAAGTGTAAAAATTAATTTGTAATTGATCATGAGTAATATAAAATGTATAAAAATTTATATTACTGAAGCTTGTGTCTTATAGATGGAAAATATCACAAGCAAATTAAAATAGAAGAGAATGCGACAGGATTCAGTTATGAGACACTTTTTAAAGAATACCTTAATGAGACAGTTACAGAAGTTTGGATAGAAGATCCTTATATTAGACAGATTCATCAGGTAAGTGAAATACACTAAACTATAATGAAATGTTATTTTAAATGTATAACCAGCCATCCATGTTTGTGGGTTGCACATCTAGATTCAAAGGAAATTGAAAACATCTTTATAAAAAATTGACATATGCCAGGCATGGTGGCACACATCTGTAATCTCAGTGGCTTGGAAGCTGAGGCAAGAGGATCACAAGTTCAAAGCCAGCCTCAGCAAAAGCAAGGCACTAAGCAACTCAGTGAGACCCTGTCTCTACATAAAATACAAAATAGGGCTGGGGATGTGGCTCAGTGATTGAGTGCCCCTGAGTTCAAACCCTGGTGCTCCACCCCCAATAATTTGATGGCTGTCCAAGTTTTTTTCTTGTCATTATTCCCTAAGCAAAATAGTAAAACAATTATTTACATAGGATTTACATTGTATTAGGTAATGCTATTATAAGTATCTACAGATTCAAAGTATTTAGGAGGGTACGCAGATATTCTGTGCAAATACTGCAACATTTTATATAAAGGACTTGAACAACCATGGGTTTTATTATGGTGGGGGTCACTGAAACCAGTGCCCCAGAATACCAAGGGATAACTATGCTAGCTATTAATAACCCATCTCGCTGTCTTTCAGCTATATAACTTACTTCGATTTTGTGAGATGCTTATTAAGAAACCATGTAATGTAAAAACTATTCACCTTCTCACCTCTCTAGATAAGGTAAGTATCTGGAAGAACTTTCTTAACTTACTAATTTTATTCAGTTACAAGGTATAGTCTGATCAAGGAAAACCTTGATGCACTGTATTGGTTAGATCTATTTCCTTGAAATTGAACTTATTATCTAAATAATAAGCATAGCATATCTTGAGAAAAATGCTGTTGATTTTAGGATGTTGACCTTATTTGGCCATTTTGATAACCTCTGTTAGTTTAGGTAGTTTGTTAGTTCCGTGTTTTGGAGGTGATCATGCAGTCTGCACTTTGGGCAGTTTTGTCTCTTTATCTGGGATTAGCAGTTTGATAGAAGGCATCTCTATTTTTATTTTGACCTAAGTAGTAGTTTTTCTAAATAATCATGATTTCCAGGATTACTTGGATAAGTAGGCAGCCCCACTTGAATAACCTAAAGATAATTACTAAAATACATAAAAGGAGACAAGTTGGAATTGTGAATGTTCATGTTAGAAAAAGAACAGTTATTTTTATAAAAACTATTGTTTTCGAAACAACTTCACAATCTTGAGTTACTTGTTATAACAGATATAGAAACTAATAGAACCTTTTTTTCATTCATGTATTTATTCCTCACTCAAAATAAGTCATAATTTAAAGCCATAATTTTTCCACATTTTTAATTGGTACATTATAGCTGTACATACTGGTGGAATTTGTTGTTACATGTTTGTACATAGCATACAATATATCAATATAATTTGGTCAATGGCATTCCCCAGTGTTTCCACTCTTCCCTCCTCCCTACCCCAGGTCCCTTTCCTCTGTTCTACTGATCTCCCTCCAATTTTCATGAGATTCCCACTCTCCCTTTTCTTTTTTCCTTTCTAGTGTTCATATATAAGATAAAACATACAACTGTTGGCCTTCTGGGTTTGTAAAGCCATAATATTTTAAAAGATAAAGGAGAATTTGTGATGTTAACAAGACAAGTACCAGTCTAAGGTGCAACACTGAACAGTTGTTCTCTTTTTCCTATAGTGGAATAAATGCATGACAGTTACACATAAAATTTCACTAAAGATCTGGAATGAGGCAAATAATTCTTCGAAACAAACTGTCCAATGAGCAGAGGCATGCTGCAAATATTTTTCTGTTAATATTTTACTATAAGATGAAAAAATTTCCAAAGTGACTACTAATTCAGATCCTTCATTTCCTGTGCCTGGCCTTGAATTCTATCTTCCTTCCTTGGTGACATCCAAATCCAGGAAGGTTTCTGCATTCCATGCTGAAAAATGCATTCCTCAGCACAGATGGACATTAATGAGCCCATGTGCAACCTTCATGCAGTACCTCCAGGGAAGTCAGGAGCTCAAAACACAGAGCACAGCATCATTTATATAAAAAATAATTTTGGCTGGAGATATAGCTCAGTTGGTAGAGTGCTTGTCTCACATGCACAAGGCCCTGGGTTCAATCCCAGCACCACCAAAAAAACAAAACAAAACACTCATATATGTGTGTGTGTGTGTGTACATTTATATAAACAATTTTAACTGTCAAATGAGCTCTGACTTTTGAAGACCACATATATAAACAAACCAAAATACTGTCTTCATATCTTTTTTTTTTTTTGTAAAAAGTTGAGTAAACCATCAAAGTAGGAAAAAAAGTACAGAAACCATGAAAAATGAAAATTTAAAGGGTTTATGCCAAAAAAGACAAACCAGTCCTCTCCAGCCCAACTCATCTGTTTTGGGGCGGTGAAATTATATACAGGGTTATCAGGCAGTAGATGGTCCCTCCCATAGTTACCGCCATGCAGCTCTAATAAAGCGTTCAGTCAAGCAGGCCTCATTTCAGGTGGATGTGCACACCATTGGATTCCTGGAAAAACTTCTGTATCTCTGGAACTTTGTTCTTCCCAGCATAATCATATGCAATGGGACTGGTGGTCAGTTTAGATGGCATGACAAATATGATAGGTGGCTCTTCTCTGGAAACCAGAGACCTTAATCCATGGAATGTGTCACATGAGTGGACTTCAGAAACTTCATACACACAGTAAAGATACATCTTAATCTGGGGGCTGGGGTTGTGGCTCAGTGGCAGAGCGCTTGCCTAGCATGTGTGAATCACTGGGTTTGATTCTCAGCACCCCATATAAATAAATAAAAAATAAAGGTCCATCAGCAACTAAAAAAAAATTAAGAAAAAAGAAAGATACATCTTAATCTGGAAGAGCCCACAGACTTGTAGGCCTCTTAAGCCCAAACTCCAGCCAACTTCTGCATGAAGTCACTCAACTCATAATACATGATAACCTGAGTCCACAGCTAATGCTGTGTGACCACCTATAGAACCTTTTCATATTAATCCATCTATACAATATTCATTGTATAGCTTAGGGATAATTTAAAATATTAATAAATAAGGCAGCAATTATATTTTTGCTCTTAGCAGGGGTGTGTGAAAGAGTCACAAAGAAATGGCCTAGAAGAAATAAAAACGTCACTCAGTAGACATGGAGTGCTGTTGGAAATAGAATACTCTTCTTCAATACATGACCGAGAAATTAGGTTAGTGTACAGTATTTTTATTTTTATACAATTGAAATATATGTTTAAAATTTTTCTTAATAAATGTCATAATTGCATGTAAATATTACATTTAAATATTCAAAATTCAAATAAAGCTCAGTTCTAGTAATTTCACTTTTGAAAAGAGGAAAACCTTAGCTTACTTTGTTCTGTGAGTATAATATTTCCTAACTGAATTGAATTTACATGTTCTATGTCATGTGGGAAGAGGCAGTACTGCTTTTCTGCATGGTACATTAAGTATTATGATATTGAAATAATTCTTTTTCTAATGAAATTAATATTTAGTGTGGTTTTCCTTAAAGTAGGTAAGTAAATATTTTGATGGACACAACAGTATGCTGAGTCAATAAGAAAACAGTATATGCGGTTATTTTTATAATATTTTCCCTCTGTTTAGAACAGTGGTTTTCATAATGATAGCAATGGCACCCTTATTTTTAATGAAAATTAACTTAAATATGCAGAACAGATGAAAATATAGTTGCTGAGGTTGCAACAGGGGTAAAGGTCCAGGACTCTTCCTGCTCACTTTCACCATCTGCAGGTGGGAAAACCCCCAGAACACCTCGATCCCTTGACTGACAGCTTCCCTGAATATATTTGGTAACCACTTGTTAGCAGAACAGGGAAATTTTATCAACAAGCTGAAATTCAAGAATAAATTTTAATTTAATTGTTAGATTTTTTAATAGCTAATCAAATCAGCTAATTATTTCTGTGGTCCTTTTGTTTCATTGTAAACAGAGCCCGTGATTAACCCCAGGTTAGATTGAACTTGTGTCATTGGAGGAAGTGGTTTTCTTGGTTAGGGGGAAATTTTGCTCCTACTTAACACAATACAGCTTTAATAATTGTCTGATTTTAATGCCTTGAATATAATACTCTGTATTAATTTCAATAGGTTCAACAATGGATGGATGATTAAGATCGGAAGGGGACTCGATTATTTTAAGAAACTGCAGGTAGGAAGCTAGGCATGGTGGCAATGCCTATAATCCCAGCAGCTTGGAAGACTGAGGTAGGAGGATTGCCAAGTTCAAAGCCAACTTTAGCAACTTAGCGAGATCCTATCTCTAAATAAAATATTAAAAGGGCTAGGGGGCGTTGGGGATGTGGCTCAAGCGGTAGCACGCTCGCCTGGCATGCGAGCAGCCCAGGTTCGATCCTCAGCACCACATACAAACAAAGATGTTGTGTCCGCTGATAACTAAAAAATAAATATTGAAATTCTCTCTCTCTCTCTTTAAAAAAAAAAAAAAAAAGGGCTAGGGATATGGCTCAGTGGTTAAGTGCCCCAGGCTCAATTCCTGATAGCAAAAAAAAAAAAAGGAAAAAGAAAGAAACTGCAGGTAGGACATAATTTTATGAGTTAGTTTGTAGTGCTGTTTTTGTATAACTTTTATCTATATGTATATGTATTTTCTTCCTAGGGTCGTTTTCCCCTTGGATACCATGATTTTGACCTGAGGCCATGTCATGAAACAACAGTGGACATTTTTCATAACAAGCATACAAAAAAAATATGATGGATAGTGGCCTAGTCAATATATATTTCTACTTTCAGTGATATCTTAGTCCATTTTCTGTTGCTATACCTGAATACCACAGGCTGGATAATTTATAAAGAATAGAGGTTTATTTAGCTCTTGGTGGAGGCTAAGACATCTTAAGAACATGGTGCTGGCAACTGGTGAGGACCTTCTTTCTGCACATGGAGGACGGCATCACATGGCAAGACAAAGCAAGCATGCCAGAGAGCTCACTTTTATAACAAAGCCACTCCTGTGAGGCACAGCCCTCATGACCCAGTCATCTTCCAAAGGTCCCACCTCAACACTGCTGTACTGGGGACCACGTTTTCAACACATGAACTCTTGGGGAACACATTTAAACTATAGCAAGTGAACATAAGATTTTTTATAAATTATTTTTTTACTATGAATAGACCTTTCCTATAATAAATGAATTAACAATAAACTTACGTTTCTACTCATTTATGAATTCTGTGTGTCAACTGTAGGAACAATCAGATATTTTGGCAAATGCATTACTCAATAGGTCTACAGTGTTTCTTTTTATATAGTCATATAGCTGGTTAAGATTTTGCCAGCTTTTTCTCTATTTGGCTGTTGGAAAATAAGTCAACAAATAATGAGCATCTCTTATGATGTGAGCTGGATGTTATTATTGCCCCTGGGAGTTTAGAGTTCAAGAGGGAAAATCATAGTTTACAGTGATCTTAAGAGAGAGATGGGTTTGGGGTGGGGGATATAGCTGGGGATATGGCTAGGGATATAGCTCAGTGGTAGAGTGCATGCTTAGCATTTGCAAGGTCCTGGGTTTGATCTCTCAGTATTTACCCCCGGCTCCCTCACCAAAAGAACAAAAACAAAAGTACGATATTAACTATTAAAATTTTAAAAATTGTCTTTGGCAGACATTCACCAACACTCCGTGGTCTCCTATTACCTAGCCCCATGAAGGCAGATCAACTCATTTAGTCATCCTGATGCACATACTGCCCCTCATTCACCTTGGCTGACACCTTTATAAAGCCTTACAGCTTAGAATCAACTGTTCTGGATAAGCTCATCCATCCAGATGCCAGGTGATTGGTTGGGGACAAAGACTAGGTTCCATGGTCACAGGCTGGAAGAGGAAATATATGCTGGAGGCAATGGGCAGTGCACAAATTAAAGAATAAACTAAGCCAGAGGAAAACAAGTACCCCAGGATTCAGTACTGGAGAGTGCACACATAAACATCTGGAGAATATGCCTACGGAGAGGAACAAAGAATATGAACAAGAATATTCTTAGCATGGAGGAACAAAGCCAGGTAGAGACCTTTGGCTGTCCTGGGCGGGCTCAGACATGTTTATTTAGCTTTCATGAGCCAGTAGGTACATGATTGAATTGGTATAAAAGGCAAGGAAGGAATTACAGAAAGGTTCCTGGTACTTTTCTTTGATGCTTTCAGGTTTAGAAGCTGAAAATGCTAAACCTAAAAAATTCAGGGTCTGAGAACACTTGGATTTTAGGCCTAACAAAAGTTCCTTTCAGCATCTTAGCTTATCCTCATGGTGTGGAAGTGGCACAGCTTTTCATTTGGGTGAGGACATCTCTACCTTCCTATTAAAATAATACTGATTTCTAGGGGCTGGGGTTGTGGCTCAGTGGTAGAGCACTCGCCTAGCACATGTGAGGCACTGGGTTCGATCCTCAGCACCACATCAAATTGAAATAAAGATATTGTGTGTCTACCTACAACTAAAGAATAAATATTAAAAAAAAAATAATAAGGGGCTGCGGATGTGGCTCAAGCGGTAGCGCGCTTGCCTGGCATGCATGCGGCCCGGGTTCGATCCTCAGCACCACATACAAAGATGTTGTGTCCGCCGAAAACTAAAAAATAAATAAATATTAAAAAATTCTCTCTCTCTTTAAAAAAATAATAATACTGATTTCTAGACATATGTACATGTCACTGTAGAGAATCTGCAGTCTACAACCCTCTAAATTATTTTTCATTCAGTTCCTATAAAAATCCCATCGAAAGGCAGGGGATGTAGCTCAGTGGGCCCTGGATTCAATCCCAGCATGGGAGGGGGGAAGGGACCCTGGCTGAGAGAGTATTTAAGGAAAAGTTCCATTATTCTATATATATGGGGCCCCCAGATCAAATTAGAACAGTAGAAGGCTACCAGGTGCAAGCTTAAATATGTCAAGGAATGTATAAGAACTAAAGGAACAACTACAAGTTTTACAGAAAGATGTAAGAAAACTCAGAAAACTGGAAAGAAAAATTACATGTTTTTTTAGTTGTAGGTGGATAGTATGTTTTTATTTTATTTGTTTATTTTTATGTGGTGCTAAGGATCAAACCCAGTGCCTCTCATATGCTAGGCAAGCACTCTGCCACTGAGCTACAGTCCCAGCTCCTAAATTACATTCTTGAATGGAAGGTTTCCTGTCAGTTCTCCTTAAATTGGTTCATATGTTAGATGACGAAGATGACTAGCACTAGGAGACTTGCTCGACACAATTATAAGACACAGCTACAATAATTCTTTAAACATGAATTGGCATAGGAATGGCTAACAGTGGAATACAATAAAGAACTTAGAAACAGAAAGTCAGTCTGTGTGTGCGGATAATATGTAATAAACATGTCAGTTTAGTGGTTGGAAAAAATATTAGATCTCTGTCCTGCTCTACTTAAATAATCCTAAATGAATGAATGAAAACTAATTAAATAGAAAACCCAAGTGTATTTTTAAACCCCTATTAAATATATAAACATAATACAAAACCCAGGAACTGTCAAAGGAAGAGCAAAAGAACAGATCATATATTAAAACAGAAGAACCCAGGGCTAGGGTTGTGGCTCAGTGGTAGAGCACTTGCCTAGCATATTTGAGGCCCTGGGTTCAATTCTCAGCACCACATATAAATAAATAAAATAAAGATCTATTGACAACTAAAAAAAGAAAAAAAAAAACCAGAAGGAACCAAAATGAAGTTTAGAAACATGAAAGATCAAATTGACAACATATAAAAAAGTTTTAAGATTCCTGATATGTAAGAAAGATGGTGTGATTTTCAGCAGTGACCCTGATCTGCCCTTTAGCCTCATTGAGTAGCTGGCTCTTTGAGCACCATTCACTGGTCTTTCCTGCCAGTGTGAGCATCCCCAGCCAGGTGCTGCCCTACTTTTTGTGCTTCATGAACCAACTTCTTAAAAGGTTTCTCTCTAAACAGTTCTTTCCCATTTGTGCACCAACTGTTCATACTTTCCACCACTTCACTTGCTGCTGTCCCAGTCACTCCACTGAAATTGCTTTTGGTAAGCTCAATAGTGACCTCCATACCACCATATCTAATCAGCACTTCTTAACACCTTCGTATTGACCTTTGGGGGCATGTGACCAAGCTGGTCCTTTTCTTCTTGAAACTCAGCTTCTGGGAAACATGCATTTCTCTTCCATCCTTCCTTTTGAACAGTACAGTTGGGGTCAAGGGTGCTAGCTCAGTGGTAGAGTGTGTGCTTAGCATGTTCAAGGCCCTGGGTTTGATTCTAGACACAAAACAAAAAAACACTACAGTTCCCCTGAAGTAGGTAGTAACCACTTTTCTTCAACCCATACTTTCCTGGAGCGACTGTAACAGTAAGTTTTCTTAGTAAAAAGCAATAAAAACTGCTGCTACTTGATGTAAGCAGGATGTATGTGGAGAGCATTAAAAGGCTGGTAAGTGGTTTAAACCATCACCATGAGAGTTATAGACTGAAATGTGGAGGCTTTGCAGGGAAGATTTGTAACCCAGAATTAATCATGTCACCCTGTGATAAGGGATGGATGTGGTAGCCTACATCACTTCTGTTACTGGCACTGCCACTGCCAGCCTCACTGCCTTTACTACCCCAGAAAGTCAGGCTCCTGGACTGTCTAAGGGTTTTCACCCATTTAGGGTTCTCTGCATCACTACTTTCAAAGTTTGGAGCAGGTGCCTCTGACTGGCACAGCCTAGCTCTTGCATCCATGCCCTCACAAATCATATTTGTGAAATTAAAATCTTCCTCACTAGGCCATCCCCGCTTTGAGATAACCTGTTGTAGGCAGAACCCTGCATCCACACCTGTTCTTCCTCTTCTAAAAAATAGAAAAATGTAGCCATATGTAGAGATCAGGTCGTTAAAGAGGCAATTGAGTTAAAATGAAGTGTTTGAGTGGGCCTTAATCGATGTGACTGAGGTCCTAAGAGGACCTCACAGATATGCATGCATTCAGAGGGAAGCTGTGGGAATATGGGGTGCTTGTCCACAAGCCAAGGTCTCAGAAGACACCCTATCTTGAACTTGGAGCCATCCAATCAGTGGGTGTTATGGTAGCCCTAGCAAGTTAACATAGTCTCATTATTTCCTTTTTAAATGAACCAAAATTAAGCCATGTCCTGAAAATAGGAATCATCCATCCCTCATTTTTTTTTTGTCTTTTAAAAATTTGTTCTAATTAGTTATATATGACAGCAGAATGCATTTCAACTCATTGCTATCCCTAATTTTTAAAATTTTTTTTATAGTTGTAGATGGACAGCATGCCTTAGGTTTTTTTTTTTTTTTTCTAATGTGGTGCTGAGGATCGAACCCAGTGCCTCACACATGCTAGGCAAGCACTCTGCCACTGAGCTACAGCCCCATCCCCGCCATCCTTAATTTTTAACAAGGGCCGAACACTGTCCACTTCTTTCCATGGCACTTGCCTGCACCTCAGCAGTAGCTTCCAACTACTGGCCACTCCCAATCTTGCTTCATTCCAGTCCATTCTCCACAGAACAGTAATCTTTATTAAAACTTCTTATCGCACTTAAGACCAAGCTCTCCTGTAGCCTATTAGTCTCTACATGATCTGGTCTCTACCCATCTCCACCTTCACCTTTCCTGATTTTCCACCTTGTTTGCCTATTCCCTCAACACTGTCAAGAAGCCCAGTCTTTCCTGCTTTAGAGCCTTCCTGTATGCTGTTCTGTTTGGCAAATTGTACTTGCCACTGAAATCTCATTGCAGATCTTATGACTATGAAATTCCTTCTGTGGGGATGAGTAACTGTGTTCCCTCTCCTTGAATTTGTGCTTGAGACCCCAGAAGTGATACTATATTACTTCCAAAGCTGTGGCATAAAATAGGTTCTGCCCTGCTTCTTTGGTTGCTTGTTCTTGGAACCCATCCACCTGCTTGTGAGGAAGTCCAGGCAGTCCACATGGAGAGGAACCAAAGCCCTCAGTCCAGTCACCAAAGAGCTCCCAGCATACAACCAACTCATTTGCCAGCCATGTGAATAAGCTATCTTGGAAGATATTTCTGGCTCCAGTTAAATTCTCCTAGTTAATGCTGTTGGATCAAATACGCTATCCCTACCAAAGCCTGTTCGAATTGTATGAGTAAAATGATTCTTGTTTTAAGCTATCAAGTTTTAGAATGGTTTGTTACACAGCAATAACTGACATAACCTTGAATATTCTCCTCCCCATCCACCCACTTTGCATGGCTTTCTTCTTATCCTGTTTAAATGTCATCTTCCTGGTAGTTCTACCTAGGTAACCCCTATTATTGCCTGTTAATCACTATCTCAGCTTTTCCTTAATACCATTTTTATCTTGTAACTAATTATCTTCTCCTAAGCCAAAGATTTTAAAACTGAGGTCTTGATATATTAATGAGTGATAAGAACAATAAAAAGTAAAAAGGGCTGGGGTTGTGGCTGAGTGCTTAAGTGCCCCTAGGTTCCATCCACAGTACCCCCAACAAAAAAGACCAATTTTTTTTTTTTTGGTGTGTGGGGCGGGCACCAGGGATTGAACTTAGGGGCACTTGACCACTGAGCCACATCCTAGCCCTATTTTGTATTTTGAGACAAGGTCTCACTGAGTTGCTTAGGGCCTTGCTTTTGTTGAGGCTGTCTTTGAACTCACAATCCTTCTGCCTCAGCCTCCTGAGCCACTGGGATTACAGGTTTGTGCCACTGCACGCAGAACCAATTTTTAAAACACACACACACACACACACACACACAAAATGGAAAATATCAGAGAAGTAAATAGTAAGGAACAAGCATCGTATTGTTAAGCTTATTAGGTATGCATAAATGTGTGTTAAGGCACAATGTAAAATATATTTTTTACTTTGGTCTGATTTTTAAAATGTCTGAAAGGCATTATACTAAACTGTCAATTCCTGAGGTCAGTGATCATGTCTTTTTAACTCCCTATGAACATCTAATATCTAGTCTAGTGCTTGACATAGTAGGCACTCAATACTAACACACAGTATATTTTAGAAATAAAAGCAGTATGAGAATTAATCAGCTGTAGAGACAGGAAATGGTCAACAAGAATGATACTCTGAAGAAATTTTGTAATGAAAACATTGAGAATCTTTTCACAAGCATCTTGGGCAGGAATGTTTTGGGAAAAGGGAGACATGTTCATTCATTTTGGTTAAGGATCCAGTAAAAGTGGGAAGACAAATGCAAGATAAAGAAGATATAATGGTGCAAGTCCCAAACACAAGCAGGAGAGGAAAGATCCAGGTTTAATTAGAGAGGTTATACTTACGGCAAGAGAGGCACTTCCTCCTGAGATTGAAAGAAAAGATAAATATTGAAGTAGAGAACCTGGAGCTAAAAGACTCATTTATGAAGACTTCAACTCTCAACAAATTAAGAATCAAAGGTTTGTGAAGACTTGTAAGGGCTCTGTGTTTGGGACTGGGGGTCTCTGATAAACTTTGTGATTGTGGCATGCTTAGTGGCTAGGAAGTTTCTGTGCAAAGGCACAGAATGCCTGGCTGCTGGGAAACTTCTGTGTAAAGACATGGGATGCCTGGCTGCTTTAGAGATGTCCTTCACAAGAAAGCTCTGTTAAAGTCGTATCAGCTTCAACCTTCATCTCAGGCACACAGCTCCTGGGGAATATAGGGACTCTCTTGTTAGAAAACCACAATGATTCACTGAACCTAAATCTGTCCACATAATAGTAACTTTATACAATGGATTTTCTTAAGAGCTGCACAAATCTCCTGACACTGCATATTGTAACTGTAACTGCAGAATAAGCAATCTTACTGACACTGTATAAACAATAATGTAGATATGGTACTAATGATCTAATGTAAATTATTGATATAAATAAACGTGCCCACTTGGACAAGCAGTCACTTTTCCTGCCTCTGCATCTTGTGTCTGTGTCACCCTTATTTTATTTTCCTTACAAAGACTAGTGGAATTCTGGAGCCTGTGAGAGTGGTAACCTTTAGGAATAAGATGCCTGAGAATGAGAGGAATGCCGGGCATAGTGGCACACACTTCTTATCCCAGCTACTTGTGAGGCTGAGGCAGGAGGGTCACAAGTTAGAAACCAGCCTGAGCAATTTAGCAAGACCATCTCAAAATTTAAAAAAAAAAAAAAAATGGCTGGACATGTAGCTCAGAGAATGCTTACCTAGCATGCATGAGGCCAAGGATTCAATCACCAGTACTGCAAAATTTAAGAATGAGAGGAAGTCAACCAGAGATGAGATGAATCTGACACCAACAGAAAGATGTGGTAAGTTAAAAACTGTAAATATGAAATTGGGCAAATCTGCATGATTATATGATTTTACCCCCTGGATTGCTTGCCATCTAGGTATAGAAATAGAAAACTGATTGGAGATATATATATATATATATATATATATATATATATATATATATATATATATATATATATTTTTTTTTAAGTGGCAATGGTAGGTCAAGGGAGAAAAACAGATGAAAACATTGGTAAGAAAGTACAGTATACTTGAAATAATTCAGGCTTGGTGAGGGAAGGAAATGAAGGTAAGAGAGATTAAAGTCAAAGGCTGGGGAAAATGCAATGGGTTTCATTTAGTGAGAGAAGATGGAAAGACAAGAAAATATTTTAAATATGAGAGAATTTTAGAGATTATGATATTAGAGGTGGCAATAGAGGTATGAAAACAAGCAATTGTGAAGCTGGACTGTCTACTGTGGTATACATTTCCAAGGCAATAAGAAGTGAAGGAGCTGAAATATAAATGTGTGCCAGGAACTAAATCAATGAAGAAAGAGTTTTCTAGATGTCAAAAGAGAAGATGAACAAGGACAGATAATAAACAATTTCAAATGGGGAGAAGTTACTGAAAGAGACTAGGCTTTTTTCCCCAGACATGGTCCTCACTGTTGCCCAGGCTGACGCTGAACTCCTGAACTTCAGTGTCCTTCCTGCCTCAGCCTCCCAAGTGCTGGGATTACAAGCAGATGCCACTGCACTCAGCTTTTTTGTTTTTTAGACATACAATGCATTTAAAAGTTTTATTCTCTCATTGAAACTGACAATATAAATAGTTACTTGGAGTCACATTATTCCTCTAATTTTTTCACAAAGAATATCCCATTTACTATGTAGTTCATGGTCTTCTGGGTATGTTCTAAGTAAAATGTTTGTCAGCATGGTAGTTTCAGTTGGGCAAAACTTGCTGCCAATAAAACTTGAATTTAACTTGTCACATATTGCCAGTGGTATCCAATGATCAGGTGCTTCAATATTGCAGATTTCAATTCTTCCATTCTTTATATCTATGAATAATTTAATTTCCAAGTGTGACTGCTCATATAACACATCCAAAGTAGTGTCTATACTAAACTTTGGTGTTTTGCCATATATCCATTCCCAAGTTTGTAGTTCTTTGGCTTTGCTATTTATTCCAGGAAACAGTGTTTCATCTGTTGGATTTATTAGATTAATGTGATTATCAATTTGATGATAAGCAGCATACTCTGTAGCAATAGCATTCATCAGCACTTCACAGGTCAGAGTGGGATCTTTCTCCAAAAGATTTTTCACTAAAGAAGGTATGCTAGTAGTGGCATTGCTCTTGATCCCTTGGTAAGGGCTCTTTAGTGAAGAAGACAAAGAGGTTCCATCAGTACTACATAATAAAGTGCAATGGTGATAAGCAGTAGTCCGGCCAATCTTTGAGGCCGTTCCTGAGATTTTAAACTGACCATCAAGTAAAAGGTCAAATCTTTTGGTAGCCTGAACATCCAGTTGGGGTTGGACAGCATTCAGTGCTCTCACAATTAATTTCAGATTGTCCATTCTATCATACTTTTTTTTGGTTGTAAAGAAAGTCAAATTGATATTACCCATATCATGGTAGACTGTTCCTCCTCCACTTCTTCTCCTAGCCAGTTTTATACCTTCTTCTCTCATCAGATTCAGGTTACATTCTTGCCAAGGATTTTGATGCCTACCAATCACAACACAGGGAGAATTTCTCCAAAAGAAAAGAATTGGCTTGCCTTCTAAGTTTACATGGTCATGGATCCAGTCTTCTACAGCCAGATTTTGATATACATCATTGGAAATTGACTGTAAAATGAGCCCACCTTTTGTAGTGTTTTTAAAGCCTGCTGCTGGAACCTTGTAATTACAAAGCAACTGGAAGCAGTTCTTCACTGAAAATGGGATCAGCATGCTTTTAAAAATGGAAGACAAAAAACAAATTAATTCAATGAAAAAAGGAAAATTAAATTCTACCTTCTAGCCATCAGTTATTGGTTATTTGATTCAAACTTAACTAGGTGTCCTGTCTGATTGCTTTTCTTGCCTGTTGGCTTTTTAGTCTTTGCAACTCTATAACAAAGTACTTTAAAAAAAATGAAGATAAAATTCAATAATTTCAGTTGAAATGAAGGCACAGATTTTTCAAACAAAAAATGATGCAGCAAATACATTACACATACCAAAGCCAAACAAATTATTTTGAATTCATAATACATGTTCATTGAAAAAAAATGAGGAAACAACAGGTAAACAAAAGAACAGAAAACATAATCCCACCGCTGAAAAGAACCACAATTAACATTTTGGTATAAACAACCCATTTTATGTCTTCTGGGAATTATGTATATACATATAAATGATTTTTTATTTTTATTTTTAAGATGAGGTCTTACTATGTTGCCCAGGCTGGCCTCAAACTCCTGAGTTCAAGTGACCTTCCTGTCTCAGCATCCCAAGTAGCTGGGACTACAAGTGTATACATCATTGTGCCTGGCTCTCGTTCTACATTAAATCTATTTTAAAATCAGCTTTAATGACTGTGTAATATTTTATTATTAAATATATTAGTTCACAAGTTCAAGGCCAGTCACAATGTATAACTTAGCAAAAATCCTTCTCAAATTAAAAGCACTGGGCTGGTCATGTAGCTCAGTGACTAGCATATGTGAAGCCCTGGGTTCAACTGCCAGTACCATTAAAAAAAAAAAAGCCAGTTTACTCAGTTTCTTAGTCTATATTGCTTTTTTTTTTCTAGTTTTCCTGTATTATCAACAATGCATTCATGAACATCTCTATGGAAAGTTCTAATTATGTCTTTACAATGTTATAAAAATAATTCCTATTTCAACTTGGAATATATGATTTACTGCCAGCATAACTTTTACTTAGGTCAATATTAAATTAGTATGAATTAAAGAACGGCTAGATTAGAGACTAGAAAAATCAGTTTACACCTTCCCTTAAGAAACATCTGGAGAGTTTAATAAAGGAAGGGATACTTGAACAGTGTTGAAATTTGATGGTTGATGGGAGTAGCATATGCAAAGGCATATACAAAGGCTGAAACTATCAGGATCTTCTACTACTAAGGCATGTTTTGGGTTGGCCTTCCTAAGAGACAGTTACACTGACAGTATTCTAGCTCCACTGATGCTCACAGCTCTATTGTCCTAGGAAGTTCTCTGCACTCAGATTGCATTTCTTTGGTGAATCTCCTTGTTCTTGGTTTTGTTTGAGTTTGATAAAGTCTTGTACTCATTCAATAAATATTTATGGAATGCCTGCTAGGCACAGGTAGTAAGAAGACAGAGAAGGGAGGAGACAAATTCATGTAATCCTAAAACATTTGGATTCTCTGTTTAGGCAGCTATGATCTACTGATGTATTTTAAGCAGAAAAGTGTTGAGTCATACAAAACTATCTCCACAGTGTTGTGCATGGATTAAAGAAAGGCTAGACTAGAGACAAAAAGAGTAGTTAACTGATAATGTACAGGTCTCACAGGAAGAGGAGGTATGGGGTGAAAATATTTGGTTCATTTAATTGTGTTGAACTTAAGTGTCTATGATTATTTGTCAGCCAATGGGACAGGGCTGAAAAGAAAGTAACTAAGGCCATGGGAGAAGATTAGATTGTCTCAAGAGGGTTCTGTAAGCAGACACAGAGCCTTCAACACAACCCTAAAGAGCAGCAACATTTAACAGATATGAAGAGAAGGGAGGGAGAGCTCACAAAGAAAACTGAGAATAATAAGAAGAAAAATTTTAAATAGGGCATTATGGAAGTTTCAAGGAGGTAAGATGCTGAAAATAGATCTTCATTAAGAAAGTTATTAGTGATCTTGGCAAGAACCAAGTATGCTGAGTGACTGGGAGGTCCACAGATTCAATGAATATATTCTAGTTGTAAAATGGAGAAGATAGGGCAATAGAAGAAATGTGGAGTTAGGAGATAACCTAACATGCAAGAGACCGAAGCAAGTTTAGATGTTGCTGGTAGGACAACTGGAAGAAGAGGGTAACACTGGTGAAGGGAGCTCCTTGAGAAAGTGATGGTGCTGGGATCCAGAGTTCAGAAGGAGCAGAAAGGATCCCCTTCCAATGTGATCCAAGGGAGAAACAGTGACAAATGGGTCAGAGGTATGTTGGACACTAATGAGCCAGAAAGTGTTTGTGGAAGAGATTCTCAAAGACCTTGTAACATACTCTTGTTAATATATGCAGAGTATGGCAGGATAGCAAAGTAGTTAAGATCTTAAATTTTAATTCTGGCTCTGCTGCTTACTAACTGAATAACCCTAGGAAAGTAGTTAACTTCTGGCTGCTTCAACTGTCTCAGACCTCACAGAATGGTTAAGAGAATTAGATGTTATTACACATAAACCATTCCTGTCTGGCCAATATGAACTGCATGGAAATGTTAACTGTTATTATAGTGTTCCTTCCTATCTCTGTTTTTCTGTTCCAGTCATAAAACATTATGTTCTCTCAAGTGTACAATGACTCACAACCAAGATGCAATAAAGTGGCATTTACTTTGAAAAATTAACCATAATCCACAAAATATTGGTCAAAAATAATATTTGCTAGGGTTCTATAACTGATCTGATTCATGTATTGATCCAATGTATGGATCATGAATTGATCTAATTTATGTATTTTAATAGTGCCAAACTCTCCATTCATCCAGGCACTGTGTATATATTATGAATGAAACACAACCCAGCAAAGGTATGAATTTGACAAATTCTGCATCAACTATATGACATGTACTCTTCTTACCACTTGGGATTCATCAGTAAGCCAAGTAATTAAGGGGGGTAAGGTCTGTAGGACAAAGAAAAACTAAAGCTGGGAGAGGGAAGACTGAAAATGTATATGCAAGAATCATTAGGCTTCAATTTCAAATAGGATTGTTAAACTACTCATCTTTAAAAAAGATGACATGGGAACAAAGATAAAGGAGTTAGGTTGAATGCTTATGTAACAAACTATTCTAGGCCTTAGTGAGAATGTAACATTATAACTGGGCCCTAAAGGATAACAAGAATCACACAGAGAAAAGTGGAAAGAAAGGTATGTCCAAGAAAACCTAAATGTGAACTTACTGGTTTACAGAGAGAACCATAAACTATTGACCAGAGAGAGATTCCTCTAGGCCTGCTCAACTACTTGCTATAGGACTACAGGTAAGGCTATTTATCTTAACTTTGGTAAATATGCATCAGAACCAAAAGACTGAGTTATATGATCTCAATATCAGATGGGATGGGTCCAGCAGAGGAAACCACCTCAATTCCTGGGACCAGGAAAGATTCTACTCTTAAGCCAGGATAGTGTTTACTCCTCGGGAGCTTTGGATTCGCTGGGACAGGTGTGCCTCTCTTTGGCTCTATGCTCCTGTGGCAGACAGGTACGGACTAAATGAAAGTTGCCAGGATATAGCTAAGACTTTGAAAGACTAGCAAAATTTTTTAAAAATCGCTTTGCATATCTACTCTAACCCTGTAATTACCAACCACCCTGTAATTACGAACCGTACACGTTTTCCTCAGAAGACGCTCTCATGTCCCTGTTCTGCGGGACACTTCGTTGTCACTGTGCACTGCCAAACATACTTCCCCATCACCAAACAGAAAACAGATTTAAAAAAACAAAAAGAGCATAATCCCGGCTAATCATAAAACCTTACCCAGAGTTTTACTTTTGCCACCTGACACACCCGACCGGGGCTCTGGATCGGCCGCTCTTAACAGAGCCATCAGGTCGTGCCGAGCGCGGAGCACAGGCTGCAGAGCCTGCAGCACCAGCCGCTGAAGGCCAGAGGCGCGCGCACGCAGAACCCGTCTCGGGGATCTTTGTCCTTACCCGCCGCCCGAAGAACCCCGAGCGCCCCGCTGGGCCCGTTGCCACCTGCCACCACGCGGCGTTCGCGTTAGATCTGCTTCCGGCTTCTCTCACCTGCTGCTTCCGGTAGCACCTACCCGCGGGGGAGGACTGGTACCGGAGAAGAACGGGTCGACCCCGGGCGCTCAGCGGCTGCGCACGCGACGCGCACCACCCCAAGCCCCGCCCACGAGCAGAGGCGGTACCCCGGCCCGGCCCGCCCACGAGGGCCAGAGGAGGCGTGGCTACTTCCCGAGCGTGCCCTGTTTGCCTAGGAGGTCGCTGGGCGGGGTTCCTAAGGCTCCCTCGGGGCGTGCCAACTAACGCAAAACCGCCTTTGAGACAGGGTCGCAGGCCACGTTTGAATAAAAGTATCGAAAGTTATAAAGTCCCAGCTCAGATGGCAGTTCGCTGTGTGAGAGCACAGAGATAACGGCCGTCTCCCGGGGCGAAGGTAGGAGAGGCAGGTGCGCCAGGTGGAAGGGGCATTTCGTAGGCTTGTTCAGGGGGAGTCCCCAGAAACCCAAAGCACTCAGGTCACAGCCCGCAAGAGTACCAGCAAGTGCTCTTTACTGACTGCATGGACTCTCAGTTCAATTGGCAGGTAACTCAAAAGGGAAAATTAAAATCATTTTTGAAAGAAAAATTGCATTTAAAGGAATAAACGTTGGCATTCGCAACACAGAGATGGTAATAAGTTGGACTGAGTGGATCAAAAAGCAGACACATTGGGTTGTACTCATTGTTGGCAAAAAAGTCCTTCCCTTCAGCCAGACGGGAAATTCTCTCAAAAGCCAAGATTTCAGCTAGTTATTGCAGTGTGATAAAGCGCCTCAAACATGACTTATTATTTCTAAGAATTATGTGAGCAAGCTGGTTTCACCTGGGTTTACCCTGTGGCTCCATTCAGCAAGGGGTGGCTGAGCTGCGGGGGTCCAAGATGATCCTTATTCACACTCTGGCACTTGGTGCAGGCTACTTGCTGGAGCAGCTCAGTTCAGCACCTGGAGGCAGCACTTGAGAAAGCCAGTGGAGAGTTAAGGGATGGGATGATGGCCCCCTGTGAAGAGCAGGCTGTGCCCTGCTCCAAATTACTCCATGTGGTGTAGAACAGCAGTGCCTAGCCCTTAGTCACTCCATTTTATAAAACAACAGTTTGTCCTGAGCTACTCCAATTTGAGTGTCAGTGCCAAGGCAGAATGACTTGGTAACTTGTCTTGGCAAATAGATAATCATCATATTTTGGACATACAGAACTTTTTGAAAAGAATAACCCTCAGCTACACAGCACAATCATAAGGCACACACTGATAAGTTAATTAGTCATGCTAATAAAAATGACCACCTGTGGGGCTAGGATTATGGCTCAGTGGTAGAGTGCTTGCCTAGCATGTGTGAGGCATGGGGTTCGATTATCAGCACTGCATATACATAATAAGTAAAATAAAGGTCCATTAACAACTGAAAAATATTTTTTTTTCAAAAAGAGTCTATTAAAAAAATGACCACCTGTGAACTTATTAAATTAGAAGCACATATATGCATGGACAATCAAATGCATATCAGAAAAACCAGGTTCATGAGTTTATTGTAGTCACCAGATATAACCCCCTCACCTAAGGCCCATAAAAGGAGGAGTACCCTCCTGGACATGGCAGCACTCTGATCCTGTCACTAATCATGAGTCTTGCCCACAATGCCACATCAATGGACTTTGGACTCTGTCCCCAGAGTTTCTCCTGCTCAGTGTTTCTCCTGCCCATGACAAGACGAGGCCCATGTCAAATGACCCTGTTAAGTGCCTACCTTCTGGACTCTCAACTTATGAGAACTGGTTCCTTAAACACTGATCTCACCACCTGCAATGACTCTTTGCCTTTGCACCTGCTCTCTACCTTTTTTCTCACTGCAGCCTCTGGAAACCTGTGGCCACTTTAACCCTTCGTTAGCATTTCTGTGATGTATGTACATCACTGTGTGAAGTATGATGTGACTTAAGTACTGCAGATATTATTAAGATTGGGATGGAATAAAAGAACTTGTGACTGCTCCACTCATGACACCAAGTGAACTGAGTGTATTTTCAGTGAATTAATCCCAATGAAAGTGATATAGTTTGTGAATTTACAGTTATTCAATAAATTTGACATTGTGGAAAGACACAAACATGTCTAGTCTATGTTAATGGCATAGCCCACTCATGACAACCCCTCATTTCTTGGTGAGAGGACCCCAAAGAATTTGTGACCATCTCTTTCAATCTTCCACAAAAACCAGTCCCTACTTCAGTTAGAAGGGTATCCACCAAGACTTATCTCTTGGAGTAAGCAGCATTCTGTGTTCACAGTTGGCAATGCTGATACCATCAATGATAGGGCTGAGTCTTATATTATGCAGGTAGAAATGGATTCTTTTCAGAGTTTCAGTAGGAATTTTCCTAGTTATTGATAGTAGGCCCATAATGTTGTCACTCTCTATATTGTTTCCTTCCAAATTTGATTTCTCTAAAGTAGTTTATTTTTCCTCTTCTTTCCTTCTGAGGTGGTTATAGAGAATCCTATTCTTTTCTCCCTGCTCTAAGATTTCTGTTCCTTGGCTATTGTTACCCGCTTTCCTACTTCTTCAGCTTCTCCCCTGGAACTTTCCAGTGATACTCTAATATGCTTCACAAATCCTCCAGAGACCTCATTTCCCCTTCCAACTTTCAATGTGTTTACTCCCTTTCAGAGCAAAGCTTCTTGGAAGAGTCACTATATATACAATATCTACTTCCTCACTTCATATTCAACCCACTCCAAAATGGCTTCTGCCCCATTTATTCCACCACAAGTGCTTTTGCTAAGACCACTGTGACATTCGTGTTGCTGGATCCAATGGACTTTTTGGTCTTCACCTAACCTTTCTGTTCACTGGTTCCACCTAGAAAGACTCCTATAGACAACGTTTATATTATCAACTTGGTTTTCCTTTGGCCTCATTACCAGCTTCTCAGTACCCTCTGACAGTTGCCCTTGCTCTGATCAGCCCCTAAATGTCGGAGTTCCTCACATCTTCATCTTCCCACAAATGTGCTCCTTAAACAATCACATTAATTCCCATGACTTTAAATACCAACTTGATACCATTGTCATCATCCATTGGACAATCATGTAACTGCAGAAATTATGTCATATCCTTGGAGAAGTCTTCCTAGTTCCTAGAATTGAAATCAACTGTATGTGTTATTCCTCCTGTTACATCTCTCTGAATGTTTTACACTTTCTTCATAGCAGATCTTATGCAATTTCTTTATATGTTTTGGCTTTCCTGGTAGACAGACAGAAAGCACTGTGAAGGCAGTAGCTATTTTATCCACTACTATATCTCCAGCACCAAGCATAGTGCCAGCCTTGGTGAACAATGAATTCTTTTTTTCTTTTCCAAAGAATTATGTTTTGTAAGTGACAAAAAGCATTTTACTCATTTATGTATCATTTGACAATTTTGATTCTTTTTACTTTAGGCTCAATATTCCCTTCAAATACATTTAGCATTTGTCTATTATTTTTAAAAAAGAATATTGAGGAGATTATGCAGTGGGCATTACAGACAGTTGTTAAATACTACAGTACAGGAACATGTTCCAACTGTGTGTGTGTGTGTGTGTGTATGTGTGTGTGTTACTGGGGATGGAACCCTTGCACTTACTGGGCAAACACTCTACCACTGAGCTAAACAAAATATACTAGGGGTGTAGCTCTGTGGTAGAGCATGTGCTTAGTATGTGTGAGGCTCTGGAATCAAGTCCCAGCACCAAAAAACAAATAAACAAACAAACAACATGCATAATATAATTATAGGTCACTCTCTGTATGGATATAAAATGGTTTTAATTTCATCTAACATTACTTGGAACAACACTGCTGTTTCAAACTGCCATGTATTTCAATAACTGATATGTAAAACAAATTTTGAACACTAGATTATTTTTCTTATACAAAATATTGTAATATAACTTGTTAGCATCTGCAAGATATGCTGTGATATTTGGAAAGAACTATTTTCTAACTTTGAAATGAATTCCACATGAGGGAAAGTTTTAAAAGAAAAATTTTAAATGTGAAATGCTTCTGAAGCTATGTAATTTATTGGTTGGTTGTAGAGTTTATCTGCAGGAATCTTTTACAGAACAGAAATGCAAAATTATAGGAAGGCAAAGTATCCTAAGGAAAAATCCCAAATTGAAGATGCAACATACAAAAATGGTACAGCATAAATAGCATAAAATACTGGTGTGGAATTGCTTGAACACTCTGCCCCTCCCACCACCACTTGTTAAAGAAATTCATAAAAAGCATAGCAAAAAGTTTTGCATTTCAAATACTGTTACTAAAATATTCTATTTTTTTTTAAACAAAGATAGAATATAATCCCAGAGAAATCTGCCTTGAATTTTGGAAGGCTATTTTTTTTCCCTTAAAGCAACTGCAAATTGCTTTATATAATATCTACAAATACATTTAGCATTTTTCTGTTACAAAATATTTTTATTCCCTGAAATCATGCCTTTTCCTCTTTTTAAAATATGAATATTGAGAAGATTATGCAGTTGGGTATTACAGAATTATTAAATATTACAGTACAGGAACAAGTTCAAATGTGTGTGTATGTGTGTATATTAGTTACTGAGGGTGGAACCCAGGACCTTGCACAGTTTTTGCACCATCAAAAAATATAGTTTAAGATGACTCATAAATAATAAAATATAAGATACTAACCTTCCTTCATTTTGTTAGATTTTCCCAATAAGGTTCAGTTCTCATTCAACACCTCCACTTATCAAAGGCAGTTTTTGGATTTTTTTGGTAATATGTGTATGATACTTCATTCCACATCTGTCATTTCTAGTCCATCACTTTCTTTAACATATACCACTGAACCCAAGGCTTTCTTTGAAAGAGATCCTGGGCCAATTCCTTCAATACTTGAAAAGTTTTCTTGGTTTGTGCCTTCTAATCTTATTTTCTTGGTGTTTTGAAATAAACGAGTCACTGGTTTCAACCTGCTTTTCTCAGTCCCTTGCATTAAGTGACTGTCCTCTTTTGAATCCATTCGCATGGCAGATACCTGAGTAGCAGATTTACTAAATGAAAATCCCATTGGGACAGTTGAACAAATATCAAGGTTGTTTGAAGACACCTTTTTAAGTAGTTGAAACGTTTCTTCAATTTGATTACTGAAAAAAAAAGATGTAGGTAACTAGTGAATACAATAGGAATTTTGACAACTTCATGGCAATGTTGGTTTGGATGAAATATCATGGTAATGCCAAAAATATAAAGTAAAATTGCCTTTTACCTTTCAGTATTTACATTTTCTTTGTGGAAGTGTTTTTAGGTCTATAAAGTCCCTTGAAAGTCTTTTTTAAAAGGAATTTGCCTGACGTTATGTTTATCACCTTTCAGTAAATAACAGAACTTCTCTTAGTCTTGTCTTGTTATGGGCCAGGCTATATGGACAATGACCAAATAGACTCAATTTTACCCTGAGATTCCACATCATATAAGAAATGCTTCTCCCATGGAAATACCCTGCCTCTGTACCTATCAACAGTTGCTTATTAGTATAGTATAGCATGTCTGACAACACAAAATAGCAATTCTTATACAATGAAAGATTCTCTTTTTGTTTTCCATTTTTCTTGGACAATGTACCCTGTCAGATATTGACTATTTATTTGTTTATTTATGGTGCTGGGGATTGAATCCAGGGCCTTGTGCATATGAGGCAAGCATTCTACCAACTGAGCTATATCCCCAGCCCCCAGATGTTAGGCTTTTAGGTAATGATTGGATCATGAGTATTCTGACCTCATTAGTGGATTAATCCATTGATAGCTGAATAGACTACTGGGGTGTGGGACCTAGTTAGAAGAAGGTCATTTGGGACATGTCCTACTTTCTCCCTGGTCTCTTACTTCTTCTTTCTCTCTCTCTACTTATTAGCTACCATGTGCTGAGCAGCTTTCCTCCATCACACCCTTCGACCATCTTGTTCTGTCTAATCTCAGGCCCACAGCCATGAAGTTGGCCTACCAAAGACTGAATCCTTGGAAACCATGAGCCAAAATAAATATTTACTCCTCTAATTTGTTATTCTTAGGTATTTTGTTCACAGTGACAAAAAACTTAGTAATGCAATGACTAATAAAGATATGGTACTTGTTAAGAATGCCTAATCTATTAAGAGAGATGAGCTTACAACCTGGGAGAGGTTCCCAAAGGAAGGGAGACTAAGTCAGAGTAGGGCCTTGAAAGATGGGCAGGAATTTGCTAGGTAGAGTTGACTAGGATGGCAGAGAGGACAGGTTTCCGGTCACAGTAAAGGAAGTACAGTGCTTATTGGAAAACAGCGATCTACCAAAGATGCAGACTCCATGGCTATGAGTGAAAGCCCATGCCCGTTTTTTTAGAATGTATTATTTCTTCAGTATTTATCTACTGTATTATCTGTTGATAGTTTACAATTCCATATCTATCAAGCCCTAATCATTTTCTATTTTAATTTTCTGAGGAATCTCTTACATCCTTGTCAATCTTTATTTGTGATTGAGTATCAGTGTTTATAACAAAACAGAATCCTGGGCCTGCTATAGTATGGTAAATAAAACAGTTACATGTTACTAATATAACAATCAGATAAGTAGTACAGATTTGGTTTTCTGGGAAGCAAATGCAATTTAGCTACATTTTAAAAAGATCTCTGATGAAGTTCTAAAATGTAGGTATACTTGTTTCTTATTTTTCCTTTTTTGTGTGTGTGTGTGTGTGTGTGTGTGTGCTGCTGGGGATTGAACCCAGGGCCTTGTACATGGGAGACAAGCACTCTACCAACTGAGCTATATCCCCAGCCCAGTATACTTGTTTCTTATATTTGGAACTTGAACAGGAATTTTTCTTCCTCATCAAAAAAAATGCCTAACACTACTTTCAAGTTAATAAAATTAAGTTTATACTATTATTTGGTTTCTTCTATTTAATTAAAAAGGAAACACTCATGTCAAAAATGAATAACTTGAGGCTGGGAGTGTAGCTCAGTGGTAGAGCATTTCCCTAGCATGTGTGAGGCCCTGGGTTTAATTCTCAACACAACAACAAGAAAAAGAGAAAAAAGTATAACTTGAATCTAATCATAAAGAAAAAATCAGATTGAGGGACAAACAAAATTGAAAGACATCCTACAAAACAAAATAGTATTAAAAAGTGTCAATGTCATGAAAGGCAAAGAGAGACTGAGAAGTTGTTTAGATTAAAGAAAGTCAAAGGTACATGATCTCCAAATGTAATGAGTGATTTTTGAATGTGTTGTAGAGTGTAGTATAAAGACCACTACTTGGATAATTGTACAATTTGTACATAGATGGTTTATTAGATAATAATATTGTATCTATGTTAAATGCCACAAAAATATAATTGTATTGTGATTATATAAACGAATGTCCTTATTCTTAGAAAATACATGCCGAAACAATTAAAGTTGAAGGATCATATCTGCAACTTGCTCTCAAATTGTTTAGCAATAGGTAAGTACAGAGAGAAAGTAAAATATGCAAAATGTTAAAAACTGTTGAATCTAGGAGGTGAAGGATAAAAAATTGTGAAGCTTATTATTCTTGTTACAGTTCTATAGATTTAAAACATTTTCAAACTATAAAATTGGAATAAAGCTTATAAAACACTAATAAAACCCTATAAAACAACATATTGCATTTGAAATAAATCTAAAATAATGGTAATTTATTTAATTATCAATTTGCACATTAAACTTCATTCTAATAGAGGAATTAAGGAAGAACCAAATATCAGGGCAGATTTGTCCATGAAAGTGTCACTTTAACTTCCTCCAGAGTCCTGAGGACATGAAGGAAGAACAAGTGTGTTGGGGGCTTCTTTGACCCAGCATTCAGGTTGCTATTCAAGAGGAAATCTTGAATGTGTATGGAAGAATAAAGGTCCATGAAGATTAAATCAATTTGGACAAAAAGAACAAAGAGGCTTGTCTTATCAGATATTAAGATATGCTACAAAATCAAAGTAACAAAAGCAATCTTGTACAGGTGCAGAAACAAATAAAGGAAGAAAAGAACATGACAGAGCTCCAACTTGGACCTAGGTATGTTCATGAACCTCACATGTGCTACAGGAGGCACTATAAGGCAATGGAGATTGAGGACACTAAGTTTGGTATGTTGGCACTGTGAACACTGGCTCACCATGTGGACCATGAAGCAATCACATAGGATCCTGTGAAAGTAAAGCAGGAGCCCTATCTTACATATAAAAGTAAAGTTCAAATGTAGAAAAGACCTGAATGTGAATGGTAGAACTAAAAATACAATTGAAGAAAACATAGAACAATTTGTTTGTCACCTTGGGGTGGAGAAGGATTTCTTTCTTTCCTTTTTTGGAGAAGGATTTCTTGAACAAGACTTAAAGAATTTAGATTGGAGTCCTCATAATTAACAATTCCTATCAGTGAAAAAACCATACATAAAAAGGAATAAAAGTTTGAAAGGAGATATTTGCTATCTAACGATGACAGGGATAATAGCTGCAGTATTGAAAAAAACTACAAATCAATAAGAATAAAGAAAACCCAAGAGAAAAATGGGCAAAGGATATAAAGACATAATTCATAGATTGAGGAATTCCAAGTGTGTTATGAATACATAAGAGATGTTCAAATTTAGTAGGAATTGGAAATCCAAGTTTACTGACATTATGGTTGACTAGAAAAGGGGATAGTACTGAATATTAAGGAGAATGTGGTATGACATGAAACCTTGTGCACTGCAGTGAAGTCATTTTTGACTCTTCTTTATCTTATATTCCATGTCCAATCTGTCAATGGATCCTGTTTCTACTTCTACCATGGCCTATACTGTAGTTTTCTAACAGTTTTGCTTTTATTTTTATTTTTTCGTTGTGGTTGGACACAATATCTTTATGTATTTATTTATTTTTATGTGGTGCTGAGGATCAAACCCAGGGCCCCGCACTTGCTAGGCAAACGCTCTACCGCTGAGCCACATCCCCAGCCCCAGCCCCAGTTTTGCTTTTTAAAACATAAGCCAGATCACATCAATCTCCACTCAGCATACTCTAGTTGCTTTCCATCTCAGACAAAAAGCCAAATTCTCTACATATCTAGTCCTCACCCCTGGGAGGCAGAATAATGGCCCCCAAAGACCAGCTGACCCAGAGGTGGGAAGATGACACTGGATTAGTTGGGTGGTACCAATATAATCACAGGGGTCTCTATAAGTGAATGAGGAAGGGAAGAAGGTAGGTGTCAGAGTGATGTAATGTGGGAAGGACTTGTTGACTTTGAAGACAGACAAGGACTACAAGCCAGGGAATCATGAGCAGCCTGTAGAAGTTGAAAAGGCAAAAAATCTTAGTTTTAGCTCAATAAGAACCAATTTGGATTTCTAACCTTAAGAATCATATAATAGGGGCTGTGGCTGTGCCTGGTATGTGTGAGGCACTGGGTTCGATTCTTAGCAACCACATATTAAAAAAAATGAAGATCTATCATCAACTAAAAAATATTTTTAAAAAACCATATAATAATAAACTTGTATTATTTAAAGCATTAAGTTTGTAGCAAATTGTAGCAACAGAAAACTAACATACCAGTTAACACTCTCCCCTAGCCTTCTTTTCTCTTGCCCCAGCTGTATGAGCTCACTGATGTTCTTAAAGTATGTGCTGTGGCAAATCTGCATCTGCTTCCAGTCTTTGAACTAATCATTCCCTCAGATGGTAACAACTGTTAAACTGCAAATTACTCCCATTGGCAATAATTAGTGACATGGAACCTCAAACTATAGCGATCTGGTTAGCTTCTGTTTCCAGTCATAGGGGAGCAATGGGAACCAGATTTATGCTCATGCTTTCCCATTTAAAAATATAGACAAAATACATAAAAGTGGTTTTTAGATATTGGACAATAGGCTGTGCGAGACTGTGATCACTGAGAGAAAGAGAATAAAGAAGGTGAATTCTCTGAGGGCAAATTATTTGGAATTTTCAGGCTTCAGCACAGAAGCAGTGAACCCAAAGAGAGTGTGGTCATTTTAATGAACTGAGAAGACAGAGTTTAGAGTTTGGAGAGGCTAGAGTCTGTGGAGAGGAAAGCGATACAGAGTGGAAAAGCACTCTAGGGTCTGAAGAGGATTCCCCTCGATTCTTCAGCTGAGTGCTGATTAGTGCATGTATGGAAGGAAAAATGTGAAGTCTGGGAAACAGCCACCTAAAAAGAGAAGGCAGAATAATCCAGAGCTTACACAGGACAAGGGATGATTTACATTGTCACCAGAATGGAAAGACCTCCTAATATTTGAGGTATTGGGTAGAATGCTCAGAAAGTTATTGACTCAGTATAGGGTCCAAATCATCCAAAACTAAGATTACATAGAATATAAACAAACCATAAAAGCTAACCACTATATAGCACTGTCCAGTAGAACTATTTGTAGTGAAGAAATATTCTATACCTATGTTGTTCTATATGGTAGCCACTAGCTACATGTGGCTTGGTATATGAAATGTGGATACTACAAATAAAATTTAATTTTATCAACTCAGATTCAAATAGTCACATGTAGACAGTGGCACTATTTTGGATGGTACAGTTTTTTTGTTTTGTTTTGGGTACCAGGAATTGAACCCAGGGTGCTTAACCACTAAGCCACAACCTTGTCCCTTTTCATTTTTTGAGACTGGGTCTCAGTAAGTTACTTAGGGCCTCACTAAATTGCTGAGGCTGGCTTTGAATTTGTGATCCTCCTGCCTCAGCCTCCCAACCTGCTGGGATTAAAGGTGTGCGCTACCATGCCTGGCTTGGATGGTTCAGTTCTAAAGGATCAAACCCTTTCCAAATAACCTTATTCATCTTAGAAGAAAGTCAAACATATTTAAAGAACACACACACACTTCAGCATCCCAAAATGTAATATCTGAAATGTTTGGCAATCAAACTTTAGTAGGCATGAAAACAAGCAGAAATAAAACTATAAACAAATCCAGAAGTGACACTTAAAATATAATTAGTAAACAACTAAGTAACTTAAATATTTTAAATATAGTCCATATTTTCAAGAAAATAGAATAAACCATGAGCATGATACAGTGTGAAATGAAAGATTTTTTTTAAAAAAAACAAACTTCCAGAGATGAAAAACACAATTTCCAACATGAAGCATATTGTGGGTGGGGTTAACACTACCAAAGAATGAACCGAAAAATCCCAAGATACAGCAATAGAGGGCTGGGGATATAGCTCAGTGGTAGAGCACTTGCCTAACTCCTGTCAGGCCCTGGGTTCCACCCCCAGCACCATTTAAAAAATGAACAGACCTTTAGTAAACTGTGGCACAACATCAAGTAGCTTAACATGTATGTCTGAAGTCTCAGATTTTTTTTTTTTTTTTTTGAGGGAACCAAGAGTGGCACGCGGGGGGGGGGGGGGGGGGGGCGGGAAAGGCAAAGCAGAATTTTTTTCTGGTAAAGCTTTTGAAATGACAGAGAAACCAAAGGTTTAGAAAATCCAGACCTTAGAGCAATAAAGAAGTTATGTGTCACAAGGGTGAGCATAGGTACTATACAAGGTTCTTGAGTTTCCATAGAAGGAAGGAAATTTTCACTTTCTTAAGATAGGGGAGTAATTGAATAGTCTGCAATAGGAAAATAAATTAAAATCTTGATGCCTTCTTTTGGCCTTCAAAATATCTTCTCCCTATATTCTTTCCCAAGAATCTGTGGTAACATCTGGGAGCATACATAAATGCTTAAATTTTTTAGTCCTATATTAATAAAATTTTCCATTTCCTATATTAATAATTCTCCTCCCCCTGAAGTCTTCAATCGCAATGGATAGATTTTTGTTTTGTTTTGGTTCTAGGGATTGAACTCTTGGCCTCCCACATGGCAAGCACATGCTTCCACTAAACTACACACCCAGCTCAACTGCTAGTTTTTAAACTAGTACATTCTTCCTCATTTGTTTTCAATGCCAAATGACACTCTTCTATTCAAAATAATCTTATATCTAAAGAGGATACCAGATTATACATCATTTCCCCTAAATTTTTAGGATAGTCTTTGAAAGCCCATGCTTCTTCATTACTTATTTTATCAATCAGGTATAATATTTCACAGGAAATGTGCTCCCTGGGTATTCCCATCTCTTTGTCTAAAATAACAGGAACATTTAATTTGCTAGTATCTAGTTATAAAGTATGTGGTATATGTAAATAAATGTTACAAAATATTATAAAAACATAATGACATAAACATCTTATGGAAAAAACCCAGGGATTAGCAAAACAAGACACTTATTTAAGTACTTTTCTAAAGAAATTTGTTTTAACATAAAAGTTGCTTACCCCTGCAAATAATGTTTGGTTAAAAAAAAAATGAGCACTCACCAAGAAACAGGAATTGTTAGTTTTCTCAAACATGAACTTATTTTTGACAGGCACAGACTTATACCGCATCAAAAAAACTGGAGACCGTGGAAAAAAAACAAAAACAAAAACAAATGTCTATGTTATCTGTGGGAAAAGACAAAGAAAAGATCAACAATGAGGTTCAGATGTTACTGGGTTATTTAAGAAGGGTGGAACATGTTATATATTAAGAAACAAAAGACAATATTTTTTTAAGTTAGGCTTCAAAAAATTGGCAAAATAACACAGAGCTCATTTCTTTCACCTAAAAGTTCATTTCTCCACTTGAACATTTTTTACGCAATTGGATGGCCAAAAATACTACACAGGTTAAGTTAGAGTGTTCCCAGATTGAAGACTCCAAATTAAGAGAAGTTTGAAGGATATTAACCAAGGGAAAAAATCAATACTCTATAAAACATCACGTGAGGTTGTCTATCTTTCTTTGTTAACTATCACCCATTTTTCTGGGAAGGGGACTTGGAGGAGGCCTGGGAATCTGGGCTTTCATGCCTATTTTTGCCACCTCCCAATACCAGCCTGACTCCAACGTGCAGGGCTGACGGAGGTCATGGGTGCACGGCTTCCCTGGACAGGAGGCTGCCCGGGCTCACCGGGACCGGCGGGCTCGTTCCCTGGAGGCTGCAGTGGGAGGACCCAACCTGGAGGCTCCCTCAGGAACAGCCTCCTGGCTGTGGCAGGAGCCGCGCCGAAGAGGAACTCTGGGGAGTAACCATTTCACTGAACGTGAGTCCAGAACGAAGCCCGATCCCTAGGAAAAGTGACACAAAGCCACTGCCTCAAGCAGCAGGTGTCCCAGAGCTGAGGGACTGCCAGCGAGAGACTGCACCGCGCATGCGCGTTCCATCCAGGTGCGGCAGCCGCGGCTGGAGTAAGAAAGTGGTGGGGTAGGGGGTCTCGCTGATGGTTACTAGGAGACGGGACGCTCAGGGTCGGGCGTCTAGACGCAGCGTGGGCTTGCGCCTGCGCGGCGCGAATGGGCCGGGAAGAGCCTCTCCTGGGCTCCCTGTACCGCGAGCAGGTGGATGTACGCGTCGCTACGTGCGTGGGTGCACGCGCACGGCTTGTAGTCCCCGCGAGAGGGCGAGTGGAGCCAGCTACGCGTGCGCACGGGGACTGGGGGCGCGCCGGACGGAAGCGGAGCGGAGGCGCCGGGGAGGTGGAAGAAGAGCCCCCCTCAGGTACAAAGCGTGGAGGGCGGGACCGACGCCGCGCAGGCGGGCGCTAACCGCCCCGGCCGACCTCCGGTCGGGGCCCGCTTTTCTCCGCCTTCGCAGGGGCGGGGCCGGGCTGATTTTGGGGGTGGGCAGGGAGGAGAAAGGGGCGGAGGATGGAGGCCGGGCGGGACCTGGATCTCTCCCGGCGGCCCTGGCCAGGCAGTCGCAGGGATGAGTTCCGGGGAGGATGGCGGGCCAGAGAGGTCCCCGGAGCTCCAGGTAGAAGCAGAGGAGATGCGCCAGGGTCGGGAAACGCCGCTCTCGGGCCGGGAGGCCTCCGACGGGGAGGCTGCAAGAGGGCTCTGTGGGGGGATCGGGGGCTGAAGGGGCCCAGGTGGGTGTTCCCTGCCGCAGCCGCTGTGAGGGGCAGTAGCGGGCCGGGTCGCGGGCCAGGAAAGCCCTCGGGCGGCGCAGCCTGCCCGTGTGGTCGTTTGTGGGGAGCTTAGGGTTGAGCCCAGTTCCTATGGTGACCGCTTCGCTTCCCTTCCTGCCACAGCTGTCCGCTGGGTTAGTCTGCTTAGAAACGCGCTGGAGTGGAGCGGAGACTTTTGGAAGTCAGATTTAGCGTTGAGTCTACCTCTTCCTGACTCCCAGGCTCACTTCTCAGTCTCCCTTATAGACTTCGATATTATTTGGTCGTTTGCATAGTATAATTTCAGCAGGAATTGGCCACAGGAGAGTCAGGGTACGTTGGCTTTTGTTTGAAACGCTATTGTAGGTCTCAAATATGCTGTTTTCATGGACTCAAAAACTAAAATCATCCCCGCCCCCGAATAAAATTAAGTATTCTGGCTTCATTGAAACTTTGCACAGAAGACAGTGTTCTAGCGTTTTCCTTTTTCCATTTCGGGACTTTTTGTCCCAGGATGTGTTTTGTTTTAAATGTCTTCTACCAGCTTTCAGCCTGTCAAGTTCAATTTGTTTTTTCTGGTAAGGAAGACAATCGGTTTGTAAATTAAATAAATAGGTTATTTATAAGAGAAAGGGAAGAATCACATCTCTGCCTCCAAGAATCACATCTCTGCCTCTTGTTTGTATTTTAATTGATTAACGGACTAAACCTTTTGATCTTAATTCATCTAGTTAATTCTCAATTAACATTAGTGAATTTATTAGAGAATTAACATTAATGAAACATTTCAGACTCTAAACGTTGGCATTATTTAATGGTAGCTTCAAAATATATCTCATTTACTTTCTGAAGAAAATATAATTAGGAGTAGACATTCTCTGAGCTCTCTTTTCTGCCTTCTTTTTCAGTTGCTTAGAGCAGGTTGTTCTAGGATGATTTGATTTAAACTCCTCCATATGCAGAGGTAGTTAGAGCAGGTGCAGTTATTCATCTCTTTACACATCACAGGCTCTTTTTCCCCCCATAGATAAACGCTTGCCCAACTTCCTTGCCTTTCCTTGTAGTTTCACAGTCTTTAACATGAACATGTATGTTATAGTTTAGCTTGTTTTTGAATTCCATATAAATGGAATTTTACTGAGTACTGTTTTGCATCTTCTTTAAGATGTTTTTAAGATTTGTCCTTATTGTTGCTTGTAGTTAGTTTGCTGATTAGTGTTCCCTTGTTAAAACACACCACCATTTATCTATCTTAAGAATGTATAGATTTTATACAGTTTGGGGCCATTACAAACTATGTTGCTGTAAACATCCTTATATCTGCATCCCAGGATAATATTTTGAAGTGAGTGAGTTAGTAAGGTAGTTCTTTTTGTCTTAGTTATGTTCTTAGCAACAGTTTGTTATGTTACTGAATCCTTTTAGCATAGAAAAGCCTCCTGAAAACAAGCGTTTAATCCATTCTTGTGTTTCCAAGAGATCTTGGTAAACACTACCTTTCTGAAGAGAGTAGCTTTGAAGACAAAACTTATTTCTTTACTCTATGGTCAGGAGTGTAGAAAAGAGAAGAGCTTGGGGTTTGGATGGAATTATTGGAGAGATTATTGAAGAGAAGATCTAGTAAAATTTAATTTTTTAGTGAAACAGAAGATCAAAGGGACCTAAGTCTAAATACAAAATTCATTTATGTTTTATATACATCTTATACACATCTCCTGAAAGTGATTTTATCAGTGTTTTTGGTGCACCCAATTGGAGAGATTATTTCTTTTTTTGTTAAGTTAAACTGTTACTTTACTATCTTTTAAATGAATTCACAAAATATTCACTTGTTACAAATATAAAAATCTTTGAAAATTATTCATCAAATTTTGTGTGGTTTCTACACCCTTTGACTTTTCCTTCCTATTCAAAGTGTCTATAATTCTAAACTTTTGGAAAGAACTTTTGGAACTTCCCTACATTTCTACCCCTTCTTTCTTTTTTTAATATTTTTTTTTAGTTGTCAATGGACTTTTATTTTATTAATATGCAGTGCTGAGAATCGAACCCAATGCCTCACACATGCTAGGCAAGCACTCTACCACTGAGCCACAACCTCAGCCCCACATTTTTACCCCTTATCCAAATCTTCACCTATCCTTGCTTTTCTCATCCTTGTCCCAGAGGACAGTGCGCACTCTTCATGTGGGTTGCCTCATATTTCCTCATTCTTTCTTCTTCATCTCTTAATATTAACCCAAGTCTTAGGAATGGTTGTTTGTATACTTTGGGGCTTCTTCACCTGAGGCCATGGACCTTAAGGAGTTTTTGAACTCCCTGAAATTGTAAATTTTTGTGGGTATAGGCTGCACATCACTTATCTGAAATGCTTGAAATCAGAAGACCAGGTTTTGGATTTCAAAAAAATTGCATAAGCATAATGAAACATCTTGGGGATGGGACCTAAGTCTAAATACAAAATTCATTTATGTTTCATATACATCTTATACACATGTCCTGAAGGTAATTTTATACAGTGTTTTTGGTGTACCCACATTTTCATTTCAGCCCCAGACATGAATTCACATGTGGAATATTTTACTTATAGTGGTACTGTTGTCAAAAAATTTCAGATTTTGGAGCATTTCGGGGTTTGGATTTTTCAGACTAGGGATGCTCAATTTGTATTTGCATTTTCCTGAGGGAAGAATCCAGGGCTTTTGCTTGATTCTTAAATGGGTCCTTGAGAATTAAGAAACATATTTTTCTCCTCTTATAATGACCCTTCTGTAACTTTGGTCTTCCTCCAACTTTCACTTTTCTTCTTTTCAACTATGCTTCCTAAAAGAAGTTTACATTTTCCACTTCTCTTCTCTAATCCTCATTCATTCATTAGTCCTCTTTAGACTTTTCCCTTCTTCCCCGCCACTGAAACTACTTTGTTTAAATAATCAAAATTCATTATTTTGAAAACTATAAAATAAATGTTTTACTAAGCAACTTTGGGATGGGCATTTATCAGGCATTGGAGATATACTTGTGACAAGAACCTAGTGTCTTGGATGGTATATAGTAGGGAAAGACAGATAATAACATGTGAATAATTAAACAATGTAATTTCAAGTAGTGATAAACACAAATAGCTTAAATAGACAGCGACTGGGAAAGAAGCTACTTTAGATGAGAAGGCAGGAAAGACCCTGTGGTATTCAAGCCAAAGGGCTGAGGATGAAAAGGATCCAACTATGCAAAGGGCTGAGGAGAAAATATTCCTGATGGGAAAAGCAAGAGCAGAGGCCTTGAAGAGAAATGAGATTGGCATGACTTGGTTCATTTGGGCTGCTCTAACAAAATACTATCTACCTGGTAGCTTGTGAACAACAGAAATTTTTATTCTCACAGTTCTGGAGGCTGGGAAATTCAAGATCATAGTATTAGCAGGTTTCATGTTTGGTGAGGGCCTATTTCCTGTTTCATAGATACTTTCAGGACATTTGCACAGGCAAAGGAGTTCTTAGGGGCTTTTTTTTTTTTTAAGGGCAATTAATTTTGACCTAATACTTCCCAAACACTACAACTCACCCCCATCCCTGGTTTTTGTTTTGGTGTTGGGGATGGAACTCTGGTCCTCAGGCATGTTAAGCAGGTATTCTACCGCTGAACTACACTGTCAGCCCTGGTACCTCTTACTATAACCATTTTGGGGTTAGGATTTCAACATGAGAATTGAGGAGGAATAAATATTCAGTATAGCAGTGCATTAGAGGAACAGAAAGAAAACAAAGCTAGCAGGTGAACAAAAGAAGAGAGTGCCAAGTCTTTTAAGTGAAGGCAGGGCCCAAATCATGTAGGACCATAAAAAGTTTGGATTTTATTTTTTGGATTTTATTGCAGTAGGAGCCACTGGAGTGTTTTCAAATGTTATTAATTTTACTCTTTTTTTTTTTTTAAAACAGTTTGGAGATTTAATCCAGGGCCTTGTGCCTGCTAGACAAGACTTTATCACTGAGCTACAGCCCCAACTGGTATCTTGTCATTTTAAAATGATTGATTTGATTTTAGTATGGAGAATAAGCTGTAGGGAGTAATAGAAGCAGCGGAAAGACCAGAAGAAAATTTGAAGTAATCTAGGTGGGAGATGACGACGACTTGGACTCAGGTGGTGTAATAAAAATGTACAGAAGTGAGTGGATTTAGGATATATTTTAGAGGTGGGACCAACAGGACTTGCTGATAGAGTACGTGAGTGTCGGGGAAATTAAAAATGACTACTCCTTTTTTGACCTTGGGTACATGCACAAGTGATGGTGCCATTTGACACAGAGAAGACTGGAGTGGAGGCACGGCTGAGAGAGCAGGGGTACAGGTGAGGGTTTAAGAGGTCTATGTTAGACTTGTTAAAGTTGCCACAGTGTGGACATCCAGTAAAAGCAACATCTCGTGTTCAGTGCTTAGGGGTATGTTCATGGTTTTAGGGGGAATGGAGAGTAGATCCTAAGTCTTTACTTGGGAGGGGCAGTAAGTAAGAAACACTTTTTTTGTAGCTCTTTTCTCTTTCTTCTTTTAGCATACATACGCAATAATTTCATGTGGCAGAAATCATGCTGTGTTGTAATTTTTTTTTTTTCTTGGTACTGGGGATTGAAGGTCGGGGGCACCCAACCACTGAGCCACTTCCCCAGCCGTATTTCACTGAGTTGCTTAGTACCTCGCCATTGCTAAGGCTGGATTTGAACTCTCAATCCTCCTGCCTCAATCTTTCAAGCTGCTGGGATCACAGGCTTGTGCCACTGCATCCAGCCTGTGTTGTAAATTTCTGATTTATTTTTCCTGGACTTCCCTAGACTAATTGAAGGTTGAAATTGTAGGTTTTTATTTGTTTTCCATTTTTTATCCCCATACACTAATATTATTGATTTTTTTTCATATTTTAGCTATTTGAAAATTTGTCTGATCAGTGAATAAACGTGACTATTAACAATTGGATAGCATGAACTAAAACAGTGATTTGAGAGAGTTTTGTGAGAAGATCAGAAGGATGTGATGGCTGATTAGATAAATAAAGAGAGGAATTAGTAATAATAATAATGGTAAATAATAATACTTATAGTGTTTATTATGTACCAGGCACTATTCGAAGAGCTTTATGTATACCAATTCATTTAACCCTCACATAACTCTATGAGGTAGGCACTCTTTTTGTCACCCCTAGTGATCAGATGAGGAAACCGTGGCTAGAGAAGTAATGTGTCCAGTGTCATGCAACTAAGAAAGTGCAGAATTAGGGTTATGAACATTGGCAGTCTGATAGCAAAATATGTGCTCTTAATCACCGTGCTTGCTACTTCCCAATTGAGAATAAACTTCGCATTTGCATTCTCTGTATGAGATCTGTACAGAAATACCACATTCTATTCTTATGTTAAAGGTCACTGGAATGTGTAAGATACCCAGGTGTCTCAAGGTGTAGGGACTGGCAGGCCAGGTGTGAGGATTTCAGGTACAATAATATCTCTCCCCATATTGCCATATTGCTTCCAAAGCTAGTGTGGGGGGTGGTAAGTAGCAAGTCCAACATGATTGCTCATGATTGTTCAGTGGATTTCTGGCTGCTTCCTGTTTTTAATTCTTAGACTAGCCTTAATAGGTAATTGTGTAGAATTCCTATTTGACTAGTTTACCAACGAAAAGGAAAAATTCAATTTTGTCTGCTTTGCACACTGCGTATCAACCTCAACAGATTTTATTGACACCTTATTTATTTAGGTACCAGGGATTGAACCCAAGGGTGTTTAACCACTGAGCCACATCCTCAGCCCTTTTTATTTTTTTATTTTGAGACAGGGTCTCACTAAGTTACTTAGAGCCTCCCTAAATTGCTAAGTCTGGTTTTGAACTTGCAATCCTCCTGCCTTAGCCTCCCAAGCCATTGGGATTATAGGTGTGCTCCACTGAGCCCGGCACCTTCTTATTTTATAAAGAACAGTTGATGGAGACAAAACTTTTGGACACTGCTTGTTCTTAAGATTTTGATAAATGTATGAGAAAGACATACCTAGAAAAAATAATAACTACATAAATTGTTCTATATTTAGTAAGACAGAAGTCTCAATGAAATGTAATTATGTAATGGATAAGATAGAGAAAACCTGGAGAATATGAAATTGAAGACAAGCATGAAAAATATCTAGTTAAATGGAGAAAAATGCATATAAGTGTATGTAAGAAGATGTGTAGAATACTTTGTCTTTACTAGAGGGGTTCTTGGAAGTGCCAAGTAGGAGATAAGTTTGGAAAAGTGGGAAGAGAACAAATTATGTTGGGCAGGCTTAGACTTTAGTTAAATAGGTCCTTGCAATTCAAGATGTCCTACTAGCCAAATAGGGACTACAGGGCAGCTTTTTACAAATGCAGAATCTCAGGCTATTGTATATAAGGGTCTGTATTTAAACAAGATTCCCATGTGAGTCATATGTTCACTAAAATTTAAACAGTCTTGCTGAAGTGAGAAATCATTTTATTACCCTAAGTTGAATGTTTGTAACTAGAAATACACTTCCCAACAGAAACTTGTAAGAAACGATAGGATTCTGATCTAGCCCATAAAAGACTAAATGATTCATGATTTCAAATATTCTGTGAGATTTTATGCTGACATTCCAGATGGTGCAATAATTATTGAAATGGACATAAAAGGAGATCTGTATTTTATTTAGAGAAAGGAAAAAAGGAAACTAAATCCAACAGTTTGCTTAAGTGCCAGGTTGCACAAGATGCAATACAAGACCAGTCAATAGAGAGATTCTAATTCTATAATTCACCAAAGGATATTTTGGAGAACAGCAGCTGTGTTGGAAAGAAAGATCTAGGATGCTCATAGTAAATTTTTACTTTCTTTACATAATGGTATCCTTGATTCATGGAAAGAAAATATTTCCCTTAATAACACAATCTTTAAGGTATGTTATCAGATTAAAAAAAGCTCAATATGGAGGAGTATGTATAGTATACTAAAGTGGAAAATCTTCAACATTGTCATTTTATACATGTGCAAATGTATATATAGGTTAAACTCCTAGAAATGGAATTATTTGGACAGAAGCTCTATATACTTTTGTAATGTTAATAGATATTTACACAACTGTTCTCAATAAATACTCTATCAATTTATACTACCACCACTGATTTATTAGGATGCTGAATTATGAATCCAATTTATTGATCTTTGCCAAGGTAATGGTTAAATGAATAAATGTGACTATTTTGTGTTCTAATTTGTACAGTAAAGATGGAACATTTCTGTAAATGCCTATGGTCTTTATCAATTTTTGTATTAGGGCATCTCTTCTTCCTTTTTTATTATGTATATATTAGGGAAATTTGTTCTTTATGAAAGGGTAGCAAACATTTTTCTTAATATACAATAGCAACAGCAAACTTGTAGCTAGTGGCTACACAGGCCTAGATGTAGACTGCTGCATTTGCTCCTTTCTCATATTTCCTTAGAATAGTGATAAGATAGGGCATCTCTTCTTTGAAAAACATGTTCAAGTTTATAGTTTTATATTTAGAAAACATACAGATAATGTTTTATAATGCAAATTTAAGAAAATAACTTGTTCTTTTGATCACTGGCTCATAGTTAAAAACAATTTAAAACATCATCTAGGGCTGGGGATATAGCTCAGTTGGTAGAATACTTGCCTGGCATGCACAAGGCCATGGGTTCAATCCCCGGTAACCCCCCGCCCCCCAAAAGAAAATCATCCAATAAAGAATGTTATGAATTCTCAAAATTTATTGATAATCATGAGAAATCACAGCTTTTTGAAAATGAATGCCTCTGTGTTATTTCCCATTCTTTCCTCTAGGTTACCACCAAAGAACATCATTTTGGTTTAGGGGCTCCAGTTTCTGAAGCTGAAAAATACCAGAATACTCTCCAACTGGAACAAGAAGTGAGAAACCAAGATAGATTCATCTCTACACTGAAATTACAGGTTACCTTTAGTTTACATGTATATTTTTCTGAATCTATTTGGGATAGGGTCCTATTTTAAAACAAGAAAATGGAGAATAAATAATTACTAATTCAGAGATTATTTACATCTAATGGGTCTCAAATAATTCCTTTTTTATCTTAAGTATTTTGACATGCATAGAGTCAGAGCCACTGAGTGCAGACTATGTGCCAAGAGTTGTATCAGGTGCTTTTAAGTACATAATCTCACTTAATCTTTTCAAGTCTTGTGAAATGGTGATGTTATTTCTCTTTGCAGATGTGGGAGGTAAAGTTCAAAGAGGTTAAATAATTATGAATTCGGACAGCTAGGATTACTCTGAACTTCCAAGTTAGTTGATATTTAAACCCAGTCCTCTGAACTCCAAGTTCAGTACTGTTTCTGTTTTTGTGCCTGGTACATGATATAGCTGTTAGTAAAGGCTATTAAAAGGGACTACTGCGAAGATAGAGTAGACTTACCTTTTCCTATTCCTCTCACTAAATACAGCTGGTAACTCTGAACAGTATATATAAAACAAACAAAAGAACAATGAAAAGTAGACAGAAGAAGGATGACTGGTTAGGATCTTAAGACACAAAGAATAACATGTAGTGAGTTCCCATATTTTCCTTTTCTCCATATATCCCAGAAAGAATGCTGTAATAACTGGCAACTGGACATGACAATGAGTGTAACCCAAAACAGACCCCCCCCCCCCCGCGCCCGCCCCCAGAATAAAACAAACAAACCTCTCCTGAACTAAAGGACTAGGAGTGGGAGAGCCCCACAAAGCAGACAGCTTTTAATCTTTAACTGCTTATTCCAAACACCATAGAAAAAACTAGAGCCCAGTTCCCGCCTGCAAAGGCCAAGTAGAGAGCCTAGACTCTGACCCTGGCTAGGTTGTAACAAAGAACCTTAAATGTGCATCCTTGGACCACATTTCCCACCTCCTAGCCCCAGCCAGTGTGGTATCGAAGAAGGCTGAATGAGGAACAAGGACTTCCATCCACACCAGGCAGTAAGGAGGCCCCAGTCTCATGGTGTCAGTGGAGACCACATAGGGAGCCAAGACATCTACTCCCATCTTGTAGTAAGAGGTATCCCTTCTACTTGCTAGGGTGGTGACAAAGGAGACTTCCTGCCGGGTCGGAACTCTTACCACTTCTCTGCAGTAGCAGGGCCAACCACCATCAAGTCAGTGGAGGACATGTAAGGATCTGTAACAAACCGCCTCTGTTCTTCCTAGCTCTGGTGGTAATAGCAGAGGTCTAGTGGAGAACCTGAACTCCCACCTCTGCCTTCAGTAACAGGGAGCCTGTACTCCTCAGTTTGGTGGTTCCACCCCAACTTAGCAGCAGTGAGACAGTGTCCCACTTTCCTAGCAGGAGCAAAGTTATAAGAAGCTTATGAAAATAAAAAATTCAGAAAGTGATAGTACCAGGTCTCAATAAAGAAATTTACTTGTCATCATAAGAATTAAAACTGTTGAGAAAAGACAAGAGAAGCCAGCATTGAAATGCAACTTGTTACAGTTGTCTGACAAGGATTTTTAAGGCATTCATCATGTAAGTGTTTCAGCAAACAAATATGAGCCCACTTGAAGGTTGTCAGGGATTTGGTGGGAGGGAGAGACAAATAGGTAGGTGGTGTACTGGACTTTTTAGGACAGTGAAGCTATTCTGTATGATATATCAGAATGGACATATGTAATTGTACATTTTTCAAAATCCAGAGAATGTGCAATACCAAGAGTGAACCCTAGTATAAAACTATGGACCTTAGTTAATGTATCATTATTTGTTCATCAAGTTTATCACACTAATACAAGATATAAATGATAGAGTAAACTGTTTGGGGGATAGAAGGGAGTTTGTAGAAACTATATTTCCTGATCAAACAAAAACCCTGTTGTAAAAACAAAAAATACAGGAGGCACGGGGATATATCTCAGTGGTAGAATGCTTACCTACATGTGCAGTGCCCTGGGTTCAATCACCCACATCACAAAAAAAAAAAAAAAAAGAGAGAGAGAAAATTTTGTAATTTATCTGATAAGGGCTCAATATCCAGAATATCTAAAGAACTATAATTCAACCAAAACAAAATAAAACAATCCAATTTAAAAATAGGCAAGAGGGTTGGGGAGTATAATTCAATGATAGAGCACTTGTCTGGAATATACTAGGCCCTGAGTTCAAAATCCAGCACCACAAAAGGAAGAAAATAAGCAAAGGACTTAAATAGACATAAAAATGGCTAGTAAGTACTTGAAAACATAATCAACATCACCAACCATTAAGGAAATACAAATCAAAACCATAGTGAGATATCATTTAATAGCCATTAGGATGGCTATTATCAGTATAAGAGAAAATAACAATGTTGGTGAGGATATGGAGAAACTGGAATGCTGTGTTGATGGTTGGAATACAGTTTGGTAGTTTTGCAAAATGTCAGAGATAGAATAACCTTGTAATTCAGCTAGCTATTCCATTCCTAGGTATATGCACCCAGGCATATTCTCTATAGAGTTGAAAGCAGGTGCTCAAGTAGATACTTAGACACAAATGTTCAAAACAATATTATTCACAATAGCCAAAAATTAGAAACAACCTAAATGTCCATCAACAAATGAATGGATGACAGATTGTGTAGCTGGACTCAGTGGCATGTGCCTGTATTACCATCTACTCAAGAGATTGAAATGGGAGGCTTTTTTGAGCCTCGGAGTTAAAGGCCATCCTGGGATAGTAAGACCACATCTCTTTAAAAGAAAATGAAATTCTGATATATGCTACAAAGGGTGAGCTTTGAAAACATGCTAAGTAAAATATGCCAGACACAAAAGGACAAATATTTGATTCCACATATATCTAGAATAGGCAAATTTCATAGAGACAGATCTATTATTTAATAGAGTGTTTTTTTGTGGGGGGAAGCTGAAAATTCTGAATGTAGATAGTAGTGATGGATGCACAACACTGAATATACTTCATGCCACTGAATTATATATTTGCAAATGGTTAAAATGGTAATTTTATGTATATTTTAGTATTAAAAAAGCTTTAAAAATACGGTAAAAATACTCAGTGCTCTCAAACAGAATGGAGAAAGGAATGAATCAATGAATGTAAGAATAGAACAATAGAAATTTCATAATCTGTAATGCAGTGCCTATCAAAATTCAAGTGATGTTCTTCATAGAACTAGAAAAAGCAATTCTGAAATTCATTTGAAAAAATAAGAGACCTGGAATAGCCAAAGCAATCCTTAGCAAGAAGAGCAAAGCAGGAGGCATCACAATACCACCTCAAATTATACTACATAGCTATTGTAACAAAACCAACTTGACACTGGCACAAAAACCCGTATGAAGACCAATGAAATAGAAGACACAGGGACAAACCCATATCAGTACGGTTATCTGATAGTAGACAAAGGTGCCAAAAACCTAGGCTGGAGAAGAGAGACCCTTTTTAACAAATGGTCTTGGGAAAACTGGAAATCCATATAGAGAAGAATGAAACTTGACCTCTGTTTCTCACTCGGCACAAAATTCAACTCAAAGTGTATAAAGACCTAGGAATTAGACCAGAAACCCTGCAACTGCTAGAAGAAAATGTAGGCCCAACACTGCAGCATGCCAGCACAGGAACCAGTTTTCATAACAAGACTCCTAAAGCACAAAAAGTAAATAAAAAATCAGTAACTGGGATGGCATTAAATTTAAAAGCTTCTGCACAGCAAAGTAAATGAGTGTGAAGAGAGCTTACAGAATGGGAGAAGATTTTTGCCACCTGCTCCTCAGGGCATTAATATCCAGGATATAGAAAGAGCTCAAAAACACCAAAACCCTCCAAATAACCTAATCAGTGGACAAAAGAACTAAACAGTTCTCAACAGAAGAAATACAGAAGGTCACAAGTAAATGAAAAAAAATGTTTAACATCTCTAGTAATTAGGGAAATGCAAATCGAAACTACACTGAAATTTCATCTCCAGTCAGAATAGCAGTTATCAGGAAAACAAATATAAATGTTGGTGAGGATGTGGGGAAAAAGTTATATATTGTTGGTGGGACTGCAAATTAGTGCAACCACTCTAGAAAGTAGTATGGAGATTGTTCAAAAAACGAGGAATGGAACCATCATATGACCCAGCTATCCCACTCCTTGAAATATATCCAAGATTTAAAATCGGCATACTACAGTGGTATAGCCACATCAATGTTTATAGCATCACAATTTCACAATAGCCCAGCTAGGGAGCCAACCTAGATGCCTTTCAACAGATGAATGGATAAGAGATAATTTGGTATATATACAATCAATGGAGGGTTATTCAGATATAAAGAAGGATGAAATTATGTCATTTGCCCATATATGGATGGAACTAGAGACTATCATGCCAAGTGAAATAAGCCAGTCTGAGAAGGAAATGAGGAAAACTATCCCATTTACAATAACCTCAAAAAAATAAGATACTTGGGAATCAATGAAAGAGGTGAAATATCTCTACAATGAAAACTACAGAATCCTAAAGCAAGAAATCAAAAAAGACTTTAGAAGATAGAAAGATCTACCTTGCTCTTGGATAGCAAAATTAATATTATCAAAATGACTGTACTACCAAAAGCACTATACAGATTTAATGCAATTCCATTAAAAATCCCAATGGCATTCCTCATAGAAATAGAATAAGCAATCATGAAATTCATCTGGAAAAATAAAAGACTCAGAATAGCTAAAGTAATCCTTAGCATGAAGAGTGAAGCAGGTGGCATCACTATATCAGACCTTAAACTATACTACAGAGCAGTAGTATCAAAAACAGCATGGTATTGGCACCAAAACAGACTGGTAGACCAAAGGTACAGAATAGAGGACACAGAGGACCCACAAAACTACAATTATCTTATATTAGACAAAGGTGCCAAAAACATACATTGGAGAAAAGATAGCCTCTTCAACAAATGGTGGTAGGAAAACTGGAAATCCATATGCAACAAAATGAAATTAAACCCCTATCTCTCACCATGCACAAAACTCAACTCAAAGTGGATCAAGGACCTAGGAATTAAACCAGAGACTCTCCGTCTAATAGAAGAAAAAGTAGGCCCTAATCTTCATCATGTGGGATTAGGTCCCAACTTCCTTAATAAGACTCTATAGCACAAGAGTTAAAACCAAGAATCAATAATTGGGATGCAATCAAACTAAAAAGTTTCTTCTCAGCAAAAGAAACAATCTGTGAGGTGAACAGAGAGCCTATATCCTGGGAGCAAATTTTTACCCCTCACACATCTAACAGATAGAGCACTAATAGAGCACTAATCTCTAGGGTATATAAAGAACTCAAAAAGCTAAGTACCAAAAAACAACAACAACAACAACAACAAAAAAAAAAACAAATAACAAATGGGCCAACGACCTGAACAGACACTTCGAAGAGGATATACAATCAATCAACAAATATATGAAAAATGTTCATCATCGCTAGCAATTGGAGAAATGCAAATCAAAACTACTGTAAGATATCATCTCACTCCAGTCCAGAATGGCAGCTGTTATGAAGACAAACAACAATAAGTGTTGGCAAGGGTATGGGGAAAAGGTACACTCACACGTTGCTGGTGGGACTGCCAATTAGTGCAGTCAATATGGAAAGCAGTATGGAGGTTTCTTGGAAATCTGGGAATGGAACAACCATTTGACCCATTTTTCCCTCTCCTCATCTATACCCAAGGGACAGCATACTACAGGGACACAGCCACATCAATGTTTATAGCAGCACAATTCACAATAGCTAAACTGTGGAGCCAACCTAGATGCCCTTCAGTGGATGAATGGATAAAAAAAAAATTGTGGTATATATACACAATGGAATATTACTCAGCAATAAAAGAGAATAAAATCATGGCATTTGCAGGTAAATGGATGCAGTGGGAGAAGATAATGCTAAGTGAAGTTAGCCAATCCCCCCAAAACAAATGCCAAATATTTTCTCTGATATAAGGAGGCTGACTTATAGTGGGGTAGGGAGGGGGAGCATGGGAAGAATAGATGAATTCTAGATAGGGAAGAGGGAATGGGAGTGGGCAGGGGACTAGCAAGGATGGTGGAATGTGATAGACATCATTATCCAAAGTACATGTATGAAGACACTAAGTGGTGTCAACATACTTTATATACAACCAGAGATATGAAAAATTGGTCTGTATATGTTTAATAAGAATTGTAATGCATTCTGCTGTCATTTATTTTTTTAAAAAATCAATAAAAAAATAAAAAATTTAAACAAGTACACACTTGTGTCCTGAAAACTGCGGAGCACCAGTGAAAGAAATCAAGGTCTAAACAAACGGAGAGACATGTTCATGGATTGGAAGCATCAGTGTAGTAAACAATTTCAGTTCTTTCCAAATTGATATATAGGTTTAATATAATTACCATCCAAATTTCCACTAAAACACTTTCGAAGAAGATTAAACTGGAGTCACTCTTCCTAATTTCAATATTTATAATGTAGCTACAATAATCAAGGCAGTGTTGAGAGATCATAGATAAATGATACAGAATAGAGAATCAGGATGATTTTAAAAAAACATGCAGACTGAGGTTAATGGAAGAAATAGTCTTTGCAACAAGTGATGCTAGAGCAACTGGATATCTCTGAGAAAAAGTAAACTTCTACCTAAATCTCATACCTTATGCAAAAATCAATGCAGCAATCAGTGCAGCTAGGATAGGAGAAATTGGATTATTCATACATTCCTGTTGGGAATATGAAATGAGTTTTTCACTCATGTAACCTTGAGCAATTTCCATATTTTAATGAACCTAAGGGATGCATCTGACTTCAGAGAAAAATAAATAGGAGCCTCTTCAGCTTCATCTGTTAAATGGAGAGGATCCCTGCAATTTGCAGGGTTGTTATGAAAGTTCAAATAAAATTTCTGAAAGACTACATAAACTCAACAGTAGTTTTTTTTTTTAAAGAAAGAGTGGGAGAGAGAGATAGATTAGATGCCTTCCCTCAGAGAATTTTTGTTTACTGAAGGAAATATGTTAAGTTCAATAACAGAAACATCTATGAGACAAAATAGTGGCACAAATACTTTTCCAAAGTATTTGTCCCTTGCATATTTAACAATTTTTTTCCCCTGAGGTACTGCCGATTGAATCTAGGGACTCTCCCATGCTTAGGCAAGTATCCTACCACATGCCCACCTTTTTTTTTAATATTTATTTTTTAGTTGTACACAATATCTTTATTTTGTTTATTTACTTTTATGTGGTGTTGAGGTTTGAACCCAGGGCCTCGCACATACTAGGCGAGCGCTCTACTGCTGAACCACAACCCCAGCCCCCATGCCTGCCTTTTTATATTTTTATTTTGAGACAGGATCTTTCTTGCTAAGTTGCCAGGCTCATCTCGAACTTGTGCTCCTCCTGCCTCAGCCTCCCAAGTAGATGGAATTATAGGCATGTGCCACTGCACCCAGCTCTTTAACAGTCAATTACTGAGCACCTACTATTTTCAAGACACAGAGTTGGTGTCCTGTAGAAGAAGTAAAAACACAAAAACAAACAAATTTCATTCTTAATTGCCAAAGTCCACATCCTTCCTACTACTATATGCTGCCTCTTCTGAAGTGCTTGTGTCTTGAAAGGGCCTCACGCATGCTAGACAAGTACTCTACCACCGAACTACACCTCCAGCCTTCATTTGTTTATTGATAATTTATTTGTTTTATTTACTCATTTAACAATCATTTAAGTATTATGTTTGAAACACATAATGTATGATACAGAAATGAATGATAGAATCCTTTATGTTGCTTAGAATTTAGTGAAAGGGACAGGGAAATAAATGATTTTGATACATCTTATAAAATACTGAGATAAAGCTGAATGAGAGGCTTCATTGGAGCATCTATGGAAAAGGAGAAGCATTTAACCTCTGCTGGTGTAGTGGGAGGTTAACCATATATTTTGCACATCCTTCTTGCTGAGAAATGTAGCATAGTTTACAGCACAAAGAAAATTCATGTAGATAGATAAATTGAAATTTGTTTACCCCACATCCTATAGTTTGTGAAAAAATAACAAAAACTGATGATGAAAATAGTGGAGATAATATAGATAGGAGAAAATAATGAAACAGTAAAAGCTTGAGTTGAGAACTATGAATAGACTTCTACACATGGATTCTGTACAAATTTTGCTTCAGGTGGGCTATAGATTTGGCTTTGAAGTTCTGTGAGGCAAAGACAAGGAAATAGTAATTAAATAGTCCATAGATATTAGGGACCCCAAAAGAGGAATATATTTTCCTGAAATTGAGGACTAAGTGGAGTTTTTCCCTGAAAATTCTCTTAAAGAGTATTCTGTGATATAGAGTGGGTAACATTTCAGTTACTTTCCTAAAATATATTTTAAAGTGAGTTCAGTGAGATTATTTCTTATAGTGTATCTGGAGTTTCACTGTATATACGTTGGAGATGTTGGGAAATTTGAGCTGGACAGGTGAGTAGGGCTGGGGTTTTAAATGGCGTTTTTCTTTTGCTCTCAGTGTGATTAGTCATCATAAGGTTACAGTAATTACTCCAAAATTGTGTTTTCAAAGAATTTTTATTATATGGTAGCAGGCCATAAGAGAAGAGAATAGGTGGCTCAGGCTCAGGCCAGCTGTGATAAGAGTTTGAACTAAGTAAACAGCCTTTTTTCTTCATTTTCCCTTCTTATTTTCTAAAAATTCTTAATTTTTTTGTTTCACATTTTTGATAATTTAAACTCTTTACCTCAAAATCTCATAAATTAGTGTGCCTTACAGAATGCCAAAGCAAGGGTTGGAGTAAAAGAATGACTTTTTATGCTTCTTGGTGTGTATTAGTGGGGTGAAATAGTTGATACTAGGATATATCATTAAAAATAATTCATGACCTGGAGAATATTCTTGATATATAGGGACAAATTGCAAAGTTTACATTTTTAAAGTAAACTTTGTTGTTTAGGATCTGAAAGAAGATCTCTCTCTACTTATTTGAGAAGGTTAAGGTTAGGGCAAGACTAATGTTAGAATTAAGAGATTGGAGATTTAACAATGTTAGATACTCCTCAAAGACTTAGACTATTTCTTCTGATTTGTTTGTTTTTGTGTTTTTACTTCTTCTACAGGACACCAACTCTGTGTCTTGAAAATAGTAGGTGCTCAGTAATTGACTGTTAAAGAGCTGGGTGCAGTGGCACATGCCTATAATTCCATCTACTTGGGAGGCTGAGGCAGGAGGAGCACAAGTTCGAGATGAGCCTGGCAACTTAGCAAGAAAGATCCTGTCTCAAAATAAAAATATAAAAAGGCAGGCATGGGGGCTGGGGTTGTGGTTCAGCAGTAGAGCGCTCGCCTAGTATGTGCGAGGCCCTGGGTTCAAACCTCAACACCACATAAAAGTAAATAAACAAAATAAAGATATTGTGTACAACTAAAAAATAAATATTAAAAAAAAAGGTGGGCATGTGGTAGGATACTTGCCTAAGCATGGGAGAGTCCCTAGATTCAATCGGCAGTACCTCAGGGGAAAAAAATTGTTAAATATGCAAGGGACAAATACTTTGGAAAAGTATTTGTGCCACTATTTTGTCTCATAGATGTTTCTGTTATTGAACTTAACATATTTCCTTCAGTAAACAAAAATTCTCTGAGGGAAGGCATCTAATCTATTTTAGTATTTTTGGAATAGATGGCATAATTTCTGATATAATTGTTCAGTGGGTCTAATATGTTTTTTTTTCCTTTAAAGGCATTTGAATACCTTCGTGATAGAAAAGCCCCTTTTCTTCACCGTTGATGGTTTGATAGTGGGCTGGGAAGGAAAGCTGTGGTCCTCCATAGTAGTCAGCAAACACTTGATTGATTTGGTATTTAGCTTAGTCAAGTAAGTTACTATGTTCAAAGGGACTTTTCTAAAAAGTTAACATATTTTGTTAACAGTAACTAGAAATTTAATTCCAAAGAACTCTTAATAATATTTATTTACATTAGTTTTAAGACTGTGGTTTCTTTATTATACGTTTAAATAATTGGCTCTTTTTTTTGAGTGGTTTGTTAAACATGAATCGTGTTCAAGTCCTTTCTTTAATAAACTGGAAGTTGTCTTAAAAGACATAGGTTAGGGCTGGGAATGTAGATCAGTGGTAGGCATGCACAAGGCCCTGGGTTCTAGCCCCAGGACTGTAAAAATAGTAAATAAATACAAAGATAAGAAAAAGATATAGCTTACATTTTTAAAAAAATTTGGTCTGAAGATGTGACTGTTAAAACCCTTGCCTAGCATGGATAAGGGCCCTGGGTTTGATCTCCAGCATTACAATAAATAAATGGCTAAATTTTTTAAATTTTCACTCAATACTTTTTTCAAGTAGGTAATATATTTGTATGATACAAAGAGTTATACAGTTAAATCTCTTTACCCGGGAAGCAAATCTCCCTTTCTGATTACACTCACCTAGTTTCTGTCCTCAGAAGGAAGCTAAATAAAATTTTTAATGTGATTATTTTCTTTCTAATTATAACAGATTGAAGACCTCAAACAGACAAATCATGGCTTGGAAGAATGCATTAGGAAACTCTTGCATAGTAAGGAAGTGGTAAGCAGTCAAGTAAACGATTTAACCAACCACAATGAGCATCTTTGTAAAGAATTGATTAAAATTGACCAACTAGCAGAGCAACTAGAAAAAGAGAAAAATTTAGTGGTGGATACTGCCGATAAGGAACTTGAAGGAGCAAAGGTACTACTAGATTTACCACGGTTGGGGTCTTAATTCTCTTTTAGACATGTAATTATTAAATATAATGGAAAAAATGACATTCTCATATTAATTGGAGGCTTTTTAGATTTGACATTATATTTAAATATCTATACAAAGGGCTAAATTATGTTTCTCACATTTTATTTAAAAATTTTTTGCTCAAGAAGTTTTCTAAGTAATATGCAGTCATTATAACAATTTCAAAACAACAGGAACAGAATGTTGGAAATAGAGTGTTGCTCTCCCTCCCCAATCCTTTTCTCTGCAGAAAAATCCACAAAGAGGTAGATCTATTTACTTACATCTATTCATTTTCATGTACATTTATTTCATATTTAATGAAGGGATTTTACCCAGATTTAAATTTCTCTGCAATTAAACTTAATAATTCATTCTTTGTTGACTTCTGAGTTGTGGCTTTGATTTAGGGAATTCCCGTCATCCCAAGAGCTACAAAAAAGTTCTCTAAAATTTTAATCCTTTTTATGGTCTTTTAAAAATTTAGTGTTTCTTGAATTTCATTTTGTTCTAGTAAGCTGTATTGGTTTTTTCTTTCCCCAATGATATGAAGTACCATTTTTAAACAGTTTTTTTAATATTTACTTTTAGTTATAGTTTATTTTACTTTATGTGGTGCTGAGGATCGAAACCAGTGTCTCACATGTGCTAGAAGAGCGCTCTACCTCTGAGCCACAACCCCAGCCCTAAAGTACCAGTTTTTTAAAAAAAATTTTTAGTTGTAGATGAACACAATACCTTTATTTTATTTTTATATTTGTATGTAGTGTTGAGAAACAGTGCCTTACATGTGCTAGGCAAATGCTCTACCATTGAGCTACAAGCCCAGCCCTAAAGTCATTTTAAATAGTACATCCTATGTCTGTGGATGTGTTTCTGGACTATGTGGCCTCTTTGATTAATTTTCCTTTTCTGTGCCAGTACCATATAATTTTAGTTATGGTAGCTTTATGGCATTTTGTTAAACATTATATTTCTCGATTAAATTTTAGTACTCTGCCATAAAATTTAGAAACCAGGAATTTAAGCATAATTATAAAATGAAGACAGTTTCATTTCTCTTGCTGCCTAATTGCTTAGAAGCAAGACACAACCTATTGAACTTTTAAATGATAAATGTGATATTGTGCTTATCTGAATTTTATTTATCACCAAATTTGTAAATTGTGTATATAATGACATAATTGTTAATATATGTTGTTCCTTAATATCATTTTAACATACCAAGAGTCTGTAGCATATAATGAAGCATATAATTTATTAAATGATCAGACTGAACATATTAATATGGTGTTAGTTGCTATAGTAATTTGAAATATATAAACCTGGTTGATGAACTCTAGGCTTGTGAGTTTTTGTGCAGTAATCTTTCTTTCTTAGACTGTGTAAAAGATAAGACTAAATCAATGAAAAGTCTAATAGTGGGCTATTTAAATACAAAAAGTTTATTACTTTAATGTAAGGACACACTCACCTCTGTCAGAGTCTTGCCTGAAGAAGTCCTAGAAGGACTACTTAAAAGAGTAGATAAAAGAATGGTTTATCTTCAACTTGTGAATAATTTACCTTCTAATGGATGCTGCTAACATATATGAAGGACATTTAAAAGTAGTTTGTATATTTTAGCATTTCTCAATAATAAGCCTTTAATTTGCCTGTTACTTTATTTAAGAATAGTTATCTTTCATTCACAGTTTAATGGTAAATTTGAGTTCAGTCTTTCTATAATTATAAAAATTACCAAATTGAGGTTTTATTGTTTTCCTTCTTTAAATTAAAAATAAACTGCACTATTTCCAAGACTGAGGGAAGCCTAGATTGGCTGAATTCCCACAACGAGAGTGCCCTTTTTAGAAGTCATCAGTTTAAAGGGTTATTTAGGGTCAGTATTCTTCAGAGAGGGCAAGAACTGTGTCAGGCTGAATTCTCTGCTTTCAAAAGGAAAAACATCTAAAATATAAGAAATATGGAAAACATCTAAAATATAAGAGCTAGGATTTCCTTAAAATATTAAATTCATGAATGGAAATTTTGCCTGGCTCAGACAAGAGTATTTCTGGAATGTTGGATGCATTTGAGAATTGGAAAGCTATCTGAACTTTCAAGGAAGACCTGGGCAGCAGTTTTGGAGATAGTATTGTTGATGCAGGGAAGATGTAGGAAATTTTAATAGAGGACAAAATGGAAAGAGATGCTTTGAATTCGTAGAATGCCCTGAAATGAGGAACCCTCCAGCCTCAGTAAATCAGTGTCCCAGATAGAATGGGGATTAGGAGATGCATGCCCAACATTGGGGATATGAACATCAAGTGTGTTGTCACCATTCCCACGTCATTGGGTGTGCTATTTAGGTGTATAATCACTGGACATAGATTCCTTGCATAATATGTGGACAGAACTTGAAACGAAAATTTTTAATTTGCTGACAAAGAGTGTTTGGGTTCCTATAGCATTGGAGATTTTGCTATAAGTACTAGGAAGTAGGGTCTGAGGCTAAAGCTGCTGTTAGTTTGTCTGGAATTGAGATAGTATTAAATTTATTTACTGGGAAGAGTTTACTTTTGGTCATATTTTTAAAGGTCAACAGAGTTAACATGTTTTGAGTATTATATTAGTTATTGCTCTGTAACAAATTATTCCTAAACCTTAATGGTTTCAAACAGCAAACATTTATATTTTAGGTTCCATGAACCAGGAATTCAAGAGTGGCTTACCTGGGTGGTTCTGGTTCATAGTTTCTCAGGAAATTGTCAAGACAGTGGCAGGATGCGGTCTTGGCTTGACTATTCTTGGAGAATTAGCTTCTAAGATGGCTTATTTAGATGGCTATTGGCTGTTGGCAGGAGGCCTCTGATTGTTGCTAAGTGAACATCTCCCTAGGGTTGCCTGACATGTTCTGTATGGCAGTTGCCCACCCCTTCCCTAGCCAGTGATCCAAGAGAGATTTTGCCTGACATGTTCTGTATGGCAGTTGCCCACCCCTTCCCTAGCCAGTGATCCAAGAGAGGTAGTGCCACATCTAGTGTGGTGTGCTGACTCCAACTTTTGCTAGTATACTATGTAATTTATTCATAAGTGGTTTTTTTTTTTTTTTTTTGAGTTGTTTATCCCAGCTAGAATGTTGCCCCAAGGCAGGGATCTTCACTTTTTTTTTTTTTTTTAAATGTTAAGTGCCTAGAACAGATACATGAGTGCTTATTGTATATTTTTTGAGTGACACAGTTACTATCTGACATATATTTTGACTGTAGTCTTTTTCTTTCTTTTATTTTAGCCCTGGGGATTGAATCCAGCAGCGCTTTACCACTGAACTATATCCCCAGCCCTTTTTATTTTTTATTTTGACATAGGGCCTTGATAAGTTGCCCAGGCTAACCTTGAAGGGATTCTTTTGTCTTAGCCTTCCTAGTAGCTGGGGTTACAGTCATGTGTCACTGTGCTCAGCTTGTTTTTTTCTTTTTGGCTAGAGTATAAACTCCACAAGGGCAGAGATTTTTGTTTGTTTTATTCAGTACATATCACAGTATCATGCATTTAGTAGACAATAATTGAATAATTGTCAAATAAGTAAAATCACTGGGTTATCATTTTTTCATTTCGGCCAGTTATAATTTTATTTTTCAGAGTAGAATCAACATTTTTAATCATTATAATACAAGTATGAGCTTGGACTGTGGCTCAGCAGTACAGTGCTTACCTAGGATGGGTGATGCCTTGGGTAGCACTGCAAAAACAAAAATGACTAGTAGTACATGTTTATTATAAGAATTTAAGTCCACATACAAAAGTATAATGAAGATAATAACATCTGCTCTAGTCACACCTTGTTAGGCATAGATACAATCTGTTTTCTTTTGTTTCTATGTTATTGGTTATATGTTATCCTGTCTTATCTATATTTAGGATGTATGTGTATAAATTTATTTTTTATGGAAAAATGTCCTATTAGATATTCTGTTTTGTTGATTTTTTTATACTTAATTTAGAATGGGAATTTTTACACATTATTTTTACTAGACTCATGTCTTTTTATTGTCTATGTAGTAATATAAATTAAAACATTAGAAATTATCCATTCAAAACTATTCATAAGCTTATCCAAACTCTAAGTTCCAAATAATAGGATCTCTTAATATTTCATAAATTTAAATCTGACTGCCAGACTTCCAGAAATTTTAGAAGAGAACTTTTCTTTGATATAAGGAGGCTGATTCATAGTGAGATAGGGAGAAGGGAGCATGGGAAGAACAGACGAACTCTAGATAGGGCAGAGGGTGGGAGGGGAAGAGAGAGGGGGCATGGGGTTATTAATGATGGTGGAATGTGATGATCCTTATTATCCAAAATACAGGTATGAAGACACAAATTGGTGTGAATACACTGTGTATACAACCAGATATATGAAAAATTGTGCTCTATATGTGTAATAAATATTATAATGCATTCTGCTGTCATATATAAATAATAAAATAAAGTGGAAATGCTTTAAAAAATTAATGAAGAGGGGTGGGGTTGTGGCTCAGTGATAGCATACTTGCCTGGTATGGGTGAGGTACAGGGTTCATTCTCAGCACTGCACATAAATAAATAAAATAAAGGTCCATCAAAAAATGATTAGAGAGCAATAGTTTCAGAAAATTGAAATCTAAAATATAGGGGGTATGTGAGTGAGCTTTTTGTTGCTCACAATATACTTGAGAAAATAAATTTAAAAGGAGGAATTGTTTATTTTGGCTTAAAGTTTCAGAGATTTCATTCCATGGTTATTTGACCTGTTGCTTTTGGACCTATTGTGAGGTAGCATATTCATGGCAGAAGTTTGTGGCATAGGAAAACTGCTCATCTTATGACAACCAGGAAGTGAAAAGAGAGAGGAAAGGGCCAGGATCCTTACATATACTTCAGGAGCATGCCCCAGTGACACTACTTCCCTGCACCAGGCCTTAACTCCTGAAATTCCCACCACCACATCCCAATAGCACCATTAGCTGGGGAATAAGCCTTCAACACATGAGTCTTTGAGGAAATTTAAGGTCCAAATCATAAGAGCAGGCAAGATTAGGACACATGGTATTGGAGAATAAAATCGGGGAAGTTGATGAATTGAAAAATATGTTCATTAAACTAATAGGCTAACTTTCAGCAGAGAGCCTTATTGCCTTAAATAAAAACTTGGTCATTCTCCTTTATGAACATATAGTGTAGACATATGCTACATATATGACTATAGGTGGCAGTGCTTTAAGACTTGGTAATAAGTTCAGTGTCGCAGGAGTGATACAAAATCTATTAAGTGGATTGAATTGAACTAAGCTATTTAAAGTAGTTTTGAGGAAAAGGCAGAATCTTCTAAATGGTATAATTTGAGGAAACTTTTTTCCTAATCATTCTTTATAGACTTCTTATTCAGAATTATAACTAGTAGTAACATTTTGTTCTAGTTCATAGGGAGTAATTTGGTAAACTATAACTCATTATTATTTTATATAAAACATTAGGTGATTTAAACTCTTTGTTTCATCCTAGGTTCTTTTACCGTTAAAGGTTGGTAAATACAGGGGTGGGTTACCTTTTTCAAAAAAAATATTCACTGTTTTTAAGTGAATTCCTGTTTTTGTTTTTGATGCTCTTCCTAATTGAATCAGCTTAAGTATCTTTAACATGAATTATTTCTAATTTTACAGATTGAACTCATTTGCCAGCAAAATAATATAATAGTATTAGAAGATACAATAAAAAGGCTTAGATCTGTAAGTACACTTTTTGAAAATATATGTAAGGAATCATTTTATCCAGTTAAGTAACCTACAAAAATAATTGTATATACATCATACCTTTTGTAAGCAATAAGAATTTTATTTTTCAAAAGTCAGCACCCCAGGCTGGGGTTGTGGCTCAGCCATAGAGCATTCACCTAGCATGTGTGAGGCACTGGGTTTGATCCTCAGCACCACATAAAAATAAATACATAAAATAAAGGTATTGTGTCCAACTACAACTAAAACAAATATTAAAAAAAAAAATCGGCACCTACTACTGGGCCACAGCAGTATCTCCATCTGAAAGAGCAATGCTTTTCATTGCTCCATTTCATCACTACTTTCTTTCTTAGAACAACTTTTGGTTAGTTTTTACTAATGACTTTTACTGTTTTTAAATGTTACATAATGGCACTGAAAATTTTAATTTTTAAAATATAAGATAAACATATTAAATTTTTTATTGCCTTTGGTATTATTTTTAAACCATAAATTGTTTCATTTCTTTTATTTTTTTTAGTACTGGGAATTGAACCCAGGGGCACTCAACCACTGAGCCACATCCCCAGCCCTATTTTGTATTTTATTTAGAGACAGGGTCTCACTGAGTTGCTTAGCACCTTGCTTTTGTTGAGGCTGGCTTTGAACTCTCAATCCTCTTGCCTGGGATTAAGGCGTGTGCCTGGCCATAAATTGCTTCTTAGTCTCAAATGTTATGTTTGATTTATATGACAACATGAAATGAAAATTGCTCTTTTTAAATATTTTAATCTTATCCTTTAAAACATTTTAAAAACTTTATAGAATGTTCGTAATTTTCTCCCAAGAAAGTATTGATAAAAAAAGGTAAAAATATTGTAAATGTTTCTAAATGTATTAAAGTAAATCAGAATTCATGGAAGTGCATTTGAAAGTATGTAATATTCAGCGTCCACTCAATTTATTCATTCATTGAACAATTATTGAACAAACTAACTAATGTGTTAAGAGTAGCATGTAAAGTTTTTTTTAGAAGCAAATTAATTTTATTTCTAAGACTTATATTAGGTTTTGGATATTCTTGGTATTTCTGCCTTTTTTGTTACCATTTTTTCTTCAAAATTAGGAGTATTTTTTTAGTCAAATAAAAATATAGCACATCCAGTAATGGTGAAAAAGAAAACTGTCTAATTGCATTTTTAAACCTATTGATGAATATTTTTTTAAATGTTCAGTTTTTTAATACCAAATTTAATATTTTTAAGGATCTATTTGTTTTCCTTTAGAAAAGTATGCTATAGTTTAGCTTTAAATAATTACCTAATTTTTTCCTCCTTGGCAAGATAATTTTAGAGACTGAAAAAGCACAAAATAAATCTCCTTCTAGACTTGATTCCTTTGTAAAGACTTTAGAAGCAGACAGAGATTACTACAAAAGTGAAGCTCAGAATTTGAGAAAAATGCTCAGAAGTAGATCTAAAAGTCCAAGACGCCTGTCTCCATCTTCTCGGGTAAGTTGGAAACTTATAAATATTTTGAAGTTTGTTACTCAAACACTGACTGTTATTCTTTGGTTTACCTAATCTGGGAATACTTTGTTTTGATTTGGCATGAATTATTGTATCACAAAGATTGGGAAAAAACAGGTTTCTTTGAAGGCAGAGTGGACAACAATATTGGTTCTTTATTTATTGATGGTTAGGAGGTAATTAGACAAATTTGGAGCAATTTGGGATGAAACTGTTGTAAAAGGGAGGTGACTTTTGTTATTTATTCTTCACTATTTCATTGAATAGTCATGTTTGTATAATAGAGATTGTGTACTATCATCAGCAGCACCTTTTTATTAGTTCCGTATGTGAAAGAAGAACTTCACATTCTGTATAATTGAAGGGTGCAAACTGTGATGTAGAGCTTTTGAAGACAACAAGAGATCGTGAAGAACTTAAATGCATGCTGGAAAAATATGAGCGTCATTTGGCAGAAATTCAGGGTAATGTCAAGGTTCTTACATCTGAGAGAGACAAGACCTTCCTTCTTTATGAACAGGTAAACTTATTTATAAATAAGCAAATTTTATAAGTAACAACACGTGCTTTTAGAGGTATATAATTTTTTAAGTTCTATGAAGTACATAAACCTATCAATCAAATTAATTTAACCAATATTTGGGAATTATGTTCTTAAGATATTCCTAATGAACGGTAACATATTTCTAGTTTTATATGAGTACTCACATATACTTATACCCTCTAAAAGATTATATACGTGTGTAAAAATAGTCTGATTTTTGGATTAAGAAATAAGGCTAGGGGTTGGGATATAGCTCAGAGATAAAAAACTTGCCTAGTATGCATGAGGCCTGAGTGTTGAATCCCAAGCACCACAAAAATTAAAAAAAAAAAAAAAGAAAGAAAGAAAAGAAAATGTATAATGATAGGATTTGGTGACTTCAAGGTAAAAAGATCAGGATTTGAGTGTTAAATACTACATTTTATTTTGGGAACTGCCGTATAATTTACTTAATTTCAGAGAGTAAAATCACATTGTAGTTTATCTCTGTCTTGTTGCTTAAAAATGCATAGCTTTTGTGAATCAGATGGCTTTTTTAACCCCAAACTGTTAAATCTTATGAATCACAACATAATTTCTGTTAGTTACTATGTGCAGAGTTCTAGGGTTACTACTCTAAAGGATAGAAAAAAATTTTTTCTATAAGCCTGCAGTGTAATCAGGGAGATAAAAGTATATAGTGTTTATTTTTGTTGTTGTTACTATAGGGTAAGTGGTTTGGATGATGTTTTAAGAAATAAAAGAAGTAAGCATTTTTAGTTAGGGTGATCAAGAAAATCTTTGTAAGATGTGGAATTTCAACCCTGGAGAATGAATGGGGCTTCTATTATCCTGAAAGGGTCAAGGAGGAACATCCAGTCTAAGAGAATGGTATGAGGCAAACGATAAAGAGAAGTAAATCAACAGATAACTAGGTCAGCTTAAGACTAGAGCAGATTGTATTTGTTAGTGAAGTAAGAGACATTAAGACTTGAAAGGAATATTGAACTAGAGCAGGAATCTGGAAACTTTCTGAAAGGCCCAAATAGTAAATATCTTCAGCTTTTCAAGCCTTGTGGTCTCTATTGCAACTGTTCAACTCTGTTGTAGGTGAAAACAGCTGTAGATGATACATACATGAATAAATTGAAATTATAATAAAACTTTACGGACACAGAAATTTGAATTTCACATTATTTTTACCTGTTATGAAAAATTATTCTTTTGCTCCCCAGCCATTTATTTAAACATGTAAAAAAAATTATTAGAAATAACAAACGGCCAATGAATATATATGAAAGAAAGTTTAACATCTTTAGCTATCAGGGAAATGCAAATCAAAACTACATTGAGATTTTATTTCACTTCATTTTAGTATGGCAGTCATCAAGAATACAAATAGTAAAAAATGGCAAGTATGCGGGGTGGGGAGGAAAACTTATATGCTGCCCTTGACCCGTGTGGGCAGCTGAATTTAAGGTCGCTCATGTGAATTTCCAGAGACACCAAATAAAACACAGACACACTTTACCTTTAAACAAGCTTCAGGAGGGCTTCTCCACTATCAGCCTCAGGCTCCCCAAATGGGAGAGCAAGAGAAAGTCACGAGAGGCTGGGGAGAGAGCAAGCACATTCGGAAATGAACTTTTATTGGGGGGACCCTATTCTTAGAAAGTTCCATCCAAAAAAGGCCAGAAGGGGCAGGGTTAAGGGACAGGTGAGTATAATTCAACCCAAGGGGTGTCGCCTATATCTGAAGACACGCCCTCAACTTTCTGGACCAGAATAATGTCCAGGTCACTGCAGAATATAGTGACTGGTCAAAACCTTTCACTTTAGGATGGAAGGTACGAATCATTCAGAGTGGCTCCTCACACTTATACATTGATGATAGGATTGTAAATTAGCACAACCACGTGGAAGTCAGTATGGCAGTTCCTCAAAAGACTAGGAATGGAATTACCATATGACCCAACTGTACAACTTCCCCTTATTTATTCAATAGAATTGAAGTAAGCTTACTATGGCAATACATGCATACCTATGTTTATAGCCACACAATTCACAATAGCCAAGTTATAGAACCAGGATAGGTGTCTATCAACAGATGAATGGGTAAAGAAAATGTGGTATATATGTCATTTTTAGGAAAATCGATGGAACTTGAGATTATTCTGTTAAATAGAGCAAGGGTTGCATATTTTCTGTCATATGTGTAAGCGAGAGGGAAGAAAAGCAAGAAAGGGGCATTGCTCTTGAAATTAGAAGGGACACTGGTAAAACAGAGGCAGGAGATCAGCGGGATAAGGAAGAAAGAAAAAGGAAAACTGGGGAATGAAAGTGACCAAATTATGTTATGTTAATTTACGAATATTTCATGATGTCTTCCACTATTATGTACTATTATAATGTACCAATAAAAAATTAATTAAATAGAAAAAACATTCCTAGCTTATAGATTTATAAAATCAGGAGGCAGGCTGTATATTTGGCTTTAAACTCTATATAATTTGCTCACTTCTGGACTGTGATGGTAGAGGCTATCCCACAGACCTAATTATGGACTCGTACTTTACTTTAAAAGCAGTGTGCAGTTTCTTACTTTTAAAGCAAGAGAAATATGAGCAAAAATCAGTTTTAACCTACTGGCAACCTTTTATTATCTTACACATAATCTTTCTGTATTTCTATTTTTATGTAACAATTTGTCTTTTAAGAGAATTAGAGGAGACACACACACACACACACACACACACACTGTGTACTCCTTACAAGACTGTTACAATGTGCATGCACAAGACATTTAAGGACGTAGTGAGGGTGCCATCAGTAGAAATAAATACAGGGACCAATATAAGAGACATGAAGGAAGACTTGACAAGATTTGATTTTAGAGACAGAGATACTATGGTAATATTCACTAAACCAGTATTATGTGTGATTTATGCCGATTTCAAATTTATTCCACAAATGAAAATAACTGAAATTCTTTTTGAATGACAGAATTGTGATAATAGAAGAACTAAGAAAGTCATTGGTGGTTTGAGGAAAATTGTGATTTTGTTGTTAGATGGAGCAAAATCATGGTGATATGATCAGGTAGTTACTGCCATCAGTCAGTAAGAAATATAGGATTGGAGAGGGGAGAGAGCAGGAGCTGATATGTGGCTCTAAAAGTCATCTTCTTAGAGGTAAGTTCTGAGCCTCATGGTAAATGAAGTCTCTAAATGTGAAGGCTCTACACAGCATAGTAAATTAAGTCTCCAAATATGAAAGCTCTTCTTAGACAGATATCCTCCCACCCCCATAATCTACAAGAGGCAAAGAGGAAACTTTGAAAGATAAAAAGGAAGACAAAAAACTAGGGTAGACGTTGTTACAAGCACAAGGGAGGAATGAATCTCAAGAGAAAGGTTATTAAAAATAGTGTCAGATGTTGCCAAAATATGAAGAACAGGAACTGAGAAAAGGCCATGAGATTTGGTAAGTTCAGTAGTTGAAATTCTGTAGTACCACAGGGATGGAACACAGGTTATACTGGGGTGAAAGAGTGGTAAGGAACAATTGGCAGTGGGTACAGATAGTACTGTGGGGGGTGGTGGGGTCAAAGAGACATGGCCTGGTAAATGGGACAGTAGGATTAAGTGATAGGTTTTCAAAATAAGAAACCCTTGTACATGATTAAAGGTGGGGGAGACAGACAGTAGAGAGGACACTGTTCAAGTTGAGAGGAAATAATTATAATTCAGTCAGGGAGCTATAAGAAGGCACTTTAGAATATGAAGTCTGGTGTTTCTAAGGAAGACTTAGCTATGGAAATTGGAAAGCAATATATCTTTCTCTGAGACTTGGAGACTAACTGAAAAGGTAGTGATCCCAATGAAGAAGAAAGAAGATAAGGAGACTTACACAGTGAAGTCTCCTCTTCAGGTGTGCAATAGATTTGGGACTTGGAGGTCATGAACAAATGTTCAGAGAGTATTGTGGGCTATTGGGAAGGATTGGTGGGCTTTTCTGTCAGTGTAGAAGTAGCCCAGAGATGGAAATGGTATATACACTTGGAGACAGAAACACTATGGCAATATTCACTAAACCAGTATTCTGTGTGATTTATGCCATTTTCAAATTTATTCCACAAAATAGATAACTCCTTCTCTGTTGCAATGACTTGGCAAAGACATTATAAAGCAAACTCCTATTTCAATTAATTGACTTGCATTTATTTGTATAAATGTATTTGAAAATAAAAATGGTAACATTTCCTTACTGAACAAATATTAATATAGGCTTGTACTTTAACCAGTTAGGTATAAGCTATATTATATTTAGTTTAAAGCTTGTTTTAAAAAATTCTATGTATTTGAATAATAGGCACAGGAAGAAATTGCCCGACTTCGAAGGGAAATGATGAAAAGCTGTAAGTCTCCAAAATCAACAACAGCACATGCTATTCTCCGGCGGGTAGAGACTGAAAGAGATGTGGCCTTTACTGATTTACGAAGAATGACCACAGAGCGAGATAGTCTGAGAGAAAGGCTAAAGGTTTGGAATAGTTTTATCTATCTGAACATATGTGAAACACAAAAAGATTGACACTAAAAGCACTTTATTTTGTCTGTTTTTTTAAACAGATTGCTCAAGAGACAGCATTTAACGAGAAGGCTCATTTGGAGCAAAGGATTGAGGAGCTGGAGTATACAGTTCATAACGTAAAAAAAAAAAAAAATCACTTGGCTAATAACCTCAGTGGCTTTAAAACCCTTCCTTTTTTTCCCTTTGTTCAGAGAAGTTCTTTTACTTATCTAAGATAGCGTTTATAGTCCTTAAGGTGATATGTATGATGTAAACAGTCACTTTTTACTTATTTCCTTCTGAAAATGTGAGTAAAGTTTTTTGTGTTACTTGCAAAGTATTTTATTTAAAAAAAAAAAACTATTAGAATGTGTTCTCAGGAATTTTAGTAGCTTTACTTCCTTATTTTGTTAAAGATAATATTGCTAGATATGAAGATATAATAAAGAATTTGAGATGCTATAAATAGATGTTATGACTATAAAATCAGAATTAAGAGAATTTGACTTTTTTTCACCAAGTTTAATTGAGTATATTTATAAAATTATCTATAGTTTTGTTATAATAAGTAAAAGAAATTAGAAAAATTATGTTTCTTTTCATAATCCTGCTTTATATGTGTAATTTATTGATGTTGGGTAGCAAATAAATCCTTTTGCAGATAGTGTGCATACTGTAGTCAAACTGAACCAGAATGAAAAATGTAGACTGATATGTTTTATTAGTCTTTATAAAAAAGCTACACAATGATTTGCTTTTATTCTTACTATTCTATACCTTATTCATACAATCTTCCATAGCACTTAGGTCTAATCTGATCATCACATTAAGTAAATTTTGCCATAAATCTGGTTTGTACAGAGGGAATATGTCTCTGCAGGAAGACTGCTCTGGCTGTTTTCTTTTTTTTTTTTTAGCGAAGACAGTAACTTTGTCATTCTACTTGTTAGCTTGATGATGAACGTATGGAGCAAATGTCAAATATGACTTTGATGAAGGAAACCATAACCACTGTGGAAAAAGAAATGAAATCACTAGCAAGAAAAGCAATGGATACTGAAAGTGAACTTGGAAGACAAAAAGCAGAGAATAATTCTTTGAGGTAAACTAAATTACTATTAAATAACTAATGGTTTATAGTGTATGTTATAATGAAAATTATTAAATTTTATTTTTGAGAGGATTATTATGAAGCAGCTGTAGAAACCTCAGGACACATTGAATGATTTCCCCAAGATCAGAGACTGTAAATGGCACACTTAACTGGGAAGTATACTTCAAGTAATATTAACCTTACATTTGGGTAATGCCTCAGCTTATCTGAAATAGCTTTTACAAAGTCCTTCCGGGTATTGAGCATATTCAATTTTGGTATTCAATTGTTTAATTTGATTTAATAACTTTACATTCTGTTCTGCAGTATGAACAATATAAAAAAGCATAAAGCACAGGTTTGATAGTAGCTTAGAAAAGGTGGTTTAGAATATCGTGAAAAGTCATAAAGAAAAATAGGATCATGTGGTAGAACTTAATTAATTGAACGTTGAATATATCACCTAACTCTTCCTATATATTGGTAGAGTAGCAGAAGAAATATCAATTAAAGTAGCCCATAGGTAATATGTATGTGATATATTTTTGAAAGACTTCTATCTTAGCGGTTTTACTTTTAGTATCTGTTGATGTGAGAAATAGAGGTTGTACAAATTCAGTAAGTTTGAATTTCAGTACATCTGTGAATATTTGAAAAATGGTGGTTGATATGATTGTGAAATATATTATTAAATCCCAGTATGTCCTTAATCTTTCCATGATCTGTGGCGAATTGATTGGAGTTGCTTGTCAGGACAGATAAATATTCAAATTCTTTCCCTTCCCTTTTTAAAAAACATTTCCTGCTTATAAGAGTATTGAAAACTCAAATAAAATGAAAGTAATAATAAAGCAAGAAAGACACAACAAAGAAAACCTTGCAAAGTAAAGTACTAAAAAATTTAAATCACTCCCATTTTCATAACCCAGGGGAAAATAATTGATACAGAACTGTTTCGAGCTCGAAATTGGTTTGCCTGCATATATTTCATAGCTTTCTATGTAATTGAGATCACCTTTGTATAGTTTCATTTTTGGCCATTTTCATTTAATCATTTGCCATAAGCATTTCTCCATGGCTTTAGACATTCTTTAAAAGCATTTTAGTAGATTACATGCTATGATAACAGATAGAGGTATAATAATTTAGGGAGCCAGATGCAGTGATGCTCGCCTATAATCCCAGCAGCTCAGGAGGCTGAGGCAGAGGAGGATCGATAGTTAAAAGCCAGCCTCAGCTACTTAGCGAGGCCCTAAGCAGCTCAGTGAGACCCTGTCTCTAAATAAAGTACAAAAAAAAGGCTGGGGATTTGGCTCAGTGGTTAAGTGCCCCTGATACCAAAATAATAATAATTCCTAGTACCAAAAATAATAATTTGGAGGATTTTTTGATGCATATTTGTCCTAAGAGTTTTGTTAAAGTGTAATTGACATACCATAAACTGTACCTTCAGTTTGCTAAGTTTTGACCCGTGGATGTGCCTATAAAACTCACCACAGTCAAGATAGTGGCCTATCCTTTACTCTCAGAAGTCTCTCCTGCCCATCTCTAATCCTTTATTTACCCAACCAATCCCCAGGGAACCACTGATTTTATTTCTGTTATGGAGGTTTTTTTTTATTTTCTAAAATTTATAATACATGAAATCATACAGTATGAATTTTTTTGTCCGGCTACTTTCAATAAGCATGACTATTTGAGATTCATTCATGTGGCCATATGTAATTAATAATCCCTTTTGATACTGAGTATTGTTCCATTGTATGGATAGGTATGTAGACATTTGGGTTTCTAGTTTTGGGCTATAACAAAACTGCTGAGGACATTCCTAAGTAAGTCTCTGAGTGAACAAATGCTTTGGTTTTTCTTGGATTGAAATTTCTAAGTCATGGTATGTTTCACTTTTGGAGAAGCAATTAAACTGTTTTCCAAAGTGGTTGTACTGTTTTATTTTGCATTTGCACTGGCAGTGTATGAGTGTTTCAGTAGTTACATATCCTCACCATCATTAGAGTACATTGTCTTTTTAACTTTAGTGTTTCTAATAGGTATATGTTATGATTTTAATTGGCCCTTCTCTAATGATTAGTGATTTTTCAGCATCTGTTCATGTGTCTATTTGCCATCCATATATCTTCTTTTGTGACATATCTCTTCAAATCTTTTGTACACTTTTACTGAATTACTTAAGTAAAAGTACCTCTGTTTTAGACATAAAGCCTTTGTCAGGTCTGTTTTGCTGATATTTTCTCCCAGTCTGTGGCTTGCCCTTTTATTTTCTTAACATTATCTTTTAAATAGCAAATATTTTTATTTCAAATAATTTTGAAGAAAGGTACATGTATTTTGTGTTCTTTTTAAGAAATCTCTGTTAAGGCTAAGATCACTGAGATTTTCTCCCAGTGTATTCTCCGAGTAGTTTTCTAATTCTAGCTATGATCTATTTCAAGTTAACTTTTGTGTGTGGTGCAAAGTGTAAGTTGAAGTTCCCTTTTTTAAAATTTGCATATGGATGTCCAGTTGTTCCAGCACCATATTTAAGTGTCTGTTAATGTTAACTATAAGAACAATGTTTTGCAGCAGATCTTGTATTCCTACACTTCTGTGTCCCTTGAAGAGCACTGCTCACTTCCCCCCTCTCCACCCACTAGCAACTACCTTTTAGCTTTTCTTTTATAAGTGAGGCATTATGCAGTATTTGTCCTTCTGTAACTGTCTTAATTCACTTAACATAATGTTTTAGATGCTCATATATATGTATATTGATTTGCTGATTTTGTTGTCTATTTATGTTCTCTTGAGCTGCCTTAACTTTCTTAAAGTAATTATTTTGAATTCTTTATTAGGTAGTTTGTAGATCTCCATTTCTTTGGGATTGGTTATTGGAAAATTATTGTGTTTTTTTGGTAGTGTCAAGTTTCTTTGCTTTCTTTGTTCCTGTTCCTTTGGGTTGAAGTCTTTACATTTGAAGAAATAATAACCTCATAGATTTTACAGACTGATTCCAGCAAGGGAAGATCTTTACCTACAGGTTGGTGCAAGGGTGCTCTCTGGATGCAGTGTAGCAGCTCAGCCTCTGGTGAGGGCACAGTGGTATAGTCTTCATGCAGCTCTGTCAGATGAATTTGGTGTCAACAGAGGTTTCAGAGGTCCTCAGCAGCTGAAGCTGTGAATGTCTACAGCAATGGCAAGGGCTGTTGCAGTTCTTCTGATCTCGTTGTCTCCTTTAGGGAAGTTGTGCCCAAGGTATCTCTCTTGGCACTGGTGTCCTCTGTGTGGACACTCATGGGATGGCTTAAGGGCCCAGGTCCAGTGCACGGCTGTATATAGCTACTGTTGCTCTGGGAATGGAGATTCAGACATGTCTGCTACACTGGTGGCTAGTTTTTTCAGAGTGACTGAGGGACTGGAATTCAGTACATGTGGAGTAACAATGGCTCCAAGGCCCAGCCATCAACTAACTCACTGTGGTGGTATCCCAGATATCTGAGGCATAGGTGTATGAGGAGAAGTGGCAGAGGAAGCACATGCAGAGGGACTGTGGCATCTGGCTCTAGACTGAAGTGGTGGTTCTGGTGTCTGAGATGCAGGCATGCACAAAGCATCTCTGGTTTGGGACACAGGCAGGTTAGGTAATGCCCTGTTCAAGGGCTGCACAACATTGACTCCTTCTTGCGGGTAGGACCGTATCAGCTTCTCCCTCTCTAGGGGGTCTATGGTAGATATTCCTGATAGTTTATTTCCATGGTGAAAGTTACCAATGACCCTTGTAGAGCAGGCTACTGGAGACCATGGTGGCATCCACCACATGGCTAATACAGTGGCCCCTGCCTTCAGTTGTTCTAGCCACCTCCAGATGTCTCAGGTATACTCATCTCCCAGGAATACTTTCTGAGTTGTTCTCTCTTTTTTTGTTTCCATCATATTGCTGTTGGTTCTTAATTGGACACTGAACCCTTCCTAAAATATTTTCTTTCATGGATAGCTATCTGGTTGTTTCTTTGTGGTAAAAGGTGAAGTCTGAGCTCTCTTCTCCCATCTTATTGATGATACTTCTCATATCTTTAATTTTTTGAAGAGATTTCATACTGTTTCCCATGGTGGCTTCAACATGTGCTTCCCCCAAACCCAACAGTGAACAGTGCTCCAGTTTCTTCCTCACCAAAATCTGTATGTAGTTTTTCTATTGTTTGTTTGGTTTTGGTAGCTATTCCAATGAATTTGAGGTAGTATCCTACTGTGGGTTTGATTTGCATTTCCCTGATAATTGATGATGTTGAGCACCTTTTCATATACCTGTTGGTCATTTGTATGTCTTTTTAGAGAATTGTCTATTCAAGTACTTTGCCCATTTTAAAAAAATATTTTTTAGTTGTAGATGTTCACAATACCTTTATTTTGTTTATTTAGTTTTTTGTGTTTTTTTTTTAATGTGGTGCTGAGATCAAACCCAGTGTCTCACACATGCTAGACAAGCGCTCTACCACTGAGCCACAATCCCAGCCCACTTTGCCCATTTTTAAACTGAGGGGTTTTATGTAATTATTTTGCTACTGAGTTGAATGAATTTGTTATATATTTTGGATATTAGCACTTTATCAGATATGTGGTTTCCAATTTCTTCCATTCTTTATGTTGCCTTTATACTCTGTTGAGTTTTAGGTAGTTTCAGGTAGTCTAGTTTCACTTGCCTGTTTTTGGCTTTGGTATGATATCTAAGAAATCATTGCCAAGATCAGTATTATGAAGCTTGTCCTCCTTTGTTTTCTTCTAGGAACTTAATGGTTTCTGTCCTTCTGTTTAAATCTTTAATCGGTTTTGAGTTGATTTTTGTGTATGGTAAGATAAAGGTCCAATTTAATTTCTTGCATGGGGTAATCAATTTTCCCTGTGCCACTTGTTGATGAGACTTCTCTTACTCCATTGTATATTCTTAACACCCTTTTCCCACCCTTAGCATCATTTTACCATTGATAAGTAGCTCTGAAATATGATTTGGAATTAGGAAGTTAATTATAACCAAGTTTCACAATGTATTAAAAAAAAGCCTGCTGAGAACTTTATTGGATTTGGGGAGATAAAATGATATTGAGCCTTCCCACTCATAAACACAGTATCTCCATTCATTTAGGTCTCTAATTTCCCAGCAGCGATTTGGAGTTTTTAGTGTACAGATCTTGCACGTCTTCTGTCAGATTTATCCCTGTGTATTTCATATTTTTATGCTATTATTAATGGGGTTTTTATTATTTTATTCTTTTTAGATATACAGGACAATAGAGTGATTTTGACTGTGTGTGTGTTTGTGTGTGTGTGTGTGTATGTGTAGTATGACTTATTCTATTTAGGATTCTATTCTTGTGTTGTAAATAATGTGGAGTTTCACTGATCATGTATTCATATATGAACAAAGTATAGTAATGTTTGATTCATTCTACAGTCTTTCCTAATCCCATCTCCACATCCCTTCCCTTTATTCTCCTTGGTCTAATCCAGTGAACTTCTGTTCTCCCTTGCCACCCCCATTGAGTGTTAGCATCCACATATCAGAGAAAACATTTGGCCTTTGGTTTATTGGTACTGGCTTATTTCACTTAGTATGTGTCTCCAGTTCTATCCATTTACTGGCAAATGTCATAATTTCATTCTTATTTATGGCTGAGCATTATTCCATTTTGTGTATGTATACCATATGTATTTTCTTTATCCATTCATCTGTTGAAGGGCACGTAGGTTGGTTCCATAGTTTAGCTATTGTGAATTGAGCTGGTATAAACATTGATATGGCTGCATCACTGTAGTATAATGATTTTAAGTCCTTTGGGTACATACCAAGGAGTGGGATAACTGGGTCGAATATTGGTTTTATTCCAAGTTTTCTAAGGAGTCTTCATGCTGCTTTCCAGAGTTATTGCACCAATTTTCAGTCCCACCAGCAATGTATGAATGTACCTTCTTCCCTACATCCTTGCCAACAGTAAATTGGTTTTTAAATTTTACTTTTTAATTGTTTATTGTTAGCATATCAAAATTCAGTTGTCTTTTAAAAAAATAGACGCAGTATTTTAGAACAGTTAAGTTTATGGAAAAATTGTGAAGATTGTTCCTATATACCTCACACCCAATTTTCTCTAGCAACATCTTACATTACTATAAGTGTACTTATTGTAAGTAATGAACCAATAAAGTTAATACTTTATGCAGATTTTCTTAGTTTTTTCCTAATATCCTTTTTCTGTTCCAGGATTCCATCCAGGATGCCAAATTAAATTTAGTTGTCATTCCTCCTTAGGCTTCTCTTGGCTATGACAATCTCAGACTTTCCTTGTTTTTGATGATCTTGGCAATTTTGAGGAGTACTCATAAGGTATTTTGTAGACTGTGTCTCTATTGGGGTTTGTCTTAAATTTCTCCCATGATTAGATTGAGGTAATATGTTTTTGGGAGAAAGATCCCAGAGATAAAATGCCATCTTAGGGTATGTGCATCCATGGTACATATAGTCAGTACGATTTAACAGTGCTGATTTTTCTTTAAATGTTTATTTTTTTAGTTGTGGTTTCACATGATATCTTTATTTGATTTGTTTTTATATGGTGCTGAGGATCGAACCCAGGGCCTCGCACATGCTAGGCGAGCACTCTACCACTGAGCCACAACCCCAGCCCCCGATTTTGTTCTTGATCACCTATCTAACTGAAGTAGTGGCTGCCTTTACCAGGATGTCTCATATTTGGAATAATCCAGTATGAAATCTTTTCAGGTGGGCTTCTTTCAGTTAGCATTATGTACTTAAGGTTCATTCATGTCTTTTGTACCTTGATCATCCATTTCTTCTTATTGTTAAATAATATTACATTGTGAAATATACCACATTTTGTTTATCCATGTACCTGTTGAATGAGATCTTGTTTGGTCCCATGTGTTTTGGTGATTATAAATGAAGTCGCTATAAATTTTTGCATGTAGGTTTTTGTACGGACATAAGTTTTCAAACCAATTCAGTAAATACTTAGGTGCGTAGTGTGCTGGATTGTGTAGTGAAACTATATTTGTAAGAAACTGCCAAACTCTCTTCCAAAGTGACTATACCATTTTGCATTCCTACTTGCAATTAAAGAGAGTTTCTGTTGTTCCACATGCTGTCAGCATTTGGTATTTTCAGATTTTTGAATTTTAGTTATTCTGATAAATATACAGATATATCATTGTTATAATTTTTAGTTCTGTAATAACACAATGTGAAGCATCTTTTCATATGCTTATTTTCCATTTGTATATCTTCTTTCATGAACTATTTAAATTTTTTGCCCATTTTTAATTGTTTATGTACTTATAGTTGAGTCTTAAGAGTGCTTTGTATATTTTTGGAACATTTTCTTATCAGCTATATGGTTTGCAAATATCTCCTCCTAGTCTATGCATTGTCTTTTTATTCTTTTAACTTTATTTTTTGAGAGCAAAAATCCTTCATTTTATTAAAGTTAAGCTATCAACTTTTTCATGGATTGTGCTTTTTTGTTGTATTTATAAACACATAATTTTTATGTTAACATAGTTTTGCATTTTACACTTAAATGCCAGTGATTCATTTTTAGTTATTTTTTGTGAAAAACATCTGTGTTTGGTTCATTTAATTTACTATGGACATCCTAAAATTGTTCTAGCACCATTTATTGAAAAATTATTCTTTCTCCACTGAATTGTCCTTTACTTCTTTGTCAAAAATCATTTGAATATATTTCTCAGCTCTCTATTCTGCTTCATTGATCTGTGTCTGTTCTCTTGCTGAACCATGCTGTCTAGATTCCTATAGCTTTGTATTATGCCCTGAAACAAGTAATGTGAGCCTTCACACTTTGCCTTCTTCAATACTGTATTGTCTATTTTGAGTCTTTATGTTTCCATTTAAGGTTAGAATTATTTTGTACCAACCATAGAATAGCTAGTTGGGATTTAAATTGAAATTGTGTTGAATCTATAAATCAATTGGGGAATGATTGACATCTTAATATTGTATGTTTAAATCAGTGACATGAAATACTCTTTGATCATTTTTGAGTCTTTTGTTAATGTTTTGTAATTATCTGCATGTAGATATTATGTATTTAATTTTGAAAGTTCCAGGGCATTTTTTACTTCAAATATTTCTTATGCTCAATTTTATTCTTTTTATCCTTTTTTGTTTGAAGTGTATCTATAGTTCTTAGATGCTCCATCCTAGTTTTCATTTTTTTTCTCATTGCAATTTATTTTTTAATTTTTAAAAATTTTTATTTTTTAGTTGTTGATGGACCTTTATTTTATTTATTTATATGTGGTGCTGAGAATTGAACCCAGTGCCTCACACATGCTAGGCAGGTGCTCTACCACTGAGCACCACTTTGCATTTTAGTTTAAGCAGTTTTCTGTTGAACTTTCCTCAAGCTCAGTGATTCTTTTTCTTGGCTGTATTCCATGTACTGATGAACCCATCAATGGCGTTCTTCATTTCTCATAGAAAAATGGATGTGTCACATTCAATATTTTTTTGTTCCTAGAATTTCCTTTTGATTTTCAGACTCTGCCTCTCTGCTTGCATTGACCATTTGTATGTTGCTTACTTTCCCATTAGTTACCTAAACCATTTGTCATGATTATTTTACATTTTCTATCTCAGAATTCCAACATCTGTGTTTGGTTCTGATCCTTCATTTTAATTTTTCTTGCCTTTTGTTGTGCCTTGTAATTTTTTTGTTGTTGTTGAAAGCTGAAGAATATGTGTTATTAAACTTTAGCAACTGACATAGAGGCCTTTTGTGTGAATGTTCCTGTTAACTTGGCTAGGAGTTGGGTTGTATTCAATATTTGCTTTTAGCTATAGGTACCAGAAGTTTCAGATTCCTCTTTTGTCTTGATTTTTGTTTAAGTTTGTTGAATTTTTTTTATTTTTAAAAACTTGTTCTAATTAGTTATACATGACAGTAGAATGCATTTTGACATATTGTACACAAATGGAACTTCTCATTCCTCTGGCTGTACACGGAACAGAGTCACACCGGTCATGTAATCATACATGTATATAGGGTAATTATGTCTATCTCATTCCACCATCATTCCCACCCCCACACTTCCCCTCTCCTCCTCCCACTCCCCTCCTCCCACTCCCCTCTGCCCAATCTAAAGTTACTCCATTCTTCCCTACTTTTTCCTTCCCACCCCGATGCCCCCAATATGGATCAGCATTCCCTTATCAGAGAAAACATTCACCCTTTGGCTTTTTGGGTTTGACTTATTTCACTTAACACGATATTCTCCAGCTCCATTGATTTACCTGCAAATGCCATAATTTCGTTCTTCTTCAAGGCTGAATAATATTCTATTGTATATATATATATACAATATTCTATTGTGTGTGTGTGTGTATATATATGTGTATATATATATATATATATATATATATATATATATATACATATATATACACCACATTTAAATTTGTTGAATTTTTTTTAAGTTTTAAATTGACTCATAAAAATTGTACATATTTATGTACATATTTACTACATGATGTTTCAGTACTGTAAATTGTGTCACATTCAAATCAGAGTAAACATTTCTATCTATTCAAACCTTTATTATTTCTTTGTTATAAAAACATTCAAAATCACTTCTTGTGGCTTTCTTGGTATAAGTGACACATTATCATTACCTATAATCACTCTATTTACTGAATATCAGAACTTTCTCCTGTCTTACTGTAACTTGGTTCCTATTATAGGGTCCTCATTTTCTTCTTGTGGTGTCTCCTCTTGATTTGGGGCTTCTCTGAGAATTCCTCAGTGAGTGTCTGCATCTTCTTTCACTATGATTATCAAGGAACTCTGTTGGTAAGGAGAGGCGAAATGTGGCCTGTAGACTTAACACTTAAGTCTCACTTCAGTCTCCAGTACCATAGATAAATAAATTTGTTATCCTTGGTGATTTAGTATATTGCTTTCATAAGTAGTATTTTGCAAAAACAAAACAAAGCACAAAAATGAAGAAGACAGTTGGACACCTGAATGAATTATAATATGGACATCTGCTTAACTGCTCCCCAGTTCAAGAAATGGAACAGTACAGCCACTTTAGAAGTTTCTTATGTATGCTTCTTTATTTAATCATAGCAATTCAGCTTCTTGAAAAAAAATCATCATTTTGACTTTTGTAATTATTTTCTGCTTACTTTATAATTTTACAACTTGTGCATCCCAAGAGATTTTGTTTTATACTTTGTGATTATTAATAAGGTTGAGTGCCTTTTCATACAATTATCTTACATATTGTTTTGTAAAATGCTTGTTTATATTCTTTCCCCATTTATCTATTTGGTTGCCTTTTTAAAACTTACAGCAGGTGTAGAAGCTGTTCTTTATGTTCTACAATTCTTTGTATGTATTCCAGGTGCCAGTCCTTTGTTGATTATTTGTAACTTCTCTCACTCTTTGGTTTGTTTGTTTTGCGCATTCTCTCTCTCTCTCTCTCTAATTTTTTAAAAATTGTTGTAGATGGACAGCATGCCTTTTATTTATTTATTTTTTTAATATGGTGCTGAGGATCAAACCCAGTGCCTCATATATTCTAGGTAAGCGCTCTGCCACTGAGCTACAGCCCTAGCCCTGTTTTGTTCTCTTAAAACTATCTGTTGACTAACAAAATTTATTTACATAGTCAGATTTATAAGCCTTTCCCATTTCATTTTGCTATTATTGGCTCTTTGCATTTCTAATTTCTATATAAACTTCAGAGTAGGTTGGTCAGAGCCCATCCCCTACAAGAAAAAATAAAAACAGAAAAATCCTATTAATACTTTTTTAAAGTACTGTTTTATTATCATAGTAACAAATACAGAATTAAGTAATGCACAACATAAAACCAGCCCACTGAGCAACTCCTGTTCCACACTTTACCGTTAACTGCTGAAGATATTTCCCTAAGGGGTTTCACAGTCCTGACACCTTTAATCATTTCACAACAAAGTCGATTGGCATATAAAGTAAAATATTATCTTATGGCCAACTTGTCCATTTTATATGTACAAGATGACTACTTTAAAAACTGTGAAATATCAGTGTTCCCTTCCAAGAACAAAAAGTATGTATACTTAGAGGACTTCACATAAATGGCCATGTGTTTAACCTGTACAAAATTAAGCTTTTTAAACTTGTAGAATACAAGCAACTCAACCTAAATGTCTCAGTGTGTTCTTTTCTGCAAAATTCTGTCTACTATGGAAAGATAAATTACAAAAATATAAAATTTTAGGGAATAAGACTAAATAAGTAGTATCTGTTATAGAGATACCTATTCTTTACCAATTCCCATTCTTCCCTACCCCTTCAAAATCATAAGCAACTTTCTTTTGTGACAGATAATGTGAAAATCCAATATGTGTAGCACATCTCTTGGTCCACTGACTGGCTATTCTGTCATATTCTGAGTAAGATTATAGTTTGTAAGAAAGGAGCAGATGAAAAGGAGGACTTTAGAAATGATTAGTGCTAGACTCCAGTTGTGTCTTAATATGTTCAGGCAAATAACTTCTTGACCCCAGATTAAATATTAGAGAGGTGGGCTATTATATAAAATGTAGCCCTTGGAGACTTGAAGGAATACTCTGGTATAAAGTGACATCAGGAAGGAGTATACCACCCTCATACATGGATCCTGGGGCCCTGGAATGGTGATCTCCTTCATAGATGTTATTTCCTTTGGGACAGCACAACTCTTAGGTAGACTATCTAAAGTGATCTCTGCCAGTTCCTTCTAAGCCCTCTTGGTGCTGTTGGAAGGGAATTTGGAGTTTTTCTCATGCTGAATTGACTCTTTCTTGGAGATGTTTGTTTCTGACTTGGTTTGCTGTTAGAAAGATGAAGATGAGGAGCTGGTGCTAGTCCTCGAGTTGTTATCCATCATGGCAATCCGTTCCCTTCCCACCCTGGAGATATTTCTCTCTTTGTGTCTGACTCCTCCATGGCTACAGTTGGGCCTAAGTAAGATTTTGATTGGCAATGAGTTTCATCACTAGATAAAAATCATTTTATATTCTTTCATTGCTTGGAAGATTTTGGGTAAAATTGGAGTTGTAGAACCTACCAGTAAAGCCACTGGAGTCTCAACCTTTCTATAAGGGAAAGTTTTTATTTCATTTATTTAATAGATAAAGAAGGAATTAAGGGCTGGGGTTGTGGCTCAGCAGTATAGCGCTCGCCTAGCACGTGCAAGCCCTGGGTTTGATCCTCAGCACACAAATAAATAAATAAAATAAAGGTATCCAACTACAGCTAAAAAATAAATATTTTTTAAAAAAGAAGCAATTAAACTTTTCTTCCTTTTCCAGTCAGTATATTTTTTAGGTATTTATACATTCTGTCTAATTTTTAAAACAATGTTCCTCATAATGTTCTTTATAATAGCCTATGAACATTTTTACTGTCCACAGAATCTGGAATGATTTCCTATTTTTCTGTTCTGGATTTGGTGGATATCAGTCTTTTCAGTGTATCAGCTTTTTGCTTTGGTTATGATCTTTTCTGTTGTTTCTTTATTATTTCACTAACTCATTATTTTCTTTCTTCTGCTGGCCCCCCCTTACCCCCAGTTTCTTCAGATGAATGTTTACCTTATTATCTTTTGGGCCCTTTTTTCCTAATAGAAATATTTAAGGCCATGAATTTTCCTCAAAATGCTTTAGATGTATTCTACACAAATTATGATATATACTATTTTCTTCATAAAGTTTTTTTTTCTAATATTATTTCCCATTTGATCCATTGGTTGTTTAAAAGCATCATTTTTTTTTCTTGGTCTCAGAGATTTAACCCAGGTGTGCTTCACAATTGAGCCATATCCACAGCCTTTTTATTTTTGAGGCAGGGTCTTGCTAAATTTCTTAGGGCTTTTCTAAATTGCTGATGCAGGCCTCGAACTTGTGATCCTCCTGTCTCAGCCTCCTGAATTGGATGATAGCACCTGGCATAAGCATAATTTTTTAAATGTTCAAAATCACAATGAATTTTTTTAAAATATCTTTTTTGTAGATGGACACAACACAATGCCTTTTTTTTTTTTTTTTAAATGTGGTACTGAGAATCGAACCTGGGTCCTGTCCATGCTATGTGAGTGCTCTACCGCTAAGCCACAATCTCAACCCAAAATCACAATGAATTTTCAGTTATCTTTTTGTGATTGATTTATTACTTAATTACTTTGAAGAGCATACTGTTAAGTTTTATATTTCTAACATTTATTAATTTCTATTTTACGGTTAGTTTCTGATAATGAGCTGTGTATTTTTATTTTTATTTTATTTTTTGGTACTGGGGATTGAACCCAGGAGTGCTTAACCACTGAACCACATCCTCAGCATGTTTTATGTTTTGTTTTGAGACAGGGTCTCACTAGGTTGCTTAGGGCCTCTCTAAGTTGCTGAGGCTGGCTTTGAACTTATAATTCTCCTGCCTCAGCCTCCCAAGCTGCTGGGATTACAGGTATATGTCACTATGCCTGGCGATTTAGGTATGTTTTTTTATTTACCTATTAAGTCAAGTTTGTAATTATGTTATTCAAATATTCTGCAGTAAATTTTATATCATTTTCATGTCTATTTTAATTTCTAGTATGTTGAATTTTTCCATTTTGATAGTGAATATACTTTCCTTGTAGAGCTGTCAGTTTTTTCCTTATATATTTGAGGTATGTCCTTAGGAACATATAAACTTAGAAATTTTATATTACTAAGTGATCTTCTTTATCTCTAATCATGTTTCTTACCTCTTGTCTGATATTTAAGTAGCTATGCCAGATTTTTTTTGGTATTCATTTTCATGAAAAATGTTTACTATTCTTTTACTATTAACCTTTCCACATCTTTGTTTTAGCTATCTTTCATAAACATGATTACGTCTTTAAATCTATCTTTATATTGCAACTGGATCATTTTATAATTTATACCTTTTAGTTTAAAGCTAGCATGTCATTGGGCTTTTTATTGTTCTACATATGATCATTTTTTTCTCATTTCCTGCCTTCTCTTGGATTGATTTTTGATTCTTTATTCTTTTAATGTTTATCTGAGAAATCACAAGGACCTTAGAACAGGATCTCCATTTAGAAGCTCCTTCTCAACTTATGTGCCATTGTGGTTCAATATTTTAATAGTATATGAGTGTAAATATATATATATATTTATATGTATGTGTGTTTATATATATATATATACACTTAATAAGACACACTAGTTGTTTGCTTAGTTGGGTCTTGTGTAGATTGGCCTATATATCTGCCCATTTTTTCTTTTCATTGCCCTACATTCCTTTTATCAATTTTTTTTCTGTCAGAAGAATAATCTTCAGAATTTCTTTTAAAATTTTGCCCCACTTTTACCTTTTTTGGGGGGACACTATTATATATTTTTAGATTTAGATAATTAAGGTACAATAAAAAGTCAATTTCATGGGTTTAGACACATATATTATGCCTGTGTAGCCACAACTTTAAAAAATATATGAAAGATAGAAAAGAGAACATTTCCTTCCCTCCAGATAATTCCCTACTTCCTTTTCCCTTCAGTTTCCCTTCTCCCTATCACTTTGCACTTATTACCATTGATTAATTTTGCCTATGTGTGCATATTACATACAGACAGTCCTCCCTTTACATGATTTCTATACACATAAATTTAATTAATAGGTTTTAATTAAATAATACAGTTCAGATTTTGGTTACTGTAGTATATTAACTGTTGAGTAACTTGTTTGATTTTCTCTGCTGGTAAAGAACAAACTCTAGTGTTTCAAAGCAAGACTCATTTTCAGTGTTTCTATTCTGTTCCAATGAGCCTTGCTTTCTAAGTAGTTATGTTGTTACAGATAAGCCAATACTTAAAAGCTGGAGTGTTTTTCAGAATTCCTCCCAGAGATAGTTTTTAAAATGTCTTATCTGCACCTTTGCATCTAACATCCTTAGGTTCAAGATACTAGAATTTCCCATATAGTTGAACAAATGATAGAGAGATCTAGAAGAAGAAAATTAGTCTCTATGTCCAGTGACTCTGTGACTGGTTCAGTTTGATTTTGGGGAATGAGGAATAAAATGAACATCTATGGCAGAATTCTGATTTTCTTGTTTGTTTGCTTGTATTGCCAAAAACACATAAAACCTTAGCATCTTAGTTATTTTAAGCATATAATACAATAATACTAACTGTAAGCATGTTGTTTTGCAATGAATCTCCATAACTTTTTCATGTTGAAATTTGAGGCTAAACAGATTTCAAATCCAAAATCTATTCTACACCAGGTGTGATGGCACATGCTTGTAATCCTAGCAATGTCAGAGGCGGAGGCAGGAGGATTGCAAGTTCAAAGCCAGGTTCAACAACTTAGTGAGACCCTGTATCAAAATAAAAAGTAAAAAGGGACGGGGATGTAGGGATGTAGATCCATTGGGTTCAACCCACAGTGTGTGTGTATAAAAATCTATTCTAGTACTCTAGGACACCAGAGGGCAACTGTGTGTCATGTCTCAGTATCAGACTGAGGAACATAATGATCTGGTTTCTGACCACAAAAATTACTTGACAGGCTACTTTCCAAATTGCTTTAAAAATCTATTATTTGGTTCTGATTATGTCACTTTTTTTAAAGAAGCATGCCATTGTATGTGTTGAAGTTTATAATAGGTGAAGGTTTCTCATCATAAATTCAAAATCTTAGCATTATTCTCAGGTAGTACACCATCAATTTCAGTTTCTGCTAGTAAACTATTGGTTGTAATATCTGAAAAATGACTAAGTGATGACTGGAAACTATAAAAAGCCATTACCACATCTTATAGCTTGGTTTATCAATGTTATCTATAGAATTCTCTATTTCACTGGTTTGAATTTCTTGGGAGATTCCACTGGGCTAGAAATGAGTTTCTGTAAAAGCATCAATTTGAGTGGCTTTGAATGAAGTTCCCTTAGGGCTGGGTGAAAATGTTTACATCTGAGACTAATGAAAAGAATAATTTATGAACTAAATAGCAAATCACTTGGAGAGTAAGATCATACAGAGAAATCAGAGGAGTCCCATGGTGCAGATATAAAGTTCTGTGAGGTATAAGATATATTTATATAAGGAATAAGGAGATTGCTAGTCCTTTGATGGTTTTTCCCTAGCACCTGTAAAATATTACACTGACTTTTACCCATGTCCAGTGGTGTACCTTATTAATTGATTTATCAAAGTTAGGTTTTCAATTTTTGAAAGATTTACTTAAGAGAGAAATCACCTTAAACTAGACCAAGGATCATAGTTGCTTTCAACAAAGGAATAAAATGAACATCTATGGCAGAATTCTGATTTTCTTGTTTGTCTGCTTTTATTGCCAAAACCACATAAAACCTTAGCATCTTAGTTATCTTAAGCATATAATACAATAATACTAACTGTAAGCATGTTGTTTTACAATAAATATAACTTTTTTATGTTGAAAATTGAAATTCTTTTTCCATTAACCAATTCCCCATTTCCCCTTCCCCCTGGAAATCTGCCATTCTACTTTCTGTTCTTTTTTTTTTTTAATTGGTTGTTCAAAACATTACATAGTTCTTGACATATCATATTTCATACATTTGATTCAAGTGGGTTATGAACTCCCATTTTTACCCCGTATACAGATTGCAGAATCACATCTACTTTCTGTTCTTAGGAGTTTGACTATTTTAGGTACCTCATATAAGTAGAATCATGCATTATTTCCATTTCTGTGACTGGCTTATTTCATTTAGCATAATAACTTCAGAGTTCATCCATGTTAGACAGCATAACACAGAATTTCCTTTCTTGTAAAGGCTGAATAATTGTCTACCGTGTATACCACATTGTCTTTATGCATTCACCCATTGTTGGCTTGTTTCCACCTCTTGGCTATTTTGTATAGTGCTGCAGTAAACATGGGTGTGCACATATCTCTGAGATCTAAAGAACCTGGTTTTGGATATCAGCTACCTAGACTGCACATAGGAATTGTTTTTTTGTTTTTTTATGTACCAGGGATTGAAACCAGGGGCACTTAACCACTGAGGCACATCCTATGTCCCACCCCTTTTTTATTTTGAGACAGGGTGTTTTTTTTTTTTTTTTTTTAGTTGTAGTTAGACACAATACCTTTATTTAATTTATTTATTTTTATGTGATGCTGACGATCGAACCCAGTGCCTTGCACATCCTAGGTGAACGCTCTACCACTGAGCCACAACCCCAGCCCCTTGAGACACGGTGTTTCTAAATTGCTTAGGGCCTTGCTAACTTGGTAAGGCTGGCTTTGAACTTGTGATTCCTGTCTCAGCCTCCTGTGCCACTGAGATTACAGGAAAGAGTTGGTTTTTAAGCCCCAAATAGGGCTTAAAACTGCATATTAGGTAATTTACACTAGAGTCCCTTTAGGCTTTGGTAAAAGCCATTTCTAAATATATTCTGGACAATTCTTAAAAATCTGTTTTATGACATTGCAAGATTCTGCAATACAAACTATCAGCATAATTTTTAAGGTTTGTTTTTCTTGAATGCCTGGTTTATGATTAGTGATTTATTGATCTGGATTTGATAATTTATGATTATGCATGTAGTTTTCCATTTTCTTCTTTCTTATTAGGTGGTTCCCAGTGTTTGACAGAGATCTTATGGTTATTTGGGGGAATATTTGTTTGTAATGTAGTATAACAGCTTAAAATGGCCATAATGTATACTGGAATGTTTTATCTGTGTATGGTGGATGAAGAGGCCCTGACACCGTAAAACTACTGTCATCTTTTGCCTCACATATACCTCCTTTGTCAGTTTCTCACCTTTTGTTCCTATAGGTAAAGCAGTACCAGGAGGCTTTTCTTAGCAACTCAGACTGCAGAGTGGAATCAGATGAGGAACTTAGGCAAAAAAAAAAAAACCACACTTTTTTTTGATTCCCCTGCCAAAGATTTGTATTTAATTGGTTTATTTGTGTGGCCTGGGTCTGGGAATTTGTTAGTTTGTTTTAATGCTTTAAAATAATTTCATAGTTTAAAGAAAGTTACAAAAATACAGAGAAGTCCAGAAGCTGGGCATGTAGCTCCCAGAGAGGGGAAAAAAACAGATTAGAGGAAATTACTCATTTTAGAGGGTTAAAAAAAAAAAAAAAAGCAAAAATCCAAACGGTTATGAGATGGGAAGATTTCCCAGGTCCTTAATTGTCTTTTCAGCTTTGTCTGTCTTTAACGTGTCCATTGAGTTGTATTATTTTTAAAATTGTAATGATATTAGTATAATTTCATGAAGCTTTCTGGTTATTTTCAAATCTGTTTTTTCTTTTTATTCTATTTTTATGTCTTTGTATTTAAACATGTCTGCTTTTAAGTTTCTATTTGGTAGTGCTATATTCTGTAGTTCTTGGGGATCTAATTTAGTTTGTGTTTTTGGACTCTTACTAAGGTTGTATTTTTTTTTTAAATATGTTTTTTATTAGTGCATCACAATTATACTTAGGGGATTCATTTTTACATCCTTATGCATGCACACAATATAATTTGGTTACTTTCATTCACCAATAGGTTGTATGGTTTCTTAATACAGTAAGAATTGGTAATTTTGAATTTTGTATCCATTTTTAGTAGGACTTTTTCTGGGCTTTAAATTCTGTGCATGTCTCAGAGAGGTTTTGCTGAGTGTCTCAGGTTTATATGACCAACCTAGAAACAAATTCTATTTTGAGATCTTATCTTGGGTTTAAGAAGAATGGGGTTCTAGCTAGAATAGCTTATATTCCATATTTGTACAATTATATCAAAATGAATTCTATTATGTATAACTAAAAAGAACCAATTAAAAAAAAAAAAAAAAAAAAGGAATCCCCAGGGGAAATTCCTTGTTATTATTTCCCAGTGCCTAGCAACAATTGGCAAGGTCTCAGGTCTGACTTTCCCACTAATGATTTAATCCTCAGTGGCTTTATGTGAGATTTCTTAGTTTATTCTTTGTGTTGCAGACATCTCTGTGCCCTCATGTTCTGTTTCTGAATTAAAACACCAGACTGTAGGCTACTGAGACAGACAAACCCTGGCTATAACTAGTATAAGTTTTATTATATTATTTACAAATTCTTTGAAGTTTTGCTATACATTTAAAGGATACTTCTTGTATTCAATATCTCTGAGTATTTTGTGGTGAAAGGACTTTAAGATTATCTAGTCTTCTATATTTACAAAAGTTAAAAAGTCTTTTACTTAAATGTTGACTATGAACTGCACGAGGGCAGGGCCATTTCCTACTTAGTTCACCAAAGATTAGTCAGCACCTATTGCTTGGTCCAAACCAGCCACTTAGTAAATGCTTGTAAAATGAATGAAATTTAATTATAAAACTGAGAACCTGGAATGAAGCTATGTTTGGTAATAGAGGTGCAGTTAAGTAAATAAGTGGTCATGTTTGCTTAAACGTAATTGACTATTACTCACATAATATTTTTCAGTCAGAAAATACTGATTTGGAGGGCTTTATTACAAAACTTAAAAATTTATTAAAGAGAAAGTTTTGGTTAAAAAAAATCAGAGTTCAATTTTGAATTAATAGTATGGTACCAAAAATGTACCAAATATTAGTTAATATCAACAAAATCATAATAGCTTACATTTGAGTGGTGGATTGATGATCCCTTTTTTATCCTTTATTTTCCATACTTCTTATCATGTGATTTTTTAAAAAGAAATATATTAGCAGGGCACGATGGCACATGCCTGTAATCCCTGTAGCTCAGGAGGCTGAGGCAGGAAGGATCATGAGTTCAAAGCCAACCTCAGCAATTTAGTGAGGCCCTAAGCAACTCCGTAAGACCCTACCTCAAAATAAAAAAGTAAAAAGGGCTGGGGATGTGGCTTGGTGGTTAAACACCCCTGGGTTCAATCCTCGATACCAAAAAAAAAAGGCATTCTTAATTTTTTTTATATTTAAATACACTAAAAGTTGACAAAACTTAAAAATTTCAGAATTAGTTTTATTATTAAAATATTTGCAGACTTTTATATGAAAACACAGAAAAAGATCTTTCTGATACTCAGCGACATCTTGCTAAGAAAAAATATGAACTACAGCTTACTCAGGAGAAAATTATGTGCTTGGATGAAAAAATTGGTGAGTTTTTTTTTTCGTTACTTGTATTTTTTTCTTAAGTCTCATAGAAAAATGTGTTCTGTCTAGTTATAAAATAGATAAACTTGGAAATGGATCCTTAATCTAAAAGTTTATGAATCAAAATGAAAATTTATTTTTATTTGATAGTAAGATTATTTTTACTTAGATTTAGGATCATATTTAGTTATGACTTAAAATTGTCAGTGAAGAAATAGCTAGACAAAATAGTTACCTTTTTAAAATTTATGATGATAAATTTTAAATTTACCGTTTCAATATGATGCAGCTTGCTCACAACTGTTGTAATGAAATAGTGTATGCATGTGTGTATATAAATATATACATATCTATAGACATAAAACTTTTGGTGGAAAGTATACATATGTTTGGCTATGTCTAGGATATCACTTGGGTTTATAATGAAAATAACATTTATAAAATCTATGTGTTTTTTTACCAGTGATCTGTACAAAAGTATGGTCACAACTTAATCTTTTTAGAAATATACAGCAGAATTTTTTCAGGGCTTTAAAAGAGCCTATTTTTAATCTGAGGAAAAAATTTTAACATTTGCTATTATGTAGTTGAATAAATGTCTGGCATGAACAATTAGGTAGAATTTCTGTTAATTGAAACAAGAAATATTAAAAGAGGAATATAAAAGGGAATGTTGAAGGAAAACTCATTTTTTGATGTTTTGAGTCCAAGTAAAGATGTAAAGTAAGAAGTTGGATATATGAGTTTGTATCTCAGAAGACAAATCTAAGCTAACAATATATATTTGGGATACGTCAACCTACAAATTATATTTTAAAACCATAAGATCACATAGGAAGAATATAGAGAAAGAGGAGATGATGATCCAGGACAGAATAAGAAGAAGCAAAAGAAGTAGGAAGAAAACCCAGAAGTGAGTGTTATTTTGAAAGGCAAGAGAACCAAGGATTTTTAAAAGGGAGGGTATGATCACTTGTCAGGTACTTTTAAGTAATGAAACAAGATGAGGATAAAAATGTGTTTATAGGATTTGTCACATTGGAGTTTTAAAGTTTAAATAGTCTTGGGTGTGGGTTTAGAAATGGGAAGTGAAGTACAGATGGAAAAGATTAGAAAAGTCTTTCAAGAAGTTTGACTATTGAAAGATAGCAGAAAAATAAGGTGGTAGATTGCATGGATGTGAAGTTGAGGATTTTTTTCAAGCTAACAGATATAAGAGCTTTTTAAGAAATTGATTGATTGATTGGAAGTGGTAATGAACTCAGATATCAGAACACCCAAAACATGTGGGTTGCCTTAAAGGAAGCACTGCCTGCAAAAAAAAAAAAAAAGACATGATGCATTTTCAAATACTATGTGACATATGACAGTACCTCCCTTGACACTGAACCCAAGTGATCCTTGGTAGGGTTTAACTTGACGGGCAGTATCTAGAGGTCTGGTCTAGCAGAGATCTTCTTGTAGAGCTCTAGACCTGTGGTTTTCAAATTTTGGTGTATATCCTAATAACCCAGTAGATAAAGATCACTAGAGCCAAACTCCCTAAAGTAGTAAGGATCAGAACTCTTGTATCTTAACCAATTTCCCTAGGCAATTCTGAAACCCTAGGACCTCTTCTCTAGACCAGTGGTTCTCAGCCCTTTTATTGTGCATTAGAATCACTGTGGGACATGGGGAGAAGTGTGCTTGTTAAAACATAATTTGCTGTGCCTACTCCCAGGATTTCTGATTCAGTGGTCTTGGGTGGGGACGTGAGAGTTTTCACTTCACAGATGATGCTGATGGTACTGGTTGAAAAACCACAGTTTCAAAGCCTTTGTTCTATAGCAATCCTTTAGCCAGTCAGCATTGCCATTGCCCCGCCAGTTCTCACAAATAGAATTATACTTTCTTGGATGACATGTTCCCTTGGAATATTAGAAAAATCAGAAAAAAATAAGAATATTGCAAGATATTTGACTCTAATAATGACTTAGTTGAATAGTTTATTAATACTTATTACCTACCAATTTTATATGCAGCAGTCATTCTAGTCTGTGGAGGGAAAGGAGGTGACATTAAGGGTGGCAGAAACTACAGGTTATTTTGATATTACACCTATTGCATTCATCCACCCTCTCTTTCCCACCACCCAGCTTTCCTTCACTATTCTAATTCAAAGGTATTATGTTTTTATGTTTATGAGCCGTTTAGAATTTCTTGATGGATTGTATTTTATAATCACTAATAAAAAGAAACATTTTTATTTGGAATATTGTACTCTTATTTTTAATCATGGAATATAATATAGAGGAACTTTGAAAAGTATTTCAATCTGTTTGAACTGGAAAAAGATTTGTCTTGATTAAACCAACACCTTTATGATTACATATTTAGATAATTTTACAAGGCAGAGTATTGCACAGCGAGAAGAAATCAGCATTCTTGGTGCAACCCTCAATGATCTGGCTAAAGAAAAGGAATGCCTGCAAGCATGTTTGGATAAAAAATCTGAGAATATTGCATCCCTTGGAGAGAGTTTGGCCATGAAAGTATGTTCTGAGAACTGGGTAGACAAGGAATGTTTAAATGAAATATTTAAATATTAAACTGTAGTTTGCTTGAATCTGAATAAAGTAATAGGATTTTCCTCAAAGTTTTTTTCTAGAGAGCTAAAATTTAAAATCTGACTTTGAAATATTTAAGATAGTCTTAGGAAATACATGAGCAAATTTACTAGGTAACATTTTAAATTGATTTTTCTATTATGAATTAGTGACTATTGTTCACTGACAATAACTAACTCAAATATCAAAATAAGGTAGTGAATCTGATTTCTTCTTAAAACCATTTTCAGGTAGTCTAGGAGGCAATATGTTTGCTCCATTAAACTGCCCTTGTGGTATGAACTAGGAGTACCTTTTTATATCATCCTCAGCCTTTGAGAATAGATCATATGGTGCTGGTGCATAAAGCTGGATGATAATTCATCCCATATGTTTTTTAAAATTTTATTTTAATTTGTTATATATGAAAGCAGAATGCATTACAATTCATATTACTCATATAGAGCACAAGTTTTCATATCTCTGGTTGTTTACAAAGTAGAGTCATAACATTCATGTCTTCATACATGTACTTAGGGTAACGATGTCCATCTCATTCCACCGTCTTTCCTAACCCCGTGTTGTTCCTTCCCTTCCCCCGTGTTCCTTCCCTTCCCCTCTCCCCTTTGTCCTATCTAGAGTTCATCTAACCCTCCCATGCCCCCACCCCACCAATCACATTATGAATCAGCAGTCTTAAATCAGAGAAAACATTCAGCATTTGGTTTTTTGGGATTGGCTAACTTAGCATTATATTCTCCAACTCCATCCATTTACCTGCAAGTGCCATGATTTTATTCTCTTTTAATGGTGAATATTGCATATATTTTGCTCTTGTTGTTAAACAAAAAAGGTCATGTTTGAAGGCACTATTGGTTTTAGCTCATAAATTGTGAAGCCAGTTCCTAATCTGTTTTCCACATGTCTTAAGCAATAACAGCATCAGTAGAATAAGGTCTTCCCACATTCCAAGGAAATGGATTCATGAAAATTCATCCATCCCTTTACCCATTCTTCAAACATTTATTGACATATTATGTTAAAACTGAGGGTTAATGAGCCTGTAGTGGAGCCTAATACACAGAGAGATAAATATATTATTATGATTGACTTTGTTAAATGCCATAATGACACAAGAAAAATGTTTTATTGGAGTTTGACAGAAATACATCTTAGACAGCCTGAGAATTGGGTTAGGGGAGGAGGAATATCTAGGGAGTCTTCCAGGAAGTAACAGTGCCTGGGCTTCCCTGAAAAATAACTAGAAATTAGCCAGAAAAATATTTAGGGGACTAGGACAGTGATACAGACAGGTAGAGCAGCTTACTTCAAAGCTCAGTGGCTTTCAAGAGAGAGTGACATGAGTCTTCCTGATATGGTCAGAGATAGGTATAGATGGGTATGGAAGGGCAAAAGATGAGATGGAATAGAAAAACAACAAATCTCAAAAATGCATGTGATGCTGAACAGGTCATTATAATGTATATGAAATGTTAGAGTTTCATTCTTTAATATTGTTGTTGCTTCCAGTACTGGTTATTGAACCCAGGGGCACTCTTCCACTAAGCTGCATCCCCAACCTTTTTATTTGTTTAAATGTTGAGACAGGACCTCATTAAGTTGCTGAGACTGGCCTCAAAATTTCAACCCTCCTGCCTCCGCCTCCTGAGTCTCTGGGATTATAGGCATGTGCCACCATGCTAGCTTGCATCTTTATTTTAGAGCATTATTCTGGCAATATAAATCCATAAAAAGATATATTATGAGAAAATGAGAGTAGTGACAGGGACACTAGTTAAAAGAACAGGGGTGAGACCTGTATGAGGATAGTTGCAGTATCAGTGAGAATTAGATCTATTGAGGAAGTAAAATTAATAAGATGTGGTTTCTGCCATGAATAGTTCCTATGAATTAAGTAGGAAACACAGAAAACAGGGCAGATGTAGGTGAGGAAGATTATTCACATGCTGAGTTTAAATTGTCTTTGAGAAATGTAGATGAAATATGCATAGGCTCTTGGATTTTTAGGCTTGGAGAGAAAATTGATGTTAATAGATTGGGGATCATGAGTGTAAATTAAGTCTTCAAAAGACATGAGATAGTAAATACAGGTTTATTGGATGGGAAGTCTTGATCATTATTTTTGAATTTTTATGATTTTAGGTGGAATTTTGCTTCTCCTTATATTCAAAACATTTTTTTGAATAGTTAAGCATGACTTTTTAAAACACTAACGTTCAGAAACTAACATTTTTCAGAATCTTATTTCTCTAAGTCATATCTAATCTTTTATTTTTCTGACTGTACTGATGTTACCTTTACTTCACAAGAATTCTGAGTGGCAAGTCCATTTCAAAATTAAGAACTTTATATAAAATTTTATAAAAGTAAGCATATTCATCCTCTAAATGGAAAATAATTTTTAAAGACAGTGTTAGAGAGTTAAATGAGAATGTTCCATATAATGACATTTCAGAACTGAACTAATAAATGTCATTCAGTGAAATAGGACTGTTCTAGCGAAATAGGACTGTTCTATAGTGTTATATGGAGATTACAGAAATAAGTTAATTTGGAAAAGTCTACCTTATAGTGAATACAGTGAAAAATTTTGGGTAATCATAGTTTTAAGAGATTTTCTAGTACTTACTACCAACTAATGTTAGAGAACTAACTCAATAGCAACCTCAGATTTTTGAGTAATAAAAGCCAGAATATTTATATGAAGTTTTAGTTTTTCTTTTTTTCTAATTATACTTATGGCATTCTGTCCAGACATAATTTTAACAGTTAATAAGAATCTTTCTTCCTGGTTGGATGTTCAAGGAATACATTGAGGTTGTTTAAGGAATAGTAGATTGCTAATGTTGGTAGTTTTGAGGAATGGTGGTATTAGGGTATTAAAATCACTAAGAGAAAACCACAGAGTAAGAGGATGCATTTTTTAAATTCTATTCAGTAATTCTGTTGTCCTAAATACTTTATAGTGTTCCTGGATCATCTTACTTTTAAGGTGAACATTTAGTGATAAAGGAAATTCCCTTTTAGGCTTGTCAGTATATTTCAAACTTAAAGATTTTATTTTATTTTTTCCCCAAATCCCAGCTGCTCAGGAGGCTGAAGAAGGAGGATCATGAAATAATGACTTTCAAAAGCACTAGAAGTTCAATTAGGTTTTCAGTATATATTTTTAAATGTATTAAATTTTATTTTAAAAAATATAAATATTCCATGCCATGTAGACAATATTTTGTGTTTGATTTATTTCCCTCTTGTGTTTTTTTCTTCTTAAAGGGATTTAATTGTTTTTGTTAATGGGTATTTTGACCATACTCCATACTTCATTTCTGCCAGATGTAGACTCTTCACCATTCTATTAGAATGCAGGAAGGGAAACTGAAGCTAAAAATACCCTGGCAAGGGGCACATGAATAAAAGAAGATAGTGCACACACAATAAACTTACTCTTTAGAGACAAGAACAGAAGTGGTTGGGAGATATAGGTTTGGTTTCTCATCTTTTTTCTTGGTTGCTAAGGATTTAAAAATCCAAAGCAACGTGCTAGGCATTATTATTGAAAGAATAATTTTCCTGCTTTTCTTTAAGGCTAATATTAGCTGTAAGTGTCTGTTTATAGTTAGATTAGCTCAGGATCAATGAGAGTTGTAAAAGGAGACATGGGAATGGTACTGAAGGCATTAAGATGTTACAACCCTTTTCAGCCTTAACTGACTCCACAATTCTATTCCTTCACCACACCTTTAAGAAAAGGGGAGAATGTAAATGGTGCTTTTTGTTATATCTTTGGTTTGGGCCTCCTTATGATCTCACATCTACATATTAAAAATGTACTTTTGTCAGTAATTTCATTGTAGTAGTTTTGTTAGATGATATTGCTGAGTAATGGAAACAGTGTACTCCGTCAAAGTTATGAAGAACTAAATTTAGTTATACATGATTCATGCCTGTGGCTTTTATAACAAAGAATGTAAAGAGGTCAATCAGTCCCATTCAATATAAAACAAACCAATGTGACATCATTGGTTTGCCTCTAAAAACAGGGCATTTATGGGTGTCTTGTCTTGTTAGGTGATTGCACAAATCTTAAAAGTACTTGATATATGAGCTCCTATTAATATACTAAAGTGTAGCTTTTACCTCAATGAACATAATCTGTTTTGCTTAGTGAAGTTATTCACACTGATATACTAGGCTTTAAAGTGTACAAGAGAATAGAACATAAATATTCAAAACCAAATAGAAATCAAAAGGGGAGATTTTCAGTTTTGGTAGAAATAACAATTTAAGATAATTTTAATTTGATACTTATATTATCTTTCAAGGAAAAGACCATTTCAGGCATGAAGAATATCATTACTGAGATGGAACAGGCATCAAGGTAAATCATTCACCAAAAATGTGAGCACTTAGTGTACAAAGACAATGTTAAGCATAAGGTGATAACTCCCAAATGTTGGAAAGAGGCCTAACTCTACCTGAGGAAGTAAAAGAAGGGATGATGTTTACCAAGTAAAATAAGGGGAAAGACATTCAGATAGGAAAGAAAGCAAAAAGCCACAAGTCATGTTGTAAAGCCTCTTGAATTACAAGTAGGTGGGCATTGTTGTAATCCGAAGTCTAAGAGGAGAAGTGAAAGGAAGGAGAACAGACTGGAAGAGACCTGTGTTGAAGACAATTGATTCTTAATTTTATCCTTTGGGCAATAAGAAACCATTGAAGAATTTTAAGCAAGAAGAATAGGTGATGGGAAACTGGGCCATAGGGTTTGGGGAACAGTGTGAACAGGGGGCTGGTTCTGGAGTACAGATGTGGTTGGGAAGATTAAAATGGGATTTCTTGGATAGAAGGACTAGAGTGAGAAGAATCAGGATGCTAAGATTTGAGACCTGGAAAACATTAATTTTTAAGAGGGCAGAGGAAATAATTCACCAAGGAGGCTAAGCCATAACAGAGAAAGAATGAAGGCTTTCCTATTCTTGAGTGTCATAAGTTTTCAAATATTTAACAGATCATTAACTATTATGTATATTTAGTACCTTTTCCATAGTGAAATGATGACAACATAGTTAAACACTAATGCATTTTTTTTTGCAGTATTCTTGTAAATTTAAACATTTAAAACCTCTTCAAATGTTTTCATGCTAACTGTCCATCTTCTGTCTTGTGAGAATGTATCAGTCCATTTCAGTAAAATGTCTCTTCTTACATGCTGTTTGATTTGTGGAATAGACAGTCTACTGAAGCCCTAATTATGTGTGAACAAGATATTTCCAGAATGCGTCGGCAATTGGATGAAACAAATGACGAGCTGGCTCAAATTGCTAGGGAAAGAGATATCTTGGCTCATGAGAGTGACAATCTCCAAGAACAATTTAACAAAGCCAAACAAGAAAACCAGGTATATTTGTTCCTAGAATCTTTTCCCCTAAGGAAAAAATACACATATATTTATTTCTTCTGAGGCACATCCCTTGTTTCATTTTGCAGAAAAGCTCAGCTATTGGAAATAGCCTTTTTAAAAAATTTATAAACAGAATATGCCATGTAATTTTTAAGTGAAATTCTCAGATATGAAGTGTTAAATATTAAACAAAAGGAATAGGGACATAATAGATTTGTATTAAACTTTAGAAAGTACTTCCTTAATGAAGAATGTATATTTGAATAAACCAACAAATGAGAATAAAAGCCATCAGAAACTTTAAAGAAAAAGATTTATTTAATGCACTGCATATTACTCTGTTTAAATGTGAGACCATGGACTATACCACATGTTTTGGTCCTCCTTAGCACTGTAAGTCTTTAGGAAAATTCCTTTTATAATTAGTCTTTTCTTTTATAATTCAGTTCAACCCACAGTTCTTATTTCCATTAGTATTATTTTAACTTGAACATTAAAGTTTCCATTATTTGGAAAGTTTCTTTCCCCCTCAAAATTCCCTGTTACCACTGTTAGTGTATTTAGTTTGCTTCAGAAGCACTTGTATTCTTTAGCTACCAAATAATTATAATTCATATAAACAGCAATAAAGATGCAACACTTTGTCAATTGTAAGAAATTATTTGAGACATTATTTGAAAGTTAATGAATAATGAGATCCTAGAACAAAAAAAGGATATTATGTAAAAATGAAGGAAATTTGCATAAAATATGGACTTCAGTTAGTATTATCAATATTGGCTCATTAACTGTAACAAAAGTACTAGTGTAAAATGCTAATAATAGAAGAACATAGGTGTTAGGTATATGGGGCTGTATAAAATATTTCATAATATTTCTGTAAATCTAAAACTTGGAAAAATAAAATTATTTTTATAAGTGAATAAATAGCAGTACAAACCAAAAGATGTGAATCTACAAGGTCTACCTTTGTGTACTCTGTGTATCCTAAAGCAAGTAAGCTAAAGCTAAAGATGTATATAATTTTTATTGATGAGAAACTAGAAATTTAGTTATATTTTTTTTAATAAGAAATAGAAACTCATTAGAAAATTCTTTATTTCTTATAAAAATGTTTTAAAAAACTCCTATCTTTACTACCCATGGTTAGTCACTATAAACATTTGACATATTTTTTACTGGGTTTTAGTGAAAATTAGTTCAAAATTAAACATTTTTATATTGTTCATATACATATATATTTAATGTAGCTGAGATTTAAAACCACACCACTTTGTGTCATCCTTTTAAAAAAAAAAAAAACCTACCTGAGGAGCACTAGAGCCAAGTATTTTAGGACTCACTTGGGGTTGAATCTCACTGCCAGGTTGTACAATCTTATATCTAATTTCATAACTTTTCTATATCTAATTTCATAATCCTTAAAGATGGATATTAAGTGAGAATATACCTGGAAAGTACTTACCATAATGTCCAGCATATTACTCAATAAATTGTAGCTATTATTAGCTTACTGTAATAGAAGCATTTCCCTGTCTTGTTAAAACTTTATAAGCATGTTTATCATTAGGAGAAAATTGGTAATAATTTACATATGTTCCAGAGTACATTTTTTTTCTTTGTTTGGGTAGAATAGGGATCCGTCTATGGACTGCAGGTTAAGAACCAATATCGTAGAACATTTGGAAAATTGAGACCTTAACACATTTTATCATTTGATATTTTTTTTAATAAGTCAGGATGTAACCTGATTTTTTTCACTTAATATACATAACATCTTCCTCTATTATTAAAATTACTCCAGACATTTCTCATAGATGCATAATATTCTACTGTGTTATTATACCACTGTGCAGATATACTACTGTTTATAGCAACATTCACCAAATGTGAATAAATATGAAATTTTATTAGATTTTATCAAATTGAATCAAATCTTATGAGACTACTTTTTATGAGCATTTTCAAATGTCTCTTTTTTTTAAGAGAGAGAGAATTTTTTAAATATTTTTTAGTTATTGGCGGACACAACATCTCTGTTTGTATGTGGTGCTGAGGATCGAACCCGGGCCGCACGCATGCCAGGCGAGCGTGCTACCGCTTGAGCCACATCCCCAGCCCTCAAATGTCTCTTGATATCATCATATAGTGATTCATATGATTACATATGCAAATTTATGTTTGGAGTAATAGTACGGTTCATAATTGAAATTTCAAACTTTTCTAACTAGGTAGGCAAAATACTACTTTTTAAATTAGAAAATCTTTGATTATTAGTAAAGTTTAATTTTGTTAAACATTATCTACTTGTGCTTTCTGTTTGTGAATTGTCTATTTATATCTTTTGCCCATATGCTCCTGGGCTTTTGTGTTTCTTTGGTTTTTATATGAGTTTTACACATTAAGTATATTAACTTTTTATATACCTACTTGTTGCAAACTTTTAAATTTTCATTTTTGATGTTTTTTACACGTAGGAATTTTTTATTTGTTGTATTCTAATCTCGCTATCTTTTTTTCCATAGGCACTGTCCAAAAAATTGAATGATACACATAATGAACTTAATGACATAAAACAGAAGGTCCAAGATACTAATTTGGAGGTTAACAAGCTAAAGAATATATTGAAGTCTGAAGTACGTATAGATTTTTTTCCTTTGCTCATGATTTTTAAGAGTTTTCACAAGAGTGAACTTAGTAATCAGTTGTACTTAACAGAACAGGTGAATGAACTCTTTATCACATAGCTTATTTTAGTTTTGACAATGGTGAGTTAATTATAGATTTTAAAAGTTGCCAATGTCCAGAAAGGTGGCTCCAGAATATATGCCTATTAGTTTGCTAAGTAAAAACAAACATTCTAGACTAAACAGAATCTTCCTAACTGGATGAAGGGCAAAAGGCCAGAATTAACTTGGCCTCACTTCTATTTGAAAACAGTGGAGGTTTCTGTTTCAAGCCTCTGACGGAAGTGGCTCTACCTGATTATGTAGCAGAACAGAATGGATCATCTTGTGATGGAGTCATTTGTTTCTTAGGACCAGAGGACAGAAGACTAACTGCCCTTTGCATTTCTCTCATGTTAGCAACTGTTTGACGAGGTACATGTACCAGGTTTTTCCAAAGCACATACTCCATACTCAGCTATCATCTTTAGTATAATCCAGCAACTACAAAAAATATCAGCTGAGGCAGGTAGAATGTTTCAAGGAGCCCTGTGGATGGCCAGAGCTTGCCTTGGGTACTGGATGGGAAAGGCACCTTAGAAAGGGGGAATGGAGAGTTCCGAAGAGCAGTTTTGCTTCTTCTATAAAATTGCCTATCTTAGGCCCCACACAGCTCTTGTGAGGGTGGTTGGAAGGCAGAAGAAACATTGTACAGACTCCTTTTTCGCATATTACCTGGTCATAAAACTAAGTTTAATATTAAAAAATGGTTCCTGTCTTTGAGAAATACTAGATATTTTTGTAGTGACAGCACAGCCCCATCTAACTACATGAAATTACGTGGCATTGTTAAGAGAATGACTTAGACAATTAAGTACACACAAAGTTAAAGAGGGAAAAGGTTGATGTGGGTAAACTCATTTTATGTATGTTTTATTGTACCAGGTTCTTCCAAAGCACATATTCCTTACTCAGCTATCATCTTTAGTATGATCATGGAAAACATACAACAGGTTCCTACTGACACATTTGGAATATCTGAATCTTTTTTCTTTTTGGTCCTGGGGATTGAACCCAGGGGTGCTTTACCACTGAGATACACTGCCGGCTCTTTTTAATTTTTATTTTGAGGCAGGGTCTCACTAAGTTTCCTAGGCTGGCCTTGAACTTGAATCCTCCTGCCTCAGCCTCCTGAGTAGCTGAGATTACAAGCATGCATCATCACACCTAGCAGAATATCTAAATCTTGAAAGCCTATGAAGTAGTTTGCTGTACAGAACTATTTTAACAGACTTGGCAAAGATCTTTCATGTGAGGCCACAAGATGGCAATATTAACTGAATTTCAACAAGTTTCTTACAATCAAGCAAACTTAATAATGAGAACATAAATCTGATATGAAAAGCTTATAAAGTAAGGATAAAGAGACAAGGCTGACAATGGAGATTTGTTTTTTAGAGATGGGAGAGATTACAGTGTATTTTATGTGAGAGAAGGGGAAATAGCTGCTTGATGATGATTTGATTTGGAATTTACTAAAAGTTTCCTCATGGAAAGGATGACTACTTATTTCAGCATCCAATGTATGACACAAAATAAACATTCAGTGAATACTTGCTGAATAAAAGATTGGATAGTGTAGATGGAAAAAAAACTTAAAAACTATTACTTATTGCAATTTGGTTATTTTATTTAGCCCAGGATTTTTTTTTTATAGAGAAATGTGGTATTTATTAACAGAAGAGAAAGATATCTAGGAACTTTTTATTAATTATTGAATTATAACTGATTTTTTTAGAATGGGTTAGTCAAACCGTAATAGTAAGATTTTTTTTTAGAATGTATTTTTTTTTAATATTTATTTATTTTAAATTTTCGGCGGACACAACATCTTTGTTTGTATGTGGTGCTGAGGATCGAACCCGGGCCGCACGCATGCCAGGCAAGCGCACTACCGCTTGAGCCACATTCCCAGCCCAGAATGTATTTTTTTTAAAAGATTTATTTTTTTAGTTGTAGTTGGACACAATACCTTTATTTTATTTATTTATTTTTATGTTGTGCTAAGGATCCAACCCAGGGCCCCGCAAGTGCTAAGCGAGAGCTCTACTGCTGAGCCACAACCCCAGCCCAAGATTTGTTTTTTAAAATAGCCTAATTATGATTATTCAGAATATTGTATTATTTGTGGAGCTGAATTTTTTCCTCTGGGGAAAAAGGTCCTACTTCAATTAATCTACTCATGATAGAATTTTGAAGATTTTAAAAGAAATGGTTCTATAGTATATGTTCAATTTATATGTGGAAGCATAATTTATGAATAACATTCCTTGGCAAAGCTTTGATATTTTACTTTTGAGCAATTAAGGGCAAATTACTAGAATAGCAGGCAAAAGTGAATTATAGTCCATGATCAAGAAAGTTAAGGCTGGGGTTATGAATGAAAGGCAGGAGTCAGACAGGAAATGTTCTAAACCAAGAGAATTACAGAAGTCCACACTTAAGATATATAAGAATTCAGAAGCTGTGAACAACCCAGTAAAGTCGTCATGAAGAAGGAATACACAGAAACAAAAATCAAGAAGCTCAGAAACCTGATCAGCAAGTGGTCAGTAAACATGTGTATGGAAAAGGAGACCTTGAGAATTTCATTTGAACAAAAGGAAATATAAGAGCCCTTACTCAGGTCCTGAAGATAAGGGTAAGTAGCTTTACTTAAATTTACTAGTGGAATAACTGAGCCAGTACAGATCCTCATCACACTTCCTTTTGTTAACTACTGGATGACCAGTTTTCTAAACTAAGAGTACAGGTAGGTTTTTTCTCAAGTTTATGTTAGAAATGCTCCTTTGTAGCAAGTGGATTCCTAGTGACCTGGAAAATAATGTTTAATATGTATCATATGTTGAGTTTTAAAGTAATACCTAAGATTTGTTTTTCAGGAATCTGAAAACCGGCAAATAATGGATCAACTCCGAAAAGCCAACGAAGATGCTGAAAACTGGGAAAATAAAGCCCGGCAAGCTGAGGCAGATAACAATACCCTCAAATTGGAACTTATCACTGCAGAAGCAGAGAGTAACAGATTAAAAGAAAAAGTAGATGCCCTCAACAGAGAAGTTGAGCAAGTAAGTTTGGGAAAATATACTTATAATACATTCTGCATAATATTTAAAGGAGTTTTGTTTTACTTTCCACAAATTAAATGTGTTAACAAGAAGTTAAATTGTTTAAATACTGTGAATTGTGGCCTGCTGACCATTTACCTTACGCTTATTCTGATTCTCCTCTATTATCTACCTTACAACAATTATCTTTAGCTTTTTTTTAATTGAGAAATATTTCAAACATAAAAAATGTACAAAAAAGGTCATGAAACAGACAAAAACATCCCTACCCTCCAGATGTAAGAATGCTAATATTTGCCTTTGCTTCATATCCCTTGCTTAAAAATGCACATTACAGATACCAGTTCTCACCCTTTTCCTTCCTCCTTCCTTGATTGTTGGTGTGTATATCTTTCGTGTTGATGTGTTGCTTACCATGATGTATAATGTTGTTTGTGTTATTAAATTTTTTTCAAATATTATCATACTATATATAACCATTTTTCCTTTTTTAAAAAAATATATTTTTAGTTGTTGATGGACCTTTATTTTTATTTATTTGTATATGGTGCATGGTGCTGAGAATCGAACCCAGAACCTAGCATGAGCCACAACCCCAGCAACCCCATCTTGCCTTTTTTGATCAACTTTCCTTTTTTGATTAACATTTTAATTTTGAAGTTTATCTGTTTTGGTACATGTAGTGTTTTTAATATTTTACTATTTAAATCATTCCCATGTTGAAGGAAATTTAATTTTTTCTCTAATAAGACACTTTGCAGTAAATCACCTTTTACATTTCTCTCAGCTGTATGTCTCTCTAGGCTCATGTGAATAACTAGATCCAAGATAACTGTTATTTCAACTCTGTTATTTGAAAATTCCTAAGGTTTTGCTTTCCCACCAGAAATCGTGGGTTATCATTTGCTCAAATACTAATCAGTACTTGATATTGGCAGATTTAAAGTTTTTTCATACTTTTGTGTTTCCTTGATTACAGGTAAAATTGAAGGTCTTTTCATGTTTCTTGGCCACTCTTGGATGAATTTTCTCTTGAATTCTTTTTAAATTTTGCCCATTTTTCTTTTGAGTTATTTATCTTTTTCATATTAATTTATAGAAATTCTCTATATATTCTTAATAATAATACTTTTAAAGATATGATCATTACCTTATTCTTATCAATGGCTTGTCTTTTTCTTTTTCTTGCAATACAAATCCATGTTAAACTCAGATGCACTCAAAATTATTATTAATCTTGTCCTATGTAGCTTATGCTTTTATCTCTTCCTTAAGAAATTCTTTACTATCCCAAGGCCAGAAAGATACTTCCTTATATTTTTATTTAAATATTCTTTTCTAGAGGATAGGAAGAGTAGGGGAAGGGAGGATAATGGGTGGGTGGAAAATTGTCGCCAAAGTACAGTTAGGGAAAGGGAGGTAGTTCCGATATTCCTTAGCCTAGTAGGGTAACTGTAGTAATCAATGGTACATTATACATTCTGAATAATTAGAAAAATTACGATATCTGAGGAGGTGGAAATGCTAATTTCCACCTCAGTTTGATCATTACACATTGCATACACATATCAAGTTCTAGTACTATACCCCATAAATAAGTACAAAGATTATAGATCAACTAAAAAATACTTTTATTTTGGTTCTTCTGAAAGTTTTATGTTGAATTTTGCTCTTCACCAATATGTCTTTAATCACTTAAGATTGATTTTGTGTTTGAAATAGCGAACTCTTATTTTTGTGGATTAATATCCATCATCCTTTCTTCAGTGAAATATAAGTGTACTTTGTCAGAAAAATAACATTCAACTCCAGTTGTCTACTTAGCCATCCTGTCTTTTTTTTATGGTTCTCGGGATTGAACCCAGGGGCACTTTACTACTGAGTTACATCCCAGTCCTTTTATTTTTTATTTTGTCAGAGTCTTATTAAGTTGCTAAGGCTGGCCTTGAATTTGTGATCCTCCTTCCTCAGCCTCCTGAGTTGCTGGGATTAAGCTGTGTGCCACTATGCCTGGTTTATGTTAATCTTGATATCTGGGATGATTAATGTTCCCCTAAATTATTTTGACCTTACTTGGCCCTTATTAAACTGTTTCAGATGAATTTTAAAATAATTGTATCACATTCCATGATTTTGTATCTTTCTTCTAAGACTGTATTTTTCCCTTTTTCTTTGGCTATAGCCCACAAGTGTTGAGGTCATGCTTTCATTGCCATTGTTTTAAATATAGCCTGCTTCCTTTATGACTTTGCTATTGCTAAAGTTTTTTTTAAAATATTTATTTTTTTTAGTTGTACACAATACCTTTATTTTTTTTTTTTTTTTTTTTTTTTTTTTTTTTTTTTTTAGCTCCCCTTTTTACCCCATATACAGATTGCAGAATCACGTCAGTTACACATCCATTGATTTACATCTTGCCATACTAGTGTCTGTTGTATTCTGCTGTCTTTCCTATCCTCTACTATCCCCCCTCCCTTTATTTTATTTATTTATTTTTATGTGGTGCTGAGGATCAAACCCAGGGCCTCACACGTGCTAGGCAAGCACTCTACCGCTGAGCCACAACCCCAGCCCCTAAAGTTTTTTTTTTTTTCCATTTCCAATGTACAGGGGACTAGGGGTTATTTTTCTTTTTCCTTTTTTTGCATCTAATATTATTTGTTGCATCTTATATTTTATTGTCTAATATTTTTAACATCGTGATTGGATAAAATTGCCTATGTGATGCCAGTTGTTTTGTACCTGTTAAGACTTGCTGGTGGCAGGGTATACACTTGGTATTTGATAATATTCTGTGTGAGCTTCAAGCGTGTGTGCTCACTTATTGTTATGTGTTATATGTAATGTGTGTGTGTGTGTACACATATACTTATATATTAGATTAAGCTTAGTAGTGTCAGTAAGTCTTATATTTATTAAATTTGCATTTTTATCTTCTAACTTCTGGTTTGTGTATGTATTTGTGTGTGTGAGAGAGAGAGAGAGAGAGAGTACATGTATACGTACATGCTGTGGATCAAACCCCCAGGCCCTGGTTTGTGCTACGCAAGTGCTCTGCTGCTGAACTATATCTCCAACCCATCTTCAAATTTCTGGAAGAGAGATGTTAAGATCTTCCTCTGTAATTGTGAATTTGTTTATTTTCCTCCGAATGATTTTCTCATTTTTGCTTTATTTTTGAGACTGCTATTAGTTTCATATCAGTTCATTATTTCTATATTCTTCTGCTGAGAATATTTTATCATTGTGTAATTACTTGCTCAAATAACACTTTTGTTTCAAAGTGTGCTTTCATATAGCAATGCAACATCTCACCATCTCATGTGTTTACTTTGTAATGAACTGTTGGTAAATTTAATTTTTAAATCAACTATTGAAGTATAGTTTACATAAAGTACAAACACTCATCTTAGTATACAATTTAATGAGTTTTAACAAATTTTATACTTCTATAATTACCATTACAGAAGATATGGAACATTTTCATCATCTCCCTAACATTTCTCAAACCTCTTTGCAGTCATCCATCCAAATCTCCAAGCAACTGCTGATTTGCTTTCTATCACCATAGATTAGATCTGCCGATTTTCTAGAATTTTTCATAAACAGAATCAGGTAGTATACATTTATTTGTGTTTTGGCTTCTTTCATTCAGCGTGTTTTTTAACTTTATTCATATTGTTGTATGTTAGTTCATTCTTTTTTTTGTGTTTTTGTTTTGAGATGTGGTCTTGCTAAGTTGCCCAGGCTGGCCTTGAACTTGGGATCCTCTTGCCTCAGCCTCCCACATAGCTGGAATTTCAGGTGTTCACTACCATGCCCAGTTAGTTCATCCTTTTCTTTTTCTTTTTATTTATTCTTTAATTATTTGAATTGTTTGAACATATTTGAATTGTTTCCAGTTTGCACAAAATGTTGTTGAAAATATTCTTTCATATGGTGAACATAGGTAGGAATTTCCATTGGGTATATGCCTAATCATTTTTTTCCTTTTTTAAAAAATTTGTTAATTTTAGATATACATGACAAGTGTATTTTGACATATTATACCTACGTGGAATGCAACCCATTCCAATTTGGATCCCATTCCTGTGGTTGTACATGATATGGAGTTATGCTGGTCAAGTATTCATATATGAGCACAGGAAAGTTATGTCCAGTTCATTCTACTATCTTTCCTATTTCCATCTCTCCTCCCTTTCCTTCATTCCCCTTTGTCTAGTCCAATGAACTTCTATACTTCCCCTCCCTACCCTGTCTTGTTATGGGTTAGCATCCGCATATCAGAGAGAACATTTTGGCCTTTGGTTTTTTGGGACTGGCTTATTTCACTTAGCATGATAGTCTCCAGTTCCATCCATTTACTAGCAAATGCCATAATTTTATTCTTCTTTAATGCTGAGTAATATTCCCTTGTGTACATACACCACATTTTCTTTATCCATTCATCTTGCTCATGCTAGGCAGGTGCTGTACCACTGAGCTATATCCCTATCCCTGGCCATTTAAGTGTAATGACATCTCTAAAAGTCTTACCTTCAAATTCAGTCATATTAGTGGTTAGGACATCAACATACAAACATGGGAGCAGGGCAGAACACAATTTAGTCCATAACAAATTGCTTTTAGTTTTTGATCATTATGAATAAAATTTTTGCAAATGTTGTTTCAAGTCTTTGTGTGCACATAAGTTTTTATTTATCATGGATAAAAAGCTAGGAAAACCCATCACCACCACCCTCCAATTTACTGTAAGTCTGCTTGACTTTTTAAGAAACTGACTGATGGTTTCCCGAAATGCTTGTGCCACTCCCTCTTGCTCTGGGTGGTAGTGCCAGTCACTCTGCATCTTCTCCAGGACTTGCTAATAGGTGTATGGCATTATTACATTTGTCATTTTAGCCTGCACTTTCATCATTACTAGTGATGGTGAGCAGCTTTTCACATGCTTATTGGTCACTAATCTGTCATCTTCTGTGAAGTATCTTCTAATTCATTATAGATATACATAAAGGGTTTTCTGATATTCATCTTTTTAACGGTATATTTGTCATTTTGTTACAGTTGTAAGATTCTTTTTAGCAATCTAAATGTTACTTTATTAGTTCTTTCTTCTGCCTAATTTGAGTGAACTTACTATTCTTTTCCTATTTTAAAGTAGATATTTAGAGCACTAGATTTAGACCTTTCTTCCTTTCTGTTGCAGATATTTTGATCTAATTTCTGCAGAAAACTTTAAATAAGGGGGAAAAGGTGTAGGGAGAATGCCGTGAAAATAGAAGAGAGATCAGTGGAGTAGAGGAGGGGGATTGAGGAGAAAGGTGGAGGGATGGGAAATGGGAGGAACAGTGAAATGAAATTGACCAAACTGCCTGCATACATACAGAAATATACTTGTGTGTTTTTATAAAGCACCAATTTAAAGAAAAACTATAAATAAATAGAAGGAAGACGAGTAGAGTAGAAGAAAGGGAATGGAGTGGGAAAAGGAAAGGGAAAGGGGAAATCCTAGGGACTGAATTGGAGCAAATTCTATTTCATGCTTGATAATTGTGTCAAAATGAACTCCAATGTTATATATAACTACAGTGTACTAATAAAAAAAGGGGAGTTGGGGTTGTGGCTCAGCAGTAGAGCGCTCACCTAGTACGTGCGAGGCACTGAGGTCTATCCTCAGCACCACATAAAAGTAAACAAATAAAGATATTGTGTCCAAGTACAGCTAAAAAATTAAAAAAAAAAAAAAAACACAAAGTAGAGATGGGGCTGTGGCTTAGCGGTAGCACACTTGCCCGGCATGTATGAGGCACTGGGTTCGATTCTCAGCACCACATATAAATAAATAAAATAAAGGTCTGTCAACAACTAAAAAAATATTTAAAAACACAAAGTTACATATTTTCCTCTTCATGCAGCATTAGTCCAGGCATGGTGTGGCACACACCTCTAATCCTAGTGGCTCAGTAGGCTACTGCAGGAGGATTGCAAGTTTAAAGCCAGCCTCAGCAACTTAACAAGGACCTAAGTAACTGAGTGAAAGAGACTCTGCTCCTGCATAAAATATGAGAAAGGGCTGGCAACATGGCTTAAGCACCCCTGGGTTCAAAAAAATACCCAGTACCAAAAAAACAAAACAAAAAAATACATACAGGTTTAGTTATATTCTGCATTTTGGACTACTGTTTTGTAATAGCTTTAATAAGAATGATTCTTATGCTATATGGTTCACTATTTAGAGTATACAGTTCCGTGGTATTTGGTATATTCATAGAGTTGTGCAACCTTCAGTAAAAGCAACATTTAAACATTTTCATGACCTCAAAAAGGAACGCTATTCCATCAGAACCCGCCCTCCCCCCAATTTAGGTCTTTAGTCCATTTTAATTTATTTTTGCACATGGTGTGAAGTACATGGTACAGATTCATTCATTCTTTTGCATATGGCTGTGCTATTGTCTTAGCAACATTTGTCCAAAAGACTTTGTTTCCCTATTAAATGAACTCAGTCAGCATCCTTGTCAAAAATCATTAGTTCATAGACAATTTACTTATTTTATACTCTCAGTTCTGTTCCATTGATCTGTGTGTTTATCCTTATACCGGTACCACACTGACATAAAAAACAAAAAAGTATGAGTCTTCCTATTTTTGTTTTTATTTTCAAGAATTTTTTGGTTGCCCTGGGTCTTTTGAATTTCCATATGGATTTTAGGATCAGATTGTCTATTTCTACAAAGAAGTCCCCTGAGATTTTGATAGGGACTGTGTTGAACTGACAGTTTGGAAATATGAACATCCTAATAATATCAAGTCTTCTGATACATAAACATAGGATATAGTTCCACTTGCTAGATCTTTTATTTACTTCAACAACTTTTTGTTGTTTCAGAGTATAAATTATGCCTTCTTGGTGTGAAATTTATTCTTAAGGTATTTTATTATTTTGAATGCTACTTTAATTGGATTTTTCTTTTTGTACTAGAGATTGAACCCAGGGGTACTCTACACTGAGCTACATCCCCAGCCCTTTTTATGTTTTGAGACAGGGTTGTGCTAAATTGCTGAGGCTATCCTCAAACTTTCAATCCTCTTGCCTCAGTCACTGGGATTACGGGCATGTGCCACCATCCTCCTGGTTTCTTTCTTTCTTTTTTCCTTTTGGTATGGAATTTTTAAATTTTTAATTTTAGATTCTTCATTGCAAGGGTATAAAAATGTCATTGATTTTTGTATACTGTGACTTTCTTGAATCCTATAGCCTTACTGAAATTGTTTGCTAGTTCTAATAGATTTTAATTGGATTTCTTAGGATTTTCAATATCTAAGAATATATCATCTCTGAATAGAGATAGTTTTTATTTTTTTCTTTCTAATCTGGATTATTTTTTTTCCTAGTTTTATTTCCCTGGCTAGAACTTCAAGTAGTGTTGGGTAGAAGTAGTGATATCTACCTTATATCTTTATGATATTCCGTCTTCTTCCTTGTCACTTTCTTTTCTTTATTTTGCTCTAGCTTCTACATATGAGAGAAAACATTCTCGGCTCTGGCTTTTCTGAGTCTGGCTTATTTCACTTAGCATTATTTTCTACATTGCCATCCATTTATCAGCAAATGCCATTATTTCATTCTTCTTTATGACCGAGTAAAACTTCATTGTGTATATATACCACAATTTCTTGATCCATTCATTTGTTGATGGGCATCTGGGTTGATTCCATAATTTGGCTATTATGAATTGTGCTGCTGTAAAAACAAAAATATAAGATAGATAAGTAAAAGAAGGAAAATGAGAGGGAGGGAGGAAAGAAGGGAAAGGAGTAGAAATATGGAATGAATTAAGCAATAGCATATTATATACATATATACATGTGCCAAAAAGAATTTCATAGATATAATATATAAATATATAACATATTTATATATAATGTATATAAAACAAACAAATAAATAAATGAGGTGAGAGAACAGGGGGAAGGAGGAGGGAAAAGATAGAGGAAGGGTTTTTTTTTAAGATGTCCTTTATTAGATTGAGTAAGCAAACTCCTTTGTCTCCTTAATTGGAAGAGTATATTAACCATTAAAGGGTGTTGGACTTTGTCATACGCTTTTTTATGTATCTGAGATTGTCATGTGTTTTCATTTTATAGGTATGGTTTATTATATTAGTTCATTTTCAGATGCTAAACCAATTTTACATTCCTGATATAAATCCTACTTGGTCATGGTTTAATAACTTTTTCTTATGATGCTGGTTGGTTTTCCAGTGTTATTGTTAAGGATTTTGTGTCTATGTTCCTAAGAGTATCTTGTTTTGCTTTGTTGTAATACCTTGTCTGGTTTGGGTATCAAAGTAATCAGATCTCATAGAATGAGTGTCTTCCTCTTTGATTTTCTTTATAAAAGTTTGTATATAGTTGACATTACTTTTCTTGAAAAATTTGGTGAAATTTACCAGTGAAGCCACTTGGATCTGGTCTGTTATTTTGGGAAAGTATTACTAAAAAAACTCTTTGTTATTTTACGTAATTCAGTTAATGCATTTTTTTCTTGTGTTTTAGTTGTTTGTGTTTGTAGAAATTCGTTCATTTCATCTCAGTAATTCATTAGGATATAATCATAGTTTATTTTTATAATTCTTTTTATTTAGTAATGGTCACATTATCCTCTTTGATTTCTCCCCTGCCCCCTTTTTGTGTGTGTGCATGTGTGTATGTGTGTTCAGTGTTGGGGATTGAATCCAGGGCACATGCTAGGCAAGCACTATACCACTGAGCTATACTCCTAACCCTCCTCTTTCATTCCTGATTCTCTTGAGTTGTTTTTTTTTTTTAATTTTAGATCAGTCTAGGTACAGATTTATCAATTTAGTGGATCATTTCAATCAAATAACTTCAGGTTTTGACATCCCTTGTTATTGTCTTCTATTTCTTTCTCTTCCTCCACTCTAACCTTATTTCTCTTCTCCCTTCCTTTCAGTGTGAATTCTCGCTAGCTTTATTTACCCCAGCTTTACTAAAATATAATTAACAAGTGAAAACTGTATATATTTACAGAGTCTAATATGATCATTTAATATCTGCTTATGTTGTGGAATGAATCAGGCTAATTAACATACTCATCATCTCATATACTTGGCTTTATATCTATGTATGTGGTTAGAATATTTAAGATCTGCTTTCTTAGTTTTCAAGTATACAGTACCTTATTATTAACTATACTCACTGTGCTATAAAATAAGTCTTTAGAACTTATTTGTTTTCCTAACTGAAGCTTTGTACCTTGGACTAGCAGCGCTGGGTAACAGCCCTACCATTCTACTCTCTTGATTTTATGAGATCAACCTTTTTAGATTCCATGTGAAAGTGAGATTACACAGTAATTGTCTTTCTGTGCCTGTCTTATTTCACTTAACATTAATGTCCTCCAGATCTATCCTGGTCACAAATGCACGATTTCCTTCCTTTTTAAGCTAAGTAGTATTCATATAGCTATATAGATACTTCACAATTTTGTTATTGATTCATCCACTGATGGACACCTGGGTTGATTCCATGCCTTAGCTATTGTGAATAAACACTGCAATGAACATGAGAATGAAGGTTTCTATTTGACATACTGATTTCATTGCCCTTGGATATATACCCAAGGGACTGCTGAATCATGATAATCCCATTTTTAGTGTTTTGAAGAAAACATTGTTTTCCATAATGGATATACTAATTTATATTCCCACCAACAGTATATAAGGGTTTCCTTTTTCCATAGCCTTACCAACATGTATTTTTCCTCTTTTTGATAATAGGCATAAGATAATAACTCATTATAGTTTGTTTTTTAAATGTTTTATTAGTGCACTATAGTTATATGTAGCAGTAGGGTTCATTTTGACATAATAATACATGTATGCAGTATAATTTGCTCCGTTTCAGTCCCTACTACTACTTCCCCTTTCCCTCTGGTCTTCCTTCTTCCTGTTCTCCTTCCTCTACTCAACTGATCTTCCATTTATTTATAGTTTTTTTAATTGATCCATTATAGTTATACATAAAGGGAAAATTTGCTGATATATTCATATATGTACATAGCATAATTTGGTCTATTTCATTCCATAGTTTCTGCATTTTCCCATCCCTTTCCTTCCCCTCTAACCACTTGTTGTTGTGCTCCACTGATGTCCCTTTTACTTTTTATGGAATTCCACCCTTTATTTTCCCTTATTTTTCTCTAGCTTCTGCATATGAGAAAAAAAAAATTTGCTCTTTGACTTTCTTAGTCTGACTTATTTCACTTAGCATGATGTTCTCCAGTTCCATCCATTTACCAGTAAATGCTGTCATTTCTTCTTTTTTGGCTGAGTATTGTGTATGTATATACCTCATTTTTTATATCCATTCATCTGTTGACAGGCATCTGAGATGGTTCCATAACTTGGCTATTGTGGATTGTGCTGCTATAAATATTGATATGGCTGTATCCTTATAGTATGCTGAATTTAGATCTTTTGGATAAATGTCAAGGAGTGGGATAGCTGGATCATGTGGTGGTTCCATCCTTAGTGTTTTTTTGTTTGTTTGTTTGTTTTTGTTTTAATTTTCTTTTTTTTTTTTTTTTTTTTTGTAGTTGTATGTGGACATAATGCCTTTATTTTTGTTTATTTTTATGCAGTGCTAGGGATTGAACCGGTGCCTTACACATGCTAGGCAAACGCTCTGCCACTGAGCTTCAGCCCTAGCCCCTCATCCTTAGTTTTTTGAGGAATCTCCATACTGCTTTTCAGAGTGGTTGTGCTAATTTGCAACCCCTTAACAGTATATGAGTGTATCTATTTCCCCACATTCTTGCCAGCATTTATTGCAATTGTATTCATGATGATTGCCATGCTCACTGGAATGAAGTGAAATTTCATTCTAGTTTTGATTTGTATTTTGCTGATTGCTAGGGATCTTGACCATTTTTTCATATATTTGTTGACCATTTGTATTTCTTTTGAGAAATGCTTATCTAATTCTTATGCTCATTTATTAATGGGGTTGTTTTTTGGTGCTAAGTGTTTTGAGTTCTTTATATATTCTGGATATTAGTCTCCTCTTGGAGATTTATCTGGTAAAGATTTCTCTGTTCAAATTCTTAATTATTTCCTTTGCTCTAGAATCTTTTTAATTTGATACAGTTCCATTTATTCATGTTTGGGTTTATTTCTTTTGCTTTAGAGGTCTTGTTAAGGAAGTTGGTGTTTACATCAGTATGTTGGAGTGTTGTACCTATGTTTTTTCTAGTTGTTGCAAAGTTTCTGGTCTAATTCCTAGATTTTTGACCTGCCTTGAGTTGACTTTTATGCAGGTGAAAGATAGGGATCTAGTTTCATTCTTCTACATATGGATATCCAGTTTTTCCAGCGCTGTTTGTTTAAAAGGCTATCTTCTGGTATTCCCCTTCTCCCTCCCTTTCCCTCCCACCCCTATTCCCTATCTAGAGGTAATTTTCCACCCATGCTCTCCCTCCCTACCCTACTTTGAGTCACTCCTCTTATATCAGAGAAAACATTGGGCATCTGTTTTTTTGGGGATTGGCTAACTTCACATAGCATAATCTTCTCTAATGCTATCCATTTCCCTGCAAATGCCATGATCCCATTCTTTTTTAGTGCTGAGTAATATTCTATTGTGTATAAATGCCACATTTTTTATCCATTCAGTATTAAGAATTGTAATGCAAAAAAAAAATAAGAGAGCTCATGTATAATGGCATAATTTGGCATGAACATACTGTATATACAGAGTTACGAAAAATTGTGCTGTGAATGGATAATTATGAATGTAATGCACTCCACTATTGTCATGTATGTAAGAAATTTTTTAAAGGGCTATCTTTTGGGGCTGGGATTGAGGTAGAGCGCTTGCCTAGCACATGCAAGGCCCTGGGTTCGATCCTCAGCACCACATAAAAATAAATAAATAAAATAAAGATATTGTGTCAAACTACAACTAAAATAAATATATATATATATATATATATATATATATATATATATATATATATATATATATATATATTTTTTTTTTTTTTTTTTTAAAAGGCTATCTTCTCCAACAAATGATTTTGGCATCTTGTTGAGTATCAGATGACTATATCTATGGAGTTTGTCTCTGTATCTTCTCGTCTATTCTATTAGTCTTCATATGTTTTTGAGATCAAGTATTCTGATACCTCCAGCATTGCTCTTCTCATTCAGGATTGCTTTGGCTTTTCTGGGTCTTTTGTACTTCCAAATGAATTTTAGAATTTTTTTTATAGCTTTGTAAAAAATATCATTGGTATTTTGATGGGAATTGTATTGAATCTGTATAACATTTTTTGTAGTGTAGGCATTGTGACAATATTATTCTACCTATCCAGGAACATGGAAATTTTTCATCTTCTAAGATCATCTTCCATTTCTTTCTTCATTGTTCTAATTTTCATTGCAGAGATCTTTAACCTCTTTGGTTTGATTTATTCCCAAGTGTTTTTTGTTTTGAGGTTATTGTGAATGAGATAGTTTTCCTGATTTCTTTCTCTGCATTACTGGAATATAGTAAAGCTATTGATTTATGTATGTTGATCTTGTATCCTGCTACTTTGCTGAATTTATTTATAAACTCTAGAAGTGTTCTGGTAGAGTTTTTTTGTGTCTCTAGATAAGGTATTATATCATAAGCAAATAGATAATTTGACTTCTTCTTTTCCTATTTGTATTCCTTTAATTTCCTTCTCTTGTCTGATTGCTCTGGTGGAGTTTCAAGAACTATAATGAATAGGAGTGGTGAGAACGACATCCTTATCTTGTTCCTGACTTTAGAGGAAATGCTTTTTGTTTTTCTCCATTCAAAGGATGTTGTCATTGAATTTGTCATATATAGCCTTTATAATAAAGAGGTAAATTCCTTCTATCTCTAGTTTCTCTAGTGTCAAAACATAAATGCGTGCTGGATTGTGTCAAAGGCTTTTTCCACACCCATTGAGATGATCACATGATTCTTGTTCTTATGTTTATTTGGTGAATTACATTTTTTGATTTGTGTATGTTAAATCAACATTGCATCCCTAGGATGCAATCATTTGATTGTGGTATACTACCTTCTTACTGGTGTTTTTTGTTTTGTCTTGTTTTGGGTACTGGGGATTGAACCCAGGGGCGCTCATATCCCAGCCCTTTTTATTTTTTTTTCTTTGAGACAGAGTCTCATTAAATTGCTAGGGGCCTTGCTGAATTGCTGAATTTGCAATTCTCCTGCCTCAGCCTCCCAAGTAGCTGGGATTACATGCGTGTGTCACCACACCCAGCCTTACTGTTTTTTAATATGGTTTGTTAGTATTTCTTAAGGACTTCTGATCTATGTTCATCAGAGATATTGGTCTGTAGTTTTCTTTGCATGATGTGTGTTTGTTTCATTTGGGTATTAGTGTGATATTGGCTTCATAGAATGAATTTGGGAGTGTTCCTTCTGTTTCTATTTTGTAGAATAATTTGAAGAGAATTGACATTAATTCTTTAAGGATCTGGTAGAACTTGGATGAGAATCTATCTGATCTTGGGCTTTTCTTTGTTGGAAGGCTTTTAATTTCTGCTTCAGTCTCATTGCTTGATAGAGAAACTGTGGAATGAAACTGACCAAACTCTCCTGTGTGTGAAATACCACAGTGAATTTCACCTTTATGTATATCTATAATACAGTAATTTTTAAAAATCTATAAATATATAGAAGAAAGAACAGCTAAATAGAGAAAAGGGAACAGGAGGAAGGAAGGGAAAGGGGATATTACTGAGAACTGAACTGGAGCAAATCATATCCAGGTACTATGATTATATCAAAATGGACCTCAATATTATGTATATAATCCCACTATTATATATTATGTATAACTTTAACATGCTAATAAAAATTCTTTTTAAAAAGAGTCAGTTATGGGGTTAGGGTTGTGGCTCAGTGGTAGAGCACTCGCCTAGCATGTGCTGGGTTCAATCCTCAGCACCATATAAAAATAAATAAATAAAATAAGCGTGTTGTGTCCAACTACAACTAAAAAATAAAAGAGTCAGTTATTTAAGGAAGTCTTTCCTGACTTCCTGGACTTTTTTACTCTAGGTCGGTTTCCTTTGTTACATACTTTTCTCCAGAAATATTTTCTTTTCTTTTATTTAGAAGGGGGTACCAGGGATTGAACTCAGGGGTACTTGATCATTGAGCCACATTCCCAGCCCCATTTTGTGTTTTATTTAGAGACAGGTCTCACTGAGTTCCTTAGCACCTTGCTTTTGCTGAGGCTGGCTTTGAATTCAGAATCCTCTTGCCTCAGCCTCCTGAATTTCTGGGATTACAGGTGCTTGGACAGAAATAGTTTCTTAATATGTATTTTAAATTCATCTGTATCATTATTTGATTGATGCATGAGTCCCTCGGTGTTCTGGAAGTTACATAATAGATCATCTTACTTCCTTTGAATATACATTGAGGCACAGTAACTGGAACATAGAGAATACTCCATAAATATGGAATGGATGGCTGGGTAGATATATGGATAGAAGGTTGGTATGAAGAATGAATTAGAATGAGTGCAGTGGGAAGGGATGGCTAGAGAGGTGGGAATGAATTGTGGCCAAATAACAAGCCAAGAGCAATTTTTAGTGCTTTATATTGGTAAAAGCACTTTGTAGAATTGCGTGAATTTCGTCACCTCTCAGTTTTTTGTTATTTTCACATTATAGAAAACATATATTTCTCTGTTGGTGGCAGTATACTTACATAAGTAAAGGGTGGGAAATAAAATTATTTTGAGCATTTGAAAGCATTTATGTAACTTGAATCATGTTATGGTTTTGAAAATATGCTCTTATTTCTCATAAGTGGTTGTATTTTTAATTTACACTTGCCCAGAATCTTTTCCCCTCAGAGGCGTCAGTGCTAGAAAATTATCAAATTGTGATAATTTTATGATATTATAATTTCATATCAACATGTCAGTCAAGAATAGAAAAATGGGCACTGTGAATGAAACAGTGACTAACATTTTGTCTTTAGCCACAACACTTGTAGAGTAACTGAAACAGTGGCAAATTCAGATAGAACAATAGACCAAATGTGTATATCTGAGCTAGCATCAGGAGTGGAAGTTTTTTAAGTGGGAAAAGGTTTGGGTCTAAGTGTGTGTGTGTGTGTGTGTGTGTGTGTGTACACATACATATATATATTTTAGAGAGAGAGAGAATTTTTTAATATTTATTTTCCAGTTTTCAGTGGACGTTACAACATCTTTATTTTATGTGGTGCTAAGGATCGAACCCAGCGCCCCGCCCCGCACATGCCAGGCGAGCGCGTTACCGCTTGAGCCACATCCTCAGCCCCTAAGTATATTTTTTAAATGACCAGTTGAACACCCTACTTACAGATTTTATTTGAAGAATTTTTTTAAATTCCTGATTTCTTTTATTTTTTTAATTAATTAATTAATTTTGTAGTTGCAGATAGACAGTGTGCATTTATTTTATTTATGTGGTGCAGAGGATCAAACCCAGTGCCTCACATGGCTAGGCAAGTGCTCTTCCAGTGAGTGAGCTACAGCCCCAGCCCTATTTAAAGAAATTTTTTTTTTTTACTTTTGCTTTCTTTTTTTTTTAAATTTTTTTATTTTTGCATTACAATTCTTAATACACCTTTATATCACAATTTATCATATCTGATTTATAAGGTATGTTGACACACACACAAAAAGAAATTTGAAACATGAATTATCTTTCTTGGAGTGTTTTGCACAGACTATTAATACCTATATTGTCTAAACTTCTTATAGTTTTAGTGTACTAGTGTTAAAAGAGTGGTCCCACTTTGTTTTGCATGTTTTTCCAGTTAAAAAATAATATATACATACACACACATTTATTTAAAAAATCATCCTATCTTTGCAGCACTTAAATGCAGAAAGGTCTTATAAATCCCAGATTTCAACCTTGCATAAATCTCTTGTGAAGATGGAGGAGGAGCTTCAGAAAGTTCAGTTTGAAAAAGTGTCTGCTCTTGCAGATTTGTCTTCCACAAGGGAACTTTGTATTAAACTTGACTCAAGCAAAGAACTTCTTAATCGACAGCTGGTTGCTAAAGATCAAGAAATAGAAATGGTATGTAATACATTTTTAAGATGCCTTTAAAAATTGCTATTACTATAACATTGCTACATTTTTTTAAAGAGAGGTTCTCTTTCTTTTTTGTATATATTTTTTAGTTGTAGCTGGACACAGTACCTTTATTATTTATTTATTTTTATATGGTGCTGATGATTGAACCTCATGAAGTATCACAAGTATATGGAAATCGAGCAACACACTTCAAAATACTCTAGGCAATGCCAGGTAGGCGGAACTGTGACCACCGACAGAAAAGGCCCAGTGGCCCTCGGAGGGGCAGAGCTGCCAACCACTCCTGCAAGGTAGGCGGGCCTGCGACCCACCAGCAGAACAGGCGCAGCGGCCTGCTGAGAGGCAGAGCCGCCCCCTCCCCCCGTGCCTGCAAGGTAGATGGAACTGTGACCACCAACAGAACAGGCCAGACCTGCACCCGACAGACAGAACAGGCCCAGTGGCCTGAGGAAGGGTAGAGCCGCCCGCCCCCCCCCCCCCCCCCCCCCCGCGCCTGCAAGGTAGGCGGACCTGCGACCCACCGGCAGAACAGCCCCAGAGGCCTGCAGAGGGGCAGTGCCGCTGCCTGCGCCTGCAAAGTAGGCAGAACTGCGACCACCAACAGAACAAGCCTAGCGGCCTGCAGAGGGACAGAGCCGCCACCCGCGCCTGCAAGGTAGGCGGACCTGCTACCGACCGGCAGAGCAGGCCCAGCGGCCTGCCGGCGTGGTAGGCACATTGCCCCAATTGGAGGAGGGGCAGAGCCGCCGCCCGCGCCTGCGAGGGAGACTTTGCAACTATACAAGACCAATATAAATATATAGGGGGAAAATTCAATAGCACAACAGTTTCACCAAGTAGAAAGGAACGCGAACAGTATGAAGAGACAAGGAAAGAAAGGACCACAAGCAATGCAGATCAACTCAACTTTAGAAGAGGTAATAGCTGCAGCAGATGGAATGTCAGATAAAGAATTCAGGATATACATGCTTCAGATGATCTGGAGTCTCAAGGAAGACATCAGACAGCAAAATCAGACAATGAAAGATCACTTCAACAATGAATTACATAAACAAATCCAAGAAGCAAAAGATCAACTATACAGGGAGATAGAGGTTATAAAAAAATAAACAAACAGAAATCCTAGAAATGCAGGAAGCAATAAACCAACTTAAAAACTCAATGGAGAATACTACCAGCAGAGTAGAACACTTAGAAGATAGAACATCAGACAATGAAGATAAAGTATTTCAACTTGAAAAGAACATAGACAGCTCAGCAAGACTGTTAAGAAACCATGAGCAGAACATCCAAGAAATATGGGATAACATCAAGAGACCAAATTTAAGAGTCATTGGGATACAGGAAGGGACAGAGTTTCAAACCAAAGGAATGAGCAATCTATTCAATGAAATAATACGAGAAAACTTCCCAGACTTGAAGAATGAGACAGAATCCCAAATCCTAGAAGCCTACAGGATGCCGAATGTGCAAAATCATAAGAGACCCACACCTAGACACATTATAATGAAGATGCCCAACATACAGAATAAGGAGAGAATTTTAAAAGCTACAAGAGAAAGGAAGCAGATTACATTTAGGGGTAAGCCAATCAGGATAACAGCTGATCTTTCAACACAGACTCTGAAAGCTAGAAGATCCTGGAATAACATATTTCAAACACTGAAAGAAAATGGGTTCCAACCAAGAATTGTGTTTCCAGCGAAATTAAGCTTCAGGATGGAAGATGAAATTAAAACCTTCCACGATAAACAAAAGTTAAAAGAATTTGCAGCTAGAAAACCATCTCTTCAAAACATCCTTGGCAAAACATTACAGGAAGAGGAAATGGAAAATAACAATGAAAACCAACAGTGGGAGGTAGGACAGTAAAGGGGGGAAAATAATCAAAGAGGAAAACAAACCATGTTTAGTAACATAAATAAACAAATATGGCTGGAAGAACAACCCATATCTCAATAATAACCCTAAATGTTAATGGCTTAAACTCACCAATTAAGAGACACAGGCTAGTAGAATGGATCACAAAACAAGACCCAACAATATGCTGCCTACAGGAGACGCATTTGATAGGAAAAGACATACATAGGCTGAAGGTGAAAGGTTGGGAAAAATCATATCACTCATATGGACTTCGGAAACAAGCAGGTGTGTCCATACTCATATCAAATAAAATAGATTTCAAGCCAAAGTTAATCAAAAGGGATAAAGAGGGACACTACATACTGCTCAAGGGAACCATACACCAACAAGACATAACAATCATAAATATATATGCCCCTAACAATGGTGCAGCTATGTTCATCAAACAAATTCTTCTCAAGTTCAAGAGTCTAATAGACCACCATACAATAATCATGGGAGACTTCAACGCACCTCTCACACCAATGGACAGATCTTCCAAACAAAAGTTGAATAAGGAAACTATAGAACTCAATAACACAATTAATAACCTAGACTTAATTGACATATATAGAATATACCACCCAACATCAAGCAGTTACACTTTTTTCTCAGCAGCACATGGATCCTTCTCAAAAATAGATCACATATTATGTCACAGGGCAACTCTTAGACAATATAAAGGAGTAGAGATAATACCATGCATCTTATCTGATCATAATGGAATGAAACTGAAAATCAACGATAAAAGAAGGAAGGAAAAAGCATACATCACTTGGAGAATGAACAATAGGTTACTGAATGATCAATGGGTTATAGAAGACATCAAGGAGGAAATTAAAAAATTCTTAGAGATAAATGAAAACACAGACACAACATATCGGAATCTATGGGACACATTGAAAGCAGTTCTAAGAGGAAAATTCATTGTGTGGAGTTCATTTCTTAAAAAAAGAAAAAACCAACAAATAAATGATCTCATACTTCATCTCAAAATCCTAGAAAAAGAAGAGCAAAACAACAGCAAAAGAAGTAGAAGGCAAGAAATAATTAAAATCAGAGCTGAAATTAATGAAATCGAAACAAAAGAAACAATTGAAAAAATTGACAAAACCAGAAGTTGGTTCTTTGAAAAAATAAATAAAATTGACAGACCCTTAGCCATGCTAACGAGAGAAGAAGAGAGAGAACTCAAATTACTAGCATATGGGATGAAAAAGGCAATATCACAACAGACACTTCAGAAATACAGAAGATAATCAGAAATTATTTTGAATCCTTATACTCCAATAAAATAGAAGATAGTGAAGGCATCGATAAATTTCTTAAGACATATGATCTGCCCAGATTGAGTCAGGAGGATATAGACAACCTAAACAGACCAATATCAATTGAGGAAATAGAAGAAACCATCAAAAGACTACCAACTAAGAAAAGCCCAGGACTGGATGGGTATACAGCAGAGTTTTACAAAACCTTTAAAGAGGAACTAATACCAATACTTTTCAAGCTACTTCAGGAAATAGAAAAAGAGGGAGAACTTCCAAATTCATTCTACGAGGCCAACATCACCCTGATACCTAAACCAGACAAAGACACTTCAAAGAAAGAAAACTACAGACCAATATCTCTAATGAACCTAGATGCAAAAATCCTCAATAAAATTCTGGCGAATCGGATACAAAAACATATCAAAAAAATTGTGCACCATGATCAAGTAGGATTCATCCCTGGGATGCAAGGCTGGTTCAATATCCGGAAATCAATAAATGTTATTCACCACATCAATAGACTTAAAAATAAGAACCATCTGATCATCTCGATAGATGCAGAAAAAGCATTTGACAAAGTACAGCATCCCTTTATGTTCAAAACTCTAGAAAAACTAGGGATAACAGGAACATACCTCAATATTGTAAAAGCAATCTATGCTAAGCCTCAGGCTAGCATCATTCTGAATGGAGAAAAATTGAAGGCATTCCCTCTAAAATCTGGAACAAGACAGGGATGCCCTCTCTCACCACTTCTGTTCAACATAGTTCTCGAAACACTGGCCAGAGCAATTAGACAGACGAAAGAAATTAAAGGCATCAAAATAGGAAAAGAAGAACTTAAATTATCACTATTTGCAGATGACATGATTCTATACCTAGCAGACCCAAAAGGGTCTACAAAGAAACTATTAGAGCTAATAAATGAATTCAGCAAAGTGGCAGGATATAAAATCAACACGCATAAATCAAAGGCATTCCTGTATATCAGCGACAAATCCTCTGAAATGGAAATGAGGACAACCACTCCATTCACAATATCTTCAAAAAAAAATAAAATACTTGGGAATCAACCTAACAAAAGAGGTGAAAGACTTATACAATGAAAACTACAGAACCCTAAAGAGAGAAATAGAAGAAGATCTTAGAAGATGGAAAAATATACCCTGTTCATGGATAGGCAGAACTAACATCATCAAAATGGCGATATTACCAAAAGTTCTCTATAGGTTTAATGCAATGCCAATCAAAATCCCAACGGCATTTCTTGTAGAAATAGAGAAAGCAATCATGAAATTCATATGGAAAAATAAATGACCCAGAATAGCAAAAACAATGCTAAGCAGGAAGTGTGAATCAGGCGGTATAGCGATACCAGACTTCAAACTATACTACAGAGCAATAGTAACAAAAACAGCATGGTACTGGTACCAAAACAGGCAGGTGGACCAATGGTACAGAATAGAGGACACAGAAACCAATCCACAAAACTACAACTATCTTATATTTGATAAAGGGGCTAAAAGCATGCAATGGAGGAAGGATAGCATCTTCAACAAAAGGTGCTGGGAAAACTGGAAATCCATATGCAACAAAATGAAACTGAATCCCTTTCTCTCGCCATGTACAAAAGTTAATTCAAAATGGATCAAGGAGCTTGATATCAAATCAGAGACACGCCGTCTGATAGAAGAAAAAGTTGGCTACGATCTACATACAGTGGGGTCGGGCTCCAAATTCCTCAATAGGACACACATAGCACAAAAGTTAATAACTAGAATCAACAAATGGGACTTACTCAAACTAAAAAGTTTTCTCTCAGCAAAAGAAACAATAAGAGAGGTAAATAGAGAGCCTACATCCTGGGAACAAATCTTTACTCCTCACACTTCAGATAGAGCCCTAATATCCAGAGTATACAAAGAACTCAAAAAATTAGACAATAAGAGAACAAACAACCCAATCAACAAATGGGCCAAGGACCTGAACAGACACTTCTCAGAGGAGGACATACAGTCAATCAACAAGTACATGAAAAAATGCTCAACATCTCTAGCTGTCAGAGAAATGCAAATCAAAACCACCCTAAGATACCATCTCACTCCAGTAAGATTGGCAGCCATTAGGAAGTCAAACAACAACAAGTGCTGGCGAGGATGTGAGGAAAAGGGTACACTTGTACATTGCTGGTGGGACTGCAGATCGGTGCAGCCAATTTGGAAAGCAGTATGGAGATTTCTTGGAAAGTTGGGAATGGAGCCACCATTTGACCCAGCTATTCCCCTTCTTGGTCTATTCCCTAAAGACCTAAAAAGGGCATGCTACAGGGACACTGCTACATCGATGTTCATAGCAGCACAGTTCACAATAGCAAGACTGTGGAACCAACCTAGATGCCCTTCAATAGACGAATGGATAAAAAAAATGTGGCATTTATACACAATGGAGTATTACTCTGCATTAAAAAATGACAAAATCATAGAATTTACAGGGAAATGGATGGCATTAGAGCAGATTATGCTAAGTGAAGCTAGCCAATCCCTAAAAAACAAATGCCAAATGTCTTCTTTGATATAAGGAGAGTAACTAAGAACAGAGTAGGGACGAAGAGCAGGAGAAGAAGATTAACATTTAACAGGGATGAGAGGTGGGAGGGAAAGGGAGAGAGAAGGGAAATTGCATGGTAATGGAAGGAGACCCTCAGGGTTATACAGTGGAGGAGGTAGAGAGAGAGGAGGGGAGGGGAGGGGAGAGGTGGGGAGGGGGGAGGGTGGAGGACGGGAAAGGCAGCGGAGCACAACAGACACTAGTATGGCAATTTGTAAATCAATGGATGTGTAACTGATGTGATTCTGCAATCTGGGTATGGGGTGAAGGTGGGAGTTCATAACCCACTTGAATCAAAGTGTGGAATATGATATGTCAAGAAATTTGTAATGTTTTGAACAACCCACAATAAAAAATTTAAAAAAAAAATGTGGCATTTATACACAATGGAGTATTACTCTGCATTAAAAAATGACAAAATCATAGAATTTACAGGGAAATGGATGGCATTAGAGCAGATTATGCTAAGTGAAGCTAGCCAATCCCTAAAAAACAAATGCCAGATGTCTTCTTTGATATAAGGAGAGTAACTAAGAACAGAGTAGGGTCGAAGAGCATGAGAAGAAGATTAACATTAAACAGGGATGAGAGGTGGGAGGGAAAGGGAGAGAGAAGGGAAATTGCATGGAAATGGAAGGAGACCCTCAGGGTTATACAAAAGTACATACAAGAGGAAGTGAGGGGAAAGGGAAAAATAATACAAGGGGGACAAATGAATGTCAGTAGAGGGGGCAGAGAGAGAAGAGGGGAGGGGAGGGGGGAGTGTGGAGGATAGGAAAGGCAGCAGAACACAACAGACACTAGTATGGCAATATGTAAATCAATGGATGTGTAACTGATGTGATTCTGCAATCTGTATATGGGGTAAAAATGGGAGCTCATAACCCACTTGAATCAAAAGTGTGAAATATGATATATCAAGAACTATGTAATGTTTTGAACAACCAACAATAAAAAATTAAAAAAAAATACTCTAGGCAAAAGAAGAAATCACAAAGGGGGAAAAAGAGATTAATGAGAATGAAAACACAGTGTGCCAAAATGTATAGGATACAAATAAAAATTAAAATATGTATTTTTAAAAATACATATTAAAAAACAGGAAAACAGTTGATCAAATGAACTTCATTCAAATTTTTAAAAAACTTTGGTGCTGTAAATAATATTAAAAAGTAAAAAGCCAGTGCATGGAATGGGGGAAAATATTTGCAAATCATTTATCTAATAAGAGATCTGTATGTAAAATACATACAGAATTCTTATGACTTAATAACCCAATAAAAAAATAAGCTAAGGTTATCAGTAGACATTTCTCTACACAAGATGCATAAATGGACAGTAAGCACATGAAAAGATACTTGGCATCATTAACAATCAGAAATGCAAATCACCATTTCACATATACTAGGATGACTGTGTTTAAAAAGGCAGATGCTAAAAAAATATTGACAAAGATATGGCAAAAGTGGAATCTTCATACACTGATGGTGGAAAGTAAGTGAGGCCACTGGAAAACATTTTGTCAGTTCCTAAAAATGTTAAAAATAGGATTAATATACAACCCAGAAATTCTACTCCTTTTATATTTAAGAGGAATAAAAATTATATGAACACACAAAAACTTTTGCACAGTTCTCCATGGTAGCATTATTTATAACAGACCCAAAGTGTAATTCAAATATTCCTAACTGTGAATGCATACCTGTGCTGCAATGGAATATTATGGAATATGATGAGGCAATAAAAGTAACAGAGTACTGATATCTGCTAAAACATTAATGGCTTTTTTCTTTCTTTTGGTACTAGGTATTGAAACCAGCAGTGCTTAACCACTGAGCCACATCCCCAGACCTTTTTTTTTTTTTTTTCTTTTTTCTTTTTTTGAAACAGGGTACTAATACTGAGTCTCTTTGGGGGAAGTTGAAAAAGCTGTAATTTAGATTAAAGTGATGATTGCATGAGTCTGTTAATATGTTTAAAATCATTGAATTGTACACTTATTAAATGAGTAAGTTGTGTGGAATGTGAATTATGTTCCAGTAAAGCTGTTGCCAAAAAAAGTGATGCTCCATTTTGTACTAGTGTCATCCAAGTATACGGGCTTACCATTGCCTCTTTTAATGTTCATCAACACTAACAAATTTGCCAATTTGATAGAATAGTGTGTCTTTTAAAATTTTATTGGTTCTTTTTAGTTGTACATGACAGTAGAACCCATTTTGACGTAATCATACAAGCATGGAATATATCTTATTGTAATTAGAACCCTAGTACCTCTCCTTCCCCTTTTTTCCCCACCCCTTGCTCTCCTCCCTCTATTGATCTTTCTGCCATTTATCTGTAGTTTTTTTTAAATTAATTTCTTGTGGATGTACACAATAGTGAGATTCACTGGTGTATTCACATATATACGTGGGAAAGTTATGTCAGATTCATTCCACTGTCTTTCCTTTTCCTATACTCCCCTTCCCTTCCTTTTTATCTACTCCTCTGAACTTCTATTCTCCACCCTGCTTATTGTTAGCTTCCGCATATCAGAGAAAACATTCACCTTTTGATTTGAGGGAATTGGCATATTTTACTTAGCACAATAGTCCCTAGTTCCATCCATTTACCAGCAAATGTCATAAAGTCATTCTTCTTTATGGCTGAGTAATACTCCATTGTGTATATATACTACATTTTCTTTATCCATTAATCTATCAAAAGGCACCTAGGTTGGCTCCACAGCTATTGTGAATTGTCTTTAATAGACTTTTGATTCAATTGAAATACGTTTAGCAATATCTACATATGCTTTGGATCCTTGACCAGAGTGGGGAATGCTAGTAGTATCTAGTGGACAGAGGTTAGGGATTTTGCTGAAAATTCTATAATGCAAGGGCAGCTCTCCACACCAAGTAATTATCTAGCCCAACAAGTCAGAAGTGACAAGGTAAAAAACCCTGGACTGGGAGTTGCATCTTGTTTGAATTTATATCATTTTGACCACTAGCAAGCATAAATTTTTGTATGTTTGCTGTTTAGTTGTATTGCTTTTTTTGTAAATTTTAATCATATCATTTTCATATTTCTCATTTGTCTGATTTTTTTATACTAATAAAAGTATTAACTATTTTACTTACAAAGTTTATTTTTTTCCAGTTGAAAGTTTCTTTTGAATTTTTGGTTAAGTTTATGTTGACTAGAAAAATGTTTATTTTTTATGTGGTTAAACTTATTTTTGCGTTGTATTTAGCTTAGAAAATTCTTCCGCTATCTACCTACCTACCTGTCTCTACTCCAGCAATTTTGTTTTTATTTATATCCCTTTACTGGATTTTAAACTTATGCTTTCACATTTAACTTTTTAAATGCCTATAGAATTTGTTATAACATATATTATAAAGATTTATTTTTTTTCTAAATAGTAATGACAAGTCTTCCACCTTTTGAAGAAATATTTGATGTACAGAGCATATTTTAGTTCAAGATAACCTTCAGAAACTTCCACAGGTTTAGCAAGAGAGGAAAGTATGTTTTCCCCTTGCATTCCTTAACTGTGGAGTAGCTAGGTATTTGTAACTCGCCTTTCTTAAGACAGAGCAGTAGTCACAGGTATCACCCAGACAGCCTGGCAGTAATATATACAGAAATATCAAAGCTGGAAATAAAAAGTGGTTGCAGTTTGGGATTAATAAAATTTTCTTAAATTAATGAATTTCCTGATCTGATTAGAAGGATGGGGAAAGTGATGCTATACAGTATGTGTGGTATATATATTTGTTAAGAAAGAGGACACAGTTTCAAACTAAGAAATTGAAAGTAGTTGTCAGTTTATAACATATTGAAAGAACTTGAGAGTCCTTGATTATATGCCAGTTAAATGAATGAATGGGAATAAGCGTAGATATCTTCCTATTATTGTACAGATGGAGAATGAGTTAGATTCTGCTCGTTCTGAAATAGAACTCCTCAGGAGTCAGATGACAAATGAAAGAATCTCCATGCAGAATCTAGAAGCTTTGCTGGTGGCCAATCGAGACAAAGAATATCAGTCTCAGATAGCACTTCAAGAAAAAGAGTCTGAAATTCAGCTTCTTAAAGAACACCTTTGTTTGGCAGAAAATAAAATGTGAGTTGGCTAGCAGTATAATAACTTAAAGTCATATTTCTTAAAATTTTGGTTCTTTATAGATCAGTAGAATTTTAAAACCTGAATTTAGGGAATTTAGCTCCCATACTTTTCCATTAATTAAACTGAGGATTACAAATATTGTGATTTGTCTAAGATTTTATATTTAGTTGTATTATGTTTGTTCTTATCTAAGATATCTAAATTTAACCATCTTTGCTGGGTTTTTTTCCCAATAGAGCTTTAGGTAAAATAGAATGTCTGATCTAAAATATTGCCTTTAGGAAATGTAACCAGAGTAGAAAAAAGTAAGCACTCTGAAACTGGAAGAATTTTTTTTTTTTTTTTTAAAGAGAGAGAGAGAATTTTAATATTTATTTTCTAGTTTTCGGCAGACACATCATCTCTGTTTGTATGTGGTGCTGAGGATCGAACCTGGGCCGCACGCATGCCAGGCGAACGTGCTACCGCTTGAGCCACATCCCCAGCCCTGGAAGAATTTTTTTAAAAATATTTTTAGTTGTAGATGGACACAACCCTCTTATTTTGTTTATATTTATGGATCAAACCCAGTGTCTCCCACGTGCTAGGCAGGCACTCTACCACTGAGCTATGTTCCCAGCTCCCCAGAAGAATTTTTGTATGTATGGATCATCTGATATTGCTGTCTAGTCTTTCCATTTGTCATTAGTGTTTCTGTATACTAGATACTTGGAAGAATTCCTGAATTTACAAAATACCGAACATTTCCCCAGAGCGTGACTTTGACTTTCTTTGTTTGTTTTTGTTAGAATCCCTAGTACAGCTTACACTTTATTAGAACTCCCAGCTGGAGATTGGAGTGGAAATGCTTGCCTTGATAGAGAACATTTCTTTCATTAAACCTGGTCAACACTTACTACCAATGGGGAGTTTTAGCCCACATTTTTGTATGTCCCATCTATAACACTATCTTTTCCCCCATCATCAGTACCTTTTAATCTGACTCTTTGCTATGTTGAGTCTGTAGAATTTCTTCATTCTTAGGAGGCAAAAGCTAACTCCTTGAATTGTTGACAGTGGCAACCATGAAAGAAAAAAAAAGTTAGGGAGGGGAGTGTGGGACGTTGGAAGGGTAGTATAAAGAGATTTAATAGTTACCAGTTAACAATTTCAAACTAAATTATTGACATTGCTGTCCTAAACTGTTCTATAAGTGAGAAGATTCCTCCTCGCTTTTTACCAGACAGAATATCAGATTTCTCCAAACCCTTCTTTATAATATTTAAGCAGGTAGGCATAGTTTACATCTGACCTCATTAAGGACAGCAGTGACCCAGCTTCTGACTAGTGCATCCTGAAATTTTGTTTCTATTCCTAAAGATTGTTCTCTAACTAATCTTACTTTCCAGGAAAACATTGGTGGTGTCTGCTTTCTAGATTCATTTCTTAACTTTCTGTTTGGCTTGTCCTTTGAAAAATCACCCCTTTCCTGTAACACAATAATTTGAGAAATTGCCCCTATGCACTTGTCTTTATTTCATAACATGTTCTTCTCCTGGCTCTCTAATCATTATTTTGACCATGAATCTTTCTGGAGGATAAGGAATTCTTTTCTCTCTCAAGCCCCACAGCTTTGTCCTTGCTTCTTAACCTAGGATCTGAAGAAGGTTAGGAATCATGGTCTTGGCAATCAGCTACTACTGAGAGGTCCTGACTAAGCAAAGATGCAGAGCCAGGGCCATTTTCCTTCAGAAACTGCTGTTAGGTCATGGCGGCTGTGACTGAATCATTCTTTTCAGTTACCGTAGCTAGACTGTTGGGATAACTTCAGCTGGGTTTGTAGGAGCCCTTTTTGAAGCTGGTAGGTGGCAAGCTGCCTCAGTAATGTATACGAAAACTCCTACCATAAGGGATACACTGTTTTAGAACGACTGGTAAGTTATATCACTTAGAACTAGTGTGATAAACATTTGTTTTTTCAGTCTCTAAAGTTTGTATTTCAGCAGCTGTTTTGAAAGCAAGCAAAGAGAATAGAATGTTCTGGGCAAGCAGAATTCATCTGTCATTATCTTCCTAATGATAGTGTGCCTTATCAAAGAGTTTTTGAGGCATTGTTTAGCCTTAAGAAGATTCTGTCAAACTGAAGAGTTTTTGCGTAACAGTTCATCATAACAAATTTTATTTCATTGTAAGTGTGTATAAAGCACTTGGTTGAATTGATGTATATAAATTGAATATATATGTGTGTGTGTGTATATATATGTATAAAGCCATATTAATCATGATACTAGTGAATTCCAGTATTATTTGTTCATACTACTGCTTATGCTGATATAATACTTCAAAGTACTTTTATAAAAACTATTTGCAGTAAATAGGAAATATAGGTAACTTTACATCATATATGCATAGGGAAGCAGAAAAGTTTTAACTAATTGAATGGGACTGGGATCACTTAGGCTCTTCAAGTAGGCTAGTTTATACATTTAATATGTCTAAAATTGGCATATTTAATATGTACTAATAAATCTGTCCATAAAAATCATGCTGTGACTTGGATCCAGCTGAGAAACCATTGCCCACATGGTTTAATACACTCTAGGAATCATAGCCATATTTTAAGTTTAACTGGGTTTCACTCTTACTTTCTTTTACACAGGGCCATTCAGAGTAGAGATGTGGCCCAGTTCAGAAATGTTGTAACGCAACTGGAAGCTGATTTAGACATTACTAAAAGACAGCTGGGGACAGAACGCTTTGAAAGGTAAGCTTATCTCTATACAATATCTAGCTAGTAAAGCATTGTTTTCTTAGGTAACAGTAGGTTTTAGTCATTTCATGAAGGTTATATTTTAAAATATTGAGTCACAGTTTTATGACAGTTTTAATGTCACTGAACATAAAATTTAAAAGCATCACTATTTTGCTTTAGGGAAAGGGCTGTACAAGAACTTCGCCGCCAAAATTACTCAAGTAATGCTTATCATTTGAGTGCAATGAAACCAAATACAAAATGTCATTCACCAGAACGTGTTCACCATCTATCTCCTGACCGAGGCCTAGATCGATCGTTAGAAGAGTAAGTCAGTTTAAGGATCCATTTTCTTGGGGCCACGAGGAAACTATCAGCGAATATTTGAGGGAGTGAAGAAACTCAAATATTTATGTCTGTCATTACGAGTGATCTGTAAACATGATTACCAAGATATGTTGCCATAAAAATAAAGGATTTTCAAAATTTTTAGTGTTTTACATAAATGCTATATTAACATGAAATATGTCTAATATTTCATCTAATGTTTTCATAAGTTATATTTTAAATTGATTTTTAAAAAAATTTTTTAAATATTTTTTTAGTTGATGATAAACCTTTATTTATTTAGTTATATGTGGTTCTGAGAATCGAACCCAGTGCCTCACACATACTAGGCAAGCACTCTACCACTGAGCCTCAACTTCAGCCCTGATTTTTAAAAATTTCTATAACAAATATTTTTCATTGTGCCTTTTACTATAAAATGTTAATTATTATAGCACTGAGAAATGTATATTCTTTAGGAAAGTAATAAGCTAATTTTTCAGAGGAAAATATTTTAGGTATATTCTGCATGTCACAAATTTTATAATAAAACAACTTTTAATTTGGAATAGTTTCAAGTGTACATGAAGTTAAAAAATAAAAATAGTATAAAAAATATCTGCATATTTTCACCCATTATCACTATTAATAGCTAATTAATTTGTTAAGTTTATGCTCTGTTTGCTTTTCATATGCATGTGTGCTCTCTCATGCATTCACTCTTACACCTGCTCCTTCTCTTTCACTTCACATACATGCATGCATATACACAAATGACCAGTTCCTTCAATTCCAGATCACACTCTCAGGTTTCTTCCTTGCCTTATTCCATTCTGTATTTGTGTATTCTTTATTCTATGATGTGAGAATGCTGGCTCAACATCAATGCGCTTATTCAACATCAGTACCTTATTTGTTTGCCCAGTCCCAGAATGCATCTAAAGTAGTTTCAAATTTTCTATGCCAGTTTCACTACAGTAACAGACTGACTTTTAAAAAGTTTGAGATCCGTTTGCAGTTCTTCCTTCCTGCTCTCTTACATTACCTTGTCCCAATTATTGAGGGTACATAGTTAAATACTAAGTTTACTGATTACTTGAATTAGTCCTTCTTTTGTTTCCCCCTTTTTGTTGTGGTTATGGTATTCAATTGAAATAACATTAAATTCGTTTGTTTCAACTTGCTTTCATTTTTCCTCTTCTAGCTTTTCCTTGATTTAATTAATTCTATTTTGAATGTGTAGATTAGCATACTCTTAAAAGTCAAAACTCCACAAGAAGTAATCATCAGAGAAGTGTCATTTTCTGTTGTACACATCCATAACATGGCACATGCTTCTACAACCCTTTCCTTTGTCATTTTTATGATAAAGATATAGAGACATGTATTTTTCCTTTCTTAACCAGCACACTGCATGTACTTGTTTGTACTTTGCTCTTCTCCCTTAGTAATGTGTCCTGGAAGTCAGTCTAAATTGATGGAGATTCTCTTCATTCCTTTTTATGACTGCCTAATATTCCTTTCTGTGGATATTTTATAGTTATTCAACCAGTCTCCCACACTTTGACATATAGGTGGTTTCCAATGATTTGTAATTATAATCAAGACTACAGTGAATAATCTTATGCATAGGTATTTTCATATTATTGGAGAAGTATTTTTAGAATAAATTCCAAGAAGTGAGATTTCTGGATCAAGCAGTAATGCATATGTAGCTTTTTAAAATATTGCCAAATTTCCCTCCATAATGGTATCATTGTGCACTCCCTCAAGCTGTGTGTAAATGCTTGTTTTCCTACAGCCTTCTCAGCAGAGTGAATTTGTACCAATATGGTAGGTGGAAAATGATATTTTAGTGTAGTTTTTATTTGCATTTCTATATTACAAGTGAAGTTATCTTTTAATAGACCATTTTTATATCTTCTGTATTATTTATTCATTTCTTTTGCCTATTTTTTAATGGATTTTTGGTCTATTATTAATTTAATTTTTATATATTTTGGAAGATTAATCTTTTATCTGTGATATGTACTATAAGAATTTACGTTCATTTTTCATTAATTTTACTTATACCATTTACTCCCACTTTTAAAATTTTACGAAGTGAAAATTTTAAATCTTTTCCTTTTCTGCATCTGGATTTCTAGACATAGAAAATCTTTCTCTATATCTAGATAATAGAGATTTTCACCAGTGTTTTCTTTTAGTACTTACATAGTTTTACTTCTCTGTATTTCTGATGCATTTGGAATTTAGATTATGAGTGGTTTGAGGAATAGATCTTTTTTTTTTCCAAATGAGTTTCTAGTTGTCCCAAGATCATTTATTAAAAAAATAAAAAAATAACAAAAACCTCTTTGTCCCAGTCATTCACATTTCTTTCAGGACTTTCTCTTTATATGGCATTAATCTGCCTGTTTGTGTACTTATTGTCTGTTTTATTTTAGAGACTTTCTGGTATTTTTATGTAGAAATAGTCCAATGGTATGCCGGGAAAACTGGATTTCTAAGAGAGGAGGATCTATAGCACTCGCCAATTTTTGTAATACAAATGCTTCCAATATGACCAGTTTCAAGCTATCAATGGTTTAATCAGCAGATCACCAAATTCTTAAATATTTATGATTAGCTGAGAACCAGCCTCAGGACAGAAATAGGGTCTTCCTTGTAAGTGTTTACCTATATTTTCTTGAGAGTTTATTTTTCCATATGAACTTTTGGGTCAATTTGTCTTACACCATTTTTTTAAAAAGTCCATTGGAATTTTTATTAGGATCACATTATATTTATAAAATAACACAGGGAGAGCTGACATCTTGATGATAGTGATGCATTCTAACCAAAAGGAGGAAATGTCTTACATTTGTTTGAATTTACATTTGTGTCTTTTAGGAATTCCTTGTAGTTTTCTTTATATAGATTTTGAACATTCCTTGTTAAGGTGATTCCTAAATATTTTATTTTTTGTGTTGCTATTATAATTTTTTATTCATTTATCTTCAAAAGTACTGTTGATATTTTGTTTTCCTTTTTATTAGTGCATTATGATTATAAATAATATTGAGGTTCATTTTTGACTTAATCATACATGTATGGAACATAATTTGCTCCAATTCAATCCCTAGTACTTCCCCTTTCCCTCATGTATTCCCTACCTCTTTTCCACTTCCTCTACACTACTGATCTTCCTTATATTTATTTATAGTTTTTTTTTAAATTTGTGCTTTGTAGATATACATAAAGGTGAAATTTGGTATGATACATATGTATATAGCACAGTTTGGTCACTTTCATTCCACTGTTCCTCTCTTTCCCTATCCTTCCCTCAATCCCTTTTCTCTGTTCCACTAATCTCCCTTCTATTTTCATGGGATTCTCCCCTCATCCCCTCTTCCCCTTAATTTTGTTCTGGCTTCTATACATAAGAGCAAACATTTAACCCTTGACTTTTTATGTCTGGTTTGTTTCACTTAGCATGGTATTCTCTGGATCTGTCCATTTACGAGCAAATACCATAATTTCATTCGTTTTGTGGCTGATCAAAACTTTATTGTATTTTTATACATTTTCTTTATCCATTCATTTGTTCTTTTTAATTTTTTTTTAGTTGTAGTTGGACACAATACCTTTATTTATTCATTTTTATGTGGCTGTCATGAGTTGCGCTGCTATAATCCTTGATGTGGCTATATAATTGTAGTAGGCTGATTTTAATTGTTTTGCATAAATACCCAGGAATGGGATAGCTGGATCATATGGAATGGATCCATTCTAGTCTTTGAGTCATACTCCTTTCCAAAATGGCTTTACTAATTTGCAGTCCCAACAATGTATGAGTGTACCTTTCCCCTCATATCCTCACCAACTTTAATCTTTTGTGTTCTTGATGATTGTCATTCTGACTGGCATGAGATGAATATAATTTTGATTAGCATTTCCCTGATTGCTAGGAATGTTGAATACTTTTGCATGTATTTGTTGGCTATTTGTATTTCTTCTTTTGAGAACTATCTGTTCTTTTGTCCACTTATTAATTTGGGTTATCCTTTTTTATGTTTAGTTTTAGTTTTCTTTGTGATGTTTTAGTTTTTTGAGTTTTTATATATTCTGGATGATAATCCCCTGTTGAGGAGCATCTGGCAGAGATATTCCATTCTTCATTCTCTTGTTTCCTTTGCTGTACAGAAAATTTTTAATGTGATGCTCCCAGTTATTGATTCTTGGTTTCATTTCTTGCACTTTAGGAGTCACGTTAAGGAAGTCGGTATTTTCACCAATATGTTGGAGTGTTGAGCCTATGTTTCTCTAACAGTTGCAAGATTCTGGTCTAATTCCCAGGTCTTTGATCCACTTTAAGTTGACTTTTGTGCATTTTCTACATATGGATATTCAGTTTTTCCAGCACCATTTGTTAAAAAGGCTCTCTCTCTCCAATGAATGCTTTTGGCGTCTTTGTCAAGTATGACTAAATCTGTGTGAGTTTGTGTCTTCCATTCCATTGTTTTGGTGCCAATACCATGCTTTTTTTTTTTATTACTGTAGCTCTGTAGTATAATTTGAGATCAGATACTGTGATGCCTCCCGTATCGCTTTCTTGCTCAGGTTTGCTTTGGCCATTCTGAGTCTCTTATTCTTCCACATGAATTTTTAGAGTTGAAGTATATCACTGGTATTTTGATGGGAATTGTATTGACTGTAAAATGCACTATGGATATTTTTGAAGCAGACCGGACACCCCCACTCAAAAGAAACTTGCCATAATTAAGCTTCTCCTCTTGCCAGATCAGCAAGATGTCTGCAGAGGTTATTGTGGTTGGTAGTTTCCTCTTTCTTATAAATGCCAGGTTTAAACACAAAAGGTGTGATAAATTAGTCTGCAAGCTTGTTGCACAACATGTTATCTCTGTTTTCTTGGTTTAAAAAAAAAAAAGTGAAACCTATGTCTGGTCTAGGGGATAGAGGGAGAGCACTTGTCATGTGAACTTCCCAGCCCCGGCCCCACTGGGTATAAAGATCAAAAAATTTCCAAAATCTATGTTCAGAGGAAGAATTCTTAGGCGAGAGCCACCTCTGAACCCTGAAGTCAATAAACCTGCTTCCTGCAAGTTACTTGGGTGTCCAGCCTCTTCTGTCCTACTTCATTTTGACAATATTAATTCTATACAAGAAAAGGTCTTCAGGTTCTTTCTTCAGTATTCTATAGTTTTTATTGCAGAGATCTTTAACCTCCTTATTTAGATTTATTCCCAAGTATTTTTTATTTTGAGGTTACTGTTGATGGGATAGTTTTCCTGATTTCTTTCTCAACAAATTCATTACTAGAATATAGGAAAGCTATTGATTTATATATGTTGATCTTGTATCCTGCTGCTTTGCTGAATTTATTTATAAGTTCTAGAAGTGTTCTGGTAGTTTTTTTGTGTCTTCTAGATAAAATATTATAAACAAATAGATTTTTTTAACTTCTTCTTTTTCTATTTGTATCCCTTTATATCTCTTGTCTGATTGTTGTGATAGAGTTTCAAGAACTATAAGGAGTGGTGAGAACGATATCCTTGTCTTGTTCCTGACTTTAGAGGAAATGCTTTTTGTTTTTCTCCATTCAGAGGATGTTGTCATTGAATTTGTCATATAGAGCCTTTATAATGAAGAGGTAAATTCCTTCTATCTCTAGTTTCTCTAGTGTCAAAACATAAATGGGTGCTGGATTGTGTCAAAGGCTTTTTCCACACCCATTGAGATGATCACATGATTCTTGTTCTTAATTCTGTTTATTTGGTGAATTATGTTTTTTGGTTTGTATATGTTAAACCAATATTGCATCCCTGGTATAAAATCCACTTGATTATGATATACTTTCATCTTACTGTGTTTTTGAAGGCAACTTGCCAATATTTTTTTTAAAATACTTATTTTTTTAGTTGTAGTTGGACACAATACCTTTATTTATTTATTTTTATGTGGTGGCTGATGATGGAACCCAGGGCCTCTCACATGGTAGGCGAGCACTCTACCGCTGAGCCACAATCCCAGCCCCAACTTGCCAATATTTTTAAAGGATTTTGTGTCTATATTTATCAGGGATATTATATTGGTCTGTAGTTTTCTTTGCTTGATGTGCCTTTGTCTTGTTTTGGTATCAGTGTAATAGTGGCTTCATAGAATGAATTTGGGAGTGTTCCCTTCATTTCATGGAATAATTTGAGGAAGCTTGGCATTAATTCTTTTTTAAAGATCTGGTAGAAGTTTGCTAAGAATCCATTTGGTCCTGGATTTTTCTGTGTTGGAAGTCTTTTAATTTCTGCTTCATTCTCATTAGTTCGGTTTGGGTAGGTCATGTGTCTTGAGATTTGTTTGTATTGTCTAGATTTTCTAGTTTATTGGAGTGTAAGTTTCCAAAATAGTTTCTAATGATTCTCTGGATTTCAGAAGTATTTTGGTGATAACTCTAATTTTGTTGATTCAGGTCTTCTCTTTTTGTTTGGCTAGTTTGGCTAAGGGTTTGTCAGTCTGGTATATCTCTTCAAAGACTCAACTCTGCATTGATCCTGTGTAATTTTTTTTTAAATTCTCAAGTTCATTAATTTGGGCTCTGATCTTATTTCCTGTGTTCTACTAATTCTGGAATTAGTTTGTTTTATTTCTAGGGCCTTGAGGTGTAATATTTGATTACTTACTGAGGATCTTACTATTTTTCTTTTTAAAGAAACTCAATGCTATAAACTTTTCTCTTGAACTGTGTTCCTATGGTCCTAAAGATTTTGATGTATGTATCTCTGTTCCCATTTACTCCTAAGAATTTTTTTTTATTTCTCCATGTATATCCTCTGTAATACATTTCTCATTCAAAAGCATATTATTTAATCTCCAGGTATTAAAATTGTTTCATTTTTTATCTTATTTACTAATTTCATTTCATTATGATCTGATAGGATGCAAGGAATTATATTTTTTTGTATTTGCTAAGACTTGCTTTTTGCCCTAAAATACGATCTATTTTAGAGAAAGTTCCACGTGCTACTGAAAAGAAAGTGAATTCAATTGTTGATGGATGAAATAGTTTATACATATCTATTAGGTCCGTTTAATTAATAGTGTTTTTTTAGTTCTGAAAAGTCTTACTTAGTTTGTCTGGTTGACCTGTCTAATGGTAAGAGAGGTCTTGAAATCATACAGTATTATTGTATAATGGTCTATTTGATTCTTTGTATTGAGAAGGATTTGTTTTATATTCATAGGTACACCACTGTTTCTGTGTAAAATCTCTGTCCTGCTATTTGGTAAATTCTTTTGTTTTTTCAAGCTTCATCTTTGATTCTGTAGACTTTTCTAGGTCTACAGTGCTATCATCTGCAAAAGATGCTGTTTTATTTGCTTTTCCCTATTTTTCTGTATCTTGAATTATATTTTCTATGCTTTGAAAATTTTCCATTGCTTTGGAACTATTTGATCAATAAAAATTTGGTTGAATTCACCTTTAAAACAACAGAGCCCTGGTTATTTTTCAATGAAATATTTCCTTAATAACTATTTATAATATTCTTCTTTGGACACTGGTCTTTTTAATTGTCTATTTCTCTGTGTTTACCTAACAGATTATCCATTTCCTCCTAGGATGGCAAAATTATTTGGAAAAAAGCAACCAATGTAGTATTATGAATTTTAAAATTTCCCCTGGATCAGTAGTTTTATACCTCCTATCATCATATATGTATATATTTGCCTCCCTATGATAACTTTTTCCTTAATTTCATTAGCCAATGAACATTGTTCATTGCTTCAAAGAACCAGAATTTTTATTTATTGCTTTGATGTGTTTTTTCTATTATTAGTTACTGCTTTATTTTTATTATTTCCTTCCTGTGCAAGACTCTTATTTTGTCAGTTTTCTTTTTTAACTTTTTGAGCTGTGAATTTAATTCATGTATTGCCCTTCTTTTATTTTATCGATACAGATATTTAGGGCTTTGATTTATCCTCTGATCATTATTTTAAACATATTCCATAGATTCTGACATATGATGTTTATCATTGATTTTTCTGAAATTAATTTGTTTGTATTTTCACTTTTATCATTTGATGGAAAATCTTTTAATTTCCATTGACGGGGTTTTTGTTTTCTAGTGCTATTAAATTGTGATTGGGGAATATTGTCTGAATATTTGTTTTGTGCAACCTGATGTTCTTTGTGCTTTACTATATGATAAATTTTGTTGTAAATAGTTTAGTGCACTTGAAAAGATACATTCTTTCATATCAGGGTATAATATTTACTATATATCTAAAATATCTACCTTTAAATATATTTTGGGTTTTATGTAGATCTTTTATATCATGGCTTGATTTTTGTCCACTTGACCCATTATAAATTAAGAATAGTGTTTTCAAGTTTTTTATTATGAGTATGTTTTTGCATTTCCTATAAGTTTTATTTTATATAGATGGTTTGTTATGTTTGTTCCATGGATATTCTGAAGTGTCATTCTTCATTGTGTAATGTGGCTTTTATAAAGTTTCCTTTCTGATGCATTTACTTTTTATGGGGGCATATTTGTTTTGGCCAGACATCTACTTTGTCTGGTATTAGAGTTCAACTCTTGTTTTATTATGGATTTGAATTTTGCTTTATAAATCATTTTGAAAATCATTTCTTAAAAGTATGTGAGTTAAAATCCTTCATATTATTGATGTGACTGCTAGGTTAGTCTCAACTATGTCCAGTTATTGTCTGTATTATGTGATATTTGCTGTGCTTCCTCATTGGATTAATCTTCTTTACTTTTTAACAGATTTCTTGAGATATTTAGAAAAGTTTGTACTTTATTTTAGTTGTTACCTTTATATTAATAATAGTGCCTCAATCCTCTTTTTTTTTTCTTTTTACTTTCTATTTCATTGTTAGTTTTAAATGTTATCCTTTGGCCACCTATCATCAAGGAAAAAGCCAATGATTTATTTTATTTTTCTCAACCATTACCATTTCCTATCCCTTCAGTTTATCTTTTTCATATAAATGGAATCATAGTATATAACCTCTGGTGGCTGACTTTCACTCAGCATAATATATTTGAGTTTTATCTAGGTGGTTTTATGTACTTGTAATTGTTATATGTTCCTTTTAACTGCTGAAAAGTATTTTAATATCCTTTGTGTGAATGTATCATAGGTAATTGTTTAATGATTATAATCTTGATAACAGTTGGAAAAATAGGACAGAGCCCCGCATATCCTTCCCCTAGCTTCTGAAATGCCAGTATCTTACCAAAAAAAAAGGAAATTGACATGGTATAAGATGGTTCTTAGCTAGGTCACTGGCCTTATTTAGATATCCCTAATTTTTACAAATTCTTATGTGTGTGTATTTATACATACCACACACACCAACACTAATCAGGATACTGAGTTATTCAACAGCACCAAAGAAATCCCTGCTTGCTGGTGATACCCCTTTATTGTTGCAACCCTTTTCTTCTCCATCCCTATCCCCTCTATTCCTAATCCCCTGCCAGACTAATTTCTTCTCCAACTCTTTATTTCCATCATTTTGAGAATGTAATGTAAATGGAATCATACACAGAACATAAGCTTTGAGATTGACTTTTTTTTTTTTCATTCATGATATCTCAAGTTCTGGTAGTTCGTTCTATTTATTGTTGAATAAAATAGTTCGTTCTATTTATTGTACAGTTTGTGAAAAATATAATGTATACATTTTCTTTTGCAGGGTTGGTGCAAACATCTTAAAGTAATGCTATAGTATATTTTTTACACGTTAAAATATTTGAGTTAAAAGTATTAATCTGCATAATTTTTTCTCTTATAGGAATCTTTGCTATAGAGATTTCTGACACACAAAAAGATTCTTCACATTCTGAGAAAGGTCAAAGTTACAAACGGATTTTTTTTTTTTTTTTTTGCTATATGATTGCATTTATCTTTTGAATGCTTGACAATGTTAAATGTATTTATTAACTTCATGCCTCTGAATCTCTGTTCTCATGTGCCACATTGCAGTGATCTGAGATGACTTATACAAATAAAAATGCATATGGCTCTTTCTATCCATACAGTAATAGTGAGTGTAAAATCTGCTTACTTCACTATTGAACACTGTTTTGTTAACTATCCGGAATAAATAAAGGAGCTTAAAAAAAAAAAAAGAGGAAAAAGTGTTTTTACAAAACTGATTTCCTTTCCTTTCTTGGTATCTCAAATAATTGATTGGTTAATTTTTTTTTCTTTGTGATCTATGTTTTCATGGCTGGAGAAGTTGTGCCAAAATATGCACAGTTTACCAGTATTAGCCTGGGACCCAATATTGCATTTTAGAACCAACCTGACATAAATTCCATGCCATAGTGTGACTTCAGACCAGCAGAAAGTAGGAGTGTGTCAGAGTTTTAAATCCATACTATTGTACCATTCAAACTAATTAACATACATTTTCTATAATTGTGTTTACTCCTACTATTTTTAGAAAGGTAGGTGATGCTATATCTGTAAAAAAATGTAAGACTTTTAAAAATCTGTATTTTCAATAAGTTTTCTTTAAAACATTAAAGTATTGCAATCAACTTAATTGCCATTTTATTTTATTTTATTTTATTTGCCTGTGGCAGCTGTTTGTAATCCAGAATAACAAGTGCAGTGATGTTTTCTTTTCTCTCCTAAAATCTCCTAAATCTCTTATCCGTCCATAGACTTTGACTTAATGTTGATATTAGAGCCTGAATGCTACTGTATTTTACTGATATAAGCTATTTGTATTCTTGCCATTTTAATAAAAAATCCTGTCACTAATAGTACCCATATGATGTAGACAGTTTTTCATTTTATTTAGTCATTATTCAATATGACTATAGTGATGTAGGATAGTGCCATGATTTAAATCTTGTTTAATCATTAGTATGCTGTTATTTTTCCATTAATTCATGCTACATACTCATTTCAGTTTGATCAAAATTTTCAGGTTTACTTGTTTAGATTAAGACAGTCATTAGATTGATTTAAAAATAATTTAAAATTATAAACATTTTAAAGAATATATGCAAAAAATTATTGATAATATTAAAATAATATACTGACATAGGCAAAATTAACCTTTTTTGGATTACTCAGTGACCTTAGTACTATATCATCACAACATTAATTTTTGTCCTTTCATCTAAAAGAATCGACAAATGAACTAGACATGCATGTATCGTGTTAGATGTAGAAGGCAATATGTTAGGGAATGAGAGAAACATGAATAAAGTATGTAAGAAAATAGTTCCATGCTTGATTAAAATTATACTGTACTTCTATTAATTATAAAATTTTTAAAAGGAAAGTTATATGATACAGTATAAAGGGACCAACATTACCAAAGATAGGCAAAAACCTCAGTGGTGTTCTCTGTTAAAGAAAAACTTTTGTTGAGATCATTTTCAAGAACACTTATTGTTTTAAATTAGATTCTTATTGCTTGATATTTTTAATAGCCTATTGATATGATAAAGATTGGCTAGTACATACTTAATACCAGTACTACCACACATATTCCTTCTTGGATGACAAAAAAATCTGAAGGAGCTCTCAACTCTCAAATGTTATGTTGAATACAAAACATCTACTCCTGTTGAAGGGAGGGTGCTATGAAAGAGAACTGTGAACCCTCTGAGTAATTTAAATACAGAATTTGTTATGTTTTAAAGTTCTGTACACCACCAGGATTCTTTTATAAAGTCTGTGCTTTTTTTCTGTTAATTTGAGCTACTCTACTGTCCAACCTTCTGTTGGAAGTAGAAGCCAGGCATTTGCATGAGGATCCACTCTGAAGTTCATAGGCTATGGTTTCAAAAGGAACAGGTAATATCCTTTTGATCTTTGGAGTATTACTATTAGAATTCAATCCCTATTAATTACAATTTAGCAACAAATTTAAAAATTGTCTGACACTCTTGAGGTATTGGCCATAGTGATTACAGGTAATTAATTCTGAGGAAATAAAAGAAGAAACAAAAATACTAGTGGAAGCCACTGGGCTTGTCATTATGATTCTTAAACAGTTATTGCTTCAATAGTTATTTGAAATTATGCATTGAGTTACTGAAAATATACTTTCCACTAGTCTTCTGATAAGAGTCTGCCATTTTTTTTTTCTATCCTGTCTTCACATTTTCAAGTAAGTCCTTGCTTATGGCTTTTTTATAGTTTCCATTGTTTCCCAAATGTCGTGCTTCAAGTTACATGTTTTGCATAATCAGAAATAGTTTACCACTTTCATTTACTTTTAGTAAGGTACAATGAATTCTGCTAATCAAAAAAAGAATCTTCAAAGTTCATGAATCTTAAGTCTTTTCCATAACAGCAATCATAGCCAATCGTAGGTTATTGAACAGCACAAATTTGTTCAAAGTTAAGTCATAAGGTATCAGAATGTAACTTAGACTTTTTGTTAGCTCTGAACTTTGCAAGTGAAGAAAAACTCTGGCCTAATACTGTAAAAAATTAAAAGCTGAAGATAATTAGACCATCTATTCCAGCCCCTAGATAAATTTTGCCCCTTAGTGCGTTTCTCCATAATCACAATGAGTTACACTAATTATTTTGGACCTTTCTATAAATTTCCCAGTGAAATTTAAGAACATTTAATGTTTTACCCAAAGAAAGATTTATATTAAATAAAGTCCAAAGCTTTATTATCTTTATGTTTTATTATCTCTATAAAATAATCTGTCATTATCAGTGCCCTTCGGATTAATACCATGTCACAGACAAGATAATACATGGTTGATCAAATTGAACCTACCTTTCTTTCAATAAATTCTTTGAATTTAAAAAAAAAGCTATTCTTTGATCTTTTAAGGATATTACATAAGTGCATTATGGTTTAGAAAAGGATATTTTGTAAATATAAAATATTTTAGGTGCTTCTTAATTTTTTTATTATTTTAATTGTATTCTTTAATACTTTTGCTGATTCAAAATGATTATTTTATAAGGTTAGAGGAAGTTATATCCTTTTTTTCCCTCTCATATATTTCAGTCTTTTATTTTTTAAATTTGTTTTAATTATACATGACAGTAGAATGCACTTATATACTTTGATATATCATACATAGATGGGATATAATTTCTCATTTTTCTGAGTTTACATATTATAGAATCACATTGGTCATACAGTCATATACATAAAGCAATAATGTCTGTTTCATTCTACTATATATTCCATGTGTTTATAATTATGTCAAAATGAATCCTAATGTTATATATAACTTTTAGCAAACTATAAGTTTGCTAAAATAAAAAGAATGCAGACTGAAATGTGATGCAAACAGTAAGAAAAAAAAATTTGTTCTATTCAATAATTCCTAATCCTAGGTTTACTTTAGAGTGATTTGTGAGCCTTTACCAAAAGATGCAATGAAATTAAATGGCCAAGAGGCAGTAGTATGCCTGAAACAGAGTATAGCTTTATCATCAGTTCTGAAGAATCTAACTAACTGTTCTAAGTTTTGCAGACCTAACTTAAATAGATGATCATTATGTTTGTTATGTTATACTTGGTTAAATTATTTTATGCTTCTCCTTTCCAAACTAAATTCTTTCTTATGAAGTTAGCACAATTTATTACGCTGCTTCCTTTGATTGTCTAGGAATCGTTCTCCAATATACTATCCTTATTTCTTTTCTGACTTTACAGCCTGTCTCTTAGCTTTTTTAAAAAAAACATTTTTAGTTGTAGATGGACACAGTACCTCTTATTTATTTTTATGTCCTCTTCCATTAGTCGAGGATCGAACCCAGTGCCTCACACATGATACGCAAGCGCTCTACCACTGAGCCACAACCCCTGCCCACTTAAGTTTTTATTTATTATAATAAATCTCCTTTTCTAGTTTGTGTTAATGAAATGTGTGCTTTGCAGGTAACCTCAATCAACTTTAGTGAATAAATCTTCATTTGCTCTGTTATAAATATACTCTTAGACATAGTCCTGTCCTTAGAGGATATTATCAAAGAAAGGCCATACAGCCTACTTGAGAATTCTATTGATGGTTGTGTCTTTGTAGGCACATTGTAAGTTTTCAATAAATGTCAACTGTTACTATAGGACTTCCCTGTGACATCTGTGCAATTGTTTAAGGATATAATTATTTGCACATTTCATATGTGCTCAAGCAATATTTGCAAAATTGATAATCTGGGACTTCTATCAACTTTTGTCTTTTAATATTAACTATGTAATTATTTAATGGGTTAAGTGTTTTTGAAATATTTGCTGCTTTTAAATTTTAAATTAGAATGGTGTCAGGCACATTATAACTTTTCAATAAATGTTAATAGTTATTATAGGATCTCCCTCACTTATCCCATAAAGAAATTGGAAAGGACACAAAGAGACCCATTTTCTCTTTCATTAGTACTTACTGAAGTTAAGGCAATTTAAAATGCTTAAGGGAATTAGTTTACCAAAGTTATCAAGTATGGCACAGTTGTGATTCACTACTACGAAGAATTTTAGTATGTCTAAAATAGTATATTTTAAGCAGATTTCTTTTGTGCGCTAAAATATGGTAAATGTTCAGTAGAGAACTGAACATCAGATTTTCAAAACACCACCTCAAATCTCTAACAATAGAAAAGCCAATAATTTTGAGTAAAATTTTTACATATTATCTCTTTACCATGTTTTCCCAGTTCTTGGCTCAATATCACAGCATTTCTTGAGTGAGGGAGATTGGCCAGACTGATGCTTCTAAGCACAGCATGTGAAATATTATTTCCTGAGATAACATCATCATTAAATGACATGCTGAAACTCAGATATGCTGAAAGGTACGTCACAATCTAGCTGTGCTGTTTTAGTGTGGCGTACCATCTCCATAGCCCCACTCTTTCAGTAATGTTCTCATTATTTCTGTCAGAGCATTTCTTATGTAGAAGTGGTTTGGTTATTATTCTGAATTTGCACTTACTCCTTTATGTAAATTTAATAAAACATTAAATTATATCATGAAATTAATGTACTCTCCAGATTAGAAGCATTTGGTCTGTGATTAACAGTTTAAGGTATAGTCCATGGCTTTGAGACCACCTGAGAAGACAGAGTGCTGCATCTCAGCCAAAGCTCACAGGCTTTTGCACTTGTGCCTTATAAAAGTGGAGAAAAGTGGGAGGATGGTTAAAGGAAACGGAGGATATAAATTCTCCATGAATATGACAGTAGGAATTTCTGTAAGGCCCAAGATAACTAATAATGATAGCTAATAGCAGAAATGCTCACGGGCATGCACATGTGTGTGTGTGTGTGTGTGTGTGTGTAGATACGTGTATAAAAATATAAATGTATTTCATTTATGTTTTAAATAAATATACTTGTTTAGATATTTGCTGATCCTCAAAAAAGTAACAGGTGACCATTTTCTATGATTTGAATGTGTCCCCTGAAATTCAAGTGTTGATGTTTTGGAAACTTAATCCCTAAATTCATAAGTTGATGGCATTTGGAGGTGGGGTCTATTTATGGGGGAAGGGGTGTTAGGATTAGATGAGGTCATGAGGGCAGAGCCCCAAGAGGGAAAAAGCGGCTTTTTAAGAAGAGGAGGAAACCTGTTCTCCTGCTCTTACCATGATGCCCCCTCCAGGTTGTAATGTGGCAGGAAGCCTCACTAGATGAGAGCAGCCTTCAGAGTTGTGAGAACTTTCTTTCCTTTATAAATTACCCAGTCTGTGATACTCTGTCATACATTCAAGAAACAAACAAGAACACCATTCAAGTGGCAAGGGATATATTCCACTTGCTTACAGACTTAATGTAAGCCAATAAAAATGCAATTCCCTAGAAGTTAATGCCAAAACAATGCCATTGTTTGTTAAAGGAAAAGTAAAATGCTCTGTTCAGGAAGGATGTTTGCCATGATCAGTTTGTTTCTGTGAAGACAATGAGGGAATGGCTGTTAAACAGCACTAGTGGTTAGTAAAATGGAAAACAGTGGAAGAACAAGAATCAGGAATGGTAGTGATAATGATTGTGCTATTGACATTCTTAACTACAAAATGCACAGCAGAGGGGTCAACAGACTACTGGTCCTCACTTTGTTTCAGTGTCTCAACTCTTCAACTATTAGACTGCAGAGCCTTGTGCTATTCACTGCTGTCCCCCACACCTCAGTCACCACATTGCTAGGTCCTGGCTCTATACCAGTTGTTAGCATGAATGAATGAGTCCAGAATCCAAGACCTTTACATGACATGAATATATAGCTCTTACGCTCCAGCCAAATTGTGAACTTGCTGTTCATTAATGCCCCTGATGTTTTCATACTTTGTGCCGTGTTCATGCTAATCCTGAACCTTCTGACCTCTTACTCCTCAAAATCCTACTCAGTTTATATAAAACTTAACATTTGCTGAATACTTACTGGGTTCCAGACACTTGGAACACACAGATAAATGATAGGAGTTCACAGTCAAGTTCAGGAGACAAGCAAGTAGAAAAGATAGTTTGGTAAATACTAGGATAAAGCATATGTGGGGGTTGCTAGAGAAGCATGGATTAGAGATAGAATCTCTCAATCTCAGAGAAGCCTGCAAAGAGCAAGCAGTGTCAAAAATGAAGGGGGAGAAGTATGTTCCAGGAGGAGAGACCAATGTGTGCAAAGGCACCAAGGTCTGAAGGAGTTGAGCACTGTTAGGGTTTTGATCTGGAGTGTTCCCAGTGGTTCGTGTGTTGAAGCTTTGTTCCCAGTGGAGCAGTGTGGGGAGCTGGGGCTTGGGGAAGTGAATGGATCCTGAGGGCTCTGACCTTATTAACGGGATGACTGATCCATAATTGATGGACTCATAATTGAATGGACTACTGGGAGTGGTGGATTTTGGGGCCTAGTCGGAGGAAGTAGGTCACTCTGTGCCCTGGAAGGATATCACTGATTTCCAGCCCCTTCCTCTATCTACCCCCTGTCTGCCAGCAGATAAGCCACTTTGCTCTATCACCACTCCCCGCCATGATATTCTACCTCACCATTAGCCCAGAAGCACTGGAGCCAGGTGGCCATGAACTGAAATCTCTGAAACTGAGCCAAAATAAATCTTTAACTCCTTGAAATTGTATATCTCTGGTATTTTGTCACAGCACTGAAAGGCTAACACAAGCACAGTCTGAAAAATGCACATGATTCAGTAAAGATGGAGTATGGGGTGTGAATCTGGGCATGGTGAAAGTAGCTGTCAAGAAGGGGGTTAAGTTATGAAGTGTCTTATGTGCTATACTAAGGAGTTTCAACTTTATCCAGAAAGCCATTGAAAATTTTCCAGCTATTGAAATAACAGTTTGGTATCTTTTAACTAGGGAATAGTTAAATAGTTTTAACAGGTTTGCATGTTTGAAGAATTCCTCCACATTGGAGACAGAGTAGTAAAGTGGTCATTGCTATGAGCCCTAACACTAAAATAGTGGGAATGGGGAAGTACAGCAGATTTCTGAAACACTCAGAAGTTAGGACTTGGTAAGCAATTGGATGAAGGAAGTGAGAAGAGTTTTAAGATTATTTTCAAGGTTTCTGAAATAGGCAATTCTAAAAGTTAATTAGCTGAAATAGAGAGTAGAAGATGATGAATAATGGAAGGCTGGGGTTGTGGCTCAGTGGTTGAGTGCTTGCCTAGCATGCATGAGGCACTGGGTTCGATCCTTAGCACCACATAAATATAAAGATATTGTGTCCACCTATAACTTTGTTATTTAGGTTCTCAGGGTAAATCCAGCACTGTCTAGCTGGCCATTTGCTCCTGATTTTTCTTCTACCTCTCTGACAGTTTTTCGGTTTCTTTTATAGACTCCTCTTCTTTTAAATAACATCTCCCCCCGCTCCAGGGATCCATTTTAGACTTTTCTATAAATTTGCTCTGACATCTCATCCAATTCCTTGGTCTTAATTATCATCTGTGTATTGGTGACTTCCTAGTTTTTATCTCCAGATCAGATCTTGAGATGTAGCTCTCATTGCCTATTGAATATCTCCACTCAAGTATCTTATAGGTGCTTACTCTCTGTGTCTAAACCAAATCCAACAGTTGTCTCCTCCCTGCATCCTTGGTGCTTGTTCCCCACAGTGTCACTAGCCACCATGTCAGATGCCTGAACCCTGAGCCCAGCTGTCCTCCCAGATCATTCCCTTCCACAGTTATCACTTCCTGTACTACAAAAAAATACTACAAGAAATTAAAAGAAGATGTAAATGAATGGAAAGACATTCTGGGTTCACAGTTTGGAAGGCTTATTATTATTAAGATGGCAATACTACCCCAAGCCATCTACAGATTAAGTGCAGTTCTTATCAAAATCCCCGTGGATTTTTTGCAGAAATGGAAAAGCTGTCCTAAAATACATAAGTAGTTTCAAGGGACTCAGATGGCCAAAACAGTTTTGCAAAGAGAAAATTTGGAGGAGTCAGTTTACCAATTTCAAAACTTATTCCAATATGCAGTAACCAAAACAGTACTGACATAAGAATAAATATGTGGATTAATGAAATACAGTTTAGAGCCCAGAAATTACCCCATGACTCACTGGTCACTTGATTTTCAACAAGTTTGCCAAGGCCATATGTGGGGGAAAGAATGGTTTGTTTAATTAAAGGTGCTAGGACAACTAGATATTCACATACAAAATAATGAAGTTGGGCATTTATTCACATACAAAGATCAACTCAAAAATGGACCAAATATCTAAATTTAAGAGTCAAAGCTACAAGTTCTTAGAAGAAACCAGAGGGTCAAATCTTCATGACTTTTGATTTGGTGATGGTTTCTTCCTGACTAAAATCACAAGCAATGAAAAATAAGATTTCATAAAAATTTTTAAACATGCACATCAAAAGACTATCAAGAAAGTGAAAGATAACCCACATGATAGGAGAAAAGACTTGTAGATTATATCTGATAAAGGTTTAGTAGCCATAATATAAGGAACTCATAACTCAATAACAAAAGAGCCAATTAAAAATAGGCAAGTATAAGAGCAGATGAGGGGCTGGGGATGTGGCTCAAGCAGTAGCGCACTCACCTTGCATGCGCGCGGCCTGGGTTCGATCCTCAGCACCACATACAAATAAAGATGTTGTGTCTGCAAAAAAAAAAAAAAAGAAGTATTCAAAGAAGATATCCAAGTGACCATGAGCACATGAAAGTCATTAGTTATTAGGGAGATGGAAATCAAAACCACAGCAACACACTACTTAACTGAAGAATGAATAAGATTTAAAAAAATAGAATATTATTCAGACATAAAAATGAAGTACTGATGTGATATTGTAAATGTACTAAATGCCACTGAATTGCACAATTCAATGTGGCTGAAATGATAAACTTTATTTTACCACAATTTTGAAAAATTAACTTTTTCTGCCTCCTAATATCAATCTAATCAGGTCAGATTCCCCTGTAAAAGCACTGAGCATTTCTCCTTGGAAGATTTTATCACTGATATTATTTATGTAATTATGTGTCTAATATCTGTCTTTCTTCTATAGCATAAGATCTATTGGGGCAAGAGATCACATCTGTCTCCACTGTTGTTACTAGGAGTTTTATAAATATTTCTGGAACCAATAGAGAAATTAACCTAAACAAGTCTCAACAATTATACCTCCTAAACAGCTTTAAAATGAATATATTTTTCTCTATTTCTGGTTTAATCCAGACCATAAAATCTCCTTAATCTAAAACAATGTGATGGCCTCTCTCTTCTTAAGTCATACCCCATCCAATTCATTTTCCACGAGGGAACCAAACAAATAGTTTTAAAAAACAAACATAGCTTCAGCATCCTCCCCCATACGCACCCTGTGAGTACCAAATTTGTCATTAAGCTGAACTCCGAGCTCTTGAGCACTGCCTTGGCAGCCTTTTGGTCCCTTCAGCCTCATGCCCCACCTCTCCTGCTTTCCAATTATGTACTATACCTATTCTGAATTTCTTTCAGTATCCTCTCTCAGCTTAGAATATTATTGTTTGCTTTAACATCGTGTTCCTAGTACCTAGCACAGTACCTGGCAAATAATATGTATTCAATAGTTCTTTTGTTAAAAAATGAAAGCCATCTTAATTGTTGCCTGATTTCTATTTCTTCTACTCATATGATTAATTTCATATTTCCTGTACACTTCATTGCAGTCTATGGCAAACTCTTATTTGTTTGTCTTACCAGACACACATGAACTCAGGAAGAAAGGTTTGATTTACTTATCATGTTGAGGACCATGCCAAGCTCATGTTTTCCAATTGAGGTATATTCATTGGAAGAGTGAAATATGACGGTTAAGAACATAGGCTTTGGAATCCCACTGCTCGCCTTCATGTCATGTGTACTTGGGCAAGCTAGCAGTTTACACTTTCTAAACTTTACTGTCTTCTTCATCTGTAAGAGGTCTGTCTATAATTCATAATAGCATCATGTGGATTCCCTGAGATAATGTCTAAAGTGCTCTGTACAAGGCCAGACTTATAGTAAGTGGTCAGTAAATGTTGGCTTATATAATTTCTGAGTTAATAAAGAATATATAGTTTCAAAACTCAAGAGAGAAAGCTGTCTAGAGAAAAAGATTTTGAGTCCTTAGCAGGTGTGTGATGTAAGATTGGAAGTATGAAAAATAAGATAGGGAAAACAAAAAACAGTTTGGGAAAGGAGCTTACCATATGGCTTAGTTGCAAATAGTACTTCACAGTTGTAATGATGTAAACACTGAACATAAAGCTAAGGAAAATTCCAGTTTAATTAATTAGAGACTGAAGGAATGGGAAGAGAGCAGGTGTGGCTTGGAGGAAAAAGAAAGCTAAATTCTCTTCTTTAGCAGGAAGTCAATAGACAAAGCCTAAAATTGAAATATCAAGAAATAGTGTCATAAATAAGTTAATTAGAGACAGGGATTCCAAAGTAATCAACTCTAAAAGGTAAAAATTATCATCTGCAGAGGGGGAAGTATGGGAGTGGGAATGAGGTAGACCAGAGATTTGAATAACCTATTTGAATATTTGTAACAAAGTTAAAATTAAAATGTATAAATATTAATGTTGCTCATTTATTTTAAGAGATGAGAGACTGGTCAATAATGAGAAGGCTTTTGAAGTCTCCTTTAATCTGTAAAGCCTAAAGTATTTTATTCTCAGACTCTCTCATTAAAATGTCCACCTATAGGCATTTACTACATAATACCTTATATTGCTTTTGCACATAACTTTTACTGTCTAATAGATTCTGAGTATTTTGAGGAAAGTTTTACCCATTTTTTAACCTGTAATTGCACTTCTCCCCTATTCAAAAAAAATAGTGCTTGACACATGATAGGTGGTCTTTAAGGATAACATGTTGAAATATATGAAATATGAAAAGAATATCCATGTGTTTTTACTTGATTTTATCAGGCATAAAGCAGGAATACCGTTTTTTAAGTTTTTCAGTTTGTTACCATGTTGAAAGTTTAGGTATATGCTTAATAGATTTTAGGATGATGAACAAGCACTATCAAGAGCTCTATGTTTTGAGCAAGATAACCAGCTTTATGTATGCCCTCCCCTTTAGCTTCCTTCCTTCCTCCCCCTCTCTCTCTCTTTTCTCCTTTATTGATCTTCCTTTCACTCCTTTATTTATTTATTTTGATTGGTATTTTTTACATATATGAGTATATATAGAGAGAGATGAAATTCTTTTTGGTACATTTACAAATGTATGTAATTGTATGTATTGTTTTTTCAGACAATATCCATTGTTTCTAATGTGCTAGGAAAATACAGTGGAATATAACTATCTTTTATTTCTTTACAACACTCTTATTTAGTGGTCATCTACTTAATAAATGTTTGCTCTCTTATTTGTGTGCATACGGATCTACTTGTTTATGGTATTTTCTGGTGTTTCTCCAACTCTGGAACTGAGAACATAAAACATTTTGTTCCTATTTATGAGAACATTTTCCCTGAGTTTTTTTTTTTTTTGTCCTTCTACTTTTCCTTCCTTTCTTCCTTTCCTTTTCTCCTATTTTTCTGGTGGCATTATTGAGGTCTCATCCATGTTCCATACCATCCTATTCAAAGTGCACAGTTTAACGGGTTTTAGCACATTCACAGTGTTTGCCACCATCACCACAATCCAATGCTAGAACATTTTGTCATCAAAAAGAAACCCTGTGCCCATTCATCCATTCATTCCCTGTTCCCCTCCACATACCCAACCTTCTGTCCTAGCAACTGCTAACTTCAATTTCTATGATGTGTCTAATTTTGACATTTCATAAAGAATGAACTATATAAAAGATGGGCTTTGTGACTGGCTTCTTCACTTGGCATGACATTTTCAAGGGCTATCCATGTTATAGTGGAATTGGTATTCCATATTTTTTTAAAAAACATTTATTTCATTTTATTTCTTAGAGCATCATAATTACACAAAATATTTGGGAATTTGATCCTTTCTCCCCCTCTTCTCTCTCCTCTCCTTTATTGATCTTCCTCTCACTCCTTTATTTATTTATTTAGATTGGTATTTTCTACATATATGAGTGTGTGTGTGTGTGTGTGTGTGTGTATACACACAGATGAAATTCTTTTGGGTACATTTATACATGTATGTAAGAAGCTATTGTTTGTTTTATTCTATATTTCTACCCCTTTTTCCCCCCCTCCTTCGTGTTCTTCTACTCTACTGATAAAACTTATATCTTTATGATACCCAATCTACTTCCCTGTGCCTTCTTTCTCTTACTTTGCTCTAGCTTCCATATATGAGAGAAAACATTCAGCTCTGGATTTTCTGAGTCTGGCTTATTTCACTTAGCTTGATTTTCTCCATTTCTATCCATTTACCAGCAAATGCCATTATTTCATTCTTTATTGTTGAGTAAAATTCCATTGTGTATATATACCACAATTTCCCAATCCATTCATCTGTTGATGGGCATCTGGATTGATTCCATAATTTAGCTATTGTGAATTGTGCCGCTATAAATATGGAAGTGGTGTATCATTATAGTATACTGATTTTAGTTATTTTGCATAAATACCAAGGACTAGGATATTTGGGTCGTATAGTGTTTCCATTCCTATTTTTTGAGGAGTCTCCACAGGGCATTCCAAAGTGATTGTGCTAATTTACAATCCCACCAGCAATGAATGAGTGTACCCTTTTCCCTACATCCTCTTTAGCATTTATTATTGTTTGTTTTCATGATAATTGCCATTCTGATTTGGGTGAGATGAAATCTTGTGTAATTTTGATTTGCATTTCCCTGATTGCTAGAGATGATGAATACTGTTTCATATATGTGTTGCCCATTTGTATTTCCTCTTTTGAGAAGTTTCCATTTACTTCTTTGGCCCATTTGTTAATTGAGTTTTTTGAGGGTTGTTTTTTGTATTAAGTTTTTCAGTTCTTTATATATTCTGGATATTAATCTCCTGTCAGAAGAGTGGCTGACAAAGATTTTTTTTCCCATTCTGTAGGCTCTCCCTTCACTCTCTTAATTATTTCCTTTGTTGTATAGAAGCTTTTTTAGTTTAATGGCACTTGGTTTTATTTCTTGAGCTTTAGAGGTCTTGGTGAGGAAGTCATTTCCTGTACCTATATGATGGAGTATTGACCCTATGTTTTCTTCTAACAATTGCATAGTTTCTGGTCTAATTCCTAAGTCTTTGATTCATTTTGATTTGGCTTCATATATATATAATTTTAGTTGTCAATGGATCTTTGTTTATTTATTTATATTCTGGTGCTGAGAATCGAACCCAGTGCCTCACACATGCCAGATGAGTGCTCTACCACTGAGCCACGACCCCAGCCCCTTGATTTAGCTTTTGTGCAGGGTGAAAAATAAGCATCTAATTTCATTCTTCTACATATGGATATCCCGTTTTCCCAGCACCATTTGTTTTCTTCCCTATGGGATATTATTTATCCAATATGATTTATCTTATTTATCCAATCATGAGTTGGTAAACATTTGTCTTGTTTTCTTCATTTGGCTCTTGTGAATAATACTCTGAAGAAATATGACATGTTTTCAGTGTTCTTGGGTATGTAACTAGAAGTTGATTGGCTGGGTCATATAGTAATAGTTTTAGGAACTACCAAACTATTTTCCAAAGCATATATTCTATTTTATATTCCCATCAGCAACATATGATAATTCCAATTTTTGTCCATATCCTCTCCAACACTTATTATTTTTATTATAGCTATCCTAGTAGGCATGAAATAGTTTGGTTTGAAATTGAATTTCTCTAGTGGTTGTTGGGTTGATCTTTGTTTCCTGTGTTTATTTGCCATTTGTATATCTTATTTGGAGAAATATCTATTCAGATCCACTGCCGATTTATTAACTGTGTCATCATTTTATGATTGAGCTATAAGTATTCCCTCCCCCGCCCATGTATATATTGAATTGAATTGGGGGGCACTCAACCACTGAGCCACATCCCCAGCCCTATTTTGTATTTTATTTAGAGACAGGGTCTCAATTGCTTAGAGCCTCGCTTTTGCTGAGGCTGGCTTTGAACTCATGATCCTCCTGTCTCAGCCTCCTGAGCCGCTGGGATTAAAGGAGAGTGCCACTGTGCCCAGCCTCTTTACATATTTTGATACAAATTCCTTATCAGTTATACTATTTTCAAAGTTTATCCCACTTCCCCAGCCCTTTCTTACCTTTCTTATATATTTTATTTAAAGACAGGGTCTTTCTGAGCTGCTTAGGACCTTGCTAATTGTAGAAGCTGGCTTTGAAATTGTGATCCTCCTGCCTCAGCCTTCTGAGACGCTGGGATTACAGGCATGCACCACCACACCTGGCCTCTTTTCACTTTCTTGATGGCAGAAACTTGTAGTGCATACTTTTAAATTGTTTTTAAAAGTATGTTTTTCCATAGAGTTATACAGCTTTGCTGCTTTAAATCTGTGATCCACTTTGAGTTAATTTTCATGCTCAGTCTGAGGAAGGAATCCAAATTCATTCTTTTGCATATCGAATCCAGTTCTATGAGCATCATTTGTTGTAAAGACCATTCTTTCTCCCCCATTGAATTGCTTCAGCACCCTTGTTAAAAATAGATTGACCTAAATTTGAGGGTTTATTTCTGGACTCTCAGTTCTGTTCCATTGATCTATGGCTCTCTCTATGCTGCTACTACCCTGTCTTGATTACAGTAGCTTTGTACTAAATTTTGAAATCAGAAAGTACAAGTCATGCAACTTTACTCTCTTTGCAGGATTCTTTTGGCTATCCTGTGTCTCTTGAATTTACATATGAATTTTAGGATCTGGTTGTCAACATCTGAAAAATAAGCAGCTGGTTTTGAAAAGAAATGCATTCTACCTGTCAACTTACAGAGAGTATTGCCATCTTAACAATATTAAGTCTTCTGATCCATGAACTTGTGCTATGTATCTTTCCATTTATTTTGTTTCCTTTAATTCCTTTTGACAATGTTTTTAAAGTTTTAGTTGTGTAAATCTTGCTCCTCTCTTTATTTATTTATTTATTTATTTATTTATTTATTTATTGAACTCAGGGTCACTTGACCACTGAGTCACATCCCCAGCCCTATTTTGTATTTTATTTAGAGACAGGTTTAGCTTCTTGCTTTTGCTGAGGCTGGCTTTGAACTTGCAATCCTCCTGCCTCAGCCTCCTGAGCTGCTGCAATTACAGGTGTGTGCCACCACACCTGGCTCTTTTAGTAAATTCATTCTAAATTATTTTATTTTTTATGCTATTGCAAGCAGGGTTGTTTCTTAATTTCATTTTCAGATTGTTCATTGCTATTATATTGAAATACATATTGATTTTTATACTGATCTTAAATCCTGAAACTTTGTCAAACTTTTGTTCTAATATTTTTTAGTGGATTCCTTAGGGTTTTCTATGCCATAGCATCTGCAAAGAGAGGTAGTTTACTTCTTCCTTTCCATTGTGGATGCCTTTTATTTTTCCCTATTATCTTGGCTATAATTTCCAGTACAATGTTGAATAGAAATAGGACAGCTTTGTGTTGCTCCTGATTTAAGGGGAAAGCATGCAGTCTTTACCATAAAGTATAAGCTTAGCTATAAATTAGTTTTAAATGCTTCTGATCAAACTGAGGGAGTCCCCTTCTATTCCTACTTTGCTGTTTAATCATAAAATATTGTTGGGTTTTGTCATTTTTTTTCTGCATCTATTGAGATTATCGTAGTTTTTTCCCTAAATGTTTACATTGATATGGTGTGTTAATTGATTTTTGGATGTTAAGCCAACCTTACATCCCTGGAATAAATTCATGTCCATTTGCCATGCTATATTATTCTTTTAATAATTTTATTTGGGTTTGGAGATTCAAAATGGCAGATTAGAAGAAGACTATTTCCAGTTGCTCCATGGCTCAGGATTCCAGCAGCAGGAGTACTGCTTCTCAGTGAGGTGTGTGAAAAAGCGATTTCACTAAAATCCTATACTGGACAGAGTATCTTAAAGACGAAGAAATTTGGGTGCATTGAACAAAGAACAAAAAATAAAGTACACTGGAGCCAAGCCAATTGTGGCAGCAGTAGTAGCAGCAGTGCTGGTTAGGAGGGAAGGGATAATGCAGAGAGAGAAATACAATGGAGAGATTTGGCACAGAAAAACCTCTAGATCAGAAAAGCAGCCTGAACTTTAGCTGATCCAGAGGCTGCCCTTCAATCAGGATGGCAAACAATAATACATGCTGGAGAGGATGTGGAGGAAAAGGAGCACTACTCTGTTGGTGGGATTGAACCCAAGAGACTAGGATTGGAACTCCCATATGACCCAGCACTCCTTGGGATTTATCCTAAAGAATTAAAATCAGCATAGCATAGCATTACAGGCATACCTGTGTTTATAGCAGCACAATTCACAATAGTCTATCGGGACTATGAACCAGCCTAGTAGTGATAGACACCATCACTGGATGAATGGATAAAATGTGGTATTTATACATACAATGGAGTTTTATTCCACCATGAAGAATAATAAATTGTGTCATTTGCAAGAAAGTGGATAGAACTTGAGAACATTATGGTAAGCAAAATAAACCAAACTCAGAAAGTCAAGGGTCCTATTTTTCATATGTGGACGCTAGAAAGAAAAAAGAAAAAGTTGAAGGGGAATCTTATGAAAATAGAAGGGAGCTGGGCACAGTGGTGCACGCCTATAATCCCAGCAGCCTGGGAGGATGAAGCAGAAGAATTTTGAGTTCCAAATCACTTTCAGGAACTTGGTGAGGCCCTAAGCAACACAGTGAGACCCTGTATCTAAGTAAAATGTAGAAAAGGGTTGGGGATGTGGCTCAGTGGTTAAGTGCCCCTGGGTTCAATCCCTGGTATCAAAAAGAAAAAAGAAAATCAAAGGGAGATCAGTAGAATAGAGGAAAGCAACAAGCAGAGGGAGGAGGGAATAGAAAGGGGGAAATACTGGGGAATGATATGGGCAAATTATATTGTTATGTTGTATACACGTATGAATAGATAGCAACAAATCCCACTATTATGTACAACTAAATGCACCAATAAAAAATGGGAAAATAAAAAATAATAATCTTCTTTTGTATGTTGCTGGGTTTTGGTTGGTTTGGTTGCTTTTTAAAAAAAAAAATTACATCTGTCTTTATAAACAATACTGCTCTGTAGTTTTCTTTTACTAAAATGTCTTTGTTTTAGATATCAAGGCAATATTAACCTTATAGGGTGAACTGAAAAGTATTTCTTTCCTCCTTTATTTTCCAGAAGAATTTGTGAAGTTTGGGTATTAATTCTTTAGATGTTTGATAAAATTCACCAGTGAGACCATCTTGGCCTGGATTTTTTTAATGGAAAAATTTTAAACTACTAATCTAATTTATTATTGTACAAAATTAATTCATTGTTATAAGGCTATTACTTTATTTCTTCTTGAGTTAATTTTCTATCTCTCAGTAGATTTCTTAAATCTAATGGAGATTATTTATTTCTATTTGAGTCATTTGGGGGCTTTGTGACCTAAGAATTCTGTCCATTTCATAAAAGTTATCCCATTTGCCGAGTTGCTGATCTTATTCTTTTATTTTTTGTAAAGTTGGTGGTAATACCCTCTCTTGTATCCCTGATTATAGAAAATGGAGTTCTCTCCTTTCTTCTCTTTCTGCAGTCTAGCTAGTTATGTCAATTTTGTTGATATTTTGAAATGACCATCTTTTAGTGTGTTGATTTTGTCTATTGTTATTCTATTCTCTATTTCATTCAATTCCATGATAATCTTTATTCACCCTGTCTTTCTTGCTTTGGGTTTAATTTTCTCTTTTCTTTTACTGATTCTTAAAGGGGTATATCAGGGTATTTATTTGAGATTTTAAAATATACACATTAAGCGTTTATAGGTATAAATGTCCCTCAAACAACTACTTTAGCTACATACCACTAATTTTGATATATTGTGTTTTCTTTGTCATTCCTCTCAAAACACTTTCTAATTTCCCTTAGGATTTCTTCTCTGACTCATTGATTGTTCAGGAGTGTCTAACTTCTACATAGTTTTGGGTTTCCCAAATTTCTTCCTTATTTTTATTTCAAATTTTTTTTCTGTTGTATTCAGAGAACATATTTTATAAGGTTTCAATTATTTGAAAACTGTTGAAATTTGTCTTGTGGTACAATACATACTCTATCCTGGATAATCTTCTGCATGCACTTCAGAGCATTGTATTCTGTATTATGTCATGATTCCTGTGTGTTGATTCTGTCTTATTGATTTATAGTGTGTTGTTCAAATATTTTATTTTCTTGTTGATCTTCTGCCAATTGTTCTATTATTGAAAAATGGATTATTGAAGTCTCCAAGAATAATTTCAAGTAATATTGTTTAATTGGTTTTTTTTCTCCCTTTAAATCTGTTAGTTTTTTCCTCATGTGATTTGGGGTTTTATTGTTAGGTGCATGTAAGTTTTTATGTCTTTCTTATACATTTGGCCTATTCATAGTTATAAAATCTCTTTTCATATTTAGTAGCATTTTGTGTATGTGTGTGTGTATTGTGCTAGGGATTGAACCCAGGGCCTTGTGCATTCCCAACCCTTAGAATTTTTGTTTAAAAGTTTATTTGTCTGATATTTTATATTGTCATTCTAGTTTTCTCATAGTTTCATTTCACATGCTCTATCTTTTTAATATGTTTACTTTCAATATATTGTATATTTGGATCTAAAGTGTGTTCTATAAATAGCATATAATTGGATTGTTGAATTTTACACCCAGCCTCTTTTTCTTTTGGTTGAATTCATATTCACATTTAACATTATTATTGATTTGGTTACATGTACCTCTGCCTTAAATGTTTTGTTTTCCATTTATGTCAAATCTTATTTTTTCCTCTGTTGCTCCTTTTGTGTCTTCTTTCATATTAAGTAAATATTTTGTAGTTAACCTTTTAATTCATATAATGACTTGTAACTATATATTTTTAGTTACTATATATTTTTAGTTATTTCCTTAATAGTTGCTTTAGGGTTTACAGTACACATCTTAACTGTTAGAATCTACTTCTTATTTTTTACTAATGTAGTTCTAGTGATATGCAGAAATGTCACTTCTATATACTCTATTTCCCAGCCTGTGTGGACATGTATATATATTAGCTATGCCACAAATACACAACAATTATTATAATTATCACCTTTGTATTTTTATGTTTATAAAAGAATCCCAGAAAAGAAAGGAGAGCACAATTCTTGCATTTTACAGAATTATAAAAAAAAAATAACCTCCTTCTATCCTGATTTTGGTTCTCTTCATTTTTTTCTGGTGAATTCAAATTACCAACTGGGGTTATTTCCTCATTCCAATATGTTCTGTTCCACTCACCTCCTTTGTAATGTTGTCAAATATATAATATTTCTATATTTCATAGACCCAATAATACAATGATATATGCATAATTTTATATAATTGCTTTTTAAAAATGCTATTCAAGTCTTCTTTTTTTTTAAGTTGTTGATGGACCTTTATTTTATTTATTTATTTATATGTGGTGCTGAGAATCGAACCTGGTGCCTCATACCTGCTAGGCATGTGCTGTACCACTGAGCCACCACCCCAGCCCTATATAATTGCTTTTTTAAATAAGTTAAGAAAAGAAGGGAGATGAACTGCAATTATACTATCTTTTATAATTTCCTATGTAATTGCTTTCACTGAAACTCTTTGTTTTTATGTGTGAATTTAAATTATTCTCTCATGCCACTTCCTTTCAGCCAAGAACATCCTCTGACATTTCTTGTAAAATTGGTTTGTCACTAACAAATTATCTCCAATTTTAGGTAACTGGAATGTCTTTATTTCTTCTTTTTATTTTTTAGAAATTGTTTTTCTGGATACTCTAGGTTGACAGTTTTTTTTAATTTTTTTTTTTTTAGTTGTATATGGACTCAATGCCTTTATATGTGGTGCTAGGATCCAACCCAGTGCCACTTGTGAGGCAAGTGCTCTACTACTGAGCTACAACTCCAGCCCTGGGTTGATAGTCTTGTGTCTGTTTTATTGTTGTTTTTTGCACTTTAAATTTGCTGCCTGCTGCCTCTGGCCTCTGCTGTTTCTGATGAACTAGGCTGCTAGTCTTTGGGGGTCCATGTAGTAGCTGATAACTCAGCATTCATCTTACTGGAACATGCAATGGGTCACTTTCTCTTGCCACCTTCAAAATTTTTTCTTTTGTCTTCAGCTTCAACATTTTGACCATGACATGTGTGGGTATGGATCTCCTTACGTCTATCCTACTTGCAGTGGGTGAGGTTATTGGATGTGTAGATTAACGTTTTACATCAGATTTGTGACTTTGGGGCCATTATTTTTCTTCAAAGTCCCTTTCTGCTTCATCTTCTTCTCCTGTCCTGTGATGCTCCCATTCCACACGTGCTGAGCTTAATGGTGCCCCACTTTTCTTTGCATCTCTGTTCATATTTCTCCATTCTTACTCTGCTCTTCAAGTTGCATTCTTTTTTTTTTTTAATTTTTTTTTTTGTTGTAGTTGGACACAACACCTTAATTTCACTTGTTTATTTTTTCAATATGGTGCTGAGGATTGAACCCAGGGTTTTGCACGTGTGAGGTGAGCGCTCTACCACTGAGCCACAACCCCAGCCCCAAGTTGCATTCTTTCTACTGATTAATCTTTGCTGATTTTTTCTTCTGCCACCTCAAATCTACTGTTGAGTTCCTCTAACAGATTTTACTAGTACATACTAATTACACAGGACAGTGGGTGCTCTGATCATTCCCTCCCTCACTGTTACCTCCCCTGACCACACCTACACCCCTTCCTCTTCTTTAGCTGTGTTCCTTCCACTCTCGGGTCATCTTTGTTTCTGCTACTCCAGTGCTTATTCATTTTGGTTATTGTACTTTTCAACACTAGAATTTCTAGTTGGTTCTTTTAAAAGTTTCTACGAATTATTGATAGTCCTTATTTTATGAAATGTCATTATACCTTATTTTAATTCTGTAAACATGGTCCTAGGTTCCTTTATTTCTTTGAAAATATTTGCAGTAGCTGCTCTGAAGTCTTTGTCTGCCAATTCTGCTATCTGGGAACCTTCAAGAAGTGTTCTATTGCCCGCTTTCCCCCACCTATGTGATGGTCAAGCTCCTTACACCTCTGGCCTGCAAGTCCTGCTCCAGTCACCACTTTTTAGAATTTAAATTGGACAAAATTTCAGAGTACATCAGAGTAGATTTTTCTTGTTTTGTTCCTCCTCATTTTTCCCCCTCTAGAACTGGGAAGTGAACCCAGGGGCACTTAACACTGAGCTATGTCCCTACTCCTTTTTTAATTTTAGTTTTAATTTTGAGATAGGGTCTCACTAAGTTACTTAGGGTCTCACTTAAGTTACTGAGATTGGCCTCCAACTTGTGATCCTCGTGCCTCAGCCTCCCAAATCTCTTGGATTACAGGTATGCAACCACACCTGGCTTCCTCTCATTGTTTAAAAAAAAATTTTTTAAAGTTTTTTTCTATACCTACTGATGAAAATAGAGGAATGAGCTGTTGGAGAATGTAAACTGTTGAGAAGGTGAAAAGGATCTGATCTTAGTACAGTACTTGCACATGATGACGACAAAGAGAAAATACCCCTAACACATGGACACTGGAAATTCCTTTCTTTGGACAGAGGCTTGAGAGCTCATCTTTTTTTTTTTTTTAATTAAAAAATTTTTTTTAGTTGTAGATGCATACAATATCTTTATTTTATTTATTTTTATGTGGTGCTGCTAAGATCAAAACCAGTGCCCCATAGACAGTCCTGAAGAACTCTTTTTTTTTCCTTTTTTAATTTTTATTTTTAGTTATACATGTCAGTAGGTGTATTTGGACAGAATATACATACATAAAGTATAACGTATTTTACTAGGTTCCCACTCTCGTGGTCATACATGATATGGAGTTACCCTGGTCATGTATACAAATGTAAGGCTGGGAAAGTTTGGACCAGTTAATTCTTCTGTATTTCCCATGAGAGCTCATCTTAATTGCTTCCAGTTGAAGTGGGCAGAGCCGTGTGGCATGGGAGTCCAGAGGGTGGGTTAGCACAAGCTGATGTCAAGGTAACTCCAGAGGCAGCTGACGCACAGGGGAAGGTGCTTCCCCTGAAAAAGGCCAGGTTTTCAGCTGACAAATAAGCTCTCCTTGTCCTTTCTGAGCCTCTTCCCTTTCTAGGAGTCTGTGATCACCTACTGGGGAGCAACCCATGTCTCTCTGTTTTCAATCCCTTGCTACTAGACTTACAGGAAGTTCTGCATCTGAGACCTACACCTTTAATAAGATGAAGAACAAATTTCACAAAGCTTCAACAAAACCCAAAAATTAAAATATACAAAAACTCCACTTTGGTCCCTCATTAAATGAAGAATTACTACTTAGTGTTTATTTTGCTTTTGGAGTCTTGTTAATTATGTGTATAGTAATATTGAACTGGTATCTATTCAGGCAAGACAAATATAGTGTTGTGTTTTTAAGATTTAAGAAAAAATCCCACTTTCTGTTTGCTACTTACTTTGTATGTGTTTTGTTGAACTCAAACCAGTTTTATCTCAACAGAAAAAAGACATTACCATAATTATTAATGTTCCTTGCATCATCTCTTAGGCTATCATATCTGATATAATAGATACCAATTTACAATATTCTGAAGTAGGACTTTGGACTTCTTAAGATGATAGAATTCCCTTCTGTTTTCTTCATTTTCAGAATAGGCTGTGGAATCTCAGGGGTCGCTATTAAAGGGTCAGGTTCTTTAATAATGTTTCCATTGAAGGCAGGAAAATTGGAAATATTTCTTGCTCAGGGGCCTCCTGTTAACTCCTGCTATGCCAGTCTGTGTTTGGGACCTGCCTCCAGATACGAAGGCCCATGGTTTGTCTTAACGTCTGGCGGGAGTAACGGAGACCAACAGGAATATGCCTCATGGTTGTCTTGTTTCTGAATTTATTTTTAAAGGAAAATATTTTTATCTGCATTTAAATTTAAGCTTAAAGTGATAGTTACTGTCTTACAGTTCATCCTATTTTTTCCTTCATTAGGTTGTTGTGACATTTTTCACTAATTCACCATCAAGCATCAGCAACTTTCAAATGGCTGTTCAAAAAATGTCTGTTGAGTGAACAACTGAGGGAAACCTATTTTTTACATTCATGGGATGAAAGGTTTTCCTCAGCACTTCTCTGTAAGTCTAGGAGATCACTGAACTATATTCAAGTGCAGCTGGTCTTAACATGTTCTTGACATGTTTCATGTACTCTGCCAAATGTTGATCATTTGCATGCCTGTCCCTGGCGATGTGGACTATGCTCTGTTGGGGGTGTCTTCAGTTGCATATACATTATCCCACTTATCTGCACCTTCTAAAACTATAAATTCAGATAAAAACATTTTTCTTTGAAAATAAAGCGTAGCTTTAGTAGGCTGATCACTGATTTACATAGCTGCTGATTTAAAAAAGCGGACAGTGGAGTCTTTGCAGAAGAGAGGAAAAAGCAGATCTGGAGAGGATGGTCACAGCAGGCACAATATTCTGGACCTTTCCTCGCAGCCCAGACTTATAAAATTCAAAGTCAGGTGAACCCGTGATAAAACAAGTCTTTGACCATTTTCAGAACTTTTGTTTGGAAAAGAACAGTTAATCCTGAGTCTTGCAGGCATTGATATATGAACTTAAAGACATCAGAGGAAAACCACATCTAATGCCTTAAAAATCAGCCCTTGCCAGTTACTGTGGCACAAGCCTGTCATCCCAGCAGCTTGGGAGTCTGAGGCAGGAGGATCACAAGTTCAAGGCCAGCCTCAGCAATTTAGAAGAGCCCTAAGCAACTTAGCAAGACAAATAAAAAGGTCTGGGAATATGACCCAGTGGTTCAATGCTCTTGGATTCAATCCCTGGTACCAATAAACAAACAAACAAAACCCTGATACCTGCTACACACGTTAATGAGTGAATTTCTACATAAACCCAGAACTTTCAGTTGCCTATTGTGAAGTTTTTATGTGCTAGAAAATTAAATTCCAAACTGTATGATCAGAACATTATAGTTTCTGTAGTGCAAGAAGAAGAAAAAAACTCTTCCAAATCTGTACCTTGATTGAGCTATGGCTCAATCTACATTTGATTATGATAACTTTGATTGTAACATCTTTCAAATCCCTCTGCTTGTCCACAGACCTCAGTTATTTTTGAAGGTTGGATTGCTCAGAGACAAAGCTTTTCAGAAAGTAGATCAAAAGATAGATGACTTCTGGATTTTTACCAAACCCCCATCTAGCAGTAGGTTAGCCCTCAGAGATTTTAAAATAAACCCTTTCTCTGAGGCAAGTGGGTAATTCACACATGGAGCAATAAATAGCATCTTCTTTTATAGCAATGAATGGCAGATTTGTAGAGGCTAATTCTTAATGAGAGAGAATGACTAGGAATCGTCTAGTTGAGAAGTTTCCACAGATCATCAAAACCAGACAGAGCAGACTGTTGTCCTTCTGTCTGCTTCTCGGTGCTGTCTGTTCTCTTGATGTACTGTGCTCATTGTTTAAAGGCTCTCTGGGGTAAAGCAAAGCAGACATCTCCGGTTCTACCCTGGGAAGGAAACGTTTTTCTTTCTCTGGGAAACAGTATCTTATGACCATGCTCTTATAGGGTCATAGAGCTGACATCTGATAGACCAGATACTTTGAGAAAGGCTAGAAAGTCACCTGTCAGGATGAGGGGAGAATATTTGATTCCAATTTCCTTTATTCTTAGAAAAATATAATAAATAAAAATAGTCTTCATAAAATGCATCTTATTGTACTTCATAAAATGTATTTTATTGTGCTGTATTATAACCATGTAGAAAAGCACATGATACAAATGTTTTATGAACTCAATGAATTAGAATAATCATAAAACCATCACATGAGTAGAAACGTGGAACAGATGGAGACTTTAGTGGTCTCTTTTGTACCCAATCTCAGTCACTATTTCTATTTCCTCCCAATACCAGTGTCCTGATGTCTAGGACCTCAAATTTAGTTTTGCCCATTTGGAGATTTTTATACATGGAATCATATTATCATTATTTCCTTTATTCACCCAATTGTTGTGTTTATGAGATCTGCCCATGTAGATAAACTTAGTTGTGGTTTGAGTCCGTTCATTTCCACTGGTTCGAATATGACATTACTTGTTCATCTGCTGGTAATGGACATGGGAGTTGTGTTTTGCTTTGGACTCTTAAGATGCTGCCACTGCAAACATTCATGATGTGTCTCTTGGTGCCCGTGGGGTTACACGTCTACAAGTGGACTGACTGGGTAAAGAGTATGCGTGTGTTCACCCTCGTAGATAAGCCATACTGTTTTCCAAAGTAATTGCATTAATTTACACACCCACCAGCTGTATGAGGGAGTTCGTGTTGCTCACAGCTCGGTACTATGGGTTGTTTTAATTTCTGCCATTCTGGTGGGTATAAAATGATATTTCACTGTGGCTAAATTTTGCATTTTCCTAATAACTAATGGGTTTTAGCAATTTTTAGATGCTTGCCTCCCAGCTAGTATGTGTATTTGTGAAGTTCCGATTGAGTCTTTTACCTATTGGGTTTTCTGTGTTTTGAAGTTAGAGTGCTTCATATATTCTGGATACAAGTTCATTGTTAATATGTGTTAGAAATGACTTTACATTTGTGGCTTGCTTTTTCACTTACTTAATGATGTTGGGGTGGTTTTTTTTTTGTTTTGTTTTGTTTTGTTTTTGTACCAAGGATTAAACTCAGGGGTACTTGACCACAGAGCAACATCTCCAGCCCTATTTTGTAATTTATTTGGAGTCAGGGTCTCACTGAGTTGCTTAGCACCTTGTGTTTGCTGAAGCTGGATTTGAACTCACGCTCCTCCTGCCTTAGCCTCTGGGATTGCAGACATGTGCCACCACACCCAGCTTAATAATGTATTTTTTAAAACTATTTTTAGTTGTAGGTTGACACAATACCTTTATTTTATTTATTTATTTTTATGTGGTGCTGAGGATCAAACCCAGTGCCTTTCATGTGCTAGGCAAGTGCTATACCACTGAGCTACAACCCCAGCTTTTAATGATATATTTTAATAGACAAATTATTAATTTTAATAATATACGTTCTATCACTAATTTACTTTATATGGATATCCTTTTTCTTACTGCTTTTAGAAGTCTTTCTGTACCTCAACATCATAATTATGTCTTATATTTTCTTCTATGAACTTTATTATTTTGTTTGTTAATTTTAGAGCTATAATCTATCTAAAATTGATTTTATATATGGTATAAGGTAGAGATTAATATATTTTTATCTGAACATATTTCCATTTAACTCTGCACCATTTATTGAAAAGACTGTCTTTTCCCCACTGCATTACCATCTTGTCCAATCAAGCATTGAGATATGTGTGGCTTTGTGTCAGGGCACTCCCTACCATCCTATGGTCTATTTGTCTATCTGGAAAATAGCTCATTCTTTGAATTACTGTATCTTTACAATAAAGTCTTGCTATTCTCTAGCATAGGTCCCATTATGTTATTGTTCTTGTTCAAAAGTACCTTGGGTATTTTTGCCTTTTCATGCCCATATAATATTTAAATCATTTACTGAAATTCAATGCAAAATCTACTAGGACTTATTATACTGCATCAAATCTATGGGTCCATTTGGAGAAAACTGATTTCTTCATAACATTGAGTATTCTAGTCCATGAACATATATTCCTCTATTTATTTTCTCAAGATTCATAGTTTTCTGCGTGGAAGCATTACTCCATAAATATTAAAATATTTGTTACTAGATATTTGAAATTTTCAGTTATTTTATAAATATAAGCATAGATGTACACTATTAGCAGAAGCTAAGTTTATTATTTTTAAAAAAAACTTCTAATACTTAAAATAGAAGCAACTAGGTCTTGTGGACCACAGTCCTTGAAAGTGTTACTTTGTAACCAGTGGGACCTAAATTTGCATCTTGGTTGTGATACTAACCTGTCTCTGTTAAACTATGTCAGTTAAGATAAGTAAAAAGTGGGGCTGAGGCTGGCGCTGGGGCTCAGCTGCAGAAGGCTGGCCTCGCACATGTGAGACACTGGGTTCAATCATCAGCACCACACCAAAATAAATAAATAAATAAATAAAGGTATTACGTCCAACTACAACTAAAATATACATATATAAGTAAAAAGTAACATGCGACAATGTGATCATACCTGGCTTGGTACAATATATGACACATTGTAAATGCACACAAAAACTTGGCTATTATTTTAACAAGAATACAATTGAAATTTCAAGAGAGCAGTACTAAATAACAATATACATAATATATAACTTTCAAAAAATTACTCACTGTCAATCTTTGATTTACCAAGAAGGAATGAAAACTGGGTTATTAGCCTTCTGTCAATCTCCTGCATGTCTGAATTTGAAATCACATATATTCTAAACAGCTGGATCTTCTCATTTCCTGATAGTAAAATTAAAGCTGAGAAATTTTAAAAGCTTCCCCATGGACAGACACTGTTCAGGGCCGGGCCAAGTCCAGGACAAGGCTTTGTTCACTAATATGCTACTTATTTGTACCCTGCATAACTGAGGTAGCCCTCGGGGTCTCCGTGACCTTGCTTTTTTTTTTTTTAAGAGAGAGTGAGGGAGGGAGAGAGAGAGAATTTTAATATTTATTTTTTGGTTTTCGGCGGACACAACATCTTCGTTTGTATGTGGTGCTGAGGATAGAACCCGGGCCGCACGCATGCCAGGCGAGCACGCTACCACTTGAGCCACATCCCCAGCCCCCGTGACCTTGCTTTTTACACTACAATAGAGGTGGCATCTCCCCCTGCTTTGCTTTCGGGGAGAGTTTTGGCAGACTTTTAAATACTTGTTTCTCAGAATTCCAGTGTTTCTGTAGCAACCTTAAGTCTCTTTAAAAACAAAATCATGGAAAGAAAACCACACACCATCTTGCTGTTGTATCCCCCCATGGAGGGCTCACATTGGTAATTATGAGTGGGTTTCTGTCTGAGAATTCTCATGACACTTTGTCACTTCAACACGCAAAGGCTCAGTCATGATTTTATTCTTTCAAGGGTTACTGAGTTGGGTGGTGGCCTCTTTAGTAATGCCCACAATGAGTAGGAATGGCCAGTTTGGGCTAGCTATTCTTCATGTGAGGTTTTGCAGCGAATCCTTCAGAGAATGAAGAGAAAAACCATGGTTCCTTGCCCTCCAGACTTTTTGCTTCCTATTACTTTTCATTTCTGTAAGGGTATGATCTTAATATATATGCAAAGGCTGTAAAAGCTAAGAATGATCATGTGTGGAAAGGAGTCAACCCCAACATTAAAAACAACTCATTAGATATTAAAAAGTAACACTTGGGTATGGGATGGGAGATGACTTTTTTTCTTCACACAGCGCTAATGTCTGCAAAAATGGGAATAGAAAAGATTGCCCAGCCATTCAACAGCAGAATTGGCACTATTTATTTATTTGTTTGTTTGTTTGTTTATTTTACCAGGGATTGAGCCCAGGGGCTCTTAAACACTGAGCCAGAGCTGGGTGTAACGCACTTGCCTAGCATGTGTTTGATTCTCAGCCCCACATACAAATAAATAAAATAAAGATCCATCAACAACTAAAAAAAAAACAAAAACAAAACTGAGCTACATTCTCAGCCTTTTTAATGTTTTATTTTGAGACAGGGTCTCACTAAGTTTCTTAGAGCCTTCCTAAGTTGCTGAGGCTGGCCTTGAACTTGTGATCCTCCTGCCTCAGCCTCCTGAACCACTGGGATCACAGGCACGTGCTGCAGTGCCCAGCCGAATTTACACCTTTTAAAGTCTTTAAACATGGGCTGATCATCAAATAACTTTTCCTGACTAGGTCAAAGAAGATTGAGTTGGTTTTTAATGCTTTAAATTGCTCAATGCCCAATAGTTGGTGGAGAGAGAGACTATCATGGGAGTCTGTCTAGATTTTTCCCATCCTGTCTTAACAGTTGATGAAAGACACCAGCTTCACTTGTTTGGAGTCTGGCTATTGATCACACAGGTTCCCAGATGACCAGGTTCATTCAAAGGATACATCAAGGTCTTTAGACAAGTAAAACTTCTAGAGGAACATGAGCACCAACAGTTTCTACTTAATGCAAGCAGTGTGGAGTCCAAGGTGAAGGTGTTAGCAGGGCTGGTTCCTCCTAAGGGCTGCAAGGGACAAATTCAGCCCATGACAGTTTGCCAGGGCAGGTCTATGGAATGATTCATCCAGGGAAAATTCAGTCCCATCACTAGGTTGTGACCCCTTCTGGGGTCTCTACTGATGAGATGTGTGAAGTCCAAGGACTTTCCTTGAGGACCTCAGCTGGTCAGATCTGGACCCTCCCTCCATCTGGGTGAGCCCTGAAAATTGTGCCACTTACAAGTTCTTGGTCAACTTTGGCCAGACTTGTAAGAATTTCCTTCATGCTGCACAGCCTAATATCCAGCACAGACCAGCTCTTTTCCCCCAAGGCTTTATCCTTTCTGGAACTCTGCTCTGCAAATTCCAGCTCCTCCAGCCTCCCTGAATTCTGATCTTCATTTCCTTAACTCAGCAAAGCTGCCAGACTCCAGATACCTTCTCTCTGCCCACGCAGTCCGGAAACCACCTTCAGGCAGGAGGCCAAGGTGATCTTAAGACTCAACTTGTTTTCCTTTTCTCGGAGATCACAGTCCTATGCTGCTGGTAATCAAATGAACATAATTATTTCATATCATTTTTCCAGACTTCTGCTTGTTCAGCCTTCCTTACTCCATTGTATTCAAGGGCAGAAGTTCAGAATGAATTTTAAAAATTCTCTTTGATTTTTGCAGCTGAGCTATAAATTCACCTGTAAAAATGTACAATCCACAGCTTTAACTGTTTTCAGCACCTTGAATACTGGAATGTGCTACTTGTGCAACGCAGCTTAGCTAAAAGGCCTGCATAGCCATCTTCCCAGAGGATCATGAGGGCTCGCTAATGACATTAATCACAGGGCCTCTTCCAGCCAGAGCCTGATTGTGCACCAGTCAGCAGGAATAGGTTAGTTTAGCTCAATCCGTTCTCAGGCCACAGGGGGAAGATAAGTCATAGGAGACAGAAGGTGGTGTCCCTAAACTTCAGGCAATCCCAGAAAAGCACGGGAACCCGCCTACCCATATGCAGCACTCACAGCTCATTGGTTTTATTGTTATGGCCCCATAGGCTAAAAAAGAAATGCATTCAAGTTTCTGCCAAACATTTGAGTTCAGAAGCATCAAATATCTTGGCCCAATTATCAGAATTTCTCTCATCTCTCCATGATAGAGAAGAGGACAGGTAAGTTCTCAGTTCATCTGTGGGTCAGGCCCCATTGGTTCTCAATTCTGGTTTTCCAATTTACTAGCTACTTGAGCCTTGGCAAATTCCCTCCAAGTTCCTAAGTCCTGACATGGGGATAATATTTATCACATACGTGTATCACAAGCATTAAAATAGCAGAAAGGTTGTGTTTGCCACCCAAACCTGCTATGTGACTCACTCATGGGACAGCAGCCTGGGCTTGGTGTTGCAAAGAGAGGTTACTGGAAAGACTTGCACCCCGACACTGCCTTCCCAGATCTCCCGCCCAGTGCTTTTTGCCAACCAGTGTGCATTTTCTAGGGCTTTTTCTTCAAGAGTTTAGAAAATGACACACACCCTCTATTAGGGAAAACATCAAGTGGATATTTGTTATTTAACCCTTTGAAGGGATTGGTTTACAAGCATGCTGGTTGACTAACTGAGGTTTATACAATGGTACATTTGAATGAAAGCTCAGGGATGGGCCATAAAAGGGGAACTTGTCTGTGTAGGTGGTGGGTGTAGGGCATCTGCCGTATAGGTCTCAGAGCTGCACCAGAACCAAGTTTCCCCTACATCATAATTTCACACAGGGTCACCACCCCTGGGCGCTTTTGCACAGAATCAACACTGATTAGACAACAAGCACTTGCTGTATATACATGAAGTAAAGGAAGACTCCTAGATATTTTGGATGGGAGGAGATGACAGAGACCATGGTGCAAAGATTACCAGATGTTTAGAGTTATCCTGCCAGCGGATGACACCCCATTTCTTTTCAGCAAGTCTCCAAAAATGCCACAGGCCTCGTAGGCACAGTCAGACCCTGGATACATCATTCCCTCTCTCCCATTTTTCCATGGAAACAATGAAGCAATTATTCCACATCCTACTTTCACTCCAAACCCTATTTTTAGCGTTCCCATTTGCTATAGAAACATTTGCCTGTTCCGCCACCTGATGTCACAGCACTTCACCCACAGAGGTGAAGAAGGACTGAACTCAAGCAGTTTTCAGAAAAACAGTGTTTCAAGCACCAAACAACTGCTTTCTGGGCAGCTTTTGTTCATAACTCAGCCACAAATAAGGAACAGCTCAAATATTGACCATTATAAATCTTTGCAATTGAAATTTTTTCCTTTTTTGACCATCAGAAAATAAGGTGCTGTTTTCCTATCAAATGAATTAGCAGACTGCTGTTAATTTGTTCTACTAAGAAAAAAAAAATCAGATGTCTATCCAAATTTCGTTGATGATGACCAGAGACTCAGCCAGCTGCAGAATCAGACCAAGAGCTGAGCTGTCTGTAGAAGGGGCAGGCAGGGTGCACCTGTACACCTTCTTGGTTCAGGCGGGAGGTAGGGCTTGACCATCAGTGGGTAACCTTGGGGCCACTCTCTTGCCCTTGAGAAAATGAGGCTGAAGAGTATGTGCTCTAAGATCCTGGGCAGATCTAACCTTGCAAATCTGCATTCCAGTCACGTAGCACATCGTGCTGGGGAGGCAAGAGAAGCACCAGGAAGCTCCATCTAAATGAAAATCGTGAACGGCGTTGGGTACCCAGGAACACAGCAGTGCGTTCATGGGCAGAGATTATCACTCTTATTCAGTGCCTTACATTTATACTCCCACATTTGTTCTCCTTGCTTCTAAATTAGTCAGTGTAAAGACTTTTAAAAGATTAGCTGGTTTAAAGCCACATTTGCAAAAGGAGCTATGTGGGCCAGCACATAAATCACATACACACTTGCCTTATCTCTCGGCCCGAGAGAAAAGTAGTGGTTTCGACTTTTTCTTGGTAACCATAATGAGTTCTCAGTTCTTATATTTAAAATATTATTCCACATAAACACAAAATGGGCCTTGTTCCAAAATCATCTTTCAGATTGATCCATGATCCAGGAAGCTGACAGTACCTTTGGATATACAAGTAGCAAGTACTATCAGAAATAGTCAAGGATTAAACATTAAAATGCAAAGTTTCATGGAAAATAACATTACTAGGTCAGGTGCAGTAGTACACACACCCGTAATCCCAGTGACTCAAGAGGCTGAGGCAGGAGGATTGCACATTGGAGGCATTTGAGACCCTGTCTCAAAATTAATAATAAATAATAATAAAAAGAGCTGGGGATGTCGCTCAGTGGTAAAGCACCCCTGGGTTCAATCCCCAGGAACAAAATAATAATATCAATAATAATAGCCAGCAATGGGCTGGGATTGTGGCTCAGTGGTAGAGTGCTTGCCTAGCACGGACGGGACCCGGGTTTGATCCTCAACACCACATAAAAATAAAGGCATTGTGTTGTGTCCATCTACACCTGAAAAATAAATATAAAAAAAAAATAATAGCAACAAAACTAGATTTTTAGATTACCTAAAAAAAAGAACAAACTTTTTTTTAAAGAGGGAATAATTAATAATAAATCCTATAAATCTGAGAATGTTTTTGAGTTTCCAGAAGACACTATGATGGACATTGCTGGATAATCTATAAATTGCAGGAAGGTATTTAAATGACTGCCCAAGACTCCAAAACCTCAGATGGTCAGTGATTAGCATCTATGGAACAACAACAGAAATGAAAAACAATGTCTCTTAGCTAAGAATCTGACTGCCATTGGAGTAGTCTGGATGATAACGTATGTGCTAAACACTAAGCATACTCAGCCAGTACGCAGCCACTCTGTGTCCAACAGGCGTCTGTTCCAGGCTGTGTCAGTGATGGGTGAGAAATGGAGTGTCCAGCAATAAGAGTAGGGGAATCTGAAGCCCGGGATGTGGTAGAGGAGCACTTGCCTGGCATGGGTGAGGCCCTAAGTTCCATCCCCAGCACCAAAAAGATAAAATAAATTCTGTGTTAGTTTCCTTAGGCCATGATAATGAGTCACCACAAACTGCCAGGTATGGTGGCGCATGCCTGTGATCCCAGCAATTCAGGAGCCTGAGGCAGGAGGATTGTGAGATCAAAGCCAGCCTCAGCAAAAGTGAGGTGCTAAGCAACTCAGTGAGACCCTGACTCTAAATAAAACACAAAATAGGGCTGGGGATGTGGCTCAGTGGTCGAGTGGTCCTGAGTTTAAACCCTGGTACCACCCCGCCCTGCCCCCCAAATGGCCCTAAATTAAACTTAGTGGCTTAGAACAACTCAATTATTTTATGGCTCTGGAGGTCAGAAGCCTGATATGGATCTCTTCAGGCTAAAATCAACTGTCTGAATGATGTTAGACAATCAGTCTCCTTACCAAGCCCAGGTTTGAGAGGATGCCCACCTTCCACAGCTCAGGGCTTCTTCCTCCACCCTCAAAGACAGCAGGACTGAGCCGAGTCCTCCTCGAGCTGCCATCTCTCTGGATCTCACGTGTCTCCCTCTTCTATTCTGAAGTGCCCTTTGATTCCATTACCTGCCCTCGCCATGATCCGGAAACACCCCCCATTCTCCCCTGCTATGATCCAGAAACACTCCCCATTCTGAGGTCAGATAATCAGTGAACTTACTTCCATATCTGTTTAATTTTCTATGAATAAGGACTATGGTGGGGAGCATGCAGTGAGTGAGAACAGTTAGGGCAGATAGTAGCAAGTACTATCAAAAATAATCAGCAAGTACTAACAGCTGCCGAGAGTGGCAAAGAGAGACAGATGCTCAGGGACAAATGAAAGTATGTCCGGTTATGTCACTTAGGCCCTAGGACCCCAGGTGCCTTCATACCTGTGTCTCACTCATGGCCTGAGTCCCATTCCTACCCACTGACTCAGGAGTTCCTCTCAGGATCCATCTATCTTAAGGATATAAACCCAGGCAAAATGCAGGCAGACAAATGAGGTACACAGATATTTGTCAAAGAATTTTCTATCGGACACTTGGAAACAAGGCAGTCAAGAATTTATTTAAAAAATAATAAATTAGGATACACATACATAAAGGAATACTGTCAATTAATAAACATTTATCTTGATAAAGACTCCATTATCACATGGGAAAATACTTGTTATAATGTAACTGAAAAAAAATTAGGATACAGAATTGTATATTTGCCTTAATCTCAACTATCTGGAAGATGTTTGAGTTTGCAGGCCAGTATGAATGCCTTTTTTATTAAAAAAAAAAAAAAAAGAACTGGCAGGAAAACCAATAAAATGGCAATACTGATGACCTCTGGGGTTGGAATTACCAGTGATCTCTCCTTTCTCATTTTATGTATCATCTGTTTGTTTTTCAGAGACTGATTAAAGGTATTAAAGCCCAAGTGAGGTTGGAGACCTTACCTTTTTGTGGTCTTAGACTGTGTGGTTCTGTGCATTTCTTTAGCAGCAGGGAGGCCTGTCTGGGGAACAGGCTGATGCAGGCTGGGGTTTCAATGAGGAAGGCATGATGGGAAGACAAGGGTCTCCGCATGGGGTGGGGGGGTGGCTGGAACAGATGGAGATCATCATGAACTGATCATCGGGCTGGGGAGGATAGAGCCTGAGAGGAAGGACTCCTGGGATATGTCAGCAGTCAGAGCAGAGGGTCCAGGATAAGAAAGAACAGGACTTTGGGGGAATTAATTAATGAGAGAGGATGGGATGGGAGGGAGATGGAAGAGAGAGAGTGGGTGCTGCAGTTTCACACACTGGACTTAGAACAGTTCACAGCTGTGGCAGGTCATGGGGGAAGCTCTTTGATTAATAAATATTCATTAAGCAGCTACCTGCATGATGCTGGCTATTCATCAATACTGATACTGACCCTACCCTCCCAGCAGCAGTTCCAATGTGAGATCTGAAATGAACCACGACCAAGTGTGATATGTGCTCTGATGAAAGAGAAGGGACAACAGGGAAACATTATTGGACGTGACATTTAAATAAGACCTGAAGGATGAAAGGATTTGCCAGGCAAAGGGTGGAGGTAAAACATCCCCAGGAGAGGGGGCTGCTGGGGCAAGGCCTCAAGGGAGGAAAGGGCTTGGGGTGTTCACGGACCCAGACAAAGGCCAATGTGGCTGGAGTGGAGTGAGCAGAGGGTGGCACTGAGAGGCCCAGGAGATGTGCAGGGAACAGATAAGGTCCCCTTAAGGGGTTGGATTTTATCCTAACCACAGGGAAGCCAGTGAAGGATTTCAGAAGAGAGAAAAGAAAAGAAGGGCCTGATCCATGTTGGCTGCTGGGGCATGGGAGAGAGGGGCGGCAGCTGGGGTTAGGGTACTGCTGGATGTTGGCCAGCCTGAGGGAGTCCCTCAGGGTGGGGTCCATGTGGCCTCTCACAGTGAGGCAGTTTGATCTGACCACTGCCATTGAGGCTCACATGGGCCGTCACCTGTGTCATGAGCATGACCCTGGGCTCCAGTTCTCTACTCAGGTAGGGGTGACTGTATGCATAATTATGTGGTATGTTTTCTGAACCCAAGAGAAGACAGGTAGCTTGAGTGTTCTATCAAGATGCAACAGCAGAATCCAGAGATGAAACTGTCCTGAAGAGCACTGTCCCCACTGCTAACCTGAGTCAGGAAGCCTTTGGCTTTACCCTCTTCAGCCCATGATAAGCCTCTGGTTTGACTAAATGAAGCTTCAGGAGGGTGGAGACTGATTTCTAGCTAAGCCTCCTTAGTGGTAATGCTGCTGTTGGGAATAACTGAGTGATAAAAGATATACAAATATTTTAAAATGTAAATATAAACAGTGTGAGTCCTCTTGCTTCCTGATGTCCCAAGGGTGCCTCCTCCTGAGTATGGAAAGGGCTGATTTTCCTCTCTTTCTATTCTGAAAAGCCTTTTTGGTTTGCAGGGTTAGATGCTGCCGGGTTTCTGTTCTTGCGACTACAGGGATACTGCTACATCGATGTTCATAGCAGCACAATTCACAATTGTTAGACTGTGGAACCAACCCAGATGCCCTTCAATAGATGAATGGATAAAAAAAATGTGGCATTTATACATCATGGAGTATTACGCAGCACTAAAAAATGACAAAATCATAGAATTTGCAGGGAAATGGATGGCACTAGAGCAGATTATGCTTAGTGAAGCTAGCCAATCCCTAAAAAACAAATACCAAATGTCTTCTTTGATATAATGAGAGCAACTAAGAACAGAGCAGGGAGGAAGAGCAGGAAGAAAAGATTAACATTAAACAGATACATGAGGTGGGATGGAAAGGGAGAGAAAAGGGAAATTGCATGGTAATGGAGGGAGACCCTCATTGTTATACAAAATTACATATAAGAGGTTGTGAGGGGAATGGGAAAATAAACAAGGAGAGATATGAATTACAGTGGATGGGGTAGAGAGAGAAGATGGGAGGGGAGGGAGGGGGGATGGTAGAGGATAGGAAAGGTAGCAGAATACAACAGTTACTAATAGGGCATTATGTAAAAATGTGGATGTGTAACCGATGTGATTCTGCAATCTGTATTTGGGGTAAAATTGGGAGTTCATAACCAACTTGAATCTAATGTATGAAATATGATATGTCAAGAGCTTTATAATGTTTTGAACAACCAATAAAATAAATAAATAAATAAATAAATAAAAGGCTCAGGGGTCACTCCAGTTAAACTGGGCTAACTGGGCTGCAAGAAATAACCACACAAGAGACACAATACCTTTTTCTTTGGGGTTTTCTATGACCTTAAGGGTCCGCAGAAAGAGAGACAGCGAGAGCACGTGATGACCCCTTTTATTGAGGAGAAGCTATTCAAATGAGGCAAGGGGTCAGGTTTCAGGGGGCTGAGTCTATCTTCATGATGTCCACTGTCAGCAGGTTGACTGACACCTGGGCAGGCCACACCCAAGGGCACAGTAAGAGAAGGGGACACACACAAGGCACTTTCATGGAAGATTCTATCCTAAACAGGGCAAGGGGTTATATTACAAAGCAACAGTTGAGCGTAGCTCCACCCATGGGGCTGTAGCAAGACACACCCATGCACGAGACACCAACCCTCGAACTCAAGAAGGGTGACATATTTCTGTGACTGAGCGCCTCAGCACCCAGCCGGGGAGTGTACTCAGTCATGTGTAAGGTTGGTCTCCCACAAGATGCCATTTGAGAATGGCAGCATTGCTCAACAGCAAGAGTATAGAGTTCAACCCCCGGTTCTGCCATTTGCTACCTACAAGACCTTGGTCACCTGCCTCGCTCTTTTTGTGCTGACCCTCCCTCATCCACATCACAAAGAACACAGTGGAACCTCTGGGGTACAGCAGAAATGGCTGGTCTCAGCTCAGGGTTCTGTTGGGGACTGAATGACTTTAAGCAGTGCTGACTTTTGGTAAGAATATGTTCCCAGATTTGCTGCAATACATTCAGAAGAAGCAGGTCTTCCTTTTGCTGTCCAGTCAGGGTCTCCTTCCCTCAAAGGGGTTGTACAGAGACAGCTGAGAGATTTTCTGGAATTTCCAGAAAACAGCCAACTCCATGCTTTTAGCTTCACGATGTCTGTGCAAATTGCAAGAAACTGAATGTGGAGTCTATGCTTCCTTTGAAGCCTTGGCAAAGCTTTATTTGAGCATGTTAGCCTGTTCTCAACTGGCTTCTAGGTTTGATCAAGAGGCACTAAAAAGGGGAAGTGCTTTCCTATCTGGCGGTTGGCAGGGCCTAGGAACAGATTCCTGGGCAGGAAGGTGAAAGTTGCAGGGTGGCAGAGGGTATTCTTCTTTTTCCACATTTTTTTTTTAAAGCATTGAAGGTATTTGCTCTGCCCGACTCCAGATGATTTTCCATTTCTCTGGCCCAGTCACAAAGTTCCCCACCACTTTCTATTTTGGGTGTTGATACCAGGGTTCTCAGCCTTAGCTAATCACCAAGAACTTCCAGTTTTTGTCCTCTCAAAATCTCCAGGCACTTCAAAAGCCACCCACAGCACACAGGCATAGAGCCAGAGGCTCCTGTTATTCTGGAAACAAAATTCTTAGGTAGAAAGGCAATTTATGGAGTCAATAAATATTTAGTAGTTAACCACACCACGAAGTAAATGTGATTTTTGAATAGCAAGCAGCAGAGGTTCATAGTGACAAGAGGGCAGAGTTGCTCATAGTAGGGTTTAGTTTTAGGATTTTGAGAAAAGCAAACACACCTAACAAATTCATTGTCTCTGCCATGAGTCACCTGCCCATTGTGAAAGCAGGTTATTAATTTGGGACAGCAAGATTCATTCACAATTTATGTTTCCTTCATACAGGGGATTTAATGCATTTAACTATCAACAGAGACTGTAAGTGACTCACTTGTGCCAAAAAGATTTCATCAAAAAATTTAAAAGGCAATTTCCCTTTACATGCACAAGTAAATGAGATCTGCGATTTTTTCTGCCTCTGATTCTTGTTGGGGACTATGACCCCATTTTAAGCCCCTTCCAGTATTCCGTGCCTGCTTTGGAAGCTGTGCAAGTGCGTGCTTCTCGGGTCCTGGGTGTCCACGTCGCACACCATCAGACACAACCGCCCCACGGTGCGGCGCGGAATCCGCGGATTCCCCACACAATCGCGCCGGCATCACCGCCAATTCGGACGTCCGACGACATCTGCATGTCACTGTCCAAAGCTACCGTTCTCCCTTCTACCTGGGGGCAGGAATGCTTTCCCCGTGCTACGTCGGCCTCAGTTGCCTGCTGGGGCACAGTTCAAGTTCGTTGTCCTTCCATTCCCGAAAAGCTCTCTGCGGGAGAGGGGACACCGCTGCTGCTGCTGCTGCTGGGTGGACGTGGAGAGGGCATCTGGGCTGCGCCAAAAGCAGAACAAGGCTGGGGGTGAGGAGCGATTTGTAGTCGGTTACCTGTGCGACCACTCAAGGCCACTGGGTTTCCTGCTTTGTCATTAAAGGGAAAAAAGTCAACGTGGCTGAGAAGTCATCAGCAGCCTTTCTTCCCACACTTGTCAGTGTCACAACCATGATTCACCTCAAGACTGGGCGGCAGCTTCCCTAATTAGCCTTCAGACTCTCCGGACCCACAAGGTTATAAAAAACAACAAAAACTTTTACTTTTATTCGAGTGCACAATCCCTCCCACGACGCCCACTCCCTCCCAGCCAAGGGCCCGCGGGCCGCCCACTTCGCGAGGCAGATCCGGAGCGCCCCAGGCCCCGCATGGCCGAGGCCCAGGTGACCTGGAAAGCTACGGCTGGCGTCGCGCCCCAAACCCTCTCCTGAGGGCGCGCAGGTGACCCCGAGCGTGGGCGCCCTGCTCTCCCCGCGGGTCCAGACGGACTCGCAGACCGGTCGGGGGTCTCCGGGGCACCCAGGTGGGGGCGGCCAGGCCCGAGCCACGACAGCGCCGCCGCGCGGGAGGGCCGAGGCGGGGCCGCGGGTGCAGACGCGGGACGGCAGGGGTCACGGCAGGGGTCCCGCCAGGCTTGCACCCCGCTGCCGGTCTCCGGGCCGCGAGGCTGGGGGCGCCGTCCCCACGAGGTCTGGGCCGGGCGGGCGGCGGGGGCGGTAGCGGCAGCTGCGCGCCGCGGGGGAGGTGCGCGGCGGCGGCCGGCGAGCGGCGCTGAGCGGAGCAGCGCGGCGTCCGCCCCCGCCGAGCGGAGCGGAGCCGAGCGGAGCCGGCGTGCCCGGGCTGGGAGCTGGGAGCGCGCGCCGAGCGAAGGGCCAGAGGCCGCCCGAGGGTCGTGCCCGGGCCGCGCCGGCGTCCAGGTCTCCCGCTTCAGACCCCGGCGGAGGGGAGGCCGGGCGACCACCTGCTGCGGCGCGCCACCGGCTCCTGCGGCTGCGGGTGGGGGTCGAGCGCGCGCCCCGGCCGGAGCAGCCCCGGGCTCGCCGCACCCCGCGGACGGTGCCCTTCCCTGCTGGTCTTCGCGGTGCCCGCTGCGGTTCTGTGCCAGGTACCCGGGGTGGTCTGGAATCGCGTGGCCACTGGGCGTGCGTGGGGAGAAGACGGGGCGGCGCGGGGTGCGCGGGCGGGGGCGGCGCGGACCCGGAGTCGCGCCCCGACGCGGGGCTGGGGGTGGCTGTGGCCGGGGCAGAGCGCACGCAGCCAGCGGCCCTGCGGACCCCGGAGCCGCGCCACCCGTGTGGCGGCCACGTCGGACAGCGCCCGGGCCGGGCCGGTGGGGCAGAGAGGAGCCAGACGCGCTTGTGCCAGTGCCCAAAGTTTCCCTCTGTTCACTTTGGTGGACTTAACTTTGAATTGTGAGGCAAAGCCCAGCAGTTTAAGGCGCTGAGAAAATAGAGGAAGAGTAGAGCTTTATTTGTTAGTGGAGATATTTGTGCCTGGCTCTAAAGGCCATTGCAAGCAGAATAGGGAATACTCACGGACTATCTTCCTTTCGCGTTGATCATCGTTTATTTACCAGGTTTTAGGCTTTGATTATAAGACAATATAGAAAATTCTGGGTCTGATCTAAGAACTGTTCAAAACCTTAATCAACAAATATTTGTTTAACAGAAGCTTCCTAACAGGCAGGGCTTCAATATGAGGCTCACCTGGGATCAGAGAATGGGTAGTTACTCAAATGAGCTAGCATTTGAATTTGAAATGCAAGTCAAAGGGAATGCCCTGTGTGCGTTGGACTTGCTTAGGTACAGGTGGATGACTAGCATGGAGTCACTAATGAACACTTAGTTTTGAACCAGAAAATCCAAGTGGAAGTTGAACAGCTGTGTGATCCTGTTAGCTTCCACCCCACACCTTCCGGAACTATCTTAACAGCATGCTAGTCCCTGGGAGCCTGCAAGCTTCCTTGCATTTACAGACACACATAGCCATGGAAGCTGGTATCCTCCCCTGGAGCACACACCTGGGATGATGGAGTGTGGTGGTCCTTCTAAGAGCCCCTTGACGTTATAAAATTGTGAAGACAAAACTATCTGCAGACAACACTGTGGGGTAGCATCAGGGGGTCCCTGCGTTGGGACCTGGTGGAGAAAGGTTGAGCTGTGCTGGGTTCAGGGCTCAACCCAGCACACTGCTGAGTTGTGTTGGAGCATGAGGCAAGAGGAAAAATCAGGAATACTGGTTCTGTCTTTACTTAAAATTGTGATATTTTGTACATCATAGGTTTTTATTACTTTTGATGATTTAAAATGTTGTATTGAAAAATTTATCTTAGTCTTTGGTAGCCCCTAAATCCACTCTTATTCTGGATTTGCTCAAGTTTCCCAACCTCTCTCAGGAAACCCTCTCCTTTCCTGTTTAATGAATAAATGAAGCACATCACCCACTGTTCTTGCATGTCCAGCTCCCAGCAGCTGCCTGCTGCATGGGAGGGGACATACTAAAGGGTGGCCAACCTGTTCCCATCATCCTTGGGCTTGGTCATCTTGGGCTCATGACAGAATCTGACTGAGTCTCAGTTTGCCACTCAGGGAACTGGAAGTATTGATAGCACTATGGTCTGAATATTTGCGTCCTCCCACAGTTCTTGCATTGAAACCCCAATCTCCAAGGTGATGGTATTATGAGATGTATTATGAGGCTCTTTAAGATTAGTGCCTTGTAGAAGAGGCCCCAGGGAGCTTGTGTGCTTCTTTGGTCATGTGAGGACAAAGCAAGAAGGTGTCGTCTGGGAACCAGGAAACAGCCCTCACCTGACACCCAATCTGCTGGTACCTGGATCTCAAACTTCCAGCCTCTAGAACAGTGAGCAGTAGCTTTCTGTTGTTTAGACACAACCCTGTTTACAGTATCTTATAATAGGAGCCTAATGGGCCAAGACAGCCAGCCACTCTCAGGGATGCTCTCAGCTTTAAGGAGACACTGTGTGAAGGGTACATTTTCCTGGTGGCCTGCTGGGCCTGGATTGACCTGCAAGCTTACAACCACTTCTCTCTCCTCTGGAGGTTAGTCCAGACAGATACTCTATAAATATCACTTTTGTTGCCTGTAGTCCCCACGAACATGTTTGAATCAGAGTAGAGATGTTTCCCGCCCAGGGTTTGTTGTGGAGGAGAGCAGATTTTTTTTTTTTTTTTCCTTAGTGTACTTAACATTGCTGTCCCAAAGTACTTTGGTCCCCTTTTTGGTATACTTGGTCCTAGCTCATGATTCCATTTTTTTAAGCCTGATTCCGGTGATATTCCAGTCACTATCTCGCTTAAGCCACTTGGTCCCCAAGAATAGGTCTCCTCAGGTCACCCCTTGGGGGCTCTTTCTTGCTCTGGGAGGTCTCTGGGCACCTGAAGAAGGTTGTGGTCACATCAGGATGAAGTGAGGGTGTGGCCTCTTGCTGGTCATGGTGTTGTATTACTGTCCTCCACTGGGTCCCTCCTCCCCAGCCCTCTCTATGACACTGAGCTTCCTTCTCTGGTTTCTACTGACTATTGTCCTGCTGGGTGTCTCAGGGGAGACACAGCAGGGAACCTGGTTCCTACAGTGGCCCTCGGGTCTATCCTCTGAGGTCTTTTCAGGGACCCTACTGGGCACCTGAGAACCTACCCAGGGGTAGAGAGCCACACTAGGCTGCCATTCTTGCCATACTGGGTTTTCTCTACCTGGTGTTCCCCCTGGGAATTGGGACAAAAACTCCCCATGCTTTTCAGTCCCCCTCAGCCCCTCAGGTTATTTATGGCTCCTCTTTCTTCTCCAGGTTGGGAGCTGGGTAGTGGGGGCCCAGTCCCTCCAGGTTCATTTCTGCCCAGTACCCGAGGGCTTCCTTCTGCCTGTGGGCCAGGAACGTCTCCCTGTTAGGCTGTACCTCCAGCCCTTGGGCTCCACGTTATGCTCAACAGGGCTGTGGACCCCAGCTTCCAGCCTGCACTGCTGGCGTGCCAAAGGAACTTTATAACGTTTTTATGTTATAAGTGGAGGACTAGGTTCTGGTGTTCTATAGCTCAGCAGGGGGACTATAGTTAACAATAACTGTGTATTTCACTAGAAGAAAGGACTTTGAATGTTCTCAACACAAAGAAATGATCGATGCTTGAGGTGATGGATATGCTAATTAATTGCCCTGATTTCATCAGATCATTGCACACTGTGCACATGTATGGAAATTGCACACTGGGCCCCATAATTATGTTTCAATTAAAAATCACTTAAAATATATTTTATATCAACTATCCCTCTCCCACTCATCTGCCCCTGGAGAAGCCAGGTGCTCCAATGAGGTGGGAAGGAGGCAGAGAAGAGCAAGCTGGGAATAGAGGCAAGAAGGTTCCTTTTCTCCCCCATCTTCCCATTTCTGGGTAGGCTAGCCTGGGGTATGCGCACTGGACTTCTTATTCCCTAAAAAAACAAAACAGCGACAATTACAATAACCCCAAACCAAACAAAATAAAACAAAACACTGGAAAAAGCTGTTTTTAGTTAAAGACTAAAGAACTGCTCTTCAGAGAGGAGAGAACGGAATTGACTCCCCTCTGCACGATACCGAGCTCAGCCCAGTGACGCGGTTTCCTGTGGAGCCTCGTCCTCCACACCAGCATCCCTGGTTTTGCCACTGCTTCTTCAGAGTGATCGGCCAGGTGCTCGGGATTCATGACAAGCAATTGGAGATGGCAGAAAAGCCCATTGCTGCTCAGAGGTCATCTGCTTAGGAGTCACCTGGAGAATCCGCTGAGCCCTCCTGCTGCCTGGAGCTGTGTTCCTGTGTGCCTGGGTTCTGAGGATGATGTGTTCAGAGGAAGCTTCTTGAAGGAGGCGGGGTTAAAGTAGAGTTAACACCCAGCCACATGGACGGTAAGATGAACCAGAGCAGCCCCTGAGAAGGGAAGGGAGACCTGCCCAGGAGCAGCGCTCCGCACCTGCCTGGAGTTTGACTCATCCCTTCCTGAGTCAGGACACCTGGAAACACAGTAAGGTCAGTGTCCCCCGGAGGCAGGACAACAGGGACAGCTAACTTTTTAAATTCCTTTAGTTTCCTTCAGGCTGGGTGGAAATCAGATGAGTTCTTATCAAATTTGGTTATTCTTAGAGCTCTGCATCTGAAAAGTAATTTTAGACTTAAAGTTAGGTAAAGGGTTTTTAAGAGACATTTGTGATTCTGAGAAATTACCCTGAACGTCTTTGTATTGCTTTTAACGTGCTCTGTCCCATCACCCCGAGCTCAGTGCATCATGAACAACGCATGTCACATCAGTGCTGGGTGAATTTAGTAGCAGACTGATGGGAAATGATGGGACAGGTGCATACGTCAAACCTGGACCCCTCCTTACCGGCATCAGCCACTACCCTTGTGTACATTCAAACAGCGTTCCTGGGAAGATTCCTGCAAGCAAGTGTTCTCAAATATTTTTCTTGTGATGAAGATATCTGCAGAAAGAAATTACAAAAAGATCCTGTTGACGGGCGAGGGGAGGAAAGTTGTTTTAGTTGTTCAAGCGTCTTCCTAGCTGTCATGTACGGGATTGTTTTTTATAAAGATAGGCAGTTGAAGAACTTCCAGAAATATCTGCCCTCACCTCGAAGGTCCATGCACCAATCTCTCCATGGTTCCTGCCCCTAAATTCCCATGTCTGTGGGAGGCACGGGAACCCTGAGCTATGGTGCTGTGCACAGGTCTGAGAGACTGACTGCTCTAGGAAGACTGACCCTGAACATGGGATATGGAAATGTCGGGGGGAGGAGGCTTTGCTTTCTTAAAGCAGGTGGCCCAGCTGAGGGGTAGTCGGGCTCCAGCTTCTGCCCTGCTTCCTAGAGACCCTTCCTAGAGACCTTGGGCACCCTTAGAATAGGGGTGGTGGTACCCACATACTCACACACATATACACACACACACATCTCACATTGTGTGAGATGCTGTATCACAGGCATAGAAAATGCTTCATAAATTATTTATAGGATTTCCTCTTTCATTGTCTTTCTTAAAAGGCTGAAGGGTATTTGTCATGATTCTCAATTAGAGCCCCCTCGTAAAGCAGCATATGACAATGAAGGGCCCTTCAGCATTAGAGATGTGCTGGTATTTAGGGAAATGAGTGTGACCACAGTACAGAGTGTTTCTGAGCAGAGAGCGTGGTGGAAGATGTCACAGGGGGAGTGACCTTGATGTAATTTAAATCGTACAGTGGGAAGCAAGGGCCCAGAGGTGGGGAAGGTGAATGCAGGTGGGACAGGGCACAGAGGGCAGAAGACTCGTACGTAGCACCTGCCTCTGGAGTCCAGGGCACTCATGGGTCCCACCTCTCTTTGCCATGACAACCTTCCTCACGAATGTGGTTCCAACCCAACTCATCGAAACCAGTCCTTATAGTGGGGCCACAGAAGGGAAGTATCCTGGGCCAAGGACACCACACACACACACACACACACAGTTTTTCTATTAAAGAGACATGGGATCAGTCTGCCTTGCCAAGCCTGCACTCACCTATGGGCCTGATGAACTGTGGATTCAGTGGACCAGAACTAGAATTGCCAAAGGGTAATTGAATTATGGCTGAATGTTAGGTTCCTCTTATATGTTTAGTCTCATGCATATAAACAGTGACTACTTTTTCTGTATTGTATATGGATTTTTGTGTGTGTGCCAGGGATGGAAACCCATGGCCTCACACGTGCTGGGCAAGCTCCCTGCTACTAAGCTACATCCCCAGCCCTACTGTATGTATCACGAGTATCTGCTACCAAGCTGGGTGTAGTTAAAGCCTTCTGAATATTAGGTATCTCCTGGTCCTCCTAGCCCTTATTATTTATGTTTGATAAATACTTACTCACTGACCTGTACTTAACATATCCTAGGAGACTGACCAGTTGCATTTACCTTCCTTTCCTCTGAATTCAGTGTTTTCAAACAATATAACAGGAGCACATTTAAGAATGACACTAAATTAGTCTCCTAAAATCAGGTTCTAAATAGGGCATAGTGACTCACACACCTGCAATTCAAGCTGCTTGGGAGACTGAGGAAGGAGAATCACAATCACAAGTTCAGTCTGAGCAATTTAGCAAGACCCAGAGTTAGGGGTGGAGCTCAGTGGTAGAGCACTTGTCCAGCATGCATGCACAAGGCCCTGGGTTCAGTTCCTAGTACCGCATAACAACAACAAAACCCAGTTGGTTTCAGATTGGGTATGGTTCTGTGAAGCCATTGATCCATCCAGATGGGTGACCTGAAGTGTTTGGGAACCTTCTGGGAGCAGGTATAGGACTGTTCAGGTTTGTGAAGTTGTTTGTGAACCCACTTTAAGTTCCTGAAGGGTACAGTACTGCGTGCTCAGGGCTGGTTTCTGCTCTTGGCTTCTCAGGAAAGACACGAGCCCACAGAGGACGTTCCCGTATCACAGTCTACAAGCTGCATGAGTCCTGGGCAAGTTGGTCTTAACGTTTTGCTCTTCTTGGTCGGGCTGCAGCTCTGTGGCCAGGGCTAGAGTCGGCACCCAACAGTAGCTGGGGGCACCTGGATGGGCGTAAGCTCAGACTCCCAAAACGTAAGCTCAGACTGGGTCCCTTGATTTCTTTTTGCTATTTGCAGTTGACAGGGGAACTCTACCCAGCCTGAAGAACAGCTCTGTAATCCATCTGCCATTCCAACCCAAGTTCCATACCCGGCTCCCAGTCCTGAGGCCCCGTGGGGTCTTGCTTCAATATATTACTTATTTACCTTTCTCCCCAAAGGAGTTGTACCAAGAACTTTGGGGGGGGGTCTTTCCTGCATAGAAGATTAGTGACTTAGAAGCTGTAATGATAACTCTGCCAGTGGAAGCGAGGAGGGAGAAGGAACGGGGCCTGCTGGTGGGTCAGAGGCCTGGGTCACATGGCCATGCTGTGCATCCCCACGGGGCTTGGTGAGTCACTCCCTGTGACCTGTGATTGTTTCCACAGACACCAGGTTCTGGGTAGTTCTGCATGGTTGCTGGGTGTCAGCACACGCCCATTGGAAGTAGCTTCCTCAGATCCTCACGTAGGAACGCATCCAGCGTGCCCTCTGGGTTGAATGGGATCTCGGTGTATAATTGGCCTTTTGAAGGTTGGGTCTCCATTTCCATAGGCTTGGCCAGTATCATCTTGTTTTCTTCGTGGGGTTCATGAGCAAAGACAGGCCTTTGAGTTGAGGGGTCGTGGTAGGCCAGGCTAATTTGGGGCCATCTTCTGGAACGGAGGTGACTGTGTTTCGTGGGCCCTATGACATTCCAGACGACTCCCTGAGCGGAGGAGGATATTCTTCAGACGGGACCTGGCCAGGCCAGCAAGCAGGGAAGACTCAGAAGAGAGCAAACTGTGCGGAGCCTGCCTCTCAGCCAGCCAGGGCTCCGACCAGACTTGAGATTGGGCTCATTTCCACCAGGCTGCTCCTGGGCCGCACTCTTGCGTGGCATCAGGCCAGGCACTGGCAGAACAGACGGCGTCTGCCATCAGGCAAACCCAGGGCAGAACAGGAGTGGATGTCCCGATAGCATCTAGGGACACATCCTTCCAAACATGTGCTACACTGAACATATGTATATACGTATATGCACAAAAGTATCTGAGGCCGGTCCTCCATAGCTGTGGGCTCTGCATTAGTGAATTCAACCAACCTCAAATCAAAAATATTTGGGAAAAAAAAATTAGAGGCCGTACTGAGCATGTACAGACTTTTCCCTCCACCATTATTCCCTAAACAAGACAGTATAACAGCTATTCACATAGCACTTATGCTGTGTTAGATGTTGTCAATCATCTAGAGATGATTTAAAGTATATATGAGGGCCGGGCCCCTTGGAGCATACCTATAATCCCAGTGACTGGGGAGGCTGAGGCAGGAGGATCACCAAGTTCAAGACCAGCCTCAGCAATTTAACAAGACCCTAAACCACTTAGTAAGACCCTGTCTCAAAAATTAAAAGGGATTGGGGGTACAGTTCAGTGGTAATGTAGCCTAGGTTCAAACCCCAGTATCAAAATAAATAAATAAACAAACTATACAGGAGGATTTGTGTAGGTGTAGGTTCTATGTAAATACTACTTCACTTTATAGAAGAGACTTGGACATCTGAGGGGTTTGGTACTTTTGGGGGTCCTGGGATCAATCAATCTGCATATACTTAGGGATGAGTGTATTTCCTAAAAAGAGGTACTGTGCATGCTGTTTTGTGAACTGCCTTTACAGAATCAATAGATTGTGTCCCTTCTGAATGGTTGGATTATTAGACATTCTTCCTTCACAGCAGTGCTCAGTCTCGCTTTCCGCCATCTCTTCGGTGGCTATTGATTAGGTAGTTATCTACCTTTTGACATTTAGTAACATCATGACAGGAAACGTCCTTGTCTTCGCCTTTTTTGCATGTTAGTCTGATCATTCCTTCCAAGTACTATCTCCAAAGTAGATTCCTGTGTACATACAAGATTCCTCCTTGAATGTGTCCTGCTTGAAAAAATTCTTTTTTTCACGCCAGGGTTTGTTGTTTTTTTTTTCCCATAAAATGATTTGTACAGAGAACTCATGCATCTTGGTCGACAGTATCTGTGTTATGCAAGGATTCACTCTAATTAGTCTCAGCAGAAGAGAATTTTAAGGTAGGACATTCAGGGCTGACAAAACTCTCGGAAGCTTGGCCCTTGGTCTGACATGCAAGAGCTACCCCAGAGTGACACTGCAGAGCTGGTCCCCTGCGGACTCCTTGGTGGTACTGGGCCACACTTCTTTTGCCATCCACCTACTGCATGGAAGGCCGCATATGCCACTCAGCGTCCTCAGAGCTTGGATGAGGGTCTGGGACACAAGCCAAGAGCTGGAAAGTCGGACTCCCAGGAGCCCTGCCTTGGAGGAGAGGCGCGTGGGAGTGGAGGGCGTACCTGGCTGTGTAACCTCCACCTTGAAGGACCCTTTGCTCTCCTGCCCTTTGCTCCCAGGTGGCGTGTGGACGATGGTAAGCCTTCCACTATGAGGAGTGGGTAGAAGGCACGAGTTAAAATGCTGCGAAGTTAATAGCTGGTTGTTTTTTCATGACTCATAATTGATCAGCAGTCAGTTTAGGAACAGTCTTTCTTTTGCCTCTTCCAACAGGCTTCTGTGGATTCAGGTGGCTGTGTAGTTCTGAGCCCCCCTCCCCAGGGGATTACTGCATTTTCCCTGGTTTGGGGGAAGCATTGCTGAGGAGGAATCCTGGAGAGAAGGTGGTTTTAGCAGCTCAGAGCACAGCGGGGGGACTGGGAGGTGCGGGAGAGAGCGGATGGTCACACTCTTCTGACCCCAACAGTGACTGTTAGCCCTCAGGGATGAAATGTTTAAAATGACCCCAAGCTCCATACCTTGCAGGCTCCCGGGAATGGTGGAAGAGGGAGGAGCCTTCTTTGCTCTGGGAACCAGTCTTGAGACAATACAAGTATTGCTTGTATAAGAAACAAAATTTTTTTTTTTTTTAAAAGAGAAAGTAGTAGTGATTGACATGTACCAAAGGACCAAATGATACTGTGGGTTTCTTTTTCTCCTTTTTTGGTGGTGCTGGGGATCAAACCCAGGGCCCCAGGGCACATGCTAGGCAGGCGCTCAACCACTGAGCGACACCCCCAGGCCACGCCTTGGGTTTCTATGGTACCTTCTCTTTATTAATTTAAAGTAGGATTTGATTTATATAGAACAGCTGTTTATATTTAATTTGGGGGTATGCGCTGATTGTGCATTATGAAGTAAACTATAATAATTATTTTACCACCAGCAGCTTTCCTTTCAATACTTCTAACCATATAAAATAAGCTTCCTAAGGGTTTTTTTTTTTTTTTTTTTGCATGCAAGTACTGGATAACCAAGGCTGCCTAATACAAAACCCACCCCTCCCCCAAGATGTACTTTCAAATAATAATAAAGTGGAAGTGTGCCTAGCTAGGAAGCAGCGCCCCAGCTGAGAGAGGCAGTGGTATTTACCACCCGTGGAGTGGGTTTAGCAGTTGAAATAATTTCACCTCCATCATCTCATTTAGTCCTATGCTCGTCCTGTATGTTTAGAAATAAGGAACGAGGCTCAGAGTAGTGAAGTCACTTGGCTGGGTCGCTCAGCAGGCAGAGCTGCACAGCTTTGTTCTCCCCGGGGTGCGGGGGGTGCCCTTGCCCCTCCACTCTCTGAGGAACCATGTGACCGTTCATCTTATTAACTTGGTGACTGTTGGGCCAGCATACAAGGTGTCAAATGGCTTTTCCTCTCACTGTTCTTGTCCCTGTTTTCCACAGAAGCAAACCGAGGCACAGAGAAGTCACAGGACTTGCTTAAGTGACCAGAACAGAGTGGAGCAGGGTCCCTTTCCTTGTCACCTGGTGTTTAATGTCTGTCACTCTGAACTTGGAAGCCCCTGCCTGGGGAGCCTCCCTGTATACCCAGCCAGGGTCCCATTTCATGCAACTGAGAGGCCTTGGACGAATAGCTCCCTGGGCCTGGGGTGTGGGAGGGGGTCCTTATTCCCCTCTCAGTTCCCAGAGCCCTGTCAGCTGCAGTGGCACCTATATTCCCCCTTCCTGTCCCCCACAGTTGCTTTTGGAGGAGTGGTGGGGTGGGAAGGATATGAGCATTGCAGACCTGACCTGGATGCACACCCTGAATGGGTCCTGGCTGTTTGGGGGCCCTTGGGTGAAGCCTTGGCCCACTGTTGTCACTCTCTGGAGGTCATGATGCCTACCCCCAGGATTGGAGAGAAGAAAAGACAGTAGTTTGTAGGCACATGGTGATAGGTCGTAACCAATGTCCAGGAGTCTATTAGAAACACTTTTATTATAACTAGGCCTTATTCTCCCCTGCCTGTATTAACTTTTGGTTAAGGTGTCGCAGTTAAAATAGAGTAAGACTTGGTAGGGTGGAGATGCTGGGCAGTGGATGCTTGGTCTTATGAGATGGGCAGAGTGGAGTGGGGTGGCAGCTATGGCTTAGTGGGGCTGGGCAGGACTCTACTGCTATGGGAGCACATGCTGGAGGCTGGCTTACTTCAGGCCTGTCTCAAAGTAGAGCTCAGGCTGCAAAGCCTCACCTCCCCATTCTGCAGCCGTGGGGCTCTCAGTGTCCCATTCCCCATCTGGAACATGGGAGGGAACTAGTGCTACCTCACAGAGTTGTGTATGAATGAGATGGGGACCAGTGCCTGCCAGGTGCTAGGCACAGTGCTAGGCTCAGAATGAGCATGTGTATCAGTTCATCTTCTATTGCTATTTCAAAATGCCAGAGACTGGGTACTTTATAAAGAAAAAGAGGTTTATTTAGCTCACAGTTCTGGTGGTTCAAGAGCATAGCACTGGCATTTGCTTGGCTCTAGTGAGGGCCTTCTGACCACATCACCACATGGTGTGTGGTATCACAATGGGAGCACATGCAGGAGACAGATCACATGTGAGATGGGAAGCAGGAGAGATTCAGGTGCCAGGCTTCCTCATTAGGACATCTCGCTCTCACAGGAACTAACCAGGGTCCCAGAAGAACAGCCCTAATTCCTACTGAGATGGTGCCCCCCTGTGACCTAATCACCTCCCATTAGGCTCCACCTCTTAAAGGCCCACCCTCTCCACACCCTCTTTGTGGGACATAGTCAGTACCTAAACCACAGCAGCACGTAGTTAGGCCTGGTTTTTAAGTCCTCCTTTGCCTTCTGTAGGAGTGACTGTCACATGGCTACTGTCTGGGAGAGTAAAACCTGAAAGGAGGGAGAAGTAAATGGAAAACAGTTGGCTGAGCATGTGCTATGCTCTGAGCGCAGTTAGGTACTTAAAGAACATAGATTATCATTATGGATTAAAAGAGAAATGATTACCCATGTTTCACGGTGAAGAAACAGAGGCACAGGAAGGTGACAGTGGCTTGCCTGTCCCCAGTAGAGGAGACCTAGGAAGCTGGGAGGTAGGGGTGGTCCCTGAAGCTCCTGAGAGGGTGGCTTCAGGCTGGGGCTTCCCCTCAGATCCTGACGAGGCACTGGGTCAGCGGTCACAAGGCACCAGGGTGGCCGTATCCTGAGACTTTCTGGATTCTTGGGTGATCCCAAGTGAACTGCTCACCATGTGCTGGTGTGATTTTCTGAAGGAGCAGATACTTCCCAAACATCATCTGTTCTTGTTTCGCCCCAATTTCTAAATAAATGCTTCTGTTGGAATAGCATGTTGGTAATACAACAGTTCCTTGCTCTTCTGATGGACATACAGTGTTTGGTACAAAGTTGTAGTTCTGGCTCCTCATTGTCAACCAAACTTCTGGAATTCCCACCAGGTTCTCCTCGAGGGTGTGTTAGTCAGCTGTCTGTCACAATAACAAATATCCGAGGAAACCAACTTATAGAGACAGAAGGTTTATTTTGGCTCACAGTTTTGGAGATTCCAGTCCATAATTGATTGGTTCCTTTTCCCTGGTGGGGGTACCATATGGCAATAGAAAGGAGCATGTGACTGAGCAAAATGGATCACCTCATGGCCAGAAAGCAAAAGAGAGCAAAGAGAAGGCCAAAATCCTATAGTCCTCTCCAAGGCCACACGCCCCAGTGACCTGAAGATCTCCCACTAGGCCTTACCTCTTCCAGATTCCACCACTTCCCATAGCTCCTTCTTTGTTACCTAACCTTTAACACATGAGCCATTGGGGAGACACATATCCAAACAGAAACAAAGGTGTGTGGTGTTTTAAATCTTTATATGATAGTAACTATGTTTTCACAATCCATCAATAAGGAAAAAACCCATCAATAAAAAGACGCTGAGTTTTGAGGTTTGTGTAGATGACATGGTATTTTATGAATCACCTCAGCATCTACACATATCTGACAGTACCTGTGTATGTATGACATAATAGTGATTCCATTTCTGGGCAGTGCTTGCACATCAAGGATTTACAGGTAAAGAATTAAGGACTGGGCTGGGTGGTGACACATACCTGTAATCCCAGGAGCTTGGGATGCTGAGGCAGGAGGATTGTGAGTTCAAAGCCAGCCTCAGAAACTTAGCAAGACCCTTTCTCAAAATAAAATACAAAAAGGGCTGGGGATGTGGCTCAGAGGTTAAGCGCCCCTGGGATCAATCCTCAGTACCAAAAATAAATAAATAAATAAATAAAAGAATTAAGGATCAGTGTTTAGAGGTTTAATATTTTCAATATTTGTGGCCTTAATAGAGAAGTGCTTGTCTATTGTTTGCTTTTTCTCCTGGGTACTTTGCTTGCAATTCCAATAGGTTCCACCAGGGGGTGCCTGGGATCATGATGGTTCTGTTTGTTGAGGCTCCACCCCAGCTATGAGATGAAATATAGTTTTCTTTTTAGTACAAAAATGTTGTATTCAAAAATTAGGATCTTTCAAAGAAATAACGCAAACACAAATTTAAAATATGTAGTACACCAAGATAGCAACTAAACTCCAATGACCACTCATCTCTATTTAATTCTGGATTTTATTTCTTTTATATTTCAAGAATTAAGAGCAATCTCAAGCATTAATCATGGTGTTACTTCCAAACGGATTAAAGTGTGATAGCATTTAGCATTAGAAATAGATTGTCTTGGCCACTAAGGGACCGTGGAGTACCCCAGACCACTCTTTCCCACTGGACCCTCACAGGAGGTTCTGAGACTCCTATGACATGTCCTTCCCCTCATTATCCCAATTTTGCAGGCACCATGGTCTGTACTCACCTATGAGGGCTAACTGGGTGTCAAGCTAATCGGAGAAGGAAATATATAGCCACCAGAAACTCAGGCAGAAGTTTGCCATAGTTTGAATCTGGGATGTCCCCAAAGGCTCATGTATTAAAGGCATGGTCCCCAGTGTAGTGCTGCTGGGAAGTGGTGGAACCTTTAAGAGGTGGAGCCTAGTGGGAGAGCTTTAGGTCATTGGGAGGGGTGTGCTCTCAGTAGGGATGTTGGTACTCTGATCCCTTCCATTTTCTCTCTTTTATACCTGGCCTCCCCTGGTATATACTCCAACTATGATGTACTGTGCGGCCACAGTCTAAAGCAATAGGGCTAATTGGTCATGGACTGAAACCTCCAAAACTGTGATTAAAAGTAAACCTTTCCTCTTTTTAAGTTGATTATCTTGGGTAGTTGTTTTAGTAACAGAAAGCTGACTGCCACAACTACCTTTAAACAAAGGACATCTGATGGATGTTGTAGACCCACTGGTAAAAGTGCACATCTCTTCATTCTGTCCGGCGTTCCTTCACTTTGCAGCCAAAGAGGCCCCTGGAGAGCACACAGTCTAACCGAGGCTGTGGGTCTATTGCCTAAGTGCAGCAAGGTGCTGGGTGAAGGCAGTGGGGTCTCCTAGGGAGGGATGTGTGGGGGCCGAGGTGTAGGCACAGCTCACACTTAAGCTGGATCTTCTCTGGCATCTATCTGGGTACTTGAGGTAGAGCAAGGCTGACCACTGGACAGGGACACACAATGCTGAGGGCCCATTAGAGTTTTGGAGCCGATGAAAGGGTTTTCATTTCTTTTAAAAGGAAAACGTGATCTTTAGGTCCAGGAAAATGTTTTAATATGTCATATTAATATATTCATCTCTATACTGACTCAGATAGGCTTTGATCAGATTTTTTTTTTCCCCCAACAGAGGAAGGACACTTGAGGGCAAAAGTTCCTAGGGCCCAAGGAAGTCATACCATCAACCTGGGTAGGACTGGGACACAGGGTCCTTGTGACCCAGGGAACTGCCTAGGCAGAGTCACAGAGGCAGTAAAGACCCAGTACACGGGGGCTCAGCTGGTGACTTGGCTTCATGGTGCATGGTGGTACAGCCAGAGATGTTCGTACGGTAAAGAGAAATACCCCTTGTTCCTGCAGGCTCAGGACAGAGCTCCAGGCCCACGTGCCTGTGACTTAGGGATTCCAGACAATGGGATACTTGGGAATTTTAGGACCTGTGGAGTGTGGTCCCCTGGTGATGAAATGAGCCTTCCATTTATAACTGTGCTTCCTCGTCTCTCCGTGGGGAGAGTTGCTCACACAGGTTTGCAGAGGGCCTGGCCTCTGAGTGCAAGTGTACCTTTCCTTCTCTTTTTCCTGATGGCCTGGCCCAGCCCCTGAGCAGCCCAGCCTCCCCCTGCAGTCTGACTCAGGAGTCCTGGGTGGGGCTCTCTGGGCCCAGTAAGCTCTGCAGGGGCTTCTGCTGTGCAGCGGGGCTGGGAGGCTCTGTTTTCACCCCAGTGTCTGCGCCTGGATTTCCAAGAACAGGGCTGCCACCTTCCTTCAGGAGGAGGAGCCTGACAGCTTGCTGGGGAGATTCCTGGGCTGGCTGCACCCTCATCTAGTTGCAGAAACATAGACAGTCCTCTGTCCTCAGACTCCCATCTTCCTGGACTGCTCTTCCTTTTGGCTCAGAGTGACAGGGAGGGACGGCCCCTCAACAGCCAGAGTGCACAGTGCTGGCTTCCTGACTCTGGTTTGTCAACACACAGGGCCACAGCCTTGAGCACCATGCTGTGATTTGAGGCAGGACTGAAGTGAGGCCGTGTCTTCCAGCATCACCTGATGGGGACACACGGTCACATGTGTAAATCTCACACGGTAGGTTGGAGTGCATGCTGCTGTGCACGATGCAAACCCAGGGGCTGTCATGGGTTTGTGGAGATAGCATCTGAATGGATCTAGAAGAAGGAGTCCCATTACTACAGGTAGGAGCTGCAGGAGGTATTTCCAGGCAGAAGAAGAGTCCATTGTGCATAGGACCGGCTGGGCCTGATGGGACAGGGGACAGATGGTGTGGAGGGCTGCGTAAGGCAGAGGAGTTTAAAAGTAGACTGAGTGGGGCGCAGTGGTGCCTGACATCTGAAGCGAGAAAATCATGAGGCCAGCCTGGGCAGCATAAGGAGACCCTTGTCTCAAAAAAAGGGAAGAAAGAAAGAAAAATTCTAAATTATAAGCAGGCTGTAGCCAAACTGGGGAAGTCCTGGAGGAGAGTGCTGGTACCCCTTGGTGGTGGTGTTCTGGGGAACTGCAAGGAAGCTGCTGAGTTGAGGCTTTTGGAACCAGCTGTGCCTGGCGTGGTGGAAATTGCAGGAACCATGCCTGAGTGCAAGAAGTGTACCTCCTAGTCTTCTTCCTGCAAGACAGACAGGAAGTGTGCTTGGGAGGTCATTCCACTTGTGATTGTATCAAAGAAGGGACACCTAGGAACGGCACTCAGGAACTGTGAAGGACATTGGCACAGTTTTATTGGGGACACAAAAGAGCCATGGCATAAATGGAGAGATTCAGCATGTTCTATTCAGGGAGGGATCAATATCTTCAATGTTTGCGTTTTCCCCAAATTAATTTATGGATTTAATGCCATTTCCAGCCAGAATCTGGGGGGATCACTTTCCAGATATTAGACCATTATAAACTTTAATAAGTTGGTCAGTTTGATATTGGGGTGAAAATAGATAGCATGTTCATAGAACAATCTAGAAAGTGAAGAAACTATAATTTAATAGACTTAGTTAATTTGAACCACTTGAGAAGACATCAGGTTCCCCACTCAGCTCAAACCCCACAATAAATTACACATGGGTCAAAATTTTAAATGTAAAAAATGAAACCATTAAAGTTCTCAGAGAAAATTCAGGTGAGCACGGAATTACAAGATGAGAAGCCGTCTTTCTACACATGGTGCCAGAGACGGAAGCCACAGGCCAATGTTGTTTTATTTGAACATCACAGGGAAAGTAAACTTCTGTATGTCTAAAGAAAAAAAGAAAGAAAAAAGAAAAACAAAATGAAAGATGATACACTGAGAAAAATGCGTACTACCTGCTACATCAACAGCTCTGATAACCTGTATGAATGATTCTTATTTTGAATGAACTTACAATAAGAAAGTGGATAAAGGATAGGAATTCACGAGAGACTAAATGGCAGTAAATGAAAGACAGTTGTACAGTCATCAAATAGGTGTCTACAAAATTAAGATACGATGTCAATTTTTTATATCAAATCACCACATTTTGGGGGTGTTGTTTGTTTGTGGGGAGGCTGGTGCAAGCTGGGCATGTGTGTCAAGGACTCTCGTTGGACTTTGGGAGGGGAAGATGTAAGCTTTCTGCCAAGCAGTTTGGCAGTCTGTCTCAAAATCTTTAAAAGAGCTCCTTCTTTGATTCTGGTGATTCTGTTTCTAGGAATGTATCCCAAGGCAACAGTTAAACTTGCAGCCAGAGACTCCTGTGCAAGGATGTTCACCACCATGTTATTTATAAAGGGGAGCGTTTGGAGGCCATTGGAACACCCATTCGTGGGAATGACTCACTGCGAGGCCCGAGTGCAGCGGGGCCTTGGGAACAGTTCTGGAGGATGCTTAGTCACACGGGAACTTCATGATCTAGGGCTAAATGGAGAAGGCAGGAAGATGGGGGGCTGGAGCGAGAGGCAGAGGAGGCCCGTGCGGAAGAGGCGGGGGCCAGTGTGCGCTCAGGAGGCAGCAGGAGCTGGGTGTGTTAGAGAACGGCTCGTCCTCGTTTTTTGTTCACGTTGCTTTCCGTGAATTTTGATGGAGCAGACACTGGGTACAAGGTGCTACCATTCAGGCTGTGTTTGGAGAAGACGGAGAGAAGGTTTGGCTAGACTGTACCAAGAAAGGGGGTGCTAGCACTCTGCAGGCTCTCACTCGGGGTAATAGACCTGACGCTCTGCCTTGTGTCCTTAGCCACCCTGGGAGCTGCTGTGTGTGTGTCCCGTGTCCTCCCCACCCAACCCTCCCACCCCCGCTCCTAGTGTATATGAGGGATCAGGAAATCCAAAACCAAACCACAGAAAACACTTAGGATATGGAATTTTTAAAATTAAAAAAAAGGGATGCAAAACTCTTTAAAGAAAAGATTATGCTCTACTTAAAAACAAATAGATATGTGATATGTGTATATGTGTGTGTGTGTGTAGGGAAAAGACTGGAAAGCAGCATGCCCAAGTGGTATTTCTTTTTAGTGCTGGCAGACTCATGAGAAATCTATTTTTTTTTCTTATGAGCAGCCTGGATTACTTATTAAAAAAAAAAAAAACAACAACCTTATTGCCAGGCAAAGTAGTACATGCATGTCACACCGTCATACCCATGGCTCAAGAGGCTGAGGCAGGAAGATCTCAAGTTCGAGGCCAACCTCAGCAATATAGCAAGGCCCTAAGCAACTTAGACCCTGTCTCATAAAAAAAATATATAAAATGAAAAGGGCTGGGGATGTGGCTTAGTGGTTAAGAGTCTCTGGATTCAACCCCCAGTTTGAAAAAAAAAACCAGCTTTATTGTGGAATAATTGATATATAATTTGCATACACTGAAGGTGCTCAGTTTGATAAGTTTTGACATAGGGTACACCTGTGAGACCAACCCTGCAATTAAGATAGTGTACATATCCATAGCCCCAAAGTTCCTTAGCCTCCTCTATTCTCTCCCTTCATCCCCAGTTCTTCTGCAGGGCAATCCCAGACCCTCCTTTGGTCACTATTCTGATTCAGCATTTCCTAGACTTTTGTTGGAATGGAATCATGCAGTGGTGTTCTCTTTAGCTTCTTTCATTCCAGTCATTTTGCCATTCTTCTAGGGAGCTGGGTGTGTCAACTGTTCATTCCTTCTCATTGCTGAGTAGTATTCCAGTGTATGGATGTAGCACAGTTTTCTCAGTCCAAAGAATGACTTAATAAAAATATCCACCTTTTGAAGCATGCCCCAAGTCTGGCTTGGGTCCTGGGTGTTTGTTCTTTTCCATTTGGTCTTCTCTGGAGATTTGGGGGAGGTTCCCCAGGCCTGACAGTGACCCTGAGAACAGCAGACTGGTAAGCCCAGAGGGTGCATGCACCATCATGAGCCAAACACAGAGCTCTGGCAAGCCTTTGAACTCTTGAGTGCAAATAAGGTGTATCCTCATAACCGGAGCTGTGGTGGCAAGGAGGCTTGGTGCTAGTCAGTAGGCATTTTTGAAGAATTGCCCTTGCACTTGGCCTCCAGCAGAGTTCAAGGTATTGCCAAAAGAGCTTGACCTCTCTCACAGATTGGTGTTGACTCACTTTTGTGTACCTCTCCTGTCCTTGCCTGGCACCATGAATGGCTGGCAGCTCCCTCCCCGACCTCCACCAACAGACCGGCCTCTCGGCCCAGCTGTCATGCTGTGCCCAGCCCCCTGTAGCTCTTGTCCTTCACCCGGGTGGAGCTGACAGTCCTCCTTCCTCTGTTCCTGGGTGATTTTTCACGTCTCCCCTGTTTCCTGGATTAGTAAGAACCCAGAAGCTCCTCCAGGGCTCCAGGTGACCCCGGGGCTCTGGACAGAGTCACGTTCTTCCAACCCCAGGCATCCTGGTCCTTACAGGCAGAGTGGCAGCTGTGGCCTGCTCCCCAACCCCATGCCTTGCCTGGGGGTCCCAGGAGGTACCTCCCACATCTCAGGAGTGAGTCTACCTTGATGCTCTGCTCTAGCCACCTGCCAAGGGCCGCTGCCAGGGCCCAAAGAGAACCCTTAGCTACTTCTGGTCCATGTAGAAAGGGGGCAGCCAGGGGCAGCTCCTCTCCAAGGCTCTGTGTCCCCTCGTCCCTGGGCCTGAGTGTCCTGAGGCTGTGGTGTGATGACCTTATCAACACCATGCATGACAGGTCAGACCTAGGCCTTGGGCCAGGCCAGGCATTGGACACTCCCATCCTGGCTGAGCTCCTTCCTCTCATTATTTCCCTACCCTGCACACCCTGTGCCACCCCTTCACCAGAGCTACTTGTCCTTGCAGTGACTATGTCCGTGAGTAGGGCACTGATCTGGGGGCCTAGGTCGGCTCCAGACCATACACACCTGCCACTGGGCACCTGCTGGCTCTGGGCACTGCCCTCTAGGGGCTGAGGCCCTGTGGTGGGAGCAGCCTCCTCTTTCTCCTCTCCCTGGGGCCCTAGATGCCTGGAATGACCCAGGGGCTGGGGGTTGCTGCACATGGTCTGCCCATGGAGAGCTGCTGATCGCACCTGTGCGCAGAGCCTCGGTCCTCAGGCATCTGCTCAAGCCCTTGGCCCAGTGGAAACACCAGGGGAGGGGCCTTTGGTGAGGGCCCTCGTCGTGGACACCAGCGTGTAAAGTCAGCTCTGTGAACCTGGGAACCGGCCCCCGAGGAGGTGGGGGTCTGGGGCTGGACGGGGCCAGGACTCCTCTCCTTCTCGCAGGGGTTCCTAGTTTTTGAAATATCTACCTTGGGGGATGGAAATGAGCAGTCAGCTGGCCTGGCCAGCATCCAGCCGGGTAACCTTAGAGTCACCACCAGCGGGGATCAGACTCAGCTTATGTAACCCGAGGGCCAGGTGTGGGTGAGCCCGGAGCTGCAGGGGGAAGCTCCTGTGGGGCTCGGCCCTCCCGGTCCCCATGTGATGGTGCTGTCCCCTTGCCTGCATCATGGCTGGGGTGCAGCCGGAAGAGAGCTGGGAGGCTGCTGCTTAGCTTGGTGGGGGCCTGGCCTGGGGTGGGGTGGGCGGGCCCTGACAGGTGTCTCAGTGGCTCCTTCCCGTGGCTGAGGACACCCAGTGGTGTAGTAACTCCTGTGTATGCACAGTGGCTTCTGTGCGCCACGTGGGCATGACATCCTTGTCTCCGTGGAAACCTGCTCTGGGTTGCTTCACCTGGGGTAGAGGCGCCCAGGTGACCGGAGTAGATTTTGGTGCCGCTGGCTGAGGAGGTGAGGCTGAGCCTGGCCCTGGAGAAGCCTGACCGGAGTCATTTCACAGAAGCGTCCCCCGGGGGCACTTTGGCTCCCGCCTCCTGGCCCTGGCCTGGCTCCTGACCACGAGTGGGGCACATGGCAAGCTGGTCAGACCACACAGTCAGGTGGTGAGGAAAGCCTGTGTCAAAGAGATGACTTCTTTGTTTTTGTTTTTTGTACCAGGGATTGAACCCGGGTGCTGAACCACTGAGCCGCATCCTCAGCCCTTGTTTTATATTTTATTTAGAGACCAGGTCTCACTGAGTTGTTTAGGGCCTCGCTAAGTTGCTGAGGCTGGCTCTGAACTTGCAATCCTCCTGCTTCAGCCTCCCGAGCCGCTGGGATCACAGGCGTGCGCCACCACAGCCCGGGGTTCCATCCCTGGTACCCAGGACAACAGCAGCAGATCTCAGAAGCAGCCCTGCGAGATGGGTTTTGCTGGTGTGTTTGTTCTGAGGGTCATGGAGGCTCAGAGCATGTCGGTAACTTGTCCCTCCCCGTGCATTGGTTAGGGCTTTCTGCCCCTCAACACCTCGGTTTCTCCTTGAATGCACAGACCCACCTTTGGAGGGAGGTGTGGCCTTTAGTGACTAAGGGAGCAGTCCGTGAGAGCCTGTCTGCCTGACTGCATGCCCGTGGCCTGCGCCCTCAGCCCTGCCTCAGGTGCTCCACGGGCTCTCTGCAGTCCAGTCAGAGCATGTCTTGTGTCTGACCACTCTACATCAGCCCCTTCCCACACTCTCTGCAGGGTCCAGCCTTGGCCCTCCCTGTTCTCCAAACACACCATGCACTGCAGGCCTCCTGCAGGCCTCTCTGCCTGGGGCTGCCCACGGGGCCCACTGGGCCTACCGCCTGCCAGCCACCTGGAGGAAGGTTGGCCGGACTCTTCTCCCTCTGTCACCTCCTGGACAAAAGTGACTGTCCCATGGCTGCTTCCCCTCTAGTGCTCCATTCCTACCTGTCACAAGTGAGTTACACGTGGTCTGCCTCCCCCACAGACTGGCTTCTTGAGGGTGGGGATCACTACACCTCAGGTCCTGGAGACATGCAGAAGGAGGACATACAATAGGTGCTCAGTAGACTGTTTCTGCATCTGGTTGAGTGGAACTGTGAAGACGCAAACTCTCTGTTCCCTTCTGATCTGGTGCTTTTGTGTCTGGGAACTTTGGCAACATTCTCAGACTTCTCCGCGTGCTCAGATGAGTCTCGATGGTGAAGAGGAATCAGGGCTTCTGTTGAAGCCTGGGGTTGAGCTCTGCCATGGTGAACTCTGAGCCTAAGGCTGGGTGTCTGAGTGAGTTCAACATTTGGGCTCATCTACCAGTGTGATTTGGTGGAGGTGGCCATAGGCCTCAAAGCTGCCTCCAGATCCACCGTCAGGGACTGGCTGCTCCCTGGTGCCCATGGGTGCCTTGCAGCCATTCTCTGGGCCCTGCTTCTGGGTGCCTCAGCGTGAGTCAGAGCATGTGCAGCGTGGGCTTGTGCAGGTGGCAGGGAGCCCAGAATTAGCTCAGCTGCACTTGAGCAGGACTGCCGTGGGGAGGGGAGGCTGGGCCAGGCACAGCCCTGAGCTGTGGGGGAGACCAGCTCTCAGGACCCACCACGGGTACCAGGGTGTGCCGGGAAAGCCCACCTTGTGCCTGGCGCATGCCCAGTTGTAGATGAGCAGCGGGCCAACGGAGCAGATTTCATGTAGCCAACTGAGACAGGTTGGGTGCCGGCCAGGCCTGGCCAGGTCGGCCCAGGCGTGGGCAGGGAGGTGTGGGCATCACCGTGCTCAAGTGCTCATGGTCTGGCAGGCTTGGCCAGCTCAGGGTCTTTGCTTGGTCATAGCACACAGTCAGGCAGACTCTGCCTCACCTAAGCCAGGCCAGCACCCTCTGGTGGGCCCCGCCCCCATGTGGCATTCTCCTGCACTTTGCAGAAAGTCCCTTTGTTTTCAAATGGAGAGAATTATTAGCACAGGTACTTAAGTAGATTGCAAAATGTGTTATTCTTCCTGGCACTTTTTCCTGCTTGTCCCTGTCTGTGGCACAGGTGTGTTGCCAAGGATGCCAATGGTCGTCATCTGAGAAAACAGGGAAGTAACCCTTGTCACCCCGCCAGTCGTCAGGACAAAACACAAGGGCCGGCTCCATGCCTTCCGGGGGCGTGGAGGGGCCTGGCACTGGTGAGGCCACGAGTGAGTCAGCTGGATGGCACGGTGAGAGAGTTCATCACAAGTGTGTCGGTGTTCTAGAAAAAAGACGCTTCTAAAGGTTCTGGTATGCGATTGGAGCGTGTGGTGCTACCTCGGGTGGTTCCTGTTGCCATGAGAGACCCCTGGAGAGCACAGCGATTGGTGGGCTGAGGGTTCTGGGGGTTCATTCATGGGAACAGAGCAGTTTGGAAGAAAGCAGAGCCTTCATGGTTCTCAGGGTATACCCAGCCTGGATGCTGAGCCAGGCGCTCTCTGCCGTGGTGCCCTGGTCTGGCGGTCACGGGCGTATGGGTTCAGGAGGCCACGGTGGACTGGCTCTAGCTTTGCCGAGTGGACCCAGTGGGCGACTTGGCCCAGCCTGTCCTGCAGGGGCCGTCTCTTCCTGCCCTGGCACCCACAGTTTAGATCTGGCCTCTTCATTGATCCGTGGACAGGGGAGGATGTTAGCAGAGGTGGACGGGGAACATTTGGACCCTGCACAGGAAGCAGGCGTTGTCATCCATGAGAGCTGGAGCTCAGGGAGAGTGCTTCCGTGGGCCTTGTCCCTCCAGTGCCTGACATGCTGCTTGCACATGGAGGCCCCTCAAGAAAGCTCTGCTCGCCACCCTTCTCATGGGGCCAGGCCCCAGGAGCTGTTGTGTCAGGGACCCTCCCCCCAGTCCAGAAAAACCTTCTCATCTGTTTTTTTTTAAAATTTTTTAGTCGTAGTTGGACACAGTACCTCCATTTTATTTCTTTATTTTTTTTATGATGCTGAGGATCGAACCCAAGCCTCGCACAAGCTAGGCGAGCGCTCTACTGCTGAGCTACAGTCGCCCCCCCCCCCCATTCTTTTCAAAGCACGGTGTGTATCTAAGGTCTTGTTTGACCCCATGGTGTCCGCAGTGAGGTGGGCAAATCCTGTTTGAAGGATGAGATGCCTGAGGCCCTGGAGGCAGAAGGGATGTGCCTGTGCTGGGGACAGAGTCTCAGGCATGGGGTTCCCCTCCCTCAGGCTCAGCACCTTGCCCAGGGCCTGCTGCTCACTCCTGCCTGGCACTGTCCCACCAGGAGAGCTGCCTGCACCCTCTCAACCTTTCTTTGAAAATCAAATTTTTTTTCAGATTTTTCTGATTCTCTGTGCCCAGCGAGTGCCTTGGAACCCGAGCCTCAAAGGTAATTCCAGGCACCTTTGAGCTAAGCTTTATCTGCATCGTTTCTTCCATTCCTCCTGCCAACTGTGAGGGTAGGAACGGTGATTAGCTCCTTAATAGGCCCTTGCTGAGGTCACCCTACAGAAAGGCAAACAGACCTAGGTCTCCTGGCTCTGGCAGCAGGTGTCGGGTGGGGACACCTTAGGTCTGACCCTCGGACCCTCAAGGCTGCTCCTTGTTTGGGGGGTGAGAATGGCTGTCATTGTGGGCAGAGCTGGCTTGGGTTTCGTGGGTCCTTGGAACAGAGGTTTTGGGAATTTCTCAGAATGCATTTCCAGAGAAGGTGCTGCAGTCCGTTCTCCTCGGAGAGCATGTGAGGTGGCCTGACTGGCAAGGGGTTTCTGAAATCTGCTTCCTGCAAGTGGGAGGTGCTGGAGTGGGGCTGGGGAAGGAGCTGAGGTGGAAAGAACACAAATTGGAGGGGAGGGATTGGAAGGATCGTCTAGGGGGTTGTGGAGGTCAGCAGGTGTCACTGTGAAGGAGGCATGCACAAGTTTCCTCCCTCAGGATTAAATTCCCCCTTTCGAAAGCTGCTTCAGCCCTGCCCCCTACTCCTTCATCGTTGACTTCCCCAGCCCTATTGCTGGCCCTCTGCCCCTCCCACTGCTGGGCTTTGTGACTGGGGTCAGGCTCTGTGAGTTCACAGGTGGAAAGGGAGCCAGAAGAAAGAGCAACGTGGCCAGGTGGCTCAGGGTGTGCTCACAGATGGCACGTTCAGTGCCAGGTCCCTGCTCCCCAGGGAGGCATTGCCAGTCTTGGAGTCGGGTTTCAGTGGGCCTTAGAGCTGCAGGTAGGTCAGCAGGAATGTGCTGGAGGGAGGAAATGCCATTGGCCAGCCTGTGCACACGTCCTGCAGCCAGACAGCACCTGGAGTGCACTTCCAGGTTTCAGGAGCAGGGGTTTGATGACAGTTGCTTGGGTCCACATTTCGTGGAAAGATCAAGAACCTCCTCTGAGATCTTTCATCCAATAATCGTGGCTGGCTGCTTTCTCAGACACAGAATAAGGATTTTTCCACACCTGCCCACTTCTTGTAAGCTAGAGCAGTTACATGCAAATCAGAAGAAAATTGAACCAAAATAAAATCTTCTGAACAAATAAGTACCCCTGGAGGAGGAAATCTAATGAAAATATTAGACCAGAAGCTTAAGAATCTGCTGCTGCTTTCTGGGGCTTGGGAATTTCATGGCGTTGCAGAAACCTGACTCTGAAATTTCCTGACAGCTTTCTGCCAGACTCCTGAATCTTCATGGGAGAGTTCTCCAGGGCACCTCCTCCAAGGGAGTTCAGCTTCTGAGATGCTGATTCACTGCGTGAGGCTTAAAATCAGGACACATTTATGCATTCTGTTACTGTGTGCTTGCAGGAAGTGCTTAAGCGTAGGGTTGGGCAAGCCATGTCTTGGACAGGGAGCTCTTTCTGTGTGTAGCCCTCTGAACCTTTAGGATTATTCTGGCTCATTATACAAATGAATATAGGATCTCACTTCAGGCTGAGAAAATAGGTGAGGTATTAATGAAATTCATCTTGGTACATGTGGATTTCAAGTGGAAATTGCGAGGCTCAGTCTACTTCTCAAGTGCAGGTTCCAGCCTTTGTAGATTCTGAATGTTGTTGTATCACCACCGAGGGAGGCAACACCAGAGAGAGGAAGATCATTGGCCGGTGAGCCACCTTGGAAACCCACGTCCTGGTCTGTTGTGCAGGACAAGTGCCAGCTTGTACCAGGAAGGTCAGGGACAGCCCTTTGAGGTATTTATCTGACTGATAGGCATTCAGAGCAAGAGGCTGAGTTGGCTTTGGGTTTTTATTTGGGCTGATAAAATCTTCCTGCTGCTTGTAAGCTGTTAGGTTTACAGGGCCTTTGCAGGCTACAGGGTGAGAGAAGCTGTGGAATCACCTAGCTGCATAGCCAGAGGGACTGCTGGCCTCTCCCCAACCTGGATCTTTCCTTGTGATGCCAGAGGTGGGCATTTGCTAGAAAACACCCTGTTGGAAGATTGACTTGTGAATTAGCCAGCTTTCTCTTACTGTAACAAATACCTGAGTTGATCATCTTACAAAGAGAAAAGGTTTAGCAGTTTGGGAGGTTTCAGTCCAAGATTTGTTGGTTCCATTGCTTTGGGGGTTTTGATAAGGCAGCACATCATGGCAGGGGTACTTGGTAGAGGAAGCCTGTTCACCTCTTAGCTGGGTACAGAAAAGAGATGAAGAGACCAGGATCACACAGTCTCCTTCAAGGGCACACCCCTGGTGATTTCACACCAGGCCTCACCTCTTAAAGTTTCTGCTGTCTCCCAGCAGTGCCAGCCTGGGAGCTAAGCCTTTCACATGTGGGCCTTGGGGGTTCATTTACGATCCAAACTGTAGCAACTTGGAACAGTGTTTGTAGGAGAGGTAGTACGTGACCTGTTCCTGCCCCAGAGCTGAGAATTTGTAAATGTCTTGAAGAGACCTGAGGTGGCCTCTGAATTCTCCAGGCCCCACATTTGGGACCTTCTGTCCTTGTGGCTAGTTTCCCATCCACTGGTTGCAGCTTTGGACATGGAAGGAGCTCCAGGGTATTGCCAGTTCCTGCTGCAGCTGTGGCTGGACTTGGCCAGAAGAGCCATGGGAGGAGGTCCTTCACCCTGATCTGCAAAACTGCATGTTTCCACCTGGCTCCGAGATGAGAGCTGGCCTCCCGCCCCCATGGGCTTATCTGGAGGTACCTTGTCACATTTGCACAGGTGTTCAGCAGGTGTCACATTTTCTGCTTTAAGAGAAACTTCCCCCATGTCTTCTTGTGGTCTTGGGGTGTGTGGTTCATTTTGACAGTCCCTTCTTCACAGCAGCCAGAGTCACCTGTTAAAATGTACTCCGACTTCCAACCCCAGACACTTGGAGTAATGAATACTGGATTTGTTCTCTTCTCCTGCACAAGTACGACATTGGATAAAATACACGAAGCAACAGTTTTCAAGAACAGAACACTGCTCGGCGCGGGTCTTGGAGGCTACTAGAAGCACGTGAGGCGAGCTTCACATTTGCCCTGGATTTCTCTCTGGGATTATCTTCAAGACCAAGGCACAGGGGAAGCAGAGACTGCCAGAGGGCTGAGCAGAGGAAACAGATCAGAACAGGGGTTGCCGGGGCAGCTGGCATTTGTGGAGAAGAGTATACTTGAGAAATATTTGGAGTTTCCACCTGAAGCCTTGTGTACACACCAAGCTGCATTTACACACAGGAAGACGCTTAGAAACTGGTCAGGATACTGGGCAGGGCAGGAGGGTAGGGAGCTGGACAGAGGATCTGTTGGTTGCACCGTCACAGTGCTGGGAGGTCTGACCTGCTAGGGTGAGGAGACCTGAGTGAACACCTTGTTTCCTTGAAACCTCAGAAAGGCCACACCTTAGGAGTAGGATTAGGAACTTGAAATCCCCATAACAAAACCTTATTAGGACCAAGATGCTATGCCAGTCATCTTGCTGTCTGCCTGGGTACAACTCACCACACTCCAGTCAAAGTATTACCCTGCAATGTCCAGCATACGATCAAAGAATCCTAGACATGAGAACAGTGTGACAGTAACACAGAAAAAGGTCAAAAGATACAAACTCAAACACAGCGAATGAACAGATGGTTAGAAATTTCAGCTCAGAAATGGAAGATTAAGAAACAACCAAATGGAAATTCCAGAATTGGAAAATACAATATCTGAAATGAAATATTCACTGGATGGATCTCAGTTGGGACGCTGGCAGTAAACTTACAGACAGACCAATGGAAACCGTTCAAACTGAAGCACAGAGTGAAAGAATGCTGGAAAAGCAATGAACAGAGCCACTGTGATGTAGGAGAGCTAGTAACAGTAGTCTAACAGGTGTCTAATTATACCAGAAGACAAGAGAACGGGATTGGGGTAGAAAAGTACTTGAGGAATTTCCCCTAAACTTGATGAAACAACAATAACAATGAAAAACTCAGTCTTTCAGACCCCAGAATTTCAAGGAACTCCAAGCAGGGTAAACCACCCCCAAATCCACACCTAGGTACATCAGAATTAAATTGCTGAAAATGAGGATAAAAATGAAATATTAAAGCAGCCAGAAGAAAAGGCACATGACATGTCAGAGAATAAAAGTAAAGATACACTTGGCTTCTAATCAAAAAATAGCACACTAGAAAACATGGGACAGCAGCCTTGAAGTTCTGGGAAAATATGTTTCAAAAATAGCTGGGCTCAGTGGTGCATGCCTGTAATCCCAGCAGCTCCGGAGGCTGAGACAGGAGGATTGTGAGTTCAAAGCCAGCCTCAGCAATAGTGAGGTGCTAAATAACTCATGAGACCCTGTCTTTAAATAAAATATAGAATAGGGCTGGGGATGTGGCCAGTGGCCGAATGCCTTGAGTTCAATCCCCGGGAGCCAAAAAAAAAAAAAAAAATGTGTGAAGCAGGAACTTTCATATTGACAAATTGTTTCCTGCAGATCTTCAGTATAAGAACCACTAAAGGAAAATCTTTGGGCTGAGGGAAATGCCACCAGACAGAACATGGAATCATATGAAGGAATGGAAAGTTCCAGAAATGGGAAATAATACGGTAGCTATAAAATAATTTATTTTTTTTACCTTAAAATTTCTTTAAAAGATACCAGTCATTCAAGGCAAAAATAAAAACAGTTTATTGTGCAATTTCTAATATATGTAGCAGTTAAATATACAATAAAGGACAGGGGTAAGGTCAGTGGAAGTACACAGATCAACAGTAGAAAAACATCAATGAAAACCGAAGTCAGTTCTTTAAAAAGATCAACAGAATTGATTAAACCCCTACGACTAATCAAGAAAAAGAGAGCAGAAACTACTTTATGTCAATAAATACCACAAATGAGAAGAAATGGGGATAAGTTTCTTAAAAAATGAATTATTGAAATTGATTCAAGGATTTGAATAACTATTAGATTTGATTTTTTTTAAAATCAATTTTGTAGTTCAGAACTTTCTCACAAAGAAAACTCAAGGTCCAAGTGGCTTCCCTGGTGAATTTTAAGAGAGAGACTTATACAAAATTTTTCACAGAGGAGGAGGAAACCGCTTCCCAAATAATTTAAGTCTTTAAAAATTATTTTATAAATTTAAATGTAACACAGCTAATAATTTTAATTAGCATAATCACAATTTTTTAAAAAAGGAAAAGAAGTTATAGAACAAGATTTCTCACGAGCTTAGGAGCATTAAAAAAAACCCCACAATACTTGCACATAAAATATAGCAATATATAAAAAGAACAAAATATCTCTTGACCAAGTAGTATTTATCTCAGGAATGAAACAGTTTAATATGCAAAGTGAGTGAGTTAAATTAATTTCATTAATTGAATAAAAAATAAAATTCTATGATCTCTGCAGTAGGTGCAAAAAAGCATTTGACAGAATTGGAAACCTGTTTATGACTAAAGATTCTCAGCAATCTAAAAATAGGAGGAGGATTCCTCAACCTGTCAAAGTTCACCTTCCAGCAACTCACAGCTAAAATCATTCTAAACAGCAAAAAGAAAAAGGCTTAAAGTAAGGAAAGAATAAAATTGTCTTCATTTGTAAAAGATCTAATTCCAGGTCCCACAGTGCCTCTTATTCTAGGTGGGACCACATGGATGCTTCAAACTGTGGATAGTACCAAGCCCTACATATACCATGTTATTTCCCATACATATGTATCTATGATAAGGTTTAATTTGTAAATTAGGAACAGTAAGAGATTAGTAACCACAATTTACTGTAGATCTCGGTAAGCTCATTGTATGAATTCTTTCCTTATTAAGTCAAGAACTTTGAACTTTTCATTTAAAGGAAGCAGTTTACCACTTTCTTGGGCATATCTGAATTGTCATGCTTTGGGACCATAGTTAAATAGAATAAGGGTTGTATGAGTATAATCTCTAATACCACAGCAGTCTGTCTGATAACCAAGACGGATACTAATTGACGATCGAGTGTGTAGCATATACACCATGGATAACACTGGAAAGGATGATTCATGTCCTGAGTGGGCTGGAGCAGGATAGTGCAGAATTTCATCACTCTCCTCAGAATGGCACACAATTTAAAACTTCTGAGTTATTTGTTTCAGGAATTATCCATTTCATATTTTGGGGCCACTGTGGCCCTATAGGTAACTGAAACCATGGGAATAAAAGTTGGATAAGGGAGGACTACTGTAATCTACAAAAATGCTGCAAGAAGTAAGTGAATCTGGAGAAAAGCATAGGCTACGTGGTCCATGTGTGAGGGCTCATTGTGTTTCTGTACACCAGCAGGAATATGAACATGAAATTAATATAGAAGTCACATTGTGCTAGCCCGCTGTTCAGAACCCTAGGATATAGCATCCTCCTTGACCCAGAATCAAATCTGAAGTCTTGTTCCAGTGCTCTGAGGCCCTCTTTGGAGTCACCCTCCTCTCTGTCTCCCTTCAGAGCACAAGAATGAGAACTTTGATCTCACTTTCTCCCCCTGCTCTGCTGTTTTGGGGCCTTGGAGTTTACTCTTCTTGTTTGTCTGCACATTCTCCCCCGACATATACCATGACTCGACCCTCAGTTCCTCCAGCTCTGCTCACCCACCCCTTCTCTTCTATAAATCAGTGCCTCTGTTTACCTTGGTTTGGGTGTGTGGTTGGCTGGTTTGTGGCTCGGTTTTGTTTACAGTGCTGGGATTGAACTCAGGGCCTGTGGATGTTGGGGAAGTGCTTTACCACTGAGCTACACCCCCAGACCTAGCTTGCTTGTTAGTGTTTAAGCCCTCACCTCTGCGGGGCACCTTGGATATCTGTTTATTCTCTGTCTCCCTTCAAAGCACAAGAAGGAGAATTTTGTCTTTTGTGGTTGATCAGTGCTGAATCTGCAGTGCCTACAACTTAGTGGTAGAAAATAGATGTTTGTTTTATGAACTATTAAAAGCCACATGAAGTGCCCATAGGAACAATCTGGGGGTAAACCTACAGAAATAAAAGTACTTGGCATGGTAGGATTTAGGTTTGCTTTTTTCTTTTTTAAAAATCTGTGTAATTTTACCATAAAAGAAAATTTTCATCTAAAAATTCTGACATCACCAGGTACGGTGGCGCACACCTGTCATCCCAGCAGCTCAGGAGGCTGAGGCAGAAGAATCACAAGTTCAAATCCAGCCTCAGCAACTTAGTGAGGCCTTAAGCACCTTAGCAAGACCTTGTCTCAAAATGAAAAGGGCTGAGGATGTGGCTCAGGGTTAAGTGACCCTGGATTCAAACCCTGGTACCAAAAAAGAAAAAAGAAAAAGAAAAGAAAAAAGGCTGGGGTGTATCTCAGTGGTAGAGCATTTGCCTAGCATCATATGTAAGGCCCTGGGTTCAATCCCCATTCTGCAAGTGAATGAATGAATGAATGGATCCCACTGTCCTGCTGAGCCGGAGGCAGCACAAAGCACATGTGTAAGAGTGTCACAGAGGCACCCATCGTTTGCAAGGCACACCATCTTTCTGCAAAGTACTTTCCTAGATATTACCACAGGGGCTCTGCAGAGGGCCCAGTGAGCTATAAGTGGATAGGATGGTGAGTTGGAGAGAGCTGGTTACCGGCCCAGGGCTACTCAGACAAGCTATAGCCAGGAGTCCTGTCTTTCCATTGCATCCCATGTTGGGAAACCGTCCCGTGATGGTTTTGCATGGGATCTGTCGGCAAGACAACCCCCAGATTCTGATTTTTATGAGATTCAACATGCTGTTCTGCTTTGTGCACACATGCTTAGGGTGGTGGGTCAAGGAAGAAGACTTTTCTGTTAGCTTCTCAGGATCTGTTTGGGAAGCAGGACCTGTGGGGATAGAGACTGGAACTAGCCCAGCATCAGTCAGGCCTGCGATGGTTATGCATATGAGGAGACCAAGGAAGGGCCCTGCTGGTCCTGGGACCGAGGGCCCCATAGACCCCAACTGCGGGGCTCCAGAATGTGGGTTGGCGAGGAGAGCACGGGGAGTTCATGCACGGGTGATTCTGCTGGGGCCCATTTCATGTCACGTAAACTGCCTGGATGGCCTGGGGGCCCACGCAGGTAAATAGAGGGTCCCCCTCCCTCCCCTGCTTTCTGCATTTGAAATTCTTTTTAATAAACTCTCATTGCTGGGTGAAAAGAGTGGACATTCATATGCAGTATCTCCTTGGACCTTCAAAATGGGCAAGAAAATAAAACCCATCATGTCCATCTCTTCTGATAAAGAAAGAATTATGGCATTGGTTTCCCAAGCTCAATCCCATATTAGGTGGTACCGTTGGGACAGGGATCCAGGTCTTCAAACTCCAAGGCATGGTTGGAGCAGTGGGTAGCTCGGTGGTAGAGCGTTTGCCCAGCACGAGGCGAGTGCCGGGTCTCTTGGGGGCTCCAACAGAGGGACTTACGTGGAACAAATCACCTAGGGGAGTGACTGGGACAAAGAGCCGCACTGCCACCATGAGATCATGAGAACATGCTAATTGCAGTCAGAGGTTTCCTGCAGATTTGTTCCAAGGCAAGGAATGAATGAGGGTGGACCTGGAGCAGGAAAGGGGGAGGAAAAGGAGCTCACGGCAGGGTGCCTGGGAGAAGCGGGCATGTCGGTTCTGTACCATTTTGCTCTCAGGTCTGATGTCCAGGTGGGGCCCGTGTTTTCACAGCTCTCCCTCTGGGGTTCAGTTTACCTTGTCCTCACAGGGTCTGGGGCTGACTGACGGGAGCCCTGAGTATCACTGACACTGGAATGAGAGTGGCCCAGGGTTCCCTTACATGAGGCTTTGCCTCTGGTTTGCAGATGTCATTCTGGGCACCGAGTGCCCAGGGGATCTGCCAGTGATCAGACCAAGGAGCCTCCTCAGATGCAGGTTTAAGAAAGCAGGATGACCACAGCAGCAATTCTTGGGACTTTAGCATTTTGCTGCACTGGGGCTGAAGGATGAGGTTGGAAAGGATGATGTTGTTCTTCATAATTTAGTGTCACATGAGAAATAAAAACATTATGATGACGACCCACTTGGAGAGCCATTAGAGTGGGTGAGGCATGTGAAGAGTGCTCAGTGGACTCTGAGTTTGGGGTTAATCAGAATGTCGAGGATGTTCGTCATTGGCATATTTGTGCTCTAGGAAAAGAAAAGTATTCCTTGATTTACGTGTTTGCGGTAGTTCAAAACGGAAATGTGGCTTCTTTCCACAGGTGGAATTATTTAACAGAGTCAAGCCTGATGTCCGCTCTTATGCCTCACTGAGACTGAAGAAGACTCCTTTGTTTTTGTTTTCCCCCTAGATGAGGTTTTTCTGAGCAGGAGTGGGGAACAAAGTGGATCTTAAAATCAGGGAATTCTTACAAGTGAAGTGTCCTGGAAGTGGGCTTTTGGCAGGCGTGGGACGGCTGGTCCCTCGGTCTACCCAGGTCCGCCCATGAGCTCTCGGTGATGGAGTGAGCAAGCCCCACCACGTAATCCTTGCAGTGAGCCTTGCCGTGGTTTCAGTGTGATTGGAGGGTGTCTTCCAAGAGTTCACGAGCTGGCAGCTTGGTCCTCAGTGTAGTGATGTTAGGGGAGGCCTTGGGACCTTTAAGAGGCGGGGCTTGGTACAAGGTAGTTAGGTCATTGGGGAGGCTGCCCTTGCCCTTGGAAGCAATTTGGTAGTTCTCATGGGGTCTAGGTGAGTTCTCATGAGAATGGGTTGTTATGAAAGAGCAAGAGTAGCCCCTCCTCACTCTCTGGATTCCTTTCTCACCATGTGATCCATCCATCCATCTCTCTCTCTCTCTCTCATGTTCCCACTGTGAAGCCATCCACCATGAGGCCCTCATCAGACATAGAACAAGTGGGGTCATCTGATCTTGGACCTTCAGCCAATTAAATAAGTCTCTCTATATATTGCCTAGCCTCAGGTATTTTGTTATAGGAATAGAAAACTGGGTTGCACGAATCTGCATAGCACCAGTGTAAGCTGAAGCCAGGATGAGCTCCTTGTGGCTTCAGGAAGGAGGGTGTTGGCTCTGCCCCAGGGCTTAGAGGAATTGAGCTCTTCCCTAGGCCTCTGCATCACTGAGATTAAGTTTCTGAAGGGAGTAAGGCTGTCCTCATCCCCATGACCAATGGGAGTCAGCACTCAGACCATGGGAGTGCAGGTCGCCCTCACCTAGTGCCATATGGGGTCTGGAGGGTGCCAGTGCAGCTCTCCAGAGGCCCCCACCCCCCACAAGAGGATGCTGAGCTTCTGAGGTGAGAGAACACTGAACACTGGTTGTAGACGCTGGGCTATTGAGTCCATTTTCCTAACGATATCCAAGAACCTTGGGGTCATGTTTCCTAGGCTCCTTTGTTTGCCTTGGACCAATGGCCTGTGGGTTGGGATATATCCTCTGGATGAGGAGGTGACTAGAGCCTAGAATACTGATCCCATAGGGGAGGGGTGACTCAGGGTCTCAGCGTTCAGGCAGGCTGGCAATTTCTGAGATCTGGCCTTCTCAGGGTCCTTCTGCCTAGGGAGGAGACCCCTAGCTAGTACAGGACCCTTGGTCCTTCTGACCCTTTCCTCCAACTTGAGGGATGGTCAGGCACTGTCAGGATCCAGTGATGTCTGCTTATGCTTGTTTAGAACTGCTTAGAAACCTGGAGTCTGCTTTGTGGATTCAGGTTGGATTCATCCACTCTGAAGACCAGAGCACCGGAGCCTGCTGTTCCCAAGACCCTTCCTGGCACCCACACGCTCAGGAAGCCCATTGATGGTTGTAGATGGCGTGTGAGGCCTGACTGAGTCCTCAAGTGAAGTCTTGGTCCTGTCTTTGGGGAGGTTCTTTTTCAATTTTATTTTCCTGGTTGGGAGTTAGGGGCACCACCTGCCTTCTCCCTGGGCTTGATTCTGGGCCTTGAAGGCCAGAGGAGGTGTGAAGGCGGATGGGGACCCCTCCACCATAGGCTGGGGATGCTCTGAGAGAGGAGAGAGCCCACTCCTGTGTCCATGGCTACATCTGTCCTGCCTCCTGTCATTGACGATGATGTATCCCTTGTGTCACAAGGGTCGACACCTAAATCTCATTGCAGAACCAGGTGTAGTGGTATGTGCCTGTAGTCCCAGCTACCTGGGAGGCTGAGGCAGGAGGATCACTGAGCCCACGAGTTCAAGTGCAGCCTGGGAAATATAACAAATCAAAATCTAGTCTCGTCACATACTGTTCTCAGGTCATGCTGTAGGGTTGGTGGCCTCCCCAGCCACCCCAGGAATTCCATTTGAGGTCCTTGGAACTTCTAACTGGCATTTTTTGACCATTCCAGCACAGGGGCTCATCCATTGTTGAGGTCTCACTTTCCCAGCTTGGGTCCAGTCGTGCCCTGTCGGGCCCTGATTTGTTCCTCCCCTTCTGTCCATGCCCCACTGTGTCACCTGGCCCTCAGGTTCATGCACAACCTATGTGGCTGGGCACAGCTCCTCCTCAGCAAACCATTGTTCACACATATTATTACTGAGTCACGTGATGTACACCCAGACTGGGTCCACCCATTTTGCCCATTCTGGTCTCAGATTCTGGACTCCAATAAAGAGGCCTACCCTTGAGTATTATGTCTGTTTCATGACCTAGGACTTTGAGAAGATGCAAAAGGATTCCTTGAGAACTGCAGACCCCGTAGTCTGATGTGACATCTCCGTGTGAGTGTCCTGTACAAGGTGCTCTGTGGGATGTGCTGTCAGCCCACAGCCCCTGCTCTGAGGCACTTGTGCTTTGGGGTGAGCAGGCACCTGCTGATGGGACAGGACCCTCAGGCCACACGGACTGGCCTCCTGGGATTTCTGCCCTGCCCTCCAGGCCTCTGAGCACTGAACCAAGGAAGGGAGTCATCAGACTAGGATCAGGGTTCTCCCAAGAGCTGGCAAACCTTTGGTGAGAACTAAAATCCTCAGTCCCCTTGTGTAGTGCTGACAGCCTCCTGGCCTCAGCAGGGCCTCCAGAGCACCATTGTGGTCAAGATGGTCACCTTTTATTAAGCTTACTGCTCTGTGGCCAGTCCCTGTACCAACATATTGGCATTGATTTCTCAACACCGCCAAGAGGGACGGGTCCCTTGTCACAGGTGGAAGAAGTTGCAGAACTTGTCCAAAGTCACTGTGCTCAGAGTGGCAGAACTAAGACGGAAGCCCAGCAGAGCCTAGCCCCTGCCCTATGGCCCTGGTCACTTCCGGCCCAGGTGGAGAGAGGGGTTTGGTGCTCGTTTCTGGGTAACTTGATTCCTTCACTGGCCCCCATCACAGGTAGAACTGGGGACCTTCTCCTTAGCAGCTGAGGCTCTGTCCTGGCAGCCACACCTGCGTCCCTGATTGTCCTCGGTGGCTGGCTTGCTCTGCACAACAAGGCTTCGTGGGGGAGGCTGGATTTCTGCCTGGCTGGGCTTGGGTCCTCACATCCATTTGGGATACGAAGGCAGGATGGCGAGAGTGGGCTTGGTTCTCTTGGGAGGGCTCCCCCTCCATATCTGGGGGAGAGTGGACACCGACAGCAGTGGACACCGACAGCCCACCACCTTCCCCGGCACACGTAGGTGACAGTCGGGCCCTGAGTCCATCTCTGCTCTTTTTCTTGCCCACTCCTCGCTATTCCTTTGGGGAGCCAGGGGAGGGGGGCCTCAGAGCAGGCATTGCTGGGTGGGGCTTATGGGGAGACCAGGGCACCCCCTCACTGAACCTCCAGTCCACGGCTGCCTTCCTGCAGAGACTTCCCCACGCTCAGTCTTGCCCGGGACCCTCCGTCCTTAGGCCTGCTCTGGCCTTTCTGCCTGCTCCTCTCCTTTCCTCCCCAGACCACGTGCTTTTGCTGCCAGGTGCTCAGGTGTCCCCCTGCCTGCACTGCCACCACCATCCTTGTCCCTTCACTGGGCCATCCCATCGGACCTTCAGGACTCAGCTGTTGTCCCAAGCCTAGAGCAATCCCCACCACTGGAGCATCCATTTGCCACCTGTCCCTGTCTGCCATTAGGCCAAGCTGTGTCTTCCTCACATGGCCTTGTGTGATTTATTGTGTCTGGCTCCGTCCCGTGCCACTGGGGTGGAAGGGACAGCAAAGCCCAGGCTGGTCAGGATGGCGCTTGGGGGCTCGGTGGTCTTGCTGGGCTCTGAACCACGTGGGTGCTGCAGGCAGATGCAAGGATGGGCAGACTCAGCTCCAGCAAGTCGACCTGAGCCAGCAGCAGGTGCCTCGGGCCCCAGAGTGTGCTCACTGTGGCCAGGTCAGCAGACTGTGGGTGTGTTCTACCTGGCCAAGGTGCACTCTGGCCCTCCCTCCACTGTCTGAATTTCTGTGACATCTGTCATCTGAGCCCCATATCTGTCACTCATGACACCTCTCTGATGCTTTCATATGGTCCCATCTTACCTCCCCATGATCTTGGGGAAGTGAGAACTGGAAGAGAATGCTCCTTTAGCTGATCCTGTAGTCTTGGTATCTGCATCTTTATTATTATTATTATTTTTTAGTTGTAGATGGACACAATGTCTTTTTTGTTTATTTATTTTTAGGCAGTGCTGAGGATTGAACCCAGTGCCTCACATGTGCGAGTCAAGTGCTCTACCACCAGTGCTCTAGCCACAACCCCAATCCCTTGGTATCTGCATCTTTATAGTAGCTAACCCCAGTCTTGACTAATTATGCATGAATTTCCATTTTTGGAATTTTATTTGGCAAACGCTACAGCCATATCCTCTCTAACTGTGCCAGCTCTGGGGGTTCCTGACTCACCCCATCAATGGTGATTTCAACAAAACCTCAGCTAAGGACAGGGAGGAAAGTAAAAATGTGGCCATGGAAATCTCACAGTAGGCTCCACGGCTCCAAGATCATAGGAGACCATCTCCCTTGAGACCACCTGTCCTGTGCACATGCATTTGATGCATGTCTTCTGAATAATTTGTCAAATGAGGGTGCCATCCAGGGTTGCCTTCTAATTCAGATTTCTGTGAACGGCAGAATACATGATTGATGGGCATCTCTCACCCCTTGTTACTTTTATGAAATGGTACGGAAAAGCAGTCACCAACACTTGACCATATCTCCCATGTTGGATTTGCAAACAAAGGTTAATTTTTCTTCCTTTCTTTTCTCTCTCTCTCTCTGTCTCTCTCTCTCTCTCTCTCTCTCTCTCTCTCCCCCTCCCCCCCATCCCCCCCACCCCCCCCTCATGAAGCATCCCTACTTTACAAATTTAAAATGATCAGAAAAATTGATGCCACATAGAATCTTCTGGGCTTGAATGTTTCAGGCAGACCCCTGATCTTGTGCATACTCCTTGACGTGAATTAGGTTTGCTGCTTCAGAGGACCTGTGATGACTGATTTCTTGAGCATTTGTGTAACACGAAATGTAGGTGCCCAGAGGAGCAAGGCGGATGTATACTGAGCAACACTGCCGTTGTTCTCACATTTAATACCAGGGGGGCAGGGGGCAAAGGGTAGAAGAACTGGTACCTGCAACAGCCTGGACGAATCTCAAAAGCATCACACTTAGTGAAAGAAGCCAGTCCCAAAATGTTACATGCTGTACCATTCCATTTCTGTGACATTATCGAAAAGACAGCTTACAAGTGACAGAAAACAGATCTGCAGTTGCCAGGGGTGCTGGAGGGCTGGTATGTGACTACGGAGGAGCAGACAGGGGAGGTGTTTTGGGGGGGGGGTGATGGAACAGTTCTGTACCCACTGCCACTACTCAGGTGAGAGCCACATGACTGTACGTGGGTCAGAATTCAAGAGCTGCACACCAAAAATGGGTTGGATTTACTGAAAATAAAATAAATAATACCAGAAGGGTAAGCAGTGCTGGGATTTGCACACTCACCAGCCTCAGAACCCCTAGAAGCCACCTCCTCTGTGCTGAGGTTTAGTAGCCTCCCCAGCCCGGGGCTGGCTCTGCCATTTTGCCAGTGGTAGCCCACCAGGTTTGGTGTCTGGTGACAGCCGGCTGCCTGGTTCTTAAACATCTGTCTTCTCTATAACCTTCTATGGAGGAAGGTAGGAGGGATCCTGCTGGGGTCTCTTTTATAAGAACCCTAATCTCATTCATGAAGCCTCCACCCTGTGACCTCAATCCCTGCTCCTATTATCATTGCCTTAAGAGTTAGGATTTCAACTTTTGAATTTTGGAGGGGAACACAAACATTCAGACCATAGAAGCCCTTTAACCAAGGGCATCTTCCTGACAGACTTGATCACGTGAGTCGCCTGCTGAAAATCTTGACACGTTCTCATTACCTTTAGGATAGAGTTCTAATACCTTAAGATGGCTCCATAGTCTAGAATATTTAGCTTTGCTCTGCTTATTTATCTAGCTCAGTTCTCGGTCCTCAATCTAGCACTCAGAACTTCAGTGACATTGAACTTCTTACAGAGCTTCATGAGTGTCACCTCTCTCCTGCCTCTGGGCCTTTGCACATGCTGTTCCCTGTGCTTAGAACCTGGCCCCACATCACCACCCTATACCCACCATACAGCATTTTTCTGGGAAATGTTCTGTTTATCTTCCCATACTCATCATAGCTCTCACTTTCATCGGGACTGAGCATTTCTCCTTTCCACTCTTGAAACTACCCTGTTTTTCTGTCTGAGCACCCACCGTCCCATGTTGTAATGGCCCTCAGATCTAGGCTGTATGATCTTTGTAGGTGGGGCCCTCCCTCAGTTGTCACTGTTGAGTCCTCGGCCCCTGGTACAGTGCCTATAACTAGAAAGTGCTGAGGACATGTTTTATCATGAACAGACCGAGGTGTCTGTAAAGTCCCAGAGCCAGTGACCAACAGGATTTGAGTGCCTGACACCTAGGTGCTGCTCCCTGTCCTCTGAATCACTTACCGTCTGGGTAGGAAGGTAATACATGTTGAAATGATTGAATCATTTGCTGAACCAAATGACAGGAACTCCAGATGCTGTCAGGGGACATCAGGGATGCTGAAGGACCTGAGGCTTGGAGGGAAAGTGTCAAGACATTTTTGCTCCAAATCATTCCTTAGCTTTTGTATTAGCTTGTTTGTCACTGTGACCAAAATGCCCGACAAGAACAACTTAGAGGAGGAAAAGTTTATTTCGAGCTCTTGAATCCAGAGATTTAGTCCTTGGTGGGCTGACTTCACCACTTTGGGCCCAAGGTGAGGCCAAGGACTATGGCGGAAGAGAGTGACAGAGGAGCCCTCATGGTGATTGGGGAGCAGAGAGACGGGGAAGGGGCCTCAGGGAAGAGGTACCCTTCCAGGGCATACCCCAGTGACCTACCTCCTCCAACCATGCCCCACCTGCTACGGTCACCACCTGGTCCATTTATACTGGAAGAGACTGATTAGGTCACAGCTCTCTCTGATACTGATATTTATCTGATATTGATATTTATCTGATAATATCTGATATTGCACCTCTGGATATTCATGAACATGGGAGCCTTTGAGGGACGCCTCACATCCAACCACAGCAGCTCTTCCCCCCTGATGTGTAGATGTGCTTCTCACACTGACGGGTTGCTGCCCACGCACCAAAGCTGGGCCGAGGGCCTGCTGCACCCAGCTCCATAGGTGACTTCAGGTAGCCCCAGGTCTTCCTGTCCTAGCCGGGAAACTCATTCACCACTTTTCTTTGTGTCCACTCTGCCTGGTGTCTCTCCCTTCCTTCTGCTTTTGTGTGTGTGGTTGTGTTACTGCGTCTCTGCTCTTGTCAACATTGAAAGATTTCCCAGTTTGTCCCTGTCTGAGCTGACACTCTCCTGCAGAGGGCTTCTGTAGCCAAATCACTTAGAGGGATCAAATCACTTAAATAAAAACATTTAATAACTCGACAAAATTATTATTCAAGCATTTCAACATTTATTATCTTCCTATCCAGACTGGTAAGCCAGCACCTCGATGTCATTCATTCAATTCCCATTGGTCCCTGGCTCTGGGATTTTTCAGACACCTCTGTTCATGATAAAATATGTCCTTGGCACCTTCCTGTGGGGGGCTCTTCCCACTCCACTTTCCTCCCCCACAGCCAAACAGTAGCTTTCCACTTGGAAAATAGTGTCTTCAATCATGTTTTGAGCAGAAATATCACTGCTTGGAACCTGTGAGCCAGGTCCCCTGGGTACAGAGGAGGAATCAGTATTGACCCAGGCAGGGGAGCAGAGGGTGGGCTGTGGGGGCCTTATTGGGAGGAGTGAGCCCATTGCTCTCAGCCCTGGAATCACCTGGGCAGGTGAACACAGCCTGCACCCACTCCCAGGTAATTCAGCTAGTGCTGTCCACAGGAGCCCAGGTGAGCTCAGGTGGATGTGATCCTAAGCATTTGCAGATTCAGAGCCTTAGTTGGGCTCCCTGGGAGGAGATGGGAGGTAGACTCCGGAGACTTTTTCTTTTCTTTTTAATAATTTTTAATTACACAAGTAATTTAAAAAGTAATTACGTAAGTAATTTTAATTATATAAGTAACTAAAAAATACTACAGAAACACATAGATCAAAACTGGTCATTCCTTCCGCAGAGATAAGGTACTGTGTATCCTTTCCCATCTTTCCCATATTTTTACACAACGGGATGTGGAAATGGGCTCCTTCTGCACTCTAGACTGAGGACAGTACTGTGGCACTGGGTGGCCCCCCCAGGCTGGTGGTGTGGCACAGGCAGGCAGGTTGGCCCCAGCCTCCTGTAGCCTGCCGAGGAGGTGGAGTCCCAGGTGGAGATATTTCTTGGAGAATGTTCCTTTCCAGTGTGATTGGAAGTTGGCAGCACCTGGAAGGGTCTCCCTGGACCATTGATGCTACTGCCAAGAGTGGGGTAAGGAGAGGGCTCCCCACAAGGGGACAGGCCAGGGGATAGAGGGTTTCTGGGCTGGCAGGGCAGAGGCCAGGCCTAGGTCTCAGAGACCAGAAAAGCTGTGACTGAGTTCGCTGCAGGTGGCAGGAGCAGGTCCACAGAGTAAATGGGGTGAGAGGGTGGACGGCTGTGTGACTCTAAGGAATCCAGCTGAGCTACAGCCAGTTATAATGTTCATAAATGCAGACATGCCTATGGGGAGGTTACATTTTGTTTGTTTGCACAGAATCTCATTGGTTACACAGCTTGAGCATCCCTAATCCCCAAATCCAGAACACTCCAAAATCCACCGACATCATGTCCAAAGAGGAAAATTCCACACTTCACATCATGTCATAGATTGTACTCAAAATGCAGATGTACTAAAAATATTGAATAAAAATGACCTTCAGGCTATGTGCATAGGAATATATGAAACCAAAGACTTCCTGTTTAGGCTTGGGTCCCAGCCCCAAGAGATCTCGTTATGCCTACGCAGATGTTCCAAAACCTGAAAACATCTGTAATCTGAAACACTTCTGGTTCTAAGCATTTCAAAGAATAATTAGTCTGTACTACATTTGCAAATTTTCTGTAGATTTTTGAAAATTCTGTGATATATTGTATAAGTACTTCGTCAGAAGGTAGACCTGCCTTATTTCTTCTACCCACTCCCTAGTAGTTAAACATTCCCATAGCAAGGGGTACTTATGATATGCCTAATTTTTAATGTAAGTTCGACTTCAAGAACATTACATTCGCTTCTGCACACGTGCCTCTGTGAATATTGCTATTGAATAAACTTCTAGAAGCAGAATTGCTGGGTCAAAAGATAAGAATGTTTAAAATTTTGATAGAAACTGTTAAGTAGGTGCTCAAGAAATGGTGATGATTTTTAAACTCCTATCATGAGCATATGGAAGTACCCGTTTCTCACATCCCAGCAATGATGAGTAGTTTCTACCTTTTTAAATTTCCAGAGACGTCATTGCTACATTCAGGCAATTAGTGAGGTCGCCCCATATTTTTTATACACTTACAGGACATTTGCTATCTTATGAGTTGTTTCTACATACCATTTGCCCACTTTTCCCATTGAATTGTTCCTGAATTTTCAGAAAAGCTCTTTTTAAAGTCAAAGATGTGTGTGTGTGTGTGTGTATGACTTTTATATAAAATATCTTATAAATGTATATTCATATACCCCCACATGTACACACACCCTCTACTGTATATATTGTTAAACTTTAACTCAAATGTTTCAACTATATTGAAAGATTTCACTCTGAAGAAAATGTTTGGAAAAGATAAAATAGAGGGGCTGGGGTTGTGGCTCAGCAGTAGAGTGCTCACCTAGCATGTGCAAGACCCTGGGTTCCATCCTCAGCACCACATAAAAAAATAAATAATAAATAAAACAAAGGTATTGTGCCCAACTACAACTAAAAAATAAATATATTTTCTTAAAAAAGATAAAATAGAAAGTCATCTACTATTAGGACAAGAAAAGATTAAAAAAAAAAAAAAAAGAAAGAAAAGGCTCCTGATTACAGGACCTTCTAAGTTATGTTCAGCTTGGCCAAGTAAGAAGAGCGAGGAGGAGGGGGTCAGGAATCGCATTGGTGAACCTCACTGGATTGCTTGCTTTATTCCCCCCACACTCTGTAAATAATTGAGATAAAATTCAATAATTGAGATACAATTCCTAAAACAAGGTTGTGAACTATCAGCAATATCTAATTCCAGAACATTTATATCATCCAGAAAAGGAACCATGTATCCCCTTCATAGCTTCTTTAAGCATTTGGAACAAGCTTTGCACTGTCTGGGCTTTTCATTGTGGATAGTCTTTAAATTCCTACTTCAGTCTCTTTAGTAACAACTAAGCTGTAGGTCTGTTCATCATTTCTGCTGCTTCTTGAGTTGCTTTTTTTTTTGGGGGGGGGGGTGGCAGTAACTGGGGATTGAACTCAGGGGCACTGGACCACTGAGCCACATCCCCAGCCCTAGTTTGTATTTTATTTAGAGACAGGGTCTCCTGAGTTGCTTAGTGCCTCACTTTTGCTGAAGCTGGCTTTGAACTCGAGATCCTCCTGCCTCAGCCTCCCGATCCGCTGGGATTATAGGCATGTGCCACCGCACCTGGCTTGAGTCGCTTTTGGTGGCTAGATCCTCTCTAGGAACTTGCCTGTTCCATCAAGGTTATCAAGTTTGTTGGTGTACAGTTGTTCAGAATATTTCCTTGTAATTGTTTTTCCTTGTGTAATGTTGGTAGTGATGGCTCTTTTATTCTTGATGTTTTACAATTTGTCTTCTATATATATATTTTTTCTTGGTTAGTCTAATTAGTTTTGTCCATGTTGTTGATTTTTTTTTTTTAAAGAACCAACTTTTGGCTTTGTTGGGTTTCTCCATTTTCCTTATCTCAATTTCATCAATTTCTAATCTCTATTCTTCTCCTTCTGCTTGTTTTCAATTTATCTTGCTCTTGTTCTAATTTTTAAGGTAGAAGGTTTGGCTTTGATTCAAGATCTTTCTTTTTAAATGGAGGCATTTATAACTATACAGTTCCTCATAAGCCCTGTTTCAGTTGTACCCCATAAGTTTTGTTTTTATGTTTTGTTTTATTTGGGCTAGCCTCAAAATGTTTTCTAATTTCTCTTCTGAGTTCTTCAACCCATTGGTTATTTGGGAACATGCTAATTTTCACATATTTGTGAATTCCCAAATTTCCTTGCATTATTGATTTCTAATATAATTCTGTTCTGGTTAGAGAGCATTCCTTATATATTTTAACTATTTTAAAATATATTGAGATTTATTAAAAGATGATCTACCCTGAAGAATGTGTGTTCTGCTGTCACTGGACGAGTGTTCCTTAGATGTCTGTGAAGCCTCATTGGTTTACCATATTGTTCAAGTGTTCTACCTCTTTGTCGATTTTATGTCCACTTTCCATATTAATTGCTGAAACTGTCACTGCTGAATTATCCATTTCTCCCTTCAATTCTGTCAGTTTTGCTTTGTATATCTTGATACAAAACCATTTTATTTTTAAATTTTTAAGATTTTTCTAATTAGTTATACATGACAGCAGAATGCATTTTGACACATCATACATAAATGGAGTACAACTTCTCATTCTTCTGGTCGTACATGATGTAGAATCACACTGGTCATGTAGTCATATATACACATGGGTTGTTAATGCCTGAGTCATTCTCCTATCTTTCCTACACCCATACCCCTTCTCCTTTCTCCCCTCCCCTTTCTCCTCTCCCATCTGCCTAGTCCAAAGTACCTCTATTCTTCCTGAGACACCCTCCTCCACCCTTATTGTGAATTAGCATCCACATAGCAAACATTCGGCCTTTGGTTTATTGGGATTGGCTTATTTTGCTTAGCATATTTTCCAGCTCTTTTCATTTACTGACAAATGCCATAATTTCATTCTTCTTTAAAACTGAGTAATATTTCATTATGTATATGTACCACATTTTCTTTATCCATTAATCTGTTAAAGGGCATCTAGGTTGGTTCCACAGTTTAGCTATTGTGAATTGAGCTGCTATAAACATTGATATGGCTGTGTCACTATAGTATGCTGATTTTAAGTCCTTTGGGTATAAACCAAAGAGTGGGATAGCTGGGTCAAATGTTGGTTCCACTCCAGTTTTTCTGAGGAATCTCCACACTGATTTCCATAGTGGTTGCACCAATTTGCAGTCCCTCCAGCAATATATGAGTGAACCTTTTCCCCCACATCCTTGCCAACATTTAGTGTTGCTTGTATTTTTGATAATTGCCATTCTGACTGGAGTGAGATGAAATCTTAGAGTAGTCTTGATTTGCAATTCTCTAATTGCTAGAGATGTTGAACATATATTTTTTCATATATTTGTTGATTGTATTTCCTCTTCTGTGAAGTGTCTGTTCAGTTCCTTAGCCCATTTTTTGATTGAGTTGTTTGTTCTTTTGGTGTTTTTTGAGTTCTTTATATATCCCGGAGATCATTGCTCTGAGATGCATGTGGTAAAGTTTTTGTTTTGTTTTTTTTCCCATTCTGTGGGCTCTCTATTCACTTTATTGATTGTTTCCTTTGCTGAGAAGAAGCTTTTTAGTTTGAATCCATCCCATTTATTGATTCTTGATTATAATTCTTGTGCTTTAGGAGTCTTGTTAAGGAAGTCAGACCCTAGGCCAACATGGTGACGATTTGGGCCTACTTTTTCTTCTATTAGGCTCAGGGTCTCTGTTCTAGTGCCTAAGTCTTTGATCCACTTTGAATCGATTTTTGTTCAGGGTGAGAGATAGGGGTTTAATTTTATTTTGTTATATATGGATTTCCAGTTTTGCCAGCACCATTTGTTGAAGAGGCTATCTTTTCTCCAATGAATGTGTTTGGCACCTTTGTCTAGTATGAGATAACTGTATTTATGTTGGTTTGTCTCTGCATCCTCTATTCTGTACCATTGGTCTACATGTCTATTTTGGTGCCAGTATCATGCTGTTTTTTTTACTATGGCTCTGTAGTATAGTTTAAGTTCTGGTAATGTGATGCTTCCTGTTTCACTCTGCTTTTAAGGACTGCTTTGGCTATTTTGGGTCTCTTGTTTGTTTTTGAGCACAATTTTTCATATTTCTGGTTGTATACCAAGTATAGTCACATCAATTAATGTCTTCATACCTGTACTTTGGATAATAATGATCATCACATTCCAACATCATTTATAATCCCATGCCCCCTCTCTTCCCCTCCTACCCCTCTGCCCTATCTAGAGTTCGTCTGTTCCTCCCATGTTCTCTCTCCCTATCCCACTATGAATCAGCCTCCTTATAGCAAAGAAAACATTCGGCATTTGTTTTCTGGGGGATTGACTAACTTCACTTAGCATTATCTTCTCTAACTCCATCCATTTACCTGCAAATGCCATGATTCTATTCTCCTTTATTGCTGAGTAATATTCCATTGTGTATATATGTTGGGTCTCTTATTGTTCCAAATTAATTTCATGACCGCTTTTTCTAGTTCTATAAAAAATGTCATTGGAATTTTAATAGGAATTGCATTAAATTTTGGTAGAATGGCCGTTTAATATTTAATTTAAATATTAATTCTGCCTATCCAAGAACAAGGGAGATCTTCCCATCTTCTAAGGTCTTCTTTAATTTCTTTCTTTAGTGTTCTGTAGTTTTCAATGTAGAGGTCTTTCACCTCTTTTGTTAGATTGATTCCCAAGTATTTTATTTTATTTTTTTTGAGGTTGTTGTGAATGGGGCGGTTTTCCTATTTTCTCTTTCAGTAGATTCATCGCTGATGTATAAGAACACGTTTGATTTATAGGTGTTGATTTTATATCCTGCTACTTTGCTGAATTCATTTATTAGAATAAATAAATTAGAATTTTTTTGGATCTTCTAAATATAGAATCATGTCATCAGCAAATAGTGATAGTTTGAGGTCTTCCTTTCCTATTCATAGCCCTTTAATTTCTTTCCTTTGTCTAATTGCTCAGCCTAGAGTTTCAAGGACAACATTGAATAGAACTGGTGAAAAAGGGCATCCTTGTCTTGGAAGCAAAACTGTTTTAGATGCATGTATGTGTATAATTGTAAATCCTGACTGGCTGTCTCCTTTTTTTTTTAAATATATATATATATTTTTAGTTGTAGTTGGACGTAATTCCTTTATTTATTTATATGTGGTGCTGACGATTGAAGCCAGGGCCTCGCACATGGTAGGCGAACATTCTACCGCTGAGCCACAATCCCAGCCCCAGCTGCCCCTTTTATCATATGGTTTTCCTTTATATTACTTTTTGTCTCAGACAATATTTTGCCTGATAGCAACAGAGCTACTCCAGCTACGGTTCTGTTACTGTATCTATAATGTATCTTTTTTTCCATCTTTTTACTTTCAACCTATTAATATTTTTGAATTTAAAGTGTATCTCTTGGGACTGCGGATACAGCTCAGTGGTCAGGTACCTTAGAGTGCTTACCTAGCCTGTGCAAGGCCTTGGGTTCAATCACCAGCACCACAAAATAAATAAATAAAAATAAAACACAAAGTATCTCTTGCAGATAGTATATAGTTAAATTGTTTTGTTCTAGTTATCCTCTCTGTTATTTTTTAATTGGAGTTTTTAATCCATTTTAATTTAATACATTTTATTAAGGTAGAGTGGACGTCCACCGTTCTGCTCTGTGGTTTCTGTATGACTGTTTCTGTTTTGTTTCCCTCCCCCCCTTCCTTCATTGCTAAGCACTCCATGCTTGATAGATATTTTCTGGTATACCATTTTAATTCCCTTGTAATTGCTTCTGTGATTTGTAAATGTATTTTCGTGGTAGTCAGCTTGGGGATTTACATCTTCATTTACATTCTAACTTAAACTACCTATTTTGTATTCATGCCAGCGTGATTTCAATAGTATACAGAACCTTTTATACAGCTCTATTCTCTCTCTCCTTTTCTGTGCTGTTATTATCATTACAAAGCATATCTTTACATATTACATGCTCATTAACACATGTGTAGTTACACACTCACCCAATTGTCTTTTAAATTAGAATTTAAAAAGTGATGAACAAAAATACATGTACATTTTCTTTGATATTTACCTATATAGCCACCTGTCCTAGCACTCTCCATTTTTTATTCACGTAGATTTGAATTACTATCGAGTTTCCTTTAGTTTTTCTGGTAAGGCCAATTTTCTTGTAACAGTTTCTCTACAGTTTTTTTAAAATCTGGGAATATCTTGGTTTGTGTTAATTTTTCCTTCATTTAAAAAAATTGAGGCAAAACCATAAAATTATCCATTTTAAAGCGAGCCATTTCATGGCAAAATTAGTACATCCACAGTGGGGTTCATCTGTCACCTCTGTCTCATTCCAAAACATTTTCTTTACCACTGAAGGAAACTGTGCCTATTAGGCCGGCCATATTTAGTGTTCTTTCTCCAGAGTCTACTTGTTGCGGCACTTTGAATAGTTTATCTGTCTTCCATGAGGTCTTGAGAAGCCGGTGAATGGTCTTATTGAGGATCCTGCGTATGGGATGGGTTGCTCCTATCTTTTGCCTCTAAGATTCTGTTTACCTTTGGCTTTGGCAGTTTGATTATGACTGTCAAAAGCCGTCAGGCCTAGGTATGTATCTTTTTGCCTTTATCATAATTGGAGTTCAGTGAACTCCTCAGATGTGCAGATTCATGTTTTCTTCAAATTTTGCAAGTGTTCAGCTCTTAGTTCTTCAGATGTTCCTTCTGCACCTGTCTGTTCCCTACTGAGCCTGTCAGCATGCGTGTGTTGGTGCATCAGTGGTGGTCCACAGGCCTTTGAGGATTGATTATTTCATCATTACATCTTTCTTTGACTTAGACTGGTTGATCTCATTCGACTTGACTTTAAGCTTACTGAATCTTTCTTCTACCAGTTCAGATAGGTCATTGAGCGCCTTTAGTGATTTTTAAAAATTAATTATTCTAACTCTTCGTCTCCACGATTTTTATTTGGTTCTCTTTTATATTTTGTATCTCTTTGTTTGTATTCTCTATTTCATGAGATGAAATTCAGTTCTGATCAGGAGGGTTTCTCATTGCTTTTGTGGAGGTGTAAATTTTTGGAGGTCTGTATTCTGCCATTTTGGCTGATATCACTTGCTTTGGTTTTATTATTAAAAGTGTTTTTAAATCACGTTGAATGTTTGGTATCTTATTTAAGAAAGCTCCATTTTGCTACTTATTCATTCTGTGTCCTGGGGCAAGTTAAAGAACTCGTCAACCTCAGTTTCATTTCTTTCTTTTTTTTTTCCAGTTTCATTTCTTGATTTTTTTTAGTTGGTTTCCAGGTGAGAGCTCCAGTTTTTACCACCTCTGAGCTTCTGCACTTCTAAAGACCGTATTTTCACCTGCATTTTCTGTTTTGCCTTACACTGTTTTACTGAGTTTAGTTTTCTAGTTCTTACCATGCCCTGCAATCATGTTTTTGTGAGAATTCTTTCATTCTGGATTGTAAACATTCTTCTGATAGCATCTTCCTGGTGCTTGGTTTTTATTCATTCCTGCTGAGAAAATTTAAAAATACAGTTGCTTTGTATTTAACCATAATAAAAGAAAAAACTAGGGAGAAGATGCAGTTGCTCTTCCCACCAACATCCTCCTGCTTCATTTAGCAGCTCCTTGATGTGAAGTTCAAGGAGAGTCTTCGTACAGGGTACATCAAGTCTGAAGTTCAAGTGCCATATTATCTAAGCTGTGTGTCTCATGTATCCTTTATAGTGGCTGAAGAGTTGACCTCAACCACAGATTTCATTTGCTGCCTTGACTAAACCTTCTCTGTAAGCTGTAGCCCCTGAACTTGAACTCTGGCTTCCTTTGGCTGGTCCCATACTCCAGATGCCCGATTGCCACAAGCACACTCTCTCTCATGCCTTGTATCTTTCCATTCCGAGCACCCTCTCACTATCAAGCTGGATAGTGAGCTAAAGCCGACTCAGTGGTCCCTTGTTCCAGGGTTTGAGGAAGGATGCATGCACCTGCCACTCTCTGGAAGACCCAAGTTCATTCTCCAGCTTTCCCAGTGCCTGTAGCTGGGGATCTGTCTTGGTCAGCTTAGGCTGCTGTAATAACAGAGTACCAACCACTGGGTGACTTAGAAACAACAGAAATGTATTTCTCACGGTTCTGGAGGCTTGAAGCTCAAGGCCAGAGTGCTGGCAGATTTAGTGTCTGCTTCCCGGTTTGTGGGTGGTGCCTTCCTGCCATGTCCTCACCTGGCAGAAGGGGTAGGAGGGCTCTTTGGGACAACTTTTATTTGAGTCTAATCCCTTTCATGAGGGCTTCATCTTCATAATCTAATCACATCCCAGTTCCCAACACCTTGGGAATTAGGGTTTCAACAGTGAATTTGGGGGGGTCACAATCAATTTGTTTATGGCAGGATCATAACCATCCTCTCTCCACTGGGGTAGGTGTTAGGGATGGTCGGGATGCCCTGGTGGTGAGGCTAGGCAGGCTGACTGTCCATCACTGGGGAGAGGATGGGGTTCAGGGCCTCCCCTTTTGTACCTGCTTCCAGCCCTGTGCATGGGGTTATGGTCCGTGGCTCCATCCAGCCATTGCTGTATGTGTCCCCTGCCTTGAGCCCTCCCCGCTGGCTCTGTGAGCCGTGCGGTTTCCTTGAGTTGTATGGCAGGTGCAGAGAATTTGCTGCCCATCCTGCTCTTTCTCGGATTCAGTGTCACAGGTCTGTGGCAGGAAGGAACAAGAATTGGTCTTAAGCTTCCAGGGACCCCTTAGCACAGGGTCTAACCCAGCTTCCCCTTTGCACCCTCGCTGGCCTGAGTCTGCAGGGGCACGAGGCACCTGTGGATCTGCTGTCCCAGGTGCCCTCAGCACAGGCGGCTCCCCAGCCACAGATCATCTGCTGTGGGTGGCACTATTTCTGAATCCCAGTGAGTTGGGACGGACGGCCACAGCAGGCCTGCGTGGAGGTGGCGTGGGTGGGTCTCCATGTGCTGCATGTTGAGCGTTGCCAAAAATACCAGCGTGCAATGAGCCCCTCCATTAGTGCGCGCCTCCCTTCCCCATGACATCATCTCATTTGGTCTGAACAGCAGCCTGTGTGACAGGCCTTGTCATCCCCTGTAGAGAGATGAGAAACTTACTGGGCCCATGCTGGTGACACCAGGACTGCAGTGTAGACAACAAGGTGGCACGCTTCTGTCCCACTCAAGCTTAGATTGACCCCTCCACTTGGTTGCTGGGGCTTTGTCATTTCCGGTCAGTCTCACTAGTGGTGCTTTATGTGAGCTTCATGCAAGCACACTCTTTGGTAGTGCAGAACCACTGCTGCCCTTCCTGGAGCGCCTGCTGTGGGCAGGACCCCTGCTGGGCTCCGCAGGAGACTGAGAAGGACAACTTACAGTTTCTTCTCTGCTTTGAGTCCCCTAGTGACTGCCTGCCTATCTTAGTCCCAGCCAGCTTGGTGGTTTTCCCAGCTCTCAGCACACAGCAGGTTGCCTCTGAGTTCTGGGAGGTGGGTACTGGATCCTGGGAATCTGGGTGGAGAAACAACTGCTTGCTCGTCCTCCATGCCTTGAGGTGGTCCACCAGCACATCCACCCTCCTGCCCCTGGGCTGGTCACTCTGGGTTGGCAGGGAGACTTGCCTCATTGTGGGCCCTTTGTGTTTGGCAACCTGCCCAGCCTCGGCCACCCCGAAGCATACATTTCTTTCTGCTGCCTGGCTCCTCCTGGGGCTCAGGACTCCCATGGGAGACATCTGAGGCTTGCTCTCCTAAACCTGCCATCATAGATCCTTCTACCTGAGGATCTTCTTGCCACTACCTGTGTCTACCCAGGTCTGTCTCACTCTAAGGCTCTTCATCCTTTGCCAGATTCTGTCCCACCTGATGAAGAAGGGAGGCTATTTGAACACACTGGGCATGTGCAAGGATTGGGAATTCATGTTTGCTCAGTCTGCTGGTTACTGAGCTGTTCAATGTGACTCTGACAGAAAGGTATCATCATGCTTCTGCCCTGTGAAATCTATAGCAAACAGACCCTCCCTTTACTCATACCACCCTTACAGCTTGCTTCCACCTATTCTAGGTGTAGCTCTTCTGAAAAGACACCAAGCCCCTTTGTCCTACAGATCTATCAATGGAACCAGAGAGTGCATGTCCAGGCAGCTTCCAAGGGTTCAAATGGTTTGATGTCACTCAACCAGCTCCTGTTTGCTCAGGGCATTAGTTGGGACTCTTGCAGGTAAGGTTTGCAAAGACTTGAATATAGCTATTTTTAAAAAAATCCAGTCACAGAAGTTGTGGCTTATATAATTGGAAAGCAGTGGATGTTCAACTTCAGGAATAGCTGGATCCAGGACTCCAGAGTCCCCTCTGTATATTTACTTACCTTTTTTCATCTCAGTGATTTTTCCTCTCTAGACTCAAATCTTCCTAGGCCCAAGAGAAAAGAAATATCTATTTCCACCTGTTCCCAAAAGCCATAAGCCTCACTCTCCTTGACTCACTCACTTATCCTGAAACAGTCACTTGCCAGGGGACAGAGCAGGATTGACTGGCTTATGCCTGGGCCCGTCTGTAGCTCCTGTCTTGGGCTAGACAGTGTGTTAAATTGTGGCCTTGGCAGGTTCATAGCGAATCCCTGAAGGATCACAGTTTCCAGTCCTGCCAGATAAGCGGTCACCTCGGCTCCTCACCATGCATTTTGAGCAGATGCAACCCAAGTCATCTTGACTTCCCCCGATGAGTTCTTGTCTCTAGGAGGCTACATCCCTGGGCTCCCCTTTATATGTCCTTCAGCAACTCAAGTGAAAACCTTTGTTTTGGTGACTGTGTACATTGGACATGGAACTGTGTGCTCCCCATTTTCTGTTTTAGATTCATTGCCCTTATCCCCCGAGACCCTCATCCAGGTTTTGAAGGGTTTGGTGGCCCTTCCCTAGGAACCCCAGGTGATGCAGCCTAGCCATTCCTAGAAGGCAGATGTTCTAACCTAAGCCTGAATCCTAAGAGGCACCTCTCAGAAGTGGGCTCCTTCCCCTCCCCCAGTGGTGCTGTGGGCCCAGCTTCCACCACCAGCTCATAGACCAGGAGGACACTCTTGGCCATGATTGGCCTCCATTGCTGGGTGGCGCAGGTACCAAGCTGGTGGAAGCTGCTTGTCCTGCAGGTGAGCAGGTTTAAGTACATGGGGCATGTTCCCCCCGTACCCCAACTGAAGCCTCCCCTGATGACATGAGGGTCACACCCACAGATCTTGACCTGCCTCTGGAACAGGGGTTCTCTACCCTGGCTTATTCAGAAGTCACTTGGGGCCTTTAAAATTACTGACACCTGCCCCGCCCCACCCCGCCCCAGTCTTGTTGATCTAAAGTGAGTTCTTATATTTCAAGTACAGAGGAATCAGATCTGGGCGGAGTGTGAGAGTGCTTAGATTTAACAAGTGTGCAGGGAGCACTGAGGCTGCGGCTCCCAGAGCCTTCCAGAGGCAGGTTCTTTGAGTGGCAGGGCACTGGCGTTCCCTCCTCGAGGCCTCTGCAGGCGCCTGGTGGCTGGGTACAAAAGCCTGTAACCCGACTCATCATCACGGACTCAAGCTCATCCTGCTGCCTCTGGGTAGAAGCCAGAGCCGCTGCCTCTCCATGCGTGGGATTGTCCACTGGGTTTAAGGCAAGTGTCAAGTCCACCCGTGGGATGTGTCAGCCAGGATCTGCAGGTGGGCTTACCTCTCAGCACCTCAAGCTTAAAAAAGAACACTCAGTACGCTTCCTCCAGCCCTAGCAACCTGAGTGGCAGAGTTGGTGGAAGGAGGTGGAGGTGTCACATTCACCCAGGTGCAGGTCAAGGGCACTGGCCAGATGTTGCAGGAGCCCAGCCCTTCCCTGTCTACCCAGCATTCCTTGCATTCCGGGTGGAGTTGCATCGCCCCGCCCTGGCCTTCAACTAGAGGTTGGACTCCTTGGACGTGGGATCCAGCCCTGTGGGGCTCCTCTCCCCACCTCAGGCCCGAGAGCCAGAGAGAGCCAGAGCCGGAATCCCGTGACTCTCTCTGGAGCAGGCACCTGAAGATACATTCAGACACAGGAGTCCCATTGTCCTGGGGGCTCAGCTGCCAGGAGACCCCGGCTTCCTCCCCCACCCCACCCTGTACCCTTGCTTCTTGTGTGTCCCACCTGCCACCTGGTGACTCTGTCTTTGCCTATCTCCCTCCTTCCTGTGCTGGGGATGGAACCATCTATCACTGAGGTAGACCCCAGCCTGACTCAGTCTTTGATAAATGACCGACACCTGACTCCAATGAACACGATCATGTCTAACTCAGCTTCCATATAAGGGAAAAATGTATATGGCCTATTCAGAACAGTCTCTGGCACGCAGTAGCGTAAGCTGCCATTGTCCTTGTCCTGCTTTGGCTTGCTGCAAGAGTGAGAAACCCCCACCCTTGTTTGCTGGCAGGATCCTGCCCACAGGCAGAGGGGGGAGCACTGGCTGTGGCTCCCTGAGGACTCCGGGACCCTGCCATGGCTGCAGTGACCCTTGCCAATAGGAGGATCACAAGGTTACTGTGTCGCCCTATATGTTTACCTGTGCATTTTATTAAGCACCCACTATGTCCTCAGCACCAGGGCATCTCCAGAAGGCACCAAATTTATTGGTACTATCCTCAAAGACTTCAGAGTCTCCTTGAGGAGGCCAGCCATGACCCACAGGGCAGTGTAAGTGCTGAATGGTGTGGGCCATCTGTAAACTACCCGCCCTATGGAAATATTTAAGAAAATGGGGACTTTGTTGTCTTTTCCAGGTCTTTAAAATACCAAGGCTATCATGATTTAGAATATTAGTTGTCTTCACATAATGAGCCACATGTGTTCCCATACTGCTTCATGTCCTCGCTCTCCAAATGTGATGTCTCGGAATTACAAAAGAGGAAGATATTTCTGTCAAACCAAACCAACCCCCGCATCTGAATCACACAGGGGCACTTTGTTAGAGAATCATACCAAATGGCTCCAATAAAATAAAATCAACTATTTGGGAGATTTTTGTTTTGTTTTGTTTTTCTTTAGATCTTCAGAAGAAAGTTAACACTGAAAAGACTCTAAAGTGAGTCTGGGGCTGGGGCTCAGTGGTAGAGCACTTGCCTGGCATGTGTGAGGCGCTGGGTTCAATCTCCAGCACCACATAAAGGTATTGTGCCCATCTACAACTAAAAATATATATTTTTAAAAGTGACTCCAGGTTTCTTACTTGATGAATATTCTCCTTGGGTTTTATAAACCTCAGCGATGAGACTCACTCATTCATAAAATATTTATTGAGCTCCTTCTGTGTGCGTATTAGGAATACAGAGAGGCAAAGAACCAGTCAGTGTCTGCCCTCAAGGGAGCTAAAAAGTCCAGGAGAGGGATGGATACAAACTAATTGTGGTGGATGAGCAGGCGCTCAGAGGGCGGGTGCAGGGAGAGGAAGCCCTGGGGACCAGGGTGCTGGAACAAGCTGCTGATGTGTGTGGATGAGGCAAAGGGTGCACATTTCCTCAGGACGGGATGTGCAGAGCACTAGGCGTGGCTGTGTGGGGGCAGGTGGCAAGAAGGGCAGACAGGCTTTCTGGGGTATTACCATGGCCATTCATTTTTCTGCATCACAAACATCTGAGGACTAGATTTTGAAAATATATATTGGCCTCAGCTCCAACATGTTTTAGATGTTGGCTAACCACAACATTTTTATATTAAAAAAAAGTTCATGCCAGTTGTAAAGACCTTCATTTTTCAAAGATCGTAAGATGGCATATTAGGTAACAGTCCAAGTCATTTATATTACAATTGAGACCCAAAGAGAAAGTGACTTGTTGCATGTCACTCACCTTGTTAGTAGCTTGTCAGTGGTGAGCCAAGTCTAGAACCCAGTTCTACACATTTATTCTGTTTCTGCTAATGTTGGCAGCAGGCTTTCAGGTGAGTGCAGATCTGAGCAGCTGGCCCTAAGTACTGTACTGAGAGAAATCCGGAGAATTGCTCATAGGATTGATTATTGATGTCTGCCAAGGACAGGTCATTGATGATTAGCAAGTGGGCCCCATGTGGCCATTTGGCCTTATCTTTCCTTGTGGTAAAAATGAAGCATCTCTAAAAACAGAAGCTGTAGTTAGTGAAAACTTGTTAAAAACCAAACTTAGGATGCATTTATTAAGGCTTTTTACATGTATTCTGCTCCAACACATCCTCAGGGCTGTGAACACTAAGCTGAATTCCACATAGCCTGGCCCTCACTAAGCTAATGGCAAAAATCCCTATTCGGGAGGAACTTTCCTTGAACATCAATAGCTTGTAACAAAATGGAAAAGTTAAAAAAAATTAACAGTAGATTTAAGCTGTGTGGTACATTAATACTCGTAGTCTTAACTATTTTTAAGTTAAGTTAAAATGGAAATTAAATTAATGCCTTCTTTAGTCATTAAGCTAGCAAGATGATTTTGGACTTATGGGGGATTAAAATATTACCTGTATTTTTATTCTCAATTTGAAAAACATAGGCAAATAGGTGCGGATATGCAATTTGTTTTCAGTAACTTCATAATTTCCAGAAACCTTCACCTCCATCTCTAAAACCTGAGTGTTCTCCCAGGTCCTGGAGATCAATGGAGCACTCTGGCTTTTGCTCCCAAGCATGGACCAGTTTGCAGGGTCATGGCTTAGCTTGGGGTATTGGCTGATGGAAAATGTAGGAGCTGCCCATGAGGCAGGTGAACAGGAAAAAAGTTCACAGTTATTGACAGCAGACAGTGTCCTGCAGGCCCACGAGGGCAGATTGGTGGCCTCTGTGTAATTTGATTTACAAAGTACCAGCTCACTTACCAGGGACAAGTATTCGATTTCATTAGCTGACTGGTTCCTGACATATTTATTTTTTATAAGTGCAGACACCGGCTCTGTGTGGCACCCCTCTATTTCTGTCCTCTGTGCTGGAGTCTCTTTCTTTAGTCTCTTGCAACCTGCCATCTCCCAGTGTTCCTGATGCCTCCACATTGAATCATCTCTAGCTGTGTGTCTTACTCATCAGGCCACCAGGTTCCCGAGCGCAGTTCTGCACAGAGCCGCCGGCTGATAGAACATTGGATAACAGCCTGCTGTTCCAGGATTGTTCTGTTCTCTCCTGCTCTGGCTGTCAGCTGGGACTGTCCTTCTTCCCCGTCAAAGATAGACAACCTCCTCTCACCTCATAGAGTAACTGATAAGCCTGGCAGCTGTCGCTGTGGGGCTCAGTGTTGGGAGTTGTTGATCTAGCAGAGTGGCACCTTGTAGGAGAGGAGCAGGATCTAGAGGTCAGGGGCCTGTCATCGAGTGGTGCCTTTGCTGCTAATTGGCCATCAGTGGTGTCTCTGTCTACAGCTGTACCTTCATCTGCTGAGTGAGGGACCAGTTCCACACTCTCCTGTGACTTGTGGTGTACATGACTGGGGACCTTGCCACTGTGTAGAGGGACACGGCGCTTTAGGGAATGATGCTTGCATGGCATTCCTGCACCTGTGTGTACAAGCTGCAACTGCCTCTGCAGCACATGGGCCCCATCGGGGAGTGAAATAAAGAACAAGTTGAGTAGCTGACCTGGGCCCCGGGGTATGGTGGGCTGTTTGGGGCAGATGCCTTGCCTTCCTCTTAGGAGTCTCAAGGACAGGGTTGCCTTAATGAGCTTCCCCAGTTGGAAGCAGTGCTGTAGTGGTCAGTGGAAAGGATGAGCTTTTCCTTCCTTTTACCCGTATCTTTGTCACCTGTGACTTGGGCCTATTTCTAAAGGAGCGATGGGGTGACCACCGCAGGCCAACCCCAGGTCAGAACAGCAGGCACTGCTGGCTGAGTCAGCCCTTGTCCAGGGATCTTCCAAGGAGCCCCAGTGGCCCCTCAATTCCACAGCATGGATTTTCTGGAAGGCTTTAGAAGAGGCCAGAACACGGGTCCCATCTTTAGGACCAAGTTCTTGAATGACTTCTCTTGCATCCTGGGAGTTGGGAGGAAGTACCTGGAATCTGATGGGGATTAGCTGCAGGTGGCCGTGGGTGCAGGGCTGCTCCTGACTCCTAGCAAGGGCACTGCCCTGGGGGTTCCTGATGGTCCCCTTCATTATGCTCAACTGGAGAGAACTGTGAGAAACTCTCTGTATAGTGTTGTGTCCTATGGCTGCTCTTTCTGTTTCTTTCTGAGTTTGACTAGAGAACAGTGTAATCCACAGGGCCACTGGGGTCTCTAAAACCTCACTTTGAAATATTAAGCAAGAAAAGGATGTAACTGGCAAGTATCACTTGTAAAAGTTAACCGTGAACAACCCATGCCAGGGGCAGATTTCAGAGCCAGTCAACTCATTTCTAACCACTGGAAACAGACAGTCTAAATGGTCTCAGAACTCACTTGGTCCTTGGGAACCTAATTGTTGCACTTAACTGAGTTTGCAACTGAAAAGAACTTAAGATCAGCAAACCTACCTCTTCTGGAGTTCATCAATTTGAATGTTTAAAATTCTGCATCAAGTTAAAGCACCTTGGGATATCTTTAAAATCCTCCAGTGAGCCAGGGTCACCCTCAGAGGCCTGGGAGGGCTCATGGGCATGCAGGGTGGGGCTCCCCTGGCCTGGATCCTGGAGGGCCTGACAAGCCTCAGTTCTGCATTCCTGTCCCAGTCCACTTGAGCTCCGGGAGCTGTTCCTGTCCTGAAGTCAGAGTGCAAACATTTGCGGTCCCCGTATGTGTGGGGTGTGTGGAGGGAACTCACAGCAGTGGAGCCCAGAGGGGAAGCCATGTTCTGGGAGCAGAAGCTCCCGGTGGGTCCCCAAGCTGCTGGGCTTTGCAATCGTGGGCAAGCTGGCTGCCTTCCTTGCAAGTCAGTGCCCGAAATCTCTACCATGATGGCAGCTCCCCCAGCTCTCTGCTGCTGAGATGGTGCAGGGACCAACCAGGAAGCCAGTGCAAACCTACCTGGGAGAACAGCTGATGCTTCTCCTAGACATGAGCTCTTGTTTCCAGCAGTGGACGGGGCGGGGCCTGACCCTGAAAGTCCCCTCTGTGTGCCAAGCACAGGGTAGAAACCCACACAGAGCCTCCCTGTGGTCCTTACAGCCTCGTCAGGGCTTTCCAGGTAGGAAACTGAGCCTCAGAGACGGCCAGTAACTCAACTCCAAATCCCAGGCCCCGAATCCCCATCTCTTCCTATCACACGGTCTTGTCTTCACAGGAAATTACTGGAACTTCTAATTCTGAGAAAAATACATGTCCAGTCTCAGGAAAGGTAAAAGGCATGAAAAGCACAACAAGGAAGTTTAAAGGCAGTTTGCATCTTAGTGGACCTTCCTCTGTCTCTTCCGTGCACCAAGAAATCTTTGGTGTTTTGTGGTGCCGAGGATGGAACCCAGGGCCTCGAACATGCTAGGCAGCGCCCTACCGCTGAACTACATCCCCAGCCCTGAGAGATGTTTTTCAAAAAAATAAAAATGTGTTCTTACTGCACACGCCATTTCATAGTACGCTCATCACGGAAGGTACCAGGGTAGCATCGCGGGCATCACCTGGAGTTTCTCAGAATTGTAGGGCTCTCTGGCCCCAGCCTAGCCTCTGAAGCAGAGTCTATGGTCATGGGGCTCCACACTCCCTGTTGCAGCCTCTGTTCCTCCTTGCCGAGTATAGTGGGCATCCTCCCATGTCCATAAATCCTTTTTCATCATGTGATTTTTATTTTTTTATTTTTTTGGTACTGGTTTCTAGTGATGCGTGACATTCCCTTGTGTGCCTGTGTGCCGAGTTGAAGGGCCTGTGGAACGTTCCCCAGCTGTTACAGGGGACTGCTGGAATGTCTAAAGCAGCAGAATGAGCATCTTGTAGGCTTTTGATGCACAGACCAGGTTGCCAGCCCAGAAGGGACAGGACTTGATGGGTCCCTAAACCTCAGGCCAGGTTTCTTGAGGGCAGCTGCCATCAAGAGGAGAGACTCACACTTGGCTGGAGTGCAAGCTTTGATTTGAGGGACATATGGTCCACTGAGGTTTTTTAGTGGTTCTTAGACCAGTTGTTGGACCTCTCAGATGCTCCATTTCCTCACCTGCAAAATGGAGAGGTACCATTTGTTTCACTGCTGGTTTTAGTGAACATTAGATGAGAATAAATAGAAGCCACCTAGGACCTGGTACATTCCAATTCCTCTGAATAAAATGAGCCTTGGACGTAAGGAGGTTGCTGCAGTTTAAATGTTCCCACTAAACCTCTAGCGATTAGAGAAATGCAAATCAAAACTATTCTAAGGGCTGGGGTTGTGGCTCAGTGTCAGAGCGCTTGCCTTGAATGTGTGAGGCACTGGGTTCAATCTCAGCACCACATAAAAATAAACAAATAAAATAAAGGTATTTTTTTTAAAGGCTAAGTAGTTTAAAAAAAAAAAGTAAGATTTCAACTCACTCCAGTCAGAATGGCAATTATCAAGAATACAAGCAACAATCAATGTTGGCAAGGATGTGGGGAAAAGGTTCACTCATACACTGCTGGCACTTGCTGGTAAATGGATAGAGCTGGAAAGTATCATGCCAAGCAAAATAAGCCAATCCCGAAGAACCAAAGGCCATCTGTTTTCTCTGCTATGTGGATGCTAATTCCACACTAAGTGGTGGTGGTGGGGTGGCTAGGGAAGAATAGAGGTACTTTAGCAGAGGGGGATGAAGGGAGGGGAGGGGGTGTGGGGGCAGGAAGGATAGTAAAATGAATCAGGCATTATCACCCTACGTGCATATATGATTACATGACCATGTAATCCTACCTCATGTACAACCAGAAGAACGAGAAGTTATGCTCCATTTATGTATGATGTATCAAAATGCATTCTACCGTCATGTATAACTAATTAGAATAAATTGTTTAAAAAGCAAATCTGTTGAAGTTTAATCCCCATTGTGAGGTATTAAGAGGTGAGAACAGGAGACCTACAAGAAATGATGGGGTCATGAGAACTCCGTCCTTATACGTGGATCCATCTATTCATGGATTCCTGGGTTAATGAGTTGACCTTGAGTGGGTCTGTTCTAAAAGCCAGTTTGGTTCTCTTGGATGTACTCCTCTCACCATGTGATGCCCTGTGCCACCTTGGGACTCTACAGAGAGACCTCACCAGCAAGAAGCCCCCTATTAGAGGTAGCCTTTCTCCTCTTGGATCTCACAGCAGAACCATGAGTTAGATAAATAAACCTTTGTTCTTTATAAGTTACTCAGCCTGAATTATAGCAACAGAAAACAGACTAAGACAGAGGTCCTATCACAAAGCTTTAGGTTCGTTTTTTTTTTGCACAAAATATTTTCTGTTGCACATAATTGCAATTTAATAGAGGCACATAGGTGTTATTGGCCTTTTTATCTGGTTTTCTGATGTCCTAGAAGATATATGACTTGGGCATTGCTAAGGACAAAGCACCAAAGAAAAGAAATTCCTGAGTACTTTAGTTAAAATAGAGAAGATGTGTAAAATACGCAAACCATGCCGTGAGAGTGGGCTGGAGGTGGCGGGAGTGGCCTGCGAGGTGCAGGTGTGCCCACGTGTGGAGGTGTGTGTGCTACCATGAGGCCTGAATCTCTTCTGGCTTCGATGCTCTTCAGGGAACCTCGTGTTGCCTGGGCATCCTGCAGTGTCACCACAAGGTTGTCTGTGTCCGTTTAGAGCCATATCTTATGGGGGACAGTGGGCTGCTCTGTATCATCCTAGATGTTGGGCCACCACAGTGACAAAGCAGTGTCGAGGCTTCTAAGAGAGGATAGAACATAACAAGGTGCAGAGGCCACCCCTCCAAGCCAGGCTGGCGGCCTCTGCGCAGGACAGAATTGCCTGTGTGGGTCTGGTAGGGCTTCGCTTGTTCAGCAGGCAGAGAATCCTGCTCCCAGGACTACTCTAGAACAACAGTCCGAGGCCCCGTTCCTGTCCCTTCAGTAATCACTCTGCTGGGTGGGCCGCTGAACTGCCCTAGGAGACAGGAACTCCTACCAGCCTGTTGTCCCTTTCCCTGGGCCAAGTCTGAATGGCTAGCAGCAGAGCTCTCCTGCCAGGGCGGAGGCAGTGGGCCTGCAGATTCCGCCTCCTCTATAAGCTTACGAAGGCAGGTGCATAGAAACCACCTGCACTGTGGAGCTCTCCGAACCCAGCACCTTCCTTTGTCACCATATTCGTTCTGCTTTCTTCTTTAAACTGTAAACCATTCGACTCTGGAACTCTCTATACAGTTGGCATTTTGAAAAGCAGAAAAGCAAGTTAGGACTCTTTTGGAACCATTTCCAGAAGTCTCCAGTGCCGCCTGCCTGCTCCTGGGTTTTAATATTACAGAATCTCACAGGTTGGTTGCCTAGAGCCTTCTGTCATTGTTGTGCATGTTGCCTGGCAACTGCTGACTGGCACAGCGGCCCTCAGACTTGGGATGGACTTGAGTCCCTGGAGTTGCTGCTCACTTGCAGGAAGCTATTATTTTGAAGTGGCAGCCGCAGGTAATCAGAGAGGACGTCACCAGGCCCCTGGCTTTGTCACCTGCAGAGGCTGGGGAGCTGCCAGGCAGGCTCAGTTGGTGATTTCTCTTGGGTGGGCGTGGCCTGTGCAGCTGTCAGGTGTGGTCTCCAGTGGAGAGGGCTGGAAATCCTATCAGGGTCTCAGTGAGCCGTAATAAGCAGGGGCCCGGCTAAAGTAGCCTTTGGATGTCCCCAAGAAGGCAGTTCACAAAACATTTCTAGGACCCAAGGGGACATCATGGGCCTGGCAAAAAATAAACAGAAAACAAACATTAGCAAGTGTGCAGGGGCAGAGACAAGCACGGCCCCTCCCTTGCTGTGGCCCCTGGCTCCGCAGAAAGCAAGTGTGTGTCAGTGGTGGCAGGAGGCACCGTGTGGTATGGGTGCGAGATTGGGAGAGGGGTGTGTTTGGCTCAGAATCTGCTCTGGATTTCCCCAGCAGTGGACCTGGCTCCTTCCCGGGTGGGGTCTGCCCTTTCCCAGGTGGGGAGTGCAGCCCCGCCTCTCAGGGCCTCTGCCTGCTTCCATGGGGAGGTCAGGAAAGCACAGCCCGAGTTGGTTGTTTTCTGTCCTCAGCCATTCAGTGGGGACTCCAGTCACAGGGAAGCAGGTGACACTCCAGACCAACTCCCTGAGGAGTCAGGCCACCCCCACCCCTGCCCTCAGGGCTTGGAGTGGAAGAAGGAAGTGCCAGCGTTTCTCAGATAGCTTTTACTACAGGTGCCTGCTCACCTGCCCAAGGAGCTGGCGGGCTGGGCTCGAGACTGGCTGGGATTGGCTGGAGCCCCGCTTCCTTGTGGCTTGTGGGTGCCACCAGGTCCACTGGAGCTGCCCGGGAAACAGGGGCTGGGGCTCCTGCCCAGCGTCTGGTGGTGTCCCAAGAGCCCTAGGCCCTGGCAGCACCACAGGGAGACCTGCTCTTCTCCCTGCTGCCAGATTCAGGAGGATGAGAGAGGCAGAGGCTCACTCCACCGTCAGGAAGATGGCTGCCTTTTACCAATGCGTCAGGCCCGACCCCAGGTGCGCCCCCTGTGAGCCAAGAGGTGGGGGCTGGGGCTGTAGGGGAGGGGAGGCCGTGCCGCCACTGCCAGGGCCTGGGTGCCCTCATTCTTTGGGGCTGGGGTCTTTGGCATCCACTGTCTCTGGTTCTAGGGTGATTGTGACCCCCCCCTTCCTTACAGACTTTATTCTGTCTCCTTGAATTATGTGAATTCTGGAGCAAAATAATGATTTCCTTTGTTTGCTTTGCGAGGGAGCGAGAGGGAGAGATCCAGGAGGACTGGGTAAACAGAGCGCTGTACTTTCGCTCTCCTGGCTTGCTCCTTGGATCTGCAAGGCATCATTGATATGCTCTGAATGGAAGGAGGGCAGCCAGAGGTCAAAGTAAAAGGACACTGGAAGTATTACTCAAAGCTCAGCACCCAAGGGCTCGTTCCCATCTGACAGACCCAGCCGTGGGTGACACCCTGCTGGAGCTCCTGCCCAGCAGAGGCCAACACCCCTGCACACGGCCATCTGGCCCTGTTATAGGTGACCTTATCCCTGGAAGGTGTGTGGCTCTCGGTGCATCTTAATTCTGTGCCTGGTGGTGCAGAGGGGAGTAGAGCTCTGGCTTGATTTAAACTCATTAGCTCAGCTTAAATAAACAAATCGCATGTCTCCTACCTCAGATGGAAAATCCCAGTATCGCAGCCTCTGTCCATCTGGTGATCGTTACATCTGCCCATCCCTTGGTTAGGTGGATCGTCTTGGAAAATTGATCTTGCATCTTTGGAAGGATCCACCTACCTCTGGGCAGCAGGAGGGGATGCTTGACACTTGGGGCAGGTGGTCCCTCCCCAAGCATCACTTTTTCTTTTGTTACATAGGAGAAGAGACCCAACAGCTCAAGGACTCCTTGTGAACACAGGGCATCTTACTGGGTAAAGTCCTGTGCAGCAAGTCATTATTGTTACTGTTTCCTTTAGCAATTTTATTGTTCTTTTTTTTTAAATCTATAAAACAGGAATTATCTTGATATATATGGACAGAAATAAGGGAGTGTGTTGCCTTAGTAAAGTTACAAAATGAAAAAACAAGCCAGCCCTTGTAAAACTGTCCCTTGGATCCAGGACTCTAGGGTCCCATTGGTTGCGCGTGTATTTAGCCATCGGCACTGGGTACAGCTTGCACCCTGAGATTGAAAGTTCCAAGTTAAGTAGCATCTTTGCAAGATACTCCCCAGCATTGGAATGAATTTATATTTCCCCCAAGAATTATGCAAATAGAATTTCTAAAATAAGGTTGTGGAGTTTGACGCTCCGACACTTAGCTATTTAGCTATTTTTGAAATAATGGTTTTGTAAAAGTCTCTAATAGATTTTTTTAAAACTCTAATAACCTGAAAATGTCTAAACTAATGTTTTTGAAATCTCATATGAAAACATTCACCTCTGGATAGGTGAAAAACAGGATGCTCTCGTGAACACGGTCCTGCATTGCTGCTGAGACGTGGGTTTCATTCAGGTGTGAGAGCGTGTGTGGGTTTGGGTGCCTGCAGGATCACAGACAGATGTGCAGATAGATGAGTTTACACCGTGTTGGAAGCCACGTGCCTTCCTAGTTAGGAAACTTACTTTGTTCATTTATAAGGACTCTGAATACCACTAAATCAACTGTTATATAAGCAAGTTTCAGAAACTAGTATAGTTTATCTTATATAAGATACTATTTATATGCTTATAAACTGTGCTGATGGATGGCTGAGTGAGTGGAAGGAAGTGGTGGTATTACTTTGCAAAAGAAATAGCCCAGGGGCTTGTGGCCTGCTCCTTGTTCTCTCTAGATGCCCTCAGTGTCCCTGTCCTGCACATGGCCAGTGGGGAGCCTCAAGCCTCTAAGCAGAGACCTCCTTTGCTTTCACTTTCCTTTACTCCTTAACTGAGGGGTCTGCAAAGCCCATCAGACTGCAGCTCTGCACAGCTGTTCAGTAGGTGATGTCTAACGGGATGTGGGCAAGACTCAGGAGAACAAATGTGACTTGGTCTAGTGAAGTCTGCCATTGGGGCACTGGAGGGCTGGGTGGACTCGGGAATTGCAGGTGGGAGGTTGATGCCATCTCACCTTTAGCGGGAGGCGATTCTTTCATCTGGCCAGAGTCACTGAGGAGCGCCTGCGGTTCATCCATTCACAGAACAGGGTGTCTTAAGCACGTACCACGTGGCAGTGCTTTGCTGGTACATATTCTCAATTTTCATAGATTATCTTTGATTTTTTTTTTACATATTTAGCAAGAAAGGGATGATTCACTTCTTTAGGTCAAGACTCAGTGTTTTATAAAAAGATAAACCTAAATGGGTGCACACGCCTGTAATCCCAGTGGCTGGGGAAGCTGAGGCAGGAGGATTGCAAGTTCAAGGCCAGCCTCTGCACCTTAGTGAGATCCTGTCTCAAAGTAAAAAATAAAATAGGGTTGAGGATTTAGCTCAGTGGTAACGCATCCTGGGTTCAATCCCCAATACTGAAAAACAAAGCAAAACATTAATTATAAGATACTAGGAAACTTTAAAACTGAGCAACCAATAAGTTCTTTTACTCTTCCTTCTTGTTCTGTTTAAAGCTTGTCACTTATCCTTAGAGTATTCTCTGGTTTCAGCCCTTAGTGTATGAGATTTCTTTGCTTTCTTTTCTTCCGTATAGCCCTGTCTCCTCCTGTCCTTCCTGACAGGTGGGCACAGGAGGGCTGCGTGTGGCTAGGTGTCTGCTTGCAGGGAAGGTGGTCCTCTGGCTCCTTGAGGGAGAGAGGGTGGATCGTGGTGAGATTCTCTGTGGGGTGGGTACAGCAGCAGGTCCCTTGGCTGTTGAGGATAATAATACCATTAAACAGTGAGCTGGCATGGTTTTTGAACAGAGATTTCTCACAGGAACTTTGTGAGCATTACACATTCCATTTGCCTCAATAATGTGAAACTTATTTTTCCAAAAAAAGGAACAGGCAGATCCTGACGTGACTCACTGGAGAACAATAGTTAAGTCATAATTTATTTTCATCTTTTTCCCCAAGAAAAGGAAAAATTGATTAGATGTATGGGGACGTAAGCAGGCATACATCTGTAAAGGGGCACTTGATCAAAGAGTCACACAGACACACACAGAGTTGACAGGCACATCACATTCAGTTGCAAGAGACCCTAATGTGTCGGGGAGGGGCAGGGAACATCATGTTCCAGCAGAGGGGTCAGCATCTCAAAGACCCCTGGCTGGAAGGAGATGGAGTGCCATGAGGGGGACAGGGGCAGGGCTAAGGTGTGTGCTCCTGCTAGTGGTGGCCAGGTCCTCTAGCCTGACGCCTCTTCTTACTGATAGCTGGACCCACCCACCTTTATATTGCTCCCCATTCCCACCTATATCTCCAGGTTTCTATCCAGTGTCATATCCCCCCTCCTGTAATATCTGTTTTAGTGAGTTTGCTAGGAATATGCCTTTACATCATCCTTTTTTTTTTCTTTCCAGATAAAACTCCCCACCCCCAACAACTTTGCTGACGTGTGATTCATATACCATAAAAGTTCACCTGTTTGAAGTATAAGGTCAATGGGTTTAATTGTGCATCTGTGAACACCAACTAATTTTTTTTATGTCAATTGCACATTCTCCAAGTGAGTGAAACTACATGTTACATATGATTCTGGGGTTGGGGATTTAGCTCAGTTGGTAGAGTGCTTGCCTTGCATGCACAAAGCCCTGGGTTCAATCCCCAGCACCATAAAAATAAAAAAACAACAAGATTTGGTAGCAAGCATACTGGGTTATACTGAGGTGTCTCAGACTTCTTTCTGTCATGTCAAACACTGAAAATATCATTGTATACCTCACAAGGATGGACTGGTTACAATTTAACATATAGTGGACATTTTCTTTTTTTAAAGTAACTCTCCAATAACATAAGACTGAATCAAGAAATATTCTTTTAAAAAGTTTTTGGATTTATATTACTAAATTTTGATGTAGCACTTTTGTCTGTGTATTTCTAAACATGGACTGAGCAATAAGTTTTTTTTTTTTTTTTGGTTTGGGGGGAGTTTTTTTGTTTTGTTTTCAATGCACTCAAATTTCTGACTCTCTAAGACACTCTGACTGTCCAATATTAAATTTTACTGAAATCCCTTTTGCCCACTGTGCTGAGAAGCAGTATTCCCACTGCTTGAATTCCAGGCCATGGAGCATCTAGGAATGTAGTCCTCCTCTAGCCCGCCATCTTGAATTTGTCTTGGGGTGTTTAGTGGTTGTTGTTTTCTTGTTTGTTTTTTCCTTTAAAAAAAAAAAACTATCCTTTCCTAATGGTGATATAAGGATTTATAGACTGAGTTGAGACAATCTTCATTTTATTTTAAGATCTGAGATATTTTTTACACAAATGAAGGGCTTATTTGCTTATAACATGTTGATGGCTCCCACCCATAAAACTGTCTTGGTTTATTTCCATGGGTAGGGAAGAAGGATAGTAGGATGAGAGCTCAATTTATTATATGATTTCCAGTCTGTTTAGATAATTTCTGGGGTTTTTTGGAGTCAATTTTGGGTATTTATATTTTTCTGGTTATTTTGGTTATTTGTATTTGATTATTTGTATTTTTGTAAAATCATCGATTTCATGTCAATTTGAAAATTCTATTTTTCCAACTGTATTCTCTGGTGTAGCTATGTTGGGTTTCTCATTTAAAGGGAGTCTGTGATTTCTCTCCTTTCTTTTTTCCTTGTTTTTATTGGTGCATTATAATTATAAATAATGGTGGGGTTTGTTTTTATATATTTGTACACATACTATATATATATATATATATATATATATATATATATATATATATATATATATATATATAAAAATATGATTTATCCAACATAATTCCCAGTACTTCTCTTTTCTCTCCCTTCCTCCCTCCTCCTGGTCCCTTTCCTCTGTTCTGCTGATCTCCCTTTGATTTTTATGAGATCTGCCTTCACCTTTATTTTCCTTTTTTCCTCTCTAGCTTCCATATATGAGATAGTGTATGATCCTTGACCTTCTAAGTTTGGCTTATTTTGTTTAACAGAATGTTCTCAAGTTCCATCAATTTTCCACAAATGACATAATTTCATTTTTCTTTATGGCTGAATAAAACTCCATTGTGTACATACACCACATTTTCTTTCATTCATTTATCCATGGATGGACACCTAGGCTGGTTCTAGTTTGACTATTGAACACAATCTAATTTTAGTACATTTTCATTTCCCCAGAAGGAAACCTTATGCCCATAATAGTCACCTCCCACCCACCCCATACCTTCTCCCAGCACCACACTCCCCAACTCTAGGCTACCTTTAATCTATGTTTCCGTTGGTTCACCTGTTCTGGACATTTCATATAAATAGTATCATATAGTCTTTTTTTTTAATTTATTTTTTTATTGGTTGTTCAAAACATTATAAAGCTCTTGACATATCATATTTCATACATTAGATTCAAGTTGGTTATGAACTCCCAATTTTACCCCAAATACAGATTGCAGAATCACATCGGTTACACATCCACATTTTTACATAATGCCCTATTAGTAACTGTTGGTATCATATAGTCTTGTGACTGGCTTCTTTCACTTTTCATAATGTGTTCAAGGCTCATTCAGATTGTAGCATGTATCAGTACTTTATTCCTTTTTATTGTTGAGTAATATTCCATTGTATTATAGAACACATTTTTTATATATCTATCCATAGATGGACATTTGTGTTATTTCCATTTGGGGTTATTTTGTAAATAATGCTGCTGTAAACATTGCCATACAAGTTTTTGTGTGCACATTTTTCCTTTTTTTATTATGGGAAAATACACGTAACCTAAAATTTATCATCTTAACCATTTTTTAAGTATACAGTTTGGTGGTGTTAGCTACATTTAGGTCATTGTGCAGGTGTGACCACCCTTCCATCTCTAGAACATTTTTCATCTTGCAAAATGGAAACTGTACCCATTTTAAAAAAATATCTCTCCAATCCCTTCTCCCCAGAGTCCCCGGTTGCCACTTTCCACTTTTCTGACTGATTTTGAGGACTTTCAGTGCCTCATAAAAGTGGAATGGTACAGTGTCTGTCTTTTTGTGACTGGTTTATTTCAGTGAGTGTGTTGTCCCTCAGGGTGGTTCATGCTGTAGCATATGTCAGAAGTCTCTTAGAAATCTCTTAAGACTAATAAGCAGGAGTTTGCTTCTGTCACTTTGATATTTGTTTCATAAATGCCTTTTAGCTTTTTATAATCCCTCATTATTTCACACATTACTGATGTGTGTGTGTATGTGCGTGTGTGTGTGTGCACGCACACGCAGTTGATTTTTTTTGGTAGTAAAACGTTTCAAGTCCTTTCTCCTTTCCTTTTGTGAATATTCTATAGCTATTTTCTTTGTTACCATGGGGATTACATTTGACATTCTGATTATAGCACTCTCATTTGGATTTATATCAGCGTACCTTCAGTCACATACAGAAACTCTGCTCCTCTATATTTCTTTCCTTGCTCCTTGTTACTTGTTGATACCACAAAATTGTATCTTTATATACTATATGCTCCCAAAGTATAAATTAAATAATTTCTAAAAATGTATTTTTATCCTAAATAATGTAGAGCACAAAATATGTAGATATAAATCAGTTACAATAATACTAGTTTTTAGAATGGCAATTGCTTTTTTTTTTTTTTAAAGTCATGGTCTCTTAAGTCATTAGAAAACAAAAGGTGGAGTTACAAACCACTGGTATAGAAAACACTAGCTTTTATAACTCCCGCGGATTTACTTTTATTGAGATCTTACTTCTTCATATGACTTCAGGTTCATATGTCTGGTGCCCTTTCACTCCATCCTGCAGAAACCTTTAGTGTTTCTTTCAGAACAGCTCTACTAGTAATAAACTCTCTCAGCTTTGGTTCATCCAGTGATATCTTTATTTCTCCCTCACTGTTGAAGAACAGTTTTGCCAGATATAAGTTTCTTGGTCAGTGTTGTTTTTTTCTTTAATTATTTTGAGCCTACTGCCTCCTGGCTTCCTAAATTTCTGATGAGACTCCTGCTGACAGTGTTATTGAGGATCCCTTGTTTTATCACAAACCATTTCTCTCTTGCTGTTTGCAAGGTTCTTCCTTTGTCTTTGAATAATTTGATTGTCATGTGTCCTGGTGTGGGTTTGTGTTCATCTTACTTGGATTTCATTTACGTCTTTCCTCACATTTGGGAAGTGTTCAGCCATTATCACCTCAAATATTCTCTACCCCTTTTTCTGTTCTCCCAAAATTCCCTCCAAGCAGGTGATGGTGTTCCACAGGGCCCTTATCTTCTGCTCACTTTTCTTCCACATTTTCTTTCTGTCCCTTAGGCTCAATAATTTTCATTGTGCTGTTTTCAAGTTTGCTGATTATTTGGCCTGCTCAACTCTGCCTGGGAATCCCTCTAGGGAATTTCTCATTCCATTATTGTACATTTCATCTCCAGAATTTCTTTTAGCTCTCTTGTTTAGCATTCCTCTATCTCTATTGATGTTTCAGCTTTGTTGATACATCATTTTCTTGACTTTCTATCTGTCTTACTTCAGTTTTACGAGCAGCTTTGAGATGGTTGTTTTAAAGTCTTTGTCTAGTTTATCTGCCATCAGGTCTTTTTCAAAAAACAGTTTCTATGGATTTATTTTTCTTTGAATGTGCCATGCTTTCTTATTCCTTTGTATCCATTGTGATTTTTTGTTGTTGTTCTTGTTGAAAGCAGGACTATTTTAGCCTAATAAGGTGGTAACTTTGGAACTCAGCTTCTTTCCCTTCCCCAGGGTTTGCCGACGTGGGGTGATTTTGTTGTTATTTGTTTTGCTTGTTTGATTGATGGTTGTGGGCTCTTTCTCTGATGATGATGGGTCTAAGGTATAAAATTAAAGCATTTTCAGGTCTGTTCTGCGTCTCTGCCTTCCCCTGGGCATGGACCATGACTTACTAATTTTTGCTGATACGTGGGTGCCTTTGAATGGCCATTCTTTAACGTATGGCTTTCCAGAGGGGCAAAGAGAAATGCAAAGGGTTTGGAGCATGTTACTAGCCCATAAAATCCCCGGTAACCCCTTTGGACATGGAAGGGTCTTGCAACAGTTGGGAGGAGTCCAACAATAGTGGTCCCTACTTCTTTGCACCTTTGGGATCAGAAGCAGCAATTAGAGCCCAGATTCCCAATATCTGAAGAACAGGGTCTCTTTTTGCCCATCTGGCTCTTGCAAGCTGGGTTCAAGCTGCTCCTGGAACACTTACCTGGTTGCCTGCCCTGGGGCTGGGAACTTGGAGCCTGGGTAGATAGGACTGTGCTGCGGTTGGCAAAAATTAGCTGTAAATTACCTGCCAAACCTTCCCCTGGAAGTTTCAGGTCTTCAATAGACACTCCAGAGTTTCAAACAGTGACATCAGACAGATTCTCCCGGTGCAATTGTTGTCTATTTGGGGAAACTGGTTCCTGGTGCTCTTCACTCTACCATCTTCCCAGATTCCTCCATGGACATATGTTTTTATTTCCCTTTGGTAGATCCCTAGGAGTAAAATTGCTGGGCCATATGGCAATTTTATGTTTAACATTCCGAGGAACTGCCAGACTTCTCCCTGGTGGCTACAACATTTACATTTCCACTAGCATTGAATGATGGTTCCACTTTCTTCACAGTCTTTCAAACATTTGTTACTGCCCCTGTCTTAATTATAGCCATTCTAGTAAGTGAAGTAGTAGTATCTCCCTGTGGTTTTGATTTCCAACTTCCTAGTGACTGATGGTGTTGAGCAACTTATTAGCCATGCATCTTGCCTTTGTACAAAGGCAAATGACAAATCCTTTGTCAGTTTTTTAAATAGGGTGTCTTTATTGTTGTTGAGTCATAAGAATTGTTATAAACTCTGGATATTACTCCCTTACCGGATACATGATTGGCAAATATTTCTCTCCTGGTATGTGTGAGTTGTCTTACACTTTCTAGATAGTCCTTGGAAACAAAAGCTTATAATTTTGATGAAGTCAAAACTTATCTATCTTCCCTTTTAGTGTGCCGAGTATCATGTCTGAGGAATTATTGCCTAATCTAAGATCATAGACTTACTCTTATTTTCTTCTCAAGAGTTTTTTGATTTAGTTCTGTGATCCATTTTGAGGTAGCCATGTGAGGCAGGAGTATAGATTGTTTTTGGCAGTTTGATGTCCATGTGTCCCAGCATGATCTGTTGGAAAAAAAAAATCTGTTCTTTCCCCTCTTGAATTGCCTTGGCATCTCTGTTGAGAGTCACCTACCTGTAATAGTATGCATTTATTTCTGGACTGTGATTTCTGTTCTGTTAATCTGTAGGTCTGTCTGTTTATCAGTATGATGCAGTCTTTCTTCAAAAAATGTTTTTATGTAATCATTTTTTTAAATTGGCAGCAACACAGTCTTATTATTCTACTTTGTGGTAATCAAATGGAGAATGTGAGTACTTTACTTTTTTCTTATTTTTTCAAGATTGTTTTGATTATTCTGGGTCCAAACTTATAGAATGATGAGAGACAACTCAAACCAACAATACTATTTGGCTTTTGTATCATTGTCAGGTTTCTGCTTATTTGCTCTAATCATTACTGAAAGTGAACCTCAACTATTGGAGTTCCAACGATTATTGTTGAATCGGGTCTCTTTGTTTTACCAGTTCTTGTTTCAGGTATTTGGGGCTCTGTTTTTAGGTGGTATATGTATTTATAATAAATGCATCTTCCTCTTATAAAATGAATCTGTTTATCTCTAGTAACAGTGCTCTCCTAAAATAATTTTCTTCGGATATTAATGTAGCCATTCCATTGATTATTTCAGGGTGTTGTTTAACATCCATATAGTTATGGTTTTCCCAAATTACTTTCTCTTGTTTATTTTTAATTTCATCCAGTTGTTGTCAGCAAACATACTTCCTTTGATTTCAACCCTTCTAAACCTATTTCAGCTTGTTTTATGGCCGATCGTGGTATATCCTGGAGAATCTTTCTGTGGGCTGTGCTCTGTTATTTATGCAGGGTGCTCTGTAGATTCCTGTTAGGTCTAGTTAGTTTATGCTATTCTTTAAGTCCTTTATATCCTTGTTAAGCATCTGCCTATTTGTTCTATCAAATATTGAAAGAAAGATCAACTGAAGTCTTCAACTATTACTGTTGACTTTTCTATTTCCAACTTCATTTCTATCAGTTTTTGTATCAGGAAGTTTTAGGGCTTTGCTATTACGGGTATGTGTGTGTTTATAAGTGTTATATATTCCTGATGGATTGATCATCTTATCATTACAAACTGTCCCACTTTATCTTTAATAAAATTTTTTACTCTAAGTTTACTTTGTCTGTCATTAATATAGCTACTCTTTTTGGGGGGTTGCTGCTTGTGAGAAACAACATTTTCCCTTATTTTACTTTTAACATGTTTGCATCTGTGAAACTGAATTGAGTCTCTTGTAGACAGTGTATACTTGCATCCTGGTGTTTTGTTGAGTCTGACAGTCTTTCCCTTGTGAGTGATTAGTCCATCTACATTTAGTGTCGTTATTGATATGTTTAGACTTACCAGTACTATTTTGCTTTTTGTCTTCTATATACTTTACAAACACTTGTCCTTCTCTTATTTACCACCTCCCTCTGTCATAAGTATTTATTGTCTAGCATGTGTTTTATTTCCTTATCCACTTTTGCCTGTATTTTCTTCAGTTATTTTTTAGTGGTTGATCCAGGCCTTACAATCTACATCTGAACATATTAGAATCAATTTAGGATTGATTTATTGCACTCCAGGCCCTAGAAAAAGAGTCATGGCTTGCCACACTATGCACTAGGTCATTGGGAAAACTCTTAGGGAACATGTCAGAGTTGAGAGGGGGTGTGGCCCCGGGGGCCTTTATTTGGGTCCAGGGTGGAGTACACAAGCAAGAGGCATGAGGCTGTTTTACTGGTCTATCTGAATGTCACAAAGTCACAGTCAGGGGATGGCAAGAAGGAGAACTTGTTTCAGGGACCAGTCTTACCACACTGGTGCACTTGGTCACCTGGGCTGGATATTCACAGGCTATTTGTGGGGAGGGATGTGGAGCTATCAGAAAAATACGAAGTTTTAAAAAATTCACAGTACATCAGTTCCATTCCTAACTCCCCCTTTTTGTTGTGATTGTGAAATATATTACTTTTCTATATGTTGTAGTCCCAATATTGCAATTTCTGAATATTGTCTTACGCAGTTGCCTTTCATATCAATTTTAAAAAGAGAAGAAATAGTCAATGGTATTTTCTTTAATAACTTCCCACAAAATAACTTTTATTGAGAGACAGCTTTGTTGGATGTAGGATTCTTGGGTGACAGTATTTCCTTTTGTGTCCTTAAATACAACATTCCACTGCCTTCTGCCTTCCATTATTTCTGATGGGAAGTTAGCTGTCAATGTGATGCCCATGCACATGGTATGTCTTCTTCCTCTTGCTGCTTTCAAGTTTTTCTCCTTGTCATTGGCTTTTGCATTTAGACGACGATATTCCTGGTGCAGATCTCTTCGCATTTATTTTACGTGGACATTGTTAAGTTTGTTAGGTGTGTAGATTATTGTTTTTCATCAGATTTGAGAAGTTTTTAACCATTATCCTCAAATATTTTCTCCAGGAAGTCTTTTCTTTCCTTCCCAAACTCTCATTTTGAATATCAGTATACTTAACTATGTCCCAAACGTCTCTGTTCATTTATTTTCTCTTAAGATTGCAAAAATGCACTCTACCATCATATATACCTAATAAGAACAAATGTTTTAAAATAAAAGTAAATAAAGAAAGATTGCGTATTTTTTGTTGATCTGTTTTCAAATTTGATAGTTCTTTATTCTGCCTCCTAGGGAACCCCCAGGAATTATTTTTCCTTTTCATTATGGAATTTTTCAACTCCAGAATTTTCAGCTTGTTCATTTTCAGTCTCTACCCTCTTAGTCATATCCTCTCTTTAGTGAGCCATTGTGATCATGCCTTCTTTTAATTATTTATGTATGACTTTCCATATTTTTTGGAGCACACTTGGTGCTGGTTTGGAGGCTTTGTCTGCTAGTTACGCCTCTGCCCTCCCATGGGCAGTTTCAATGGCGCGTCCTGTCTCTGAGTCAGGCTTTCCTTTCATTTGGGGTGGTTTCACCAAGCTCCTTCCATTGCCATCTTGAAATTCCTGCCTCTCCTCTTTTCTAAGTATTGTTTTTTTTTAATAACCTTGTATTTGATATGAAGCCAAAACTACAGAAAACTCACATAGTATCAGGGATTCTCCATATAACCTTTGGCCAGATTCTCCAATTTTCCTCATTTTGCCCCATGTGTTCTTTGTTTCTCTGAATGTTTATTTGCCTGTATGCTCACATCATTTTATTTTTTTAGACCATTTGACAGTGAGCTAGAGAAATCACATGTACATTTCCTAAGGACAAAAACATACTTTTAAGTACCATAGTTATAATCATCAAAGTTGGAAAATTTTAAATTGACATGTTGCTGTTGAATTCACAGTTCATATTCAACCTTTGTCATTTATCCAAATAATGGCCTTTGTAGCAGTTCCTCATTCAGGAGTCCTGAAGTGCATGTTGCCTCTACTCTGGAATGGTCTCTTGACTTTCCCCCTTGACCTTGACATGATTCTGACAGCAGAGGATTATTATCTTACAGATAATTTCTCATTTGGGTTTGTTTGATATTTTCTTATGACTAGATTATTTTTCATGTGTCATATCAGTATTGGCCACTGTTATATTTTCTTTTGAATATGTATGATCAAATTAATTGCCCAATTTTGGAAGAGGGAAACTTTGATTTTCACTTATTGGTTCCTAGGAATTCTTTAAATGTGATGGATACAAGTTTGTTTCAGATTGTGTTGTTATTTTACAAATATTTTCTCCCTGCCCATGATATCCCTATTCATTTTTTTCTGATATATTTTAATGACCAGAAGTATTTCATTTTGATGAAATGCAAATTATGTTTTTTTCCAATGGGTTTTTAAAGCATGTCTAATACATTTTTGTTTATCCCAAGGTTAAGAAGATGTTTTCTTTTCAAAGCTTTATGTATTTTTAAATTTTACATTTGTATTTATAATTTTGCCGTTTCCCCCCTCTGGGCTTCATCTGGTTTTCTTTGTTCTTTCTATTTTGCCTTATTTTAGGTCAATTAAGTTTTTTTTCTAATTAGAACATTATATTTATACATAATATCTGGGTTCCTTTTGCCATAATTATACACACAAGGAATTGGATTTCAATCCCCATTCCACCTCTCCCTTCCTTCCCTCTCCCTCCCCCTTTTCTCTCTCCTCTACTGATCTTCCTTTCACACCTTTATTCATTTAGTTTTGGTTGGCATTTTCTACCTATACATAAAGGAGATATTCCCTTTGGTAAATTTATATATGTATATAACATGATTTTATTATTTTCTGTATTTTTTAATATTTATTTTTTAGTTGGACATAATATTTTTATTTTATTAATTTATATATGGTGCTGAGGATTGAACTCAGGGCCTAGCATGTGCAAGGCAAGTGCTCTACTGCTGAGCCACAACTCCAGCCCAATTTTCTGTCTTCTATTGTCTTGGACTTTAGTTTGTTTTTCTTTGAGGTGGAGCATAAGTTTATTTATTTGGAATCTCTCTATATTTTTGATGTAAGCATTTAATGCTCTAATATTCCTGTTAGTATTGCTTTCATACTGTCGCAGAGATTTTGATATGTTGTATGATTGTTTTCAGTTCTTTTTAACAATTTCTTGATTTCTCTCATTTCTTCTTTGAGCCATTCTTTATTTAAAACAATATTATTTAATCTCCATGTATTTATGTGGTTTCTATTATTTTTCTTGCTGTTGATTTCTAGTTTCATTCCATTATAGTCTGATAGGATGCGTGGGATTCTATTTTTTTATTTGCTAAGACTAACATTGTGACCTAGAATATGGTCTATTTTGGGTAAGACTCCATTAGCTGCTAAAAAGGAGGTAAATTTTGTTGTTTTGCAGTGAAATATTCTGCACATATCTATTAGGTCAATTTGATTTACAATATTATTTAGGTTGTATATATCTTTATTGATTTTATGCTTTGATGACCTGTCCACTGGGGATACCGGTATGTTGAAGTCACCCAGTATTATGGTTATTGGGGTCTATCTGGGATTTAATGTCAAGGAAAATATATATATATATATATATATATATATATATATATATATTAGAGAGAGAGAGAGAAATTTTTTTAATATTTAGGTGGACACAACATCTTTATTTTTTTATTTATATGTGGTGCTGAGGATCGAACCCAGTGCCTCGCGCATGCCAGGCGAGTGTGCTACCGCTTGAGCCACATCCCCAGCCCCAAGGGATATTTTTAAGGTGCTGATATTTGGGGCATATATATTTACTATCTCTATATCTTCTTGTTGGATTGTTCCCTTTACTAGGATATAATGACCTTCTTTGTCTCTTCTGATTAATTTTTGCTTGAAATCAACTTTGTTAGATATAAGAATAGCTACTTCAGCTTGTTTACAGACTCCATTTGTACGGAATTTTTTTCCCCATTCTTTTTCCTCCAGCCTGTGTGTGTCTTTACCTATGAGATGAGTATCTTGCAGACAGTACATAGTTGGGTCTTGTTTTTTGATCCATTCTGCTAATCTACATCTTTTAATTGAGGAATTGGAACCATTTAAATTCAGTGTTATTATGGATATGTGTTTATGGTTTACTGACATTTTGATTTTTTTGTGTGTTTAATTCTGTCTTTATTTTTCCTTTAGATTACTAGTCTTCTATAGATCATCTATTTGGGAGTTTTGGCATTTGTTTTTGGGTTCCTCTGTTTGCAGTTTATCTTTGAGAAATTGTTGTGGTGCTGGCTTTGTTGTCATAAATTCTTTTAGTTCATCCTTGTCATGAAAGTTTTTATATTCATATTGAATAAGAAGGAGATATTTGCTGGGTATAGCAATCTTGGTTGGCAATTTTTTTCTTTTAGAACTTGGGATCTCTCATTCCGGGCTCTCTTTGCTTTTGTTGTCTGAGAAGTCAGGTGCCGCTGTCTGGCCGGGCACAAATCACGAGCCACTGAAGCAGGAACAAACTTTATTTTTGAACTGCAAGAAAAAACCTCACACACGCTCCTGGGGAATTCTCCCGAATGCCTCGCAGCTCGTCCAGGAACCCCCAGCCGGAAATATCTCTCCCGGAAATCCCTCCTCCTGCACTTCCCCAATGGGGACTCTCGGGGAATCCCCGGAAATCCCCACGAGAACTCCAAAATAGTGTGAGAACTTAAAAGTAGCGGCAGAGGCGGATAGTAATGCCTTGCCTGTCAATCAATACTGTTGGCAAAATGCCAGGGGCCATACAGACTCGGCCGTGGCTCTCAGCAGTCAGGAGTGAGCCTTATTGGTTTGCCTCTAAATATGATCTGATATTTCTCTTTTACAGCTTTTATTATTCTTTCCTTATTTTCTATGTCAGGAATTTTGATTATGATATATCTTCTCATCTGGTTGGGCCTCTGTGGGGTCCTGTATGCCTCCTGCATGTGGATGTCTAACTCTTATTCTGATATTGGGAAACTTTTCTGTGACTATCTCATTGAAAATATTCTTAGTGTCTTAGCTTGTATCTCTATGTTCTCTTCTATCCCAGTGACCCTCAATTTCTGTCTCTTGATGTTATCCCAGAGTTCTTGTATGTTCTGATCATGCTCTAATTTTTTCTTTTAGTGTATTCTGTGTACTCAAATTTATGTATTCTATCTTTAGGGCCTAAGGTTCTGTATCAAGCACTGAGGTTCTATTTTCTACACAACCTGATTTTTGGTGATGCTTTCAAGTGAATTTTTAATTCGATTATTTGTCTTTTGTTTTCAGGAGTCCTGATTGGTTTCTTTTCAGCATTTCTCTTTGTTGAAATGGTTTTTCATCTCTTGTATTTTCTCTCTTAAATCATTCGTTAGATCTTCTTTTAGTTTATTGAACATTTTGATGATCAATTTTTTGAAATCTTCCCCTGGAATTTCATCCTTTTCATATCTGTGGGGTCCTTTGTTGGGAGATTGAATTTTGTGGGGAGATTTTTTTGCCTGCTTCCTTATATTTCAGAGGTCCTGGACTTGCATATCAATTGAGATGGATTCATTTTCCTCTTGTACGCGTGTCCTTATATGTGTATTTTTCTTTTTTCTATTTTTGGTATATGGTAGGTGTAGAGGGGAGGGACCTGACATTCCCCTCTGGTTGTCCCTCCTTGGGGCCTGATTTTTTGGTTTGGGTTTTTTGTCTCCCAAATTCTATGGGTTGAAATAATGTTTAGGCCCAGATGGGGCCGATCATGTGTGGAGTGAGGTTCACTGTTGCTTGGTTGAGGTGGGAGTATTGCTCAGCAGCAGGACCTCTACTCTGTAATCTTGAAGTGTCTCAATCCACCTTCTAACCCCTCTTGGAGGGGTGGGAGCCATGAGTAGCACTAGTGTCAGTTGCAGGTGTACAGTTTTGAGATAAATGTCCAGTGTCTACTTTGAAATCTATAACACTAATTGTCACTCATATAAAAATGGTGGGGTCCACATTTAACATCAGTACCAGTGATACAAAACTGTGGACTAGATCAGGCATCAACATCACGTGCCTACCATATCATCCACTATATGAATAATCACAGGGTAACAAATTCCATAAACTATATAATTCTTATTATTTTGTGGGATTACCATTTCTTAAACACAGGGAAAATAGGATGGGAAAGCCAGAGAAAGTTTAAGATACTTTTAAAAGGTGTTGAAAGGAGGGGAAGTTGGTAGTTAGCAGATGTCAGCTGTGCAGAAGAGGGAATAGAAGATTACAGAAAGAAATAAAGGATATGGAAAAGGAAAAATTGATTGTTAGTGGGGAAAATATTGACAAAGGGGAGATAGAGGGCAAAGAACCCAAGTATGGACAAACCAGCAACTATAAGATCAAAACAGCTTGAACCCATGTATAATTGCACCCCACCTAGGACAAATCAAGGCTAAATAATAAACAGGTGTAGAAGAAAATAAATAATGTGAAACTAAAAATGCACAATTTTATACAATAATCATACAATTATTTTTTTCAAACCTATCTGGGTAGTGAGTCCATATACACTCACGCTCACCAGTAAAAAGTAATACCATATAATGAAATGATGTTCAAAACAAAATTTTTTGATAGTTCAAATTTGGAAAAAATATAAAAAGAATAGATTAAAAATGTATGAAGAACAGAATGAAAAAATAAAGAAGGAAAAAAAATTATAGTAAAATAGACTAAAGAATAAAACATGAAAAATTTTCCAGAGAAACAAAGGACTTGTTTCTGCGGAGGTGGTCAAGACGTTGCCGGGGGTGGATGTGCATCCCTGGTGTTTCTTTTGGGCTTTGAAATACTTGGGTCAAGGACTGGGGGTTACTAAGCGAGGCACCTTGTGTTCCTCCCTTAGCTGCCAGCCTTCGTGGCTAGAGGCAAAGACGGTTTGTAGTAGACCTCAGTTTCCAGTCTCCCGGGAAAACAAGGGCGTAGCACAGTTTGAGTGTTGACAGATGGTGTGCTTCTGTGGCCAGGGCGTTGCAGCATTCTAAATTGGAGATTTCGGTCATTGGTGTTTGGTCTGGATGAACTTTGGAACTCTGTAGGTGGGTTTGGGATTTATTCTACACCCCCTATTGGAGGCAGGGAGAGGATGCCAGTCTCTGCAGAATGTCTGAGACTCTAGAGTGTCTGGTAAATTCCACTTTGAGGGCGTAGGGGAAAACCTCTGCAGGTCTCACCCTAATTGCTATGAGTATGACACATGGGGTGCACGCCCGGCGGTGGAGTTGCTCCTGTGTGGCCCCTGGACCCTGCAGCACCAGCCACAGTGGGCGCTTTCTCCCCTGGGATGCAGAGCCTGCCTGTCCTGGCTGACTTATCTGTGTGCCTATTTCAGAGTCTCTGGTTCTGGCGTGTTCTGGGAAGTGTGGTTAGTTGCAGGAATTCCCCATCTCCTGTCGCGGGGGCAAGGGTGGGTGTTGCAGGCAGCTGAGGTGATGGGACTCCGTGCTTTGCACGGTCCCTGCCCTTTGCTATCCCGCTGTAGCTCTGCTGGCCGCCCACATGGTGCTTCTCTAATGAATTTTTTGTTATGTTTGTGTTTCTGACTTCAGTGACTTTATCATTTAATTTATTTTTTTAACAGTTCAGGGTTAATTTACCCACCTCACTGAAAAGCCTTCTCCCCTCTAAGTTCCGTGTTGAGTGACTGCTGAGATCTGCACCCTTTGCTCTAATCCAGCATGTTCCCTCCCCCTAAATAAGTTTTTTATTGTTCCATTGTAAACTCTCTTCTGGATTTTTAGTTGAACCTTCTCTTTGTAGTGTCTTCTCTAGGGATCACAATATTCACTCTTAAGTTGCTGCTGTCTATTTAGAGTTAGTGTTGTACAGCTTCATGGAAAATGCAACTGTAAAAAATAATATAGTCCTATTTACAACCCCTATCTTTATGGTATTGTCAACACACATTGTAAATTAATATTAAATTTTTCTTTTGGTACCAGGGATTAAACCCAGGGGTGCTTAACCACTGAGCTATGTCCCCAGCCCTTGTAGTATTTTATTTAGAGACAGGATATCACTCAGTTAACTGAGGCTGGTCTTGAACTTGAGATCCTCCTGCCTCAGCCTGCCAAGCCCCTGGGATTACAGGCCTATGCCACCACGCCCACCTAAAATATTTCTTGAAATTGTCATATGCCTTTAAATAAATTTAGAGAAGGAAAGCACTTTTTTATTAACACAAATTAATCACAACCAGTGAGTTCCATTCTTACCATAGCTTTCAACTTCATTCTGATGTCATTTTCCTCCATCTAAAGAACTTCTTTTTGCATTTTCTGTTACAAATTCTTACACTTTTTAATTTTCTAAAAATGTCTGTATCTTTGCCTTTGTTTTTTTTTTAAACATTTATTTTTTAGTTGTTGGTGGACACAATACCTTTATTTTATTCTTATGAGGTGCTGAGGATTTAACCCAGTGCCTCATACATGCTAGCCAAGCACTCTACCTCTGAGCCACAATCCCAGCCCTGCCTTCGTTTTTGAAGGATCCTTTTTGCTGCATATAAAAACTGGGTTGCTGCTGTTGAGTTTCTGTTGTTGTTGTTTTGTTTTGTTTTCAGTGCTTTAGAGATGTTACTCCATTGCTTTCTCTGATCCCTGGTTGGTAATTCATATTATTATTTGAATGTGTATGGTGTATCATTTTCCTCTGGCTGTTGCCAAGATTTACTCCATTGTTGGTTTCCGTACACTAGGTTGTGCCCCACGTTAATTACTCTGAGGTCTATACTCTGCCTTGGTGTGGTTGGTGTGATTTTCTTAGTGTTTTCTAAGATTCTTGGATCTAAAACATTCTTTGCCACCATCATTTTCTGGATATTTTTATTCATCAGTTTTTCAAATATTTTTTTGCCTCTCTCTCTCTCCATCCCTCCCATCTTTCTCCTGCTTCCAGAACTAATTACATATATGTTAGTTCAGCTAATATCGTACCTCTGGCCACTGAGGTTCACGTTTACTTCCCCCACAGTGTTTATTTCTCTCTACTCTTCAAATTGAATTGTTTCTGTTCATCTTTAACTTGATCATTTCCTTTTATGTCTTTAATGTTAAGTCCATCAGAGAATATTTTGTTTCAGAGATTACACTTTTCTTTAAGATTCCCATTTGTTCCTTTCTCATTTTGAACTTCTTCTTCCTCTTTATTCATTACAGCCATATTTTTAAGTTCTCAAATATATATTCCGTAGCTACTTTAAGGTCTTTGTTACTTGAGTATTTGGTTACTCAGGATCATTCCCTTTTGAATAACTTCCTTGACTATGGGTCACAGTTCCCTGTTTCTCTACATAATTAGTACATGTTGATTTGACAGTAGGCATTGTGAATGATACGCTGTAGGAACTCTGGGATCTTATGTTCTCCTCAAGATGGCTGCTTCTATTCTAGCAGGCTGTCAACTTGATTGGACTCGAACTGTGAGCTGTCTCTCCTGCAGCGGGCTGTGCAGAAGTCTCGCTCCTCTTCTTCAGTGTGATAAAGCTGTTGCCTTCAGCCTGGTTCCTTGGAGTCTCCACACATGTGCTTAATTCTGAGAAGCCAAGAATTAGGAGTTTACATGTGCAGATTTTGGTGCTCCTCTCTCTTTCCTGAGACTCTACAATCCTAAACTCTGGAATCCTAAACTCCATCCTTTGACTCTTGCGTGTGCTCCAGCCGCCCCCCCCCTACCCTGCCATAACACACTGATGGGTGAGGTTGCCCAGGTCGGAAACCCTACACATAAAATCTCTCCTACCACACTTCCCTTCTTTCAAGGTGGATGCTCTTCTGATTTCTGCCCACTTTTGGTTGATCATTTCTGCCTTCAGATTATTATTTAATAATAATTTGTCTATGGTTTATCATCAATATCCATAAAAGGATGACTATGATATAGACTACTCCACCATTACCAGAAGCGTAACCCACCTTTAAATGTGAAGGAGATTTTTTCAGAGTTCAGGATTCATGTTGGCAGTCATTTTCTTTCATTGGAGTTTTCTGCTTAAAACACAGTTGCCCCTGAGAGAATGATACCGTTGCTGATGGTGACCTAAAAGATGGTGAGTGTGGAGACCAGGGAGAAGATGATGCAGGACAGAAGCAGAAGCCTCCTGTGGAAGAGGGGGAGGCAGGAAGGCTGGATAGGGAGGTAGGAGGACACCAAATTTAAGTAGGCTTTTACGGTTCTTTTTATTTAAAAAATATATTATTGTATTTGTAGATGGGCAGAATGCCTTTATTTTATTTGTTTATTTTGTATGTGGTGCTAAGGATCAAACCCAGTGCCTCACATGTGCTAGGCATGCGCTCTGCCACTGAGCTATAGCCTCAGCCCTCAGTGGGCTTATGTTAAAACCTAGTTTTCCCTAAGGCTGACCTTACGCAGGGTAGATCACCTCCTCTGAATAAGGGAAAGAGGACCTAAAGGTGACTCTTTCTAGACCTTTCTCCCACTCTCTGAAGTTAGATGAATTGGTATTCAAAAATCTCAAAGGAGGTTTGTGGGTGTGACTCAGTGTCAGAGGACTTGGCTGTCATGCTTATGGCCCTGCTGTCAAGCCTAGCACCACAAAAGCAAAATACCTACATAATACAACCCAAAATCTCCAAGGGCACAATACCCGGTTCACCAATTGTCTTGCTTGTGTTGGGTTCCGGCCCTTTGTTTGGAGACTGTCCTAGGCACTGGGAAGACAGAGATGCTAACAGGCATAGTCAGCCAGGAAGCCCACAGTCTTGGGAGGGAGAGGAACTTTTGCAGCTGCCTGCCCAGGCTCTTGATGACAGGTTTGGGAGGAAAGGTAGAGAAGGTTATGAAAGAATCCACAGGGCTCTGAACATAGCTCCGAAGGAGGTTGCAGAGTTGGGCCACCTGGAGGGTGAACTGCAAAGCTTTCATCCATAATTGCCACACTTGGATGTGTGGAGCTAGCGTACAGGTATTTTTCTTTGCATTGTGTAGGTAAATATAGTGGCTTGGAGTCTTTAAAACACCATATTAAGATCTATTCTCATTCTTCATGGGAACCCACTTTTGTAGGGCTTTTCTGTAGGAGCTCTGCTCTAAGCTGGGGAGGCCCTGTGGACAGAGAGGGAATGGGGTGGCCCCCACATCAAGACTCCTCTGGGTTCTGTGGGTACCCACCTGCACACTGAATGTGCTACATGAACATGCTCTTCAGAGGAGCCTGGAGGGGGCTCAGCATCCTTGGGAGTTAATTAGAACCTCCAAAGAGACCTCTCACATCCAGGTTGAGTTGAAAGAAAGAAGTTTTCCTTTTGGGGTGCATAGAGCTGTCAGAACAACAGGGGCAGGAGGGTGGAGGGCAGATGCTATTTGAGGGGCATAGAGGGGGGCCTGACTTGAACCTCGAGTTCCCATGGGAGGCACTGTCTTGACGGAACAGCCAAAGGAGGGCTGAAAGGTCTTGGCTCCTTGCCATCTTGCTTTCTGATTCTGGTTTTCCTTCTCGCTTGTCCATGACTTTTCCTGGGGTCAGGGAACGTGCATTCAGAAGGGTACAATGGAGGCGGTGTTCCCTTGCCACCGCCATGGGCACTTCCACCTGGCATGCCCACGTTGAAAAGGACCTTTTCTGTCTCTGCACCCTGCAGTCTCACAGGGCAGACCTTCCTCTTGAGTATGTTTTTATCAATTACCCAGAAGTGGTGTGGGTCTATCACGCTGCTAGGATAAGGAGGCTCCGGGGTCAACAGTGCTGTGACTTGTGGTGGCTTCAAAGTGGACCCTATGCACAGGCAGACCGTGTTATTGACACTCACCTGCTGCCAGCCTGGTCAGTCCTGTGTTCTGGTGATGCCTTTGTCCCTGTACAGGAACATCTGGGAAGACTGAGCCACAGTGGTCACGCAGTACTTTGTGCTGTGTTTTGGTCCCATTGAATTCAGATGTCATTATCCCCCTCTTGTACATGAGGGGACTGAGCCCCAGCAGTGGTAGATGTTGGGGACATCCTGACATCCAGGTCTTTGTGCAGTTCCTCTGCATATCATTATGGTATGTTTTAGTCAGCATTTTTGCTGCTGTGAATAAAAGACCTGACCAGAACAATTTTAAGGAAGAAGAGTTTACTCGAGGGCTCACAGTTTCAGAGGTCTCAGTCCCTGCGAGGCTGGCTGCATTCCTCGGGGCTCCAGGGGAGGCTGACCATCATGGTGGAAGAGTGTGGCCAAGGGAAGCAGCTCACGTGGTGGTCAGAGAGCAGAGAGAGAGAGAGACTCCATTGCCAGGTACAAATCTATACCCCAAAGCCCACCTCCTCCAGCCACACCTTCAGTTGCCACCCAGTTAATCCCTATCAGGGGATTAATTCACTAATTGGGTTAAGACCCTCACAACCCAATCATTTCTCCTCTGAACCTTCTTGCTTTGTCTCACATGTGAGCTTCTGGGGGACACCTCACATCCAAACCATAATATGTTATTTGAAGACATTTGGAACAGGAAACATGAGCAGGTACTGAAACTTCCCCAGTGAGGTGGACCCCATTTACTGTCTTTCATTTGTGGGTGGCTTTTGCTTCTGTGAATCTGCCGGCCACCGTGGCATCTGTTGGTGACACAGCCTGCTTGAAGAGGATGGAAGGATCCACATAGGGCAGACTGGGCCCCCTCGACCTCCCCCTGTCCCCTACCTGCTCCCGAGCCCTCTGCCCTGTGTGACTTTATCACAGCCACGTCATTCAACTCAGGGAGAAGCAAGTCTGTAGTGCTCTAGGCTTATGGGATGGAAATGGGGTACTCTCCACATACTCAGCCAGGGAGGGCCATGCACACCTGTCACACACCCCTGCACATCACCACTACCTTCCCAATATCAGCTGTTTTATTTGCCAGAGGTGACTGGACATTTTGCAGATGTCATCATGGTTTCTCCCGAGTTACCCTTTCCCAGTTAGTTGACACATCATGACAGACTCAAACCCCTTCCCTCAGACTGAGATACCCTGTCAGACCCAGTGGATGGTCTCCCAGGGCCTCCCTCAACCCCTCTATTCTGACCTGACCCTGGACAGGGCTACTTGGCAAGAAGAGCCATTTCAGTGGGAGATTCTTCCCCTGGATTTCCCTGCTTCTCTTGAGCTCCTCTGGAGACACTCAGGACTCTCTCCTTACTAGGGCAGCACTGCAGAAGTTGGGTCTCATCTGTTGCTGTGCACCTGCCTGTGCTGGGGACATAGTCGACATGAGCCTTCCGGTTGTCGTCTTCACTACCTTGGCCAGGTTAATAAACTATCTACCGTGGTGTATGTTCTCATCTCCAGAGTGTGAACCCTCAAAGCCCTCGGGGATCTAGTGAGATGATTCAGATAGTAATGTTGCATGCTCAATAAGTCATTTGCATAAATCAGTTGTCATTGTGGTTAACTCCAAATTTAAGCAGCGGAAGGCTCTTGCACTTTTGCTTTCTAGCTCAGTGGCAACCTTGGCAGATGGTACCCAGGGTCGTAGCTGGTGACTCTTAACCAACCCCCACCGTCTTCACTCTCCTTCCTGCTCCTGTGGTTTCCTTCTCCATCATCTTCTGCTCTGAATGCCCCGATAGCCACCCACTCCTCCAACAAACAGTATCACCGAGCAGCAGGACACTTGGACATCAGGCGGCTGCTTACTGACTCTGACATCTTGGGAGCTACGGTCTTTGTGTCAGGTCACAACTGTGACCCTTATAATGATGCTGCTGTTTGCACTCTCTGTCATTTTGATAATGAACATGGTGAAAACAAGGCTCTTCTTTAAAGCCTAAAAACAGTGGTCAAGGATTTGAAAAAGGACTATTTCTGTTCCACCCTCATTTTATACATAATGAGAGCATGATCATGAGTCAGATGGTGAGGTTCCAAGAGAGCTTCTGGCAGAGCTGACATAATACCAGGCGTTTTTATGAAGCCAGATCATATGAAAATTGAGAACCGAAGCTGGTGAAGCTTTTTTCAGCTTTTAAGGAATTGTCTAGGAGGGAGAGCACCATGGTTTGACATTGACATTAAAGGAGACCTAAGTGTTAGCACCAACTCTGGTGCACAGGCTCGTGCGTCTGTTTCCTTTCCTCTACTAAGTATTTTCTTTGTATTTCCTCTCATCATTCTACATTTTGTTCCATGTTCAAGTTGTAGGTGTGAACTGGTTAAGTACCTGAACCTCTCGTTTTAAGTGTGATGATCCAGTCTTTCCTGGTTAGAAATAGGTGTCCAGATAAATGACGAGACAGTACTTGGAGGGACAGTGCACTGTCTCAAGGTCAGCCATAGGAGGCAAGCCCAGTAGCTCAGTACTCTGCAGCAGGAATATGGTCTGGTAAGTGTTGGTTTGATTTCCATGAAGAGTCAGAGGGTTTTTTTATTATTATATTTTAGGAAGATGCCAAATCCATATGGATGAAATGATAATAATGTCTGGTGTGATTTGCTTCAAAACAATCTCATGAGAGGGGGTGGCTGGGGTAAAGATGAAGCAGGGGTTGGCCCTCTGTTAACTTCATCATCTGTATGCAGCCATGAAAATAACCCTTATCAAGAATTTTTAAGATGATATAAGTAAGAAAATCAGGAAGTCCAACGTCCTAGTGTGTGCATGTACATAAAATATTTGTGTGAAAATAAACATTGGAGGGAGATTAAAACATTAATTGTGGTTATCCTTGGTTGGTGGGATTATGTGTGATCTCCATTCTGTTTTCCAGACTTCTTACAGGAAACGTGAAGAAAAACATAACTTCTCAAAATGGGAGAAAAAACACTTTGTATTTTATTTTATTTTATTTTATTGGTTGTTCAAAACATTACAAAGCTCTTGACATATCATATTTCATACATTTGATTCAAGTGGGTTATGAACTCCCATTTTTACGTCGTATACAGATTGCAGAATCACATCAGTTACACATCCACGTTTTTACATATTGCCATACTAGTGACTGTTGTATTCTGCTATCTTTCCTATCCTCTACTATCCCCCCCCTCCCCTCCCATCTTCTATCTCTACCCCATCTACTGTAATTCATTTCTCTCCCTTGATTTTGAAAAAACACTTTTTAAAGAAAGGATCTTAACCTGTATTGTGTAAATGAGTGACGCGTTTGTTTCAGTTATGTTTTCCATTAAACTGCTCAGGTCAGCAATTAGAGACACGCTTATGTGGTGACTTATCTCGTGGCTGTGAGTGTGTTTGGGGCCTGCACTGCCCTCTGCCCTGTGCGCTGTCTTTGCAGGGGTGTGTACAGGCAAGGCCATGGGCAAGAGCAATCACCACTCCCTTTACGTTCATTGGTAACTTCTGCTCAATATGTTCCTTTAACACAAATTTCTGTCTGATTTCAGTGAGCTGGACATGATTTCCACGAGGGTCATGGACATCAAGCTTCGGGAGTCTGCAGAAGGCCTCGGGGAGGACAGCACAGGTAAGGCCCTGGCTTCCCCTGGGAAGGGCCCTTGCTTGGTGCTGGGGCAAGGGAGGAGCCGATTGAAGACGGGGCTGTGTGTGAGAGAGAGCGGCCAGTCCCCCGTGTGCTCAGACATCCTTTGGTCCCCACACTGACTAGGAGCACGTCCACATTATCTGAGGAAACTTGGAGCAGTGCTCCCTTGTGTCTCTGTCAAACATAGGGGCTTTTCATGTCATTTTCTTCTTCCTGGAAGTGAATATGTCCCCATGTTTGACTTAAAAGCAAAAGAAAGGGGCCCAAAGGGAATTATTTGTCACCTAAAATTATCTAACGGTATCTGTAGGAGCCTTTGCAAAGCACGGGATGGCCTCATCATCCAGCAAAAATAATCTCATCAAAAGAAAGCCTTAGATCCCTCTCTTGTGATTTTTATTCTCCTCCAGGATGTGTTTATTATGGCCTTTCCTGAGCTAAATTCCAGGCCCATGATTCATCATCTCAGAGCACCTTCCAAGAGTTATTCAATTAGGTGATTGGCTCACTGCTATCCACAGATTGCTATTTATGTCTTGATGGAGTTGTAAAATTGACATTAAGAAACAAAGATCTCCCCACAATGTACCTTTCCCTGGTAACTATCTGTGTTCCCCTTATCTCATTAACAAAGGCCTCCAGCTGTCTGTCCTTCAAAGTCAAGATGCCAGTAGTGATTTTCTTTGATATAGTTCGGGAAGAATGGCTTCTAATAATAGGAAATCCTATCAGCTAGAGCTTACTATCTCATATGTTATGTGATACATAGATACTTCGTATTCTATATTAGAACCATTCTTCTCTGTCACATTTTAATAGATACCAAATAAACCCAAATATAAGGTGAGTTTTTAAGATTATCCCTGAGGAAAAAAAATGGAGTTTTAAATTTTCTCATATTATGGGGCATTGAATTAGTCCTTATTTTCAATAATAGCATTTGAATAAGTATCATTAATACCATAAGTAACATGTCATTATCCTGAAACTTATCAATAAATTCTAGTATTGAATACTTACAGAGGTCACCATGAAGAATCAATTTTACAAAAGAAGGAGAGAAACTAAGTATTCTTTTATTTTCAAATAGTGATGAGCTTGAGGCCAGGGTTGTGGTTCAGTGGTAGAGCACTTGCTTAGCATGCATGAGGCACCATAGAAAAATAAATAATAAAGGTATTGTGTCCACCTACAACTAAAAAATATTAAAATAATAATAATAATGAGCTTAAGGTAGTAAGAACATTCCTTTCCACCCGTAATTTAAAAATATAGGGCTGGGGATATAGCCCAGTTGGTAGAGTGCTTGCCTCACATGCACAAAGCTCTGGGTTCAATCCCCAGCACCACATACACATACACAAAAAAAAATTTTAATGTAGATAAGAACATTATTCATGTTGTTTTTAAAAGTAAGAAATAATGAGGCCAGAATTAAAAGAAAAATGGTAACCCAGAAAGATAATTGAGCACTTTTGCCCTCAGAACTTATTAATAAGTCTTGGAAATTTTGAATTTCACTATCCTGCCTACATAGGGTGGGATATAAGAGAGGGGGTCAGAAGACAAAGTGCAGCCCCCATACAAGGTGGACCCTCTAATAGAAGACCATCCTTACAATAAGCTGGGAACCCAAGGAGCACAAAATCTGTGAACCATGGATAAACCAACCCTTTTGTGGATTTGCAGCTTGAGTTTGTATCACTCTGCTTTTGAACTTGGTTAATGGTACTCCTAGACCAGGAAGAAACCCGGGTGCTTTGCAGAAGCAATCTTCAGTAAAGGGAAGTGTCTTCTGTCTAGGCTTCAAATTATAACAGAACATAATACTTTCAGTACTAGGACAAGCATATAGTTAGTGATGACCAGGTGTATAGGCAACAGGGCACCATGAACAAGAACCACCATGCTGTGGGTTGAATCCGGCCTCCTAGAATCAACATGCTGAAGTGCCCAGTATGTAACCTTATTAGGTATTTAGTTAAGATGTGTTCATCCTGAAACAGGGTGGGTTCCTAATTCAGTATGAATAATGTCCATATAAAAAGGGGAAATTTGAACACAGACATGTGCATGGTGAGAGTGTAATGTGCACATGAAGGCAAAGATTGGGTGATGCATCTACAAGCTAACGAACACCAAAGATCGCCAGCATACTACTAGAAATTAATTAACAGAAGTGGTGCAGATGTGCCATCACAGCCCTCAGAAGGAACCAAACATGCCAGTACCACCTTGATTTTGGCTTTTCAGCTCCAGAACCATGAGACAATTTGTTTCTGTTAACTCACCCAGTTTGTGGTACTTTGTACAGCAACCTTAGCAAACTAATACATAGCATAAACAAGAAAACTAATATGATAAAGGCATCAGATGTCAGAACTTTCAAATACATATTATAAAACATGATGTGAAAGTTTTGAAAATATCTGGAAGATCCAGGAAACCATAAAAACTAACATGGCACCCAGCCAGTGCAATAAGGCAAGAAAAATAAATTAAAGGCATTGAGATAGAAAGAAGAGATAAAACTGCATTTGCAGATGACCTGATTATCTAAAATATACAAAGTATCCAGAACTGTTAAGTTTAGCATGTTCATAAAATATTAAATCATAATATAAAAAATCAGTTATATTTCTATATACTAGCAATGAACATTTGAAAAATTGAAATCTTGAAAAGTACCATATGTAATAGCATCAAAAATTTAAAATACTTAGGTATATATGTAACTAAAATATATGCAGGATTTGTATACTGAAAGATACAAATAATTGTTTAAAGAAAGTAAAAAATACCTAAATACATGGAGAGATATACCATGTTTATGGATTGAAAGACTCCATGTTGCTAAAATGTTAATTCTCACCAAATTGAGCTGCAAATGGTGTGTTAGTACGTGTAGGTATAGTGCAGTTTTCAAGTCAGCTATGAAAGTCAGGGATACAGTTAGTTTGATACTTTGTTGTAGGAATATCAATCAGTAACTTTTTTCTTTTTCTTTTTTGTTTTATTTTTCAGTTGTGAGAATCAAACCTAGGGCTTTGGGTATACTAGGTACTACTGAGATATAACCCCACACTGTAATAGTGTAATCATTTTTTTATTTCCATGAAGGTTCAGATTTTTTTTTTTATTTAGGAAGAAGCCAACTCTATAGGATTGAAATGAAAATAGTGTGTGAGATGTTTTGCTTCGAAATAACCTACAGGTAGTGGGGAGGAAATGGGTAAATATGAAGCAATCAAAATCCCAGCAGGATTTCTAGGAGTTACTGGCAAGCTGACTCTAAAATTTATACGAAAAGAGAAAGAACTTCAACAGGTAAAACAATTTGGAAAAATAGAAAGTTGGAGGACTCACCACAGTACTTGATTTCAAACTTACTATGAAGCTAATAATCAAGCCGAAACATAGATGTATGGAAATAGATAGAACAAAGTAGAGTCCATAAATAGATCCATATGAAAATGATCAGTTGATTTTTGAGAAAGTTGCAAAGGTGATTCACTAAATAGTGCTAGAACAATTGGACACCCATTTGTAAAAATGAGCATTGATTGATACCTCACAGATTATGAAAAAGTTAACTCAATAGATCCTAGACATAAATGTAAAACTATAAAGTCTTTAAAAGAAAGCTGAAGAGAGAATATTTTTGACCTTAGATTAGGGAAGAGTTCCAAGATATGATGCCTCAGTCCATAAAAGGAAAAAAATCAATAAGTGGAACTTCATCAAAATTGACACTTTTGCTCTGAGAAAGATACTGTTAAGATAAAAATACAAATCAGACTGGGAGAAAATATTTGTAAATCTCACTTGATGAAATATTTACATCCGGCATATATTTGAAATCATCAACATTCATTTTTTTTTACTGTTTTTAAAATAAATTTATTTATTTATTTTAATTAGGTACATATGACAGCAGAATGCATTTTGATTCATTGTACACAATTGCAGCACGACTTTTCATTTCTCTGATTGTACAACGATGTAGCGTCGCATCCTATGTGCAGTCATACATGTACCTAGGGTAATGATGTCCATCACATTCCACCATCTTTTCTGCCCCCATCCCCACTCCCCTCCTCTCCCTCCCCTTTTCCCCATCAAAGTTCCTCCATTTTTTCCCATACCTCCCCCCATTATGGATCAGCATCCACTTATCAGAGAGAACATTCAAAAACAATAAGACAAACCTATTTACAAAATGGGCAGCTCTTAAAAGATGTTTGTATCTAAGAAGAAACACTCAACATCTAGTCATTAGGTAATACAAATTGAAACAGCAACGAAACACGCTACACAACTATTAGAACATCTTGAAAGAAATCCTCTGAGCAGCGCTGGTGAGGAGGCATTGCTGGTAGGAATGTAAGATGGTACAGCCGATCTGGAAAAGATTTTGGCAAATTTCATATAAAGTACATACACTTAGCCTATGACTCAGTAATCCCACTCCCTCATATTTACCAAACAGCAGTGAAAACATGGTTACCCAGAAGCCAGTAGCAAGATTATTCAAAATTGCTAAAAACTGAAAAGAATTCAAGTGTCCTTCAGTGGTTGGATGGTTCAACAAACAGTGTATCCATCCAATGGAATACCACTCAGCAGTGAAGAGGAACAAACTATGAGAAGACATGTAAATATTGCATGAATCTCTAAGTGAAAGAAGCCAGAATCAAAAGGCCACATACTGTCTGACTCACTCTGTTCTGGTTTAGATACGAGGTGTCCCCCAAAAGCTCTATTTTGTCCTTGCTGAGTGGAAGTCTTTCTCTGCTTCCTGGTGTGATGTCTTGAGCTGCTTTCTTCCACCACACTCTTCTGCCATGATGTCACTTGAGCCCTGAGGAAAAGGAACTGAGGAACTGTGTGTGGACTGAGGCCTCCAAAACCGTGAGCCCCCAGATAAACTTTTCCTCCACTGAAATGGTTCTTGTCAGGTGTTTGGTCACAGCAGCAAAAAAGCCAACTAAAACACCCTTGATATGACCTTGAAGAGGCAAGGCTATTGGAACAGAGATCCGTGGACACCAGGGGTTAAATACTGGCGGAAGTTTTAACTACTTGAGGAAATTTGGGGGCGGATGTCCTGTACAGCTCTGCATCTGGATTGTGGGGATAAATATGCAACTCTGTGTGCACTAGGAAGAGTGCGTGTGCCGGGGGTCAAACCCAGGACCTTACAAATGCTAAGCACACACCGTGTGACTGAGCCATGCCCCAGCCTGAAAGAAGGGTTGTTTTTTTTTTTTTTTTTTTAGTTGAAAATATTTTTCTGGAATTGAATTAAAAAAACAAAGATGTCCCAATCTACAGATTTAAAAAAACCCAATGAATCCCAAGAAGACTAAATAAAAGGCAATCCATCCATATAGTATAAAACTGCAGAAAACCAAAGCCCAAACTAACAATCCTAAAAATCAGTCAGCAGAAGAGATTGCTTCTGAAGGTACAAAATACTGATGGCGGACTTCCCAACAGGACAGAACCCACAGCGCCATGCAATAATGGCTTCAGGATATTATTAGAAAAATAACAGTCAGCCTAGACCTCTGAACCCAGGAAAGACAGGGATCAGGACTGAAGGAGAAATAAAGGCATCTTCAAACCAAGGAAACCTGAGTTTGCCACCGTTGGACCCCAGGAAAGCAGATTCGGCAGGAAGCTGCCTTTGGCAGAAGGAACTTCCTGGTGGAAGTCCTGGATGCAAGAAGGACTCAAGGCCAAGGAAGTAATGGTGTCGCAAAGGGGATCGAAGTGTTCTAAGGTCCAATGCATGGTCCTGCGATAGAGCGTGCCCACTCTGCCGGGTAACCACTGCCAGAACAGAAACAAAAGGCAAGGCTTCCAAACTTGTGATGGGAACCGTGCAAACAGTCAGTTAATCCAAGAGAAGACAAGAGTGGAGATTGAGAAAACAGACCAGAGAGGGTAGACTTATTTTGACTGATATATCAGTGATCACCGTGAGGGCAAATGGACCGATGAACTGTCCCACTTCAGTAAGGCTGCCAGAGTGCATTCCTAAAACTCTAAGTATATGAATCTTCAATACAAAGGTTCAGAAAATTAAGGATGGTGAAAGAACAAAAATACACCTTGTGAGCCCTGGGCAGAAAGAAGGCAGAAAAGCCATATTCATATTAGTCAAAATAGCATTTATGGCAAAAAGCCTAACTGAAAAACAAAGAGGGCCATTTTATAAAAGTTTCAATTCCCCAGAAAAATAATGATTTTGCATTTTTATGTATTAAGATAATGTCAAAAAATTATATAAAGTAGAAGTTATAATTAAATAGATAAGAAAATCTATGATCCATAGGTTAGTTTCTTTTACATCTTTTTCTGAAATTGATAGAACAAATATGTATACTATTTTATTAGTAAAGACAAAGTATTTGTACAGGTCTATCAAGGAGAAAAAGGCCTTGTTCTAATCGACCTGTGTTTTAGTCAACTTTTCACTACTGAGACCAGAAGACCTGTCAAGAACAGATTTAAAAGGAGACATTTATTTGGGGGCTCCTGGTTTCAGGGGTCTCAGTCCACAGATGGCCGACTCCATTCCTCGGGGCTAGAGGTGAGGCAGAGCATCAGAGTGGAAGGGTGTGGTGGACGGAAGGGGCTCCAGACACCACACCAGGAATCAGAGAGTGACTGAGCTCAGCTCACAAAATATAAACCCCAAAGCCACATCCCAGTGACCCACCTCCTCCACCCACTCCCCACCTGCCTACAGTTACCACCCAGTTAATCTTTATAAGGGGATTAATTCACTGATTGGGTTAAGGTTTTCATAACCCAATCATTTCTCCCCTAAACTTCTTGAATTGTCTCACACATGAGCTTTTGGGGGACACCTCATCTCTAAGCCATAATAATATGTACAGGGCACGGAAAAAAACACATTATTTGAAAGTATATTAGGATCATATATAAAAATTATTGATACACAAAGTAAGGCCCAATGGATTTGAATGAAGTCAGATCAGAGTACATTATCTGACCACAATGCAGTTAAGCTCAAAATCAACAACAAATAGAAAATCCCCGCATGCATACAATAAAAGAAAGAAAAGAAAAAGAAAATCCCCAAGTACTTGGAAATGTAGATATAATTTTCTAAATAATCCCTACATAGGTCTAAGAAGGCATCATAATGAAAATTAGAAAACATTGTCAACAGTAATGAAAATACTACATTTCATAACATGTGCATGAAACAGATTTAGAAGAAAGTGCTGCCTTAAATGTATGTTTTGTAAAAATAGAGAAAATGTCAAATTAATGTTTATTCATCTGAAGAAGTTTTCTGGAAATAGCAAAATCAACCCAAAGAAAGTTTGCAGAAATAGTAGAGAATAGAAACCAATACAATATAAAATAAATATTCCACAGACAGAATTGACAAGCCAAACTTTGTTGCGGGGACGGGTACTGGGGTTGAAATCAGGGGCACTTGTCCACTGAGCCACACCCCCAGCCCTATTTTGTATTTTATTTAGAGACAGGGTCTCACTGAGTTGCTTAGCACCTTACTTTTGCTGAGGCTGGCTTTGAATTCACGATCCTCATGCCTCAGCCTCCCAAGCTGCCAGGATTTCATGCACCATGGCACCCTGCAAAGCCAAATGTTTTATAAGCAAATAAAATCAACAAACCTCTGGTGCAATTGGTCAAAGAACAAAGAGAAGGCACAGATAATTAACATGAGGCGTGACGAAGCTACAGCACTCCAGAGGAACAGGCAAGGGTGTTAGTAGATATGAAAATTTTGGGGAAAATTGATAAATTCCTAGAAACGTGGCTTAAAGCAGATTCAAGAAGTAGAAACCTGGACTAGTCAGACAGCCATTGAAAAAACTGACCTAGAAAGCTGGCAGAAGAGATAACACATAGAGGGCTGACCATTGTCCTTGCAGTTGTACTCAGGGTCTCCGTAGCCACACTCTTATCCACACCATTCATGCTGTAAGCAGCATTTCTGACCGTCAGCATAGTAGGGCTGTACATTTGTTCAGGCTTTGGGGACATGTACCAATTTGTTGACGAGGTAAAGGCCAAGAGGTGTCCTGACCAAAGGCAGGAAAGTAATCTTTCAAAATGCTGAACCTTCATGAAGAACCATCTGCTGACAACACACATTTGCTACAGAACTTTCTTTCCTTAGGGAGGGGCTTGTTCCATCCCTGCTAGAGTAATCCTAAGGGATTCTCCACCTGGAGACCAGACCTGCAAGCTTCCCAGAGGGGCATTATTACTAACACTACAGAAATATTCTTGTTTTAAAAGGAATTCAGCTTACAAGATTATTTACCAAACGTTTTCAGCTGAATCACTTTAACCAGTGTCCACGACCTATGAGACAGCATCTTGGTGACCTCTGATGTCACCTCCTTCTGTTGGAAGGAGAGGAATGAACTCCGCTGAGCTACTGCGGTGACATCATAGGGTCCTGGGTATGAGAGAATATGTGGGTGACAAGGAAGGTGACCTCAGAGAAGCGAATCATAAAATGTGAAAAAGTATCGCAGATTCTAACAATTCAGGAGATGTGGCCCAATTTGACTCGGCCCTGTCACAGCGTCTTCCAGCATAAGAATGGCCGCCATTGGGTCATTTTTTTTCATCAAGAGTTATTAGCTCATCATGGCGCTCATTATTCCAGAGAGCCTTAGTTTATGTCCAGGATAGATGAAGCATCTGAATGTTTTTTAATAACTTGAGTAAAGGAAACATGGAATACAGACCCAATGAAATATTACTCGTCCACTAAATAGAATCATATCTTATCATTTGCAGCAAAATGGATAATATAGAGACAATCAAGTAAAATAAGTAGATGCAGAAAGATGGGTACTGTATGTTCTCTCTCATATGTGAAAGCTCAAGCTAAAAAAAAAAAATCATTCAAAATGAGTAATAGTAATGACTCCAGCCTTGGGAGGTGGCAGGGAGGAGGGCTGGAGGGAGGCTGGATTACGGCTAATCCAAACACAGACGGAAGAAGTAAATTCTAGGGTTCCACAGCATAGCAATGGGGAGCGGTTATAGTTCACAACGATCTATTATATACTTTATTAATGCCTAGAGGAGACACACTTGAAACTCCAAACACAAAATAATGATAAAGATATGGCAATATTAATTATTCTGATTTTACCAGTATATATTGTATATATTGTATACAATACTACATTGTACCCCCAAAATATGTATGATGATTAAATGACAATTGAAGATGTTTAAAAGTGTTTAGGGAACCTCTGAAAACTTGGAATGGGACCACCATTTGACCCAGCTATCCCACTCCCTGGTCTATACCCAAAGGACTTGAAATCAGCATGCTATGGTAATGTAGCCACATCAACGTTTATAGCAGCTCAATTCCCAATAGCTAAACTATGGAAACAACTTAGATGCCCTTCAACAGATGAATGCATAAAGAAAATGTGTACATATTCACAATGGAATATCATTCAGTCATAAAGAAAAATGAAAGGAGGGTATTTGCCAGTAAATGGATGGAGCTGGAGACTATCATACTAAGTGAAATAAGCCAATCCCCCAAACAAAGGCTGGAATGTTCTCTCTGATGTGTGGATGCTAACACATAATGAAGGGGTAAGGGAGGCTAGGGAAGAATAGAGGTACTTTGGATTAGGCAGAAGAGAGTGAAGGGAAGGCTAGAAGAAGGAATCGGACATTATGACCCTATGTGCATATATGATTCTACATAGTGTACAACTAGAAGAGTGAGAAGTTATACTCCATTTACGTATGAGGTGTCAAGATGCATTCTACTGTCATGTATAACTAATTAGAACAAATTAAAAAAATAAAATATAGGCATCCCCAAAAAATGTTTATGCCTTATTTGATCATTACACACTATACACATGTATTAAATAGCCACACTGCACCCCATAAATTTGCACGATTACAATAATTTTTAAAAAATACCTTGGGTCGGGGCTGGGATTGTGGCTCAGCGGTGGAGTGCTCGCCTAGCATGCTCGGAGCCCTGGGTTTGATCTCAGCACCGCATAAAAACAAATGAATGAAATAAAGGTATTGGGTCCAACTACAACTAAAAAATGAATAAATAAATATTTAAAAAATACCTTGGGTCATCACACAGCCTTCACCTGATCAGAACTTTCGTCGTTGTTGTTTATGAATGTTTTAGACGTTAAACCTTGATTTCGTGTGAGAGGGAAGCTCCTGGGGGTTAAAGATTCCATGATTGTGCTCCAAGGCATTCTTGCCTCATTTACATAAATTTTCTGAATAAACAAACTGATTTTGTTTCCAGGTGTGCAAGGCTGTTACGCCAAGCAAAGGAAGGACTTCCAGAAGCAGGAGGCCGGTGTCAGGCCTGAACCCAGGCTTTCTCTGCTTCACGGGCACCTCGCACACCTGCGCACACCTGCGCACACCTGCGCACAAACACACACTCCTGCTGATTATTACTTTTGCTTACCTCTGTATAGGAAAGAAGAAATCTAAATTCAAAACTTTCAAGAAGTTCTTTGGAAAGAAGAAGAGAAAGGAATCGCCTTCGTCCACGGGGAACAGCACCTGGAAGCAGAACCCAGCCAAGAGCGAGGTCATTGCCATCGAGTCAGGGCCAGTGGGCTATGACTCAGAGGATGAACTTGAGTAAGTTGCTGTCGAGTCCCACGGGGCCTTGCGCTCCGGCTACAGCGGGGACATCTGGGCTCGGCAGAACCGATCCTCTGTCAGAGTCTCAGTACCGTGCTGGGCTCCCGGCCTCCTCCCCTCCTGGACAGCCCAGGAGCAGTTCGTCCACACAAGTTATGTCCTTTGTCTTTCTAAACATGGGATGGAGAAAATGTGTGTAGGGGTGGGGCATGGATAGGAAGCTGCTGTGTGCCAGGTGTATTAAATGTCCATGGTCCACGGGTTCAGTGGCGCATACCTGTAATCCCAGGAGGCTGAGGCAGGAGGATCGAGAGTTCAGAGCCAGCCTCAGCAATGGCGAGGTGCTAAGCAACTCAGTGAGACCCTGTTTGTAAATAAAATACAAAAAAGGGCTGGGGATGTGGCTCAGTGGTTGAGTGCCCCTGAGTTCAATACCTGGTACCACAAAAAAAAAAAAAAGTCCCTGACCCTCATGGGAGAAGAGGTATCATATGCCATCAAATAAATGAGCCAAATAAGCTGGAGAGAAATTTGGAGGCTACCTGACATCCCGAAGCTGAAAGCCAAAGGATCAGGATGTGGACCTTGGTGTAATGTGACTTAAACCCTTTGAGGACCTTGAGGACCATATGAGAAACACGTGGCTCTCTAAACTTGAACTCCAAGCAATCTAATAAGTATGCTTTCTCCGGTCCGAGTCCAGGATGGAGAGAGGAAAGCTTCTTGTTCAGTTTTAGGAAAATCATCTAAAAATAAAATATAAGCATCCAAAAAAAATGTTTAAGGAGATGGAAATGTTAATGCCTTATTTGATCATTGCACACTGTACACATGTATTGAATAGCCACACTGCACCCCATGCATTTGCACAATTACAATAATTTTTAAAAAATACCTTGGGTCGGGGCTGGGACCCAGTGTGGGTGAAAAATTGGGGGAGGTCTAGTGAAGAAATGCTGGTTTTTGTAACTTGTAGTCCATCAAAATACAGCTACCAGGCACATCTTCCCATCCCTCCAGCCGTTATTTCTGTGACTAGAAAGAAACAGGTTGGTTGTTCTGCCCACTTTTATGTTTTCTTTAAAACATTGGCCTCTGATTTGAGGATGAAATTCCTCAGAGAGCATGAACCCACTGGGGGTCTGGGTGGGGGTGGGGGATGTAGCAACGGAGCCGGGGTCCTGGGCCTGAGCCTGCCCATGAGGGTTCCTGTCCCTTCCTAGCTCCAGCTGCTCCCTGTGTGGTTTTATTTATTTATTTTTAAGGTGTAGAAATTAAATTGACCACTTGGTGGCACCAAATGACTGTAGAGGAAAATTTAGATTCTGCTACTTTAATTTTTTTCCAGTGCTGGCAGGGAGCAGGGCTGGCCATGGGTGGTGCCTTGTGCAACGTGAGGAACCCACTGCACACAGGCTCTAGGTCCCATGCCCCAGACCCTGAGGGAGCAAGAGTTACCTCACTGGCCAGCCCCAGGGGCACGCTCACCCCCACCCCACCCACCCCATCTCCTGACAGGAGCAAGCCCTCTGTCCTGTGATTGCAGGCACAGACCTGGGGGTGACCCCTCCTGCCACAGACAGGAGCAGAGCCAGAGGGACGAGCTGGGGGGAAATGACCTGTGCACTTATCACGTCCTCCTCTTAGAAGAAGCCCGAGGAAAGTTGGGGTCAGGCCTTTGGTATCTTTCTATCTCCAGCACGTAGCAGGAAGCTGACTTCAGTTGCTTGCAAGAGTTTGCCAGGATCCAGGACAGGATCCCAACTTTCCTTTAGGGGATGGAGTATGACAAGTGACATTTTTCAAGAGTGGTACTGAGGAGGAGACCAGATCCAGATCTTTAGCTTATGTTCCTTCCTTTCCTGCTTGCCAGTTAGCTGTTACTGCTCCTGGAGTTTTCTAGCGGGTACAGCTAAGAAATTCGTTTGGCTTAAAGAATAATCATTAATTCACTGTTATTTTCATTCAAGTCTTATCTCTTTGATTCTTTGTATTCTCTCTTTTTTTTTTCTATTGGAAATCTTAGCATAGTTACTCATTTTCTTCATCCTGGAATAAAGTCACTGTGTGCTCTATGCACAGGTGGCCTTCCACGAACATTGCTCTACTCTGTTTTGTTTTGTTTTTAGCCCACATTACCACTGATAGAACTACTAGGTGCAATTTGAAATGTTTGTCTTTGTTGTTCGTAGAATTCATCCTGCCCTGGATGTGGAAGCAAAAGTCATTTGGAGGACTGGGGCTGGGGCTCAGTGGTAGAGCGCTTGCCTCACACGTGGGAGGCACTGGGTTCGATCCTCAGCACCACATAAAAATCAACCAATAATTAAAAATATATATCTTAAAAAAAAGGTCATTCAGACACAGAGTTAAAGGCACCTGAAATCCTGCCTTTCTTTTTGTAGATCTGTCAACAACCTGCTATAAAAGTTGGCTCATTTGTTTCTGTTTTCTAGTTTTAGGGATTGCTCTATTTCCCTTCCCTGTCTTTTGTTTTATAGGAAACATTTACAGTTTAAAAGACAAAAATTGTAAAGGCAGGTACCTTTGTATCCTGTTTCTCTATCTAGTTTTCCTTTCCCGCAAAGGAAACCATTCTTCCTCACTTGTGACTTGTCCTTCTGTTTTTATTTACTTTTTTAAAAATATTTTTTTGTTGTTGATAGATCTTTATTTTATCTGTTTTTATGTGGTGCTGAGAATCGAACCAGGTGCCTCACACACACCAGGCAAGTGCGCTACCGCTGAGCCAGAGCCCCAGCCCCTGTTTTTATTTTTTGAAAGCAGAGCATGCACCTGTGTTCTCGTATGTTCCTGTGCATGTCCCTGCCCCCTTCTCCCAGAGCTGGTGTGCCCCGAGTGTGGCTGTGTGCCGCTTACTGTACTTCTGCAGGTTCCTCTGGTGAGCTCATGCAGGGAGAGGATCTTCCTTTCAGTCAGAGGCAGAGTCCTCCTCCTAGGATGCTCCTGGAGTATTCTGTTCAACACCCGGAGGAGCATGTTGGCTGCTTCCCCATCTCACAGACATTGCCGTGGTGAAAGGCCTTGTTCACGTGGCCTCCTGTGTTTGGCTAGGGTGTCTCTTTGGAGACTTCTTCATTCCACTAGTGACACCCGAGTGCAGGTGTTTGGGCAGCGCTGTGGTTTCCAGACAGTGTGGCCATGGGCTGTGCTGCTGGACAGAGATCCAGGTGTGTGGGTGTGAGAGAGAGAGACCTTCGTGTTAGGAGCTGTGCCATTGGCAGAAAGGGACAGTTTTTTCCACTGTGCTGATTCCTTCCTAGAAATGTGAGGACCCCCACCTTCTGGGATCCAGGGTGCCTACTTGCAAGCTTGCCCCTGCAGGCCAGAGAGTGTAATTAAAGGGAAGCATTGCTGACCGACACAGCTTGATCTGCAGTAGGGCAGGGCCACACCTCAGAGCCCTAATGCCCCAGAGAGGACAGGATGCCCCGGGGAAGGGCAGGGGGGGAGTCAGTGTGCACAAGACCAGCGAATGTAGAGGCTGCTTTCCTTCCTTCACCGTAGTCTCCATCATCTCCTTCCACCTATTGTTCAGGCTGCTAGGAAAATCTTACAGCTCATTCCCACATCCTGTGGACATTTTATGAATGTCCCATGGGTTCAGTTCCAAATCAGATCCTTGAGCTCCGGGTTGGGAAAAGGGCCTGGCACGGCGATGGCAGGAGGGCCTGCCACTGATGTTTGGGACGTAAGCACAGAGTGGCAAGGATCGTGCCAGGTGATCAGAAGAGGATGCGGCCATGCAGATGGCAATTCTCACTACAGACAAGCGGGGATGTATGGCGCCTCCAGCCCGCAGGCCCTCAGCCCACTGGGCAACACGGAGGGGCTGCACATTTGCCCCTGAGCCATGCCCTCCTCCTGCCACATAGGTTTCCCCACCCTTCCTCCCTGCAGGCTTGGCATCTCCAACCTCACACCTCAGGTTTTCCACTAATAAAAAGAATTCGCACAGCCTTCAGATCTCTTAGGAAAATTCCCACCTCTGCACAGCTCCTAGGAGTAGCCCGAGGTATTTGACGGTTGAGAGGCAAAAACGGGAACCAAGAGCTACAGACGACACACACAGAGGACTTGTAGGATATGCCCGGTGCGGTTAACCCACACCGCCCCTCTTTCACTCTGGGTCCCCAGGAGTCGGTGAAGGGGGAGGTGGCCAGGGTCTCACAGTCACTTTTTTTATCCCAGGGAGTCCAGGGGCACACTGGGCAGCCGGGCCCTCTCGCACGACAGTATTTTTATTCCTGAGTCGGGACAAGACCCTGCTCGGCCGGTGCGGGTATTTTCCCAAGAAAATGTGTGCGACCGGATTAAAGCCCTCCAGGTGAGCATTTTCCTTGGCAGTGACCCTTGGTTTGGATTGGAAGTCAAATATTTTTTTTTTTTACTATTTTGTTTATTTAGTTGTAGTTGGACACAATACCTCTATTTTATTTTTATGTGGTGCTGAGGATCAAACCCAGGGCCTCACATGTGCTAGGCGAGCGCTCTACTTCTGAGCCACAACCCTAGCCCCTGGATGTCAAATATTAATCCAGAAGTTTTAAAGTGATTTCTGCTTCATTTGTTTGCTATGTTCTAAAGTAATAGGCACATCACAAGTCTCCTAAGACTCACCAAGCTGCTTACCCCTTGATCTTGATGCATTCTGGGTTACAGCTTAGATGTACAATGAGAGAGATGACAAGCTGGGTAGCACACACCTGTAATCCCAGTGGCTTGGGAGGCTGAGGCAGGAGGATCCAGGCCAGCCTCAGTTACTTAGTGAGGCCCTGAGCAACTTAGCAAGACTCTGTTCTCAAAAAAAAAAAAGTAGTTTGAAAAGGGCTGGGGATGTGGCTCAGTGGTTAAGTGCTCCTGGGTTCAATCTCCAGTACCAAAGAAAACCAACCAAGAGAAATGACCACAAGAGCTGGTAGTAGATGCTGTTTCAGCTTAATAACCCCCGCCATGCAAGAGTGTTGATGATATTTCCCAAATGAATTAATTGGAGTAGGGAGATTTGTTGATAAATGTTATTGATGAAAATACTAAGAGCAAATGTTCTTTATTTCAATCTAGTTAAAAATACAATGTCATGTGAAAATGGGGCCTCCACCTCCTCCAGGGGGGCTTCCTACCAAGCGGGCAGAGGATACCGGCATGAGCTCCGAGGATGATGGGCTGCCCCGGAGCCCCCCTGAGATGTCCCTGCTGCACGACGTGGGTCCCGGCATGACCATAAAGGCGAGTGCAACCTGGGCCCTGACCCTCCATCCACGCCAATCATCCAGGGCAGCTGGAGCTCTGGGGGCTCCTGGGGGCAGCCAGGTCACCTGAGCCTGCAGCTGGCCCTTGGGCTGTGTTTATTTTCATTCTTTGAGCAGAAATTCAGGTCTGGTTAGGAGATGTGGTTTGGATGACATATTTTTGTGATGGTGTTCAAACCGATACCTCATCTTTCCTGTCCGTGCAGACAATCAGACCCACAATCTCATTTAAAAGAGGGAGCCGCCTTTCTGTGTGTTCTCTGCTACTGTGACGTTGAGTGGAAAGAAGGGAACAGTGAACATGTACACTGGTCTAAACGCCACGTCCTTGTCTTTGGACCACAAGAGCCTGTTGGTCTAGAATGTGCAGACTGTTACTGGTAAACAGGGCAGCAGAGAAAGTTGGACTGCAGGAGAGTTTATGACCCCAGAGGGGCAGAGAGGGGTGGAGGAGCTGATCCTAATACCCTGCTCCCCATAAAATCCAAGAGGAGGGGCCTGAGCAGGTGAGCTCTTTCTCATGTATAAACACTGTAGCTCGTGCTGCTGCTGCTTTCTGAAAATGGTATTTCACTGTAGTAAGAACGCTTCACACCCACACAGTGCACTCTGACCCGAGTGATAAAGTAGACATTTTACCCGTGTGGATAAGGCTTGCTGTGGAAGGATGAGTTGGAATTATTCCAGGTGTGTTGATGCTTGAAAAGCAGATAAAGGTCAGAGTTCAAGTATTAGGGTCACGCACCCGCCCTGGGATCTTTGGAATGCTCTCGCCCCTGGCTGGCCTAGGAGCTGTTCATGGTGGGGCTGCAGATTCTGTGTTGCTCTCAATTATGTTCAGCAGCTATTTCAGCTTGGATGCCTACGAGTCCACCACAGATCTGATTTTTTTTTTTCTTATGTTTTGTTCTTGTGGAGTTGTGGCTTCCATCACTGATGGGAAATCAGGACTGTGATGTGGCCGCTAAGTCAGCCCCCACGTTGGGGCTGTCGTGGAGCTACCTGGAGAATTATTCCCTCCAGATTCCAGCTCCAGGGTGAGCATGTCCCAGCTCACTCCCAGAGTGGGGTTGGGGGTCCGGAGGCTGCCCACACCTCTTCACCCTCAAGAAGGACTAGAGAATGGCCTGTTTCTGGGCTCTGCCAAGCTGACCCTGTATTTCTTCATACCCTAAAACACTTCCAGGTACAGTTTCATTGTCACCCTCTCAGGAGCAGACGTGACTCTGTCTCAGGCCACGTGGTAGGAGATGGCTTCTTATTCAGCACTGAGTGACTCTCCCTCCTCCCATCCCACGGATCCCTGACTCTCACACTTCCTACTACTTCTCCTCCTTTAGCGAGGACAGGTAGTAAAGAGGAACTGAGCCAGCCCAGTTCCAAACCCACTCACACCATGATGTACAATGCCATGGTCAGCCGCGGGGGGGCCACTCGTGCTGGACCAGGGCTGACCTTGTTTTTCACAGCATCTCTTCTATGGTAGTTAATGCACACACACACACACACACACAAAGTTTCTGAGATTTTTAAAAAATCAATTATTGGATAATATGCACAATCCATAGCTTCATGAAAACCAAAATTTGAGCCTTTAGGATACAAAAGAAAGAAAAGGAAAAGAAAAATGTACTCTTTTCCAGTCATCACGGATCCCAGAGAGTGTTTTGTACACAGTTGGCCGATTGAGAGGAAAAAGATGATGCATCCTTTAGAAATGTGCTTATGTAACGGGATATTTAACATAATGGTGCCTTAAATCCCAAGAGGACGGGATTTGGGGCTGTTTAATTTTATCCTGTATGACACCTTCTCTAAGCCCATGTGCTTGACAAAGCCACTTGAGATTATTGTTAAAGAAAAAAAAAAAAGACTTTGGCAGCAAATATGGACATGGCCACGGAGGTATTTCCTGACAGTGAGTTTTTCAGGAAACATGGAATTATTTTTTAAATTCATTGCAGCGTGCGTGAACACAATGAATGAAACCTTACCTGATGGGGTTTTATATGTCTAACTGGTCATGTTCTAGATTTCCTGGTATTAAGGTTTTACCAAGCTTTATCACCTGTTGGAATCCATGTCCTCAGAGGGCCTGGGGAGGGTCGAGTGAGATCAGATAGATGGGTGCTCCCCCTTCCCAGCAGGGCCAGCAGCTTCTCTTCACCCATTGGCCTGGCCCCACCAGCTTTGCTCCCTGATTGATGGCCGTTCATGTGGGCACTGTCCCCAGCCCATTCCTCAAAATGAGCCCCATTTTGAGGACAAACTTTGGAAAACACCTGTGACCTAAGGTCACCCCTTAAAAAATCTCCTGAACCTCAATGCATTTCCTTTGTGCCACATTCTGCACGACTTAGACTAAGTCCTCTGCTTCCAGAAGCAAGACTGCAGGGAACGTATAGTGATCAGGAGTAGGCAGTGCAGATGACTCTCTGGATGCTGCCAACTCACCCATGAAGACATAAGCCAGCTTCCCCGTCCCAGCCTCCTCCCCAGAGAGACCCCTCCATACCCCACCCCGTGAAGTTACACCACAGATCAAAGGCAGAACTCATGATCCTCCTAGTCATGATGGGATTGGTCTTCCCAGTTCCCGAGAACTTTCAAAATGACAGTGGGGACAAAAATGAGAGTTCTGAGGACAGAAGAGTCCCCTAATGGCAACATGAGCTGTGACATTGGCGCAGGGTTTACATGTGGACAGAAGTCAGGGAAGCTAAACTCCATGCCAAGGTCTCCCAGCCAAGAGGTTAAAGTGAGCTGAAGCTAAAAACCAGCAATACAAGTGCAGACTCACGTAGAGGAGGGACAGGGGCTGTTTGCCCTTTGAAACCTTTGGGCTGTTAGATTTGTAGACCAGTAAGCAAAGGCTCATGTTGCACACATCTTAGCAGCATAACCCATGTAGACTGTACTTCGTGAGGGAGTATGCCATGTTTGATGGGCAGGTATCTTAGGATATTGCCCTTGGTCTTCCAGTGAGTGCCAGAATCCCCTTCCTCCCTGGAAACACCTTCTTTCTTTGCTGACCATCAGTTTTTCCCCACTGAGGTACAATCTATTAATATACTTTTAACTTACCAAGTGGTGACTTAAAGCCAGATTGCCCCAGGAGGTTGCAGAGCTCTCCAAGAATGAACAAAAGTCCAGTGATAGGATGCTGGGTAGGGCCTTGCCCTCCTTCCTGGACAACTTCAGTGCCCTGGCCCCTAAAATCCCAGCTCTCAGCTTCCACAGACAAAAGCAGGAGCTTCTACCCTTGGAGATACGGGCTGGACTGGTCCCTCGGGAAGATAGCTGGGGACGCGGGGGAGAGTGGTCCTGCTCAGGAAGACCTGTTCACAGGCTCTTGCATGGCCTTGGGAAGGAGTGGAAGGTTTCCAGGGTTTGGCCCAACACTTGGAACCCCCAGCCGTTTCACTTTCTAAAGGAGTATCCTGAATGCTCCCTGTCAAGAGCCAACCTGAACAAGTTTCCCTCCCAGGTAAAAGCCCGAGAGTGTGGGAGCACAATGACAGGAGAGCCAGTGTGTCTGTGGGCTGTGCCCAGCCCTGTCGTGTCATGAAGTTAATGTTTGGTGTATTGCTCCTTGTCCCATGAAGGTCTCTTTAGTGTCCTCATCCCGGCCACAGTCTCCAGAGCACACAAACGATGCCACCAACTCCTCCCGGACCTCGGATAGCAGCCTGGCACCTGTGGCTGATTTCAGCTGCCCTCCAGAACTCTCCTCCTGCCTGGACAACTCTGCAGCCAAGCACAAGCTCCTGGTCAAGCCCCGCAACCAGCGGTCCAGCAAAATGAGGCGGCTGTCTTCGGTAGTGGCCTCCTCCTCTGCCCAGGGTCCAGGACGGGTGGGCTGGGCGGCCCTCAGCCCCTACCCTGCCCTCTCCCCCGCTGGGTCACACGCTCCCTCTGAGCACCATCCCTGTCAACGGGACCACACTGCAGGAACTGGAGTTGGTGGTTCATCTTTTTTAACATCAGTCAATGTCCCTCCCTTATATCAAGCCCGTCACAGGTTCACTCACTCGTTCCCCAGACCCTGTCACTCACATGCCGTGTGTGGTGCCACAGCATCTTGGTCCTGGGCTTCTCTTCTCCTTGCTTTCTCGCCCCACACCTGGGTCTCCTTTCTGCTGCTTGAGCTCCTCAAGATGTCCCCAGCCTCAGGTCTTGGTACTGCTGTGTCCCCCTGCCCAAGACGCTCTGTTCCTGGCCAGCTCTGTCTCAGCCTTAGGGGTCTCATCTCGGGATTCCTGTCCCAGAGAGGGTCACCATGTTTCTTTCACTCCTTCGGTGGACTTGCCACACATAGACAGGACCTTTGAAAATGTGTGTGTCCTCTTTGCGACCCTGTCCCCAGCTGTACCTCTGGCCCTTCAAGTGGTGCTAGCCACAGGGCTGGCATTTGGTAAGCCTTCGAGAGGATGACGAGTGGGTGACAGGAGCTGAAACCCTGGAGGGGACACCTGAGCAGCATGAGGACGTAGTTGGCAGCATGGGCCTCTTGCCTCACATAGAACAGGCTCCTCTGTGGTAATGCTGCTTGGGAGAATCGTCTCCTGGTTCCGGAAGCTCAGCTGACTCATGGGGTACTCTGACCTCCTGGTATCTGTGAGTTAGAGGTCAACAGGGTGCCACTGTCCTCTTTGCCTGGAGGAGGTGACAATCAGGGCAAAGGGCCAGCCTGGACACAAGAGAATGACCGTGCTTAGAGAAACACTCACAGACCAACATCCTCTTCCCTCTCCTTCCCTCAAGAATGATGGCGAGGAGTTGATGAAGTGCCCAGGACAAGCTAGGCGCTTCAGCAGGAGACAGCAGGCTGGGCCCACTCAGGACTTCAGGGCTCCCTGGGGAGAGTGGGGTTTCCCTTGGACGTGTGGGAGGCGCTTTGTGAACTCAGGGAAGCAGGATTGACTATGCCAGAAGAGTCAGGTGGGTCACCGCAGACTAACTTGCCAGCTGGGGCCAGAGCGCCAGTGCACATGCTGGGTGTCCAGTACAGTGACAGGGCTGTGCGCCGTGGGGACTTGATGGGTCCAGGGAACTTCAGACCTGCCCATGTTCTTTCAGGGTGGAGTCGTGGGGCCAGGCACAGGGCCAGCTCCCTTCTGGGCTCAGTTCTAGGCTTCATTCCCACGCAGAGGCCTTCTCCTCTGGTAAGGGCACATTTGGCTGGCCACAGCCCTGCCAAGACTTGGTGACAGAGGGAAGCCTGGCCTACTCTCCATATGGAATGCGCCATCCCCTGGCACTGCCCCCTAGGCAGAGCTGAACTTTACTTTTGAACTTGACTTTGTTCTTGAATTTCACTTTGTAGAATAACAGAAAGTTGGATGTACTCAGTTGGGGGAAATATGTAACCAGTCTTCCTGGATTTACCCTCTGATATTTCGGTATCTCCCAGCTGCCTTTCCCCTTCACTGCTGGGTAGGGAGCAGGCCTGGCTATCTCAGGTTCTCAGAGGTGCCCGTATTTTCCCAGTGGTCACCACTGTCCCTCCATTCACTGTTAGGTTACACATTGGAGGCCTTGTCCATCAGTATCCACAGCCCCCTTTGCCCTTTGGTCCTCTGGTCCCTCTTCCCAACCAGGAGGACCTTCCTCATGCCTTGGCCCCTTGTAGGGATCAAGATGCTTCCAGCTGCTTCCTTACTGCTTCAGCTGTGGGAATGAGCTGCACATGGCCCCTCTGCTACCTTTCTGTCCCTGGGCACTTCTGTAGAGGGTCACTGTCCCTTTGGCTTTATGGGCAATGAGTCCTACTTTCCCCTGCTGTTTTGATCCCCCATATCATCCAGGGTCTTTTGCTCCATCACCCCTCCCCCACCAGTGAGCTCAGCCATCCTCAGTGTCTCCACTGTGGCCTCTTCCTGTTCCTGCTGCTGGCCTGGCCTGGCCTTCTCCAGCTGTGTTTCCAGGGGCTGACATCATTTCATATCATGGAGGCTCCTGAATCTTTTGGAGCTTTAGGATAAATGAAAAGGGCTCTTATTTTACAAACCCCATCATGTATAATAAAAACCCAGCTATAAAGACTGTGATATTTACCATGAATTTGAAATACATGTTCAGGCTGACCCCGTTTGCCCCCAGCCCCAGCAGAGGTTGGGAAAGACAAACACGAGTGGTTCCCTCAGCATTCTTTTCTGCCACAGACCACGCTCTGTGTGTGGCTCCACATGCAGAAGAGCTGAGCGCCCATGGATGTTCACACCCACATCTCACTGTTACCAGTGGGTCCTCAGCCAACCCAGTCAGTGCCAAGAGCTGAGAACCTTGTGAACTCCATTTTGATAGGAGCAGTGTGGTTGGATGACTAGCCGCACGTTTCCTGGCTGGCAGAGACACCAAACATAGGACCCAGGTCTTAGAGACTGATGCCTGCTGTCTGCCCCGGGTGCTACAGAGATGATGTGGACACTGCTCTAAGGGGATTCCTTTTTGGCCAGATGAGCTGCTAGCCATAATAGCACTTTGCTGCACACCAAGCAGTTGGTCCCCCATTTCTGCTTGCTTGGGATGTTTCCAGGAGAAAAGCCACTGTAAGGACCCAAGAGGGAGGTGATGAGGAGGTTGCAGAGATGGAGTGGGCGAAACACCCAGGCAGTGCTCTCCTGGGGCTCTCCTCAGCATCCAAGCCTACCTCTGGAGTCCACGCTCCACACCAGTTTTCATCCTGCCCTGTTCCTCCACAGCGGCCCCCCTCGTAGCTGCCAGTGGCTCAGATCTACTCCCCAGCTTTCTGCTAACAGCCTGGCTTCTGTGATAGTTTCAAATCATGGCTCACTTCCCACAGCGATCTCAACAACAGTAGTTTCCTGTAGTATCCAAAGGCCAGGGACATGGCAAAGTTAGGAACTTGCAGCTCTGGATGATCTTCTGTAGGTTTCTTTCTTTCATTGTAGATGGACACAATACTTTTATTTATTTTTATGTTGTGCTGAGGATCAAACCCAGTGACTCACACATGATAGGTAAGCATTCCACCACTGAACCACAACCCCAGCCCATAATCTTCCCTAGGTTTCTTTGTGCATCATCTTTTTAAACCCAGAATAGGATTGTGTGTTTTAGTTATGTATGGTCATAAACAGCCCAATCTTCCTGGGTTTGCTTAGCAAGTGGATGCCAGCTGGGAAATGCTTAAAACTAACACAGGTTGGGGTGTAGCTCAGTGGTAGACCACTTGCCTAGCATGAGCAAGGGCCGGGGTTCAGTCCCTAGCACCACAAAAAATAAAATAAAAAATCTAAAAGAAAAAAACAACAACAAATAACAATAAAACCACAAACATACCCCAGAGTGTCACATTTCAGGACAAGAGCAATGTTTATGCAACGGCCTGAGTGACACTTGAGGTCTGATGTCCTGAGCTTTTTAGAAAGATCAACCTCAGTACCCTCAACCTTTGAGACATTTTTACATATTGCTTTTGAGTGGTTTGTGATTATCTTAATTACATTCTTTTTTCCTGAGACAGGAGGCATGAACTTTTTGACAATCAGGAGGAAGTTAGACTAGAGTCTAGATTCTAGAGACCTTTTAGAACTAAAAAATGCCACAAGGGAGTGTAAGGTTGTCAAGCCAGTAGTGCTTCAGGCGGCCAAAAAGGAGACTCATAAACTATAGGATTACCTAGAGGAGACAAATTTGCTATAGTTCTTGGGGATGGTGGTCCAGCATCTGGGAGGCACAGAGTGGGGGGCAGCATTCAGCCCCCACCTTGGGCACAGTGAGGGGACCTTGGTTAAACTTGAGTAGAGAGTAGGAGACACAGTGTAAGACCACAGAATAAGATTTTAAATTCATCTGAAATTTTTGGATTTTGTTCTATGAGCTGTGGTTAACTGTGGCCATGTTGGACATGATAATGAATCATCTTTGAGGAAACCTTTGAGGGTGCATCCCTGAGGAGAGCTGACATGGGGGACTGACTTAGAGGAGCACAGGGTCATAGAAAGAGCAATAGCTGTCCACCTGGTAGTTACCTGATAGGTTGGACTAGACCAAGATTTTTGACACTCTGAGCTCCTGGTTCTCCAAGTGCAAAAGGGAATGACGGCCCCCTCCTCATTGGGATGAACTGATGACTACGTGAAGTCACAAGTGCATAGCACAGTATGACACACACTGAGTCTCTCTACCTTGCCCTAGACAGTGGCATCTGCTGGTTTTTGGGCTCAGCCATGAGCAGCTAATAGCAACAGTTATTTTGAGGGTGTAATTGCCATTGTTCTGTGGAGGGTCCAGATAGAATAATAAGGAGAGATTAAGAAAAGACAGCTGTGTATGAATTTCAGCTCTGGAGATATACTGCTTTCTCAAAACCATTTTAGGCCTTAAAGAAAACAGTGAAGTCCTGGACTTCCAAATATCTGCTGCAGTGATGGTGTCTTCTCTCCTTTTTCTCCTAGCGGGCCCAGTCTGAATCCCTGTGCGATCTAATAGGCACCCCAGAAGAGGAAGAATATGATGAGAAGCTTTGGCCTCAAGTCAGCACAGAAGAGAACCCCAGCTCTGGACAATATGATCTGATGCTGCATAGAGACCCTGAGCCTCGGGGACTGGTCACCTTGCTGCCACCTGGGGGACCCCGCGCCAGACGTGCCCGCCTACAGCACTGCCCAGCACTCAGTGCTAGCGTTGAGGATGGGCTCTCCCCTGGGGATGATGTCTCAAGCTCCCTAGTGATCCCGGAAGTCATTGAGCCTGTGGCAGTCTCAGCCCCATGCTTGGAGTCCGGATCTCTGCCAGAAAGCTCCCTGCATCCTAGTTCTGACCATGAAATCCAGCGCAGTAAAATCCAGAAGAGGGGCAAAATCCAGGACAGTGAAATCCAGAAGATGGGGAAAATCCAGGACAGTGAAATCCAGAAGGACAGTGAGATCCAGAAGAGGGGTGACATCCAGAAAGACAGTGAAATCCAGAAGGGGGACAAAATCCAGAAGGACAGTGAAATCCAGAAGGGGGGCAAAATCCAGAAGGACAGTGAAATCCAGAAGAGGGGGGAAGTCCAGAAGGACAGTGAAATCCAGAAGGACAGTGAGATCCAGAAGAGGGGTGAAATACAGAAGGACGGTGAAATCCAGAAGAGGGGTGACATCCAGGAGGACAGTGAAATCCAGAAGAGGGGTGACATCCAGGAGGACAGTGAAATCCAGAAGAGGGGTGACATCCAGGAGGACAGTGAAATCCAGAAGGGGGGCAAAATCCAGAAGGACAGTGAAATCCAGGAGGACAGTGAAATCCAGAAGAGGGGTGACATCCAGGAGGACAGTGAAATCCAGAAGAGGGATGACATCCAAGAGGACAGCGAAATCCAGAAAAGGGATGAAATCCTGAAAGACAGTGAAATCCAGAAGATGGAAATCCAGGAGGAGAACAAAATCCAGGAGAGTGAAATCCAGAAAAACAGTGAAATCCAGGATATCGAAATCCAGGAAAGTGAAATCCAGAAGGTCAGTGAAGTCCAAAAGGAGCTACCCATCGCAGGCCCATGTCCCCTAGTCACGGGCACAGCTGAGGAGGAGGTGTGTGCTTCTGGAGAGATGGGAAGTCCACCAGCGCCCTGCGTCTCTGAGAGGAATGTGGCTCCTTCCCAGACTGTCACCACCACCATCACCTTGGAGACACCCTCGGATCCAGAGGGTCCAGGCCAAAGCGTGCAGGAGGAAGAGGGGCCCGCACTGGCAGTGCCAGGACCCAACGGAGCCGCGGGAGAGCCCCCCGCCCTGGCCCCCAGCCCTCCGATGCCCAAGAGCTGCCTGAAGCACAGGGCGGCGAGCGTGGGCCTGGCCGGGTCCCCGGTGCAGGGCGCAGGGCAGTCACCCCCGCGGGAGCGCAGCCCGGGTGCCCCGGACGCAGAGGCCCCGCGCCCAGCCCGCGCCAAGGCTGAGCGGGCGGAGCCCTCCCAGGGGGCCCCCGAGAGGGCAGCGCCGGGGCGGAAAAGCGGGAGAGGTGGCGGGGAGCTGCGCAGCGTGAAGAAGTTCTCGGTGTCCTCGAGCAGGGCGCGGTCACGGCCCAGCGCCGCCAGAGCCCCGGAGCCCGCCGGGGTCCCCGGTCCCCGCCTGCCGCTCCTGAGGAGCAGCGGCCTGGCCTGGAAGAGCGAGGCGGCGCTCGACGACCTCCAGGGGCTCCCTGAGCCCGTCATCGCAAAACCAGACCCTCCGAAGCCAGCAGAGTGCGACCCTCAGGACTCAGGGGACATTGTGGGCGGCCAGGCCCGGCCAAGCAGAAGCCCCCAGAATGCCAAGACCACTCCAAGCGGCGCAGAGGCCGGCCCCGCCGCGCAGGAGCCACCCCCAAGCGAGGACAGAAACCCCTTCCCCGTCAAGCTGCGCTCCACCTCCCTCTCTCTAAAGTACAGAGAGGGCCCTTCCCAGGAGGCAAAAGGCGTCAAGAGGCACAGTGCGGAGGTGCGGTTAGAGAGAGGACTGACTCTGCCCTCCAAAGACGAGCAGGGTCACACGGGGGCCACCCCGGCTCTTCGAGGTGCCAGGTCTCCCACTGGCCAAGGAAAGGGGAAGGCCCGGGCACCTGAGCAGCTCGGCTTCAAGCCACCACTACCCAGGAAGCCACTTCTGCAGAGCTTCACCCTCCCGTACTCCTCTGTGACCCCAGAGGCCAGTCCTGGAGAGCCAGAGAAAGTCACCCCACCTGTGGACTCCAGGAAGGAGAGTAGGATGGCGGAGAAGAAATCACAGCACAGGGGAGCAGGTAAGAGCCCCGGAGGGTGTTGGAGAATTAACAGTGGGAAATCCACATTGGTTGGAATTTCTTGGGGGATGGCCACAAAGTGTGTAAATACGGTAGGTACAAACCTTGATGCAAGGAAAACTGGAAAAAAGAATCACAATTGCTCTTAGTACCCCTGATGTTTGTGTTTGATTAAGAATTGGGCGGCAAGAGGTGTAGATCAGTGGTATAGCCCTTGCCTAAATTTTTTTTGCAAGGCCCTGGGTTCCATCCCCAGCATTGAAAACCAAACCAAAAAAAAAAAAAAAAAAAAGAAAAAGAAAAAAGAAAAAAAAAACACAAACAAAACCAGAAAACCTCTGAATAAGAGTTAGGAATAGAGAAGGACAGATACCAGGATTTTATGAGAATACAGAGAAGTCATATATGTGGATATAATAAGAGCAATGTAAAATGGATTCTTTCTTGGAGATGGTAGGATCCTCAGTGGTCCATCCTCCAAAAGTATCTCCTACTCTGTCTCAGATAACAGGCCCCAAATTCCAAGACATGTGCTCATTTTGATGTAGGTTCTCCCACGGTCTGAGCTACTGCTTGGCTATAAATGGAGCATTTCACTTCTCCACCAGTGAGAGCCCTGACCTTTTCCCCCCAAAGAAGAATTTCTTCCTGTTTTAGAATCAGGCCCTTGTGGCCTGGCCTCACATAGAAAATATCCTTTTCTTCTTTGTTTGTTTGTTTTTGGTACCAGGGATTAAACTTGAGGGCACTCAACCACTGAGCCACATCCCCAGCCCTTTTGTATTTTATTTAGAGACAGGGTCTCACTGAGTTGCTTAGTGCCTCACTTTTGCTGAGGCTGGCTTTGAACTTGGGATCCTCCTGCCTCAGCCTCATGAGCTGCTGGGATTACAGGCATATGCCACCACACCCAACCTGGAAAACACTCTTTTTATGATCGCACTCATAAGTCTTTGTGAAACATAACTTCTCTCAGAAGATCAAGGATCAGTATTTATTTTCTGTCGCAAAAGGGAGATCATGGTAAGATGAGAGCAACACATAAGAATCTTTAAAAGCAAATATCTTTTAAGATAAGAAAGGACAAAATAAATGACTTTTCTCTCTGTTTGACATTTGTCACATTTTATAATGTTTCTGATAAAATGAGAAATCTGTTGGACACAGATATATGCAGTGGAGCTAAATAATCATTCATTGCTGGTTTGTTTTATTAGTGGAAATCCATGTACCAGGAAGCAAAACTACACAATTGGTTCGTATGTGTATGATGGGGACCCTAGAGAGAAGCTTTCCATGGGAAATTCTATTTAACAATGTTTCTGGCTATTTTAAGTGGTACTAGAAGCCCAGGAATCCACTTAAGCACTACTTTAGGGGACAGAGAAGAAACAGAACTCAGTGGCTGTTTTTGGAGAATCCTGCACCCTAAAAGGAAGGTGCATGGCAGGGGGGAACCGTTAGCTCATACAAATTAACACAAATGCAAAAAACACTGTTTTCTGTGTCCCGGCTAGGAAGTTAGAGAAGATGTGAAGTCTAAAACACTGAGTTTCTAACTAAGGTGGCACCCCCAGATTCAAGGAATTCAAAGAACCCCCAGGTGTGAACTGGACCCTGAGCCCCATGGTTCAGCCATAATTTTTGTGTGCTGCTGCTCCATTACAGTAATCAGTGAGGAGCTTGGGGGAGACTCAAGTCACGCTGATGGCCCACTCTGCAGATCTCTAACACGTTATTAAAGTGAATGTAGGGTGAGTCAAAAAGCCATCTTAATGGCAGGGGGTGTTGCTCTGTGCGGGTGAAATCAATATCAGCACCATCCACCTCCAGGGCGAGGAACTGAAAATGCCTCTCAAGGGCTTGCCAAATGAATGGAACTTAAAAACAGGACATTCAGGGACACAGAACTGGAAAAGAAGCACCACAGGGCAGCACTTGGCTCCTTAATTAGGTATGACCTCCTCAGCCAAGGCTGCCAGGTCATCAGCACTATATAAAATGCTCGGGATAGTCTCAGTAGTGACACTTTTTGTGTTTTTTCTTTGACTTGTAAAATGCAATTCAGTATTTCTTTAAGGCTTTGCTTAAATAATAGAATTTTCTTGTCCATCTATGTTTATTAACATTCTCTAAGCCACAGAAGTAATCAAATGAATTCCAAAATGAAAGAAACTAGAATACTTTTATGGGCACAGGTAATGATTTTCATTTTAATGCAAAGAGAAGAAGAGAGGAATCACCCACATTCTGTTAGGAACCATCCTCCCTGGAGGCCATATTTGAGACATAAATCTCAGGATGAGCTGTGGGTGCTGCTGGTCCCACTCCAGACCTTGGGCTCCAGGGCCTGCCTCCTGCAGACCAGGGCAGAATCTCAGGCTCAGTTTCTGAAGCAGCCCCTACAACTTCCCCAGGCAGGATCTGTTTATGGTTTAATTCATTATTATTACTTCTTCCCTCATCGTCATCGCTCCCAAATTATAGCAGCTGGAGGCAATTTGATTCATACAAAACATATAGATAATAAAAGTTTTAATAACAGTGTTCATCTGTTTTCCAGGAAGACCTAATTATTGCTGTTTATTATCTTGTGATGTCAGGTACTTCGCCCACAGCTCCTGGGGCTGCCATCTCCCCAGTGCCCCCTCCAGGGCATGGGCCATAAAGTTAGATTATTGAAGTGTCCCCAGATAGGTACACAGTTCTGCCTTGGGCACTCCAGCAGCTGTGGCTCTAGCACTCCTGTTCATCTTTGTCCTCTTCCTCCTCCTCTTCCTCCTCCTCTCCCTCCTCCTTCTCCTCTCCCTCCTCCTCTCCCTCCTCCTTCTCCTCTCCCTCCTCCTCTCCCTCCTCCTCCTCTCCCTCCTCTTCCTCTCCCTCCTCCTTCTCCTCTCCCTCCTCCTCCCCCTCCCCCTCCTCCTCCTCCCCCTCCTCCTCTCCCTCCTCCTCCTCTTCCTCCTCCTCTTCCTCCTCCTCCTCCTCCTTCTTCTCCTCCTTCTCCTCCTCCTCCTCCTCTTCCTCCTCTTCCTCCTCCTCCTCCTCTTCTTCCTCTTTTCCACATCTTGTGTTCCCTTCTTTGAAGGAATGGAGAAACCCTGTAGGGCAGAAGGGGGGAAGAACACAATGACTGTTTTAATAAACATGAAGCCTGGTTTGCCAAAGGTGCTGATCTGCACAGGGACACCTTGAGTGGTGACTACAAGCCAGGTACTGGGTTTGTGCTCAACAGAGAATACTTGTTTGTAGGCCTGGTTCACAATTTGCTCATCTACATTTTGAGGAAAATGGCTCAGGGTTATCAGCCTTGTTCATTTATGCAGGATATTAAGCATCCTTCTGTTGGACCTATTACAGATCAGGAAGCAGCTTTCTACACACAGGATAAGAACAGAGGAGTTTTAGGCTTGTGTGGAAAACTTGTAACACACACACACAAAAAAAAAATGTATAGGAAAGAAGAATCACTCTGAAGTCTACTCTTCAGATGTCACCTGTCTGCCTTGCCTTCTTATCTTTGTCTGGGTGTGGAGCATGAGGTTAATTTTGCATATTTTGTAGTCACATGTTGGTGTTTTGGAAGGTAGCTCAACACATTGCCATTCTCTCCTGGGACCTTATTTGATAACCAGCAGTGACCTCCAAGCTGAGCTCCAGTCCACTGTTGTAATGTACCCCAGTCCTAGACCCTTTTTAAGAGTCTGATCCTCATTCATTCATGAATTCATTATTTCAGCAAATATTTAGTTTACTCCTGCTACACACAAGCAGTGTCACACAAGCAGTGTGCTCTCCCCCAAAGAGAAAAAACATGAGCATCTTACCTTTAGGAGGCTCCTTCAGGAGGCATCCGCTGGATGCAATAGCAGAGTATAGAGATACCCATCTTGTCTTTGGATGTCAAGGACCTTTTCTAGAAAAAAATGGGCTCAAAGAAACTGTCACCCTTCTCTAAGGACAAAGTTATTTCAGTTATAGTTAAACTCATTTGAGGTTTGAACCCAGGGGTCTTAAACCACTGAACTACATCCCTAGCCCTTTTCAGTTTTTATCTTGAGACATGGTCTCATTAAGTTGCTTAGAGTCTCAGTAAGTTGCTGAGGGAGGCCTAGAACTTGCAATCCTCCTGCCTCACCCTCCTAAGTCACTAGGATTACAGGTGTGCACCACCATGCCCCGTGTAGTCAAGTTCATTTGGATAGGGGTGTGTGTGTGTGTGTGTGTGTGTGTGTGTGTGTGCCTGTGTGCCTGTGCCTCCTTCTCAAAATGCATCCATGTCTCTTGAATTTTAAAATAAAACATGAAACCTATCCTCTCAAAATTTTAAGTGTACAATACAGTATCATTGACTATAGGTACAATGTTGTATAGCAAACCTCTAGAATTTATTCGTCTCACATAACTGAAATTTGACATATGTAATTAGTATTAATTTCCCATTTCCTTCACCCCCAGATGCTGGGAACCACTATTCTGTGTTTTGACTCTATGAGTTTGACTATTTTAGATTCTACATATGAGTGTGAGCATGTGGTATGTATCTTTCTGTGGCCTTTTTCGCTTAGTATAGTGCCTCCAGGGTTCATCTATGTTGTTGCATATGGAAGAATTTCCTTCCTCTTTGAGGCTGAATAATAGTCCATTGAATGTACGTACCACTTCTATTTATCCATTTATCCTCTCTTCTAAAGGACAACATTAGGGAGTAAAACTACTGATCCCTAGACATTAAAATGATAGAAAGTGGGTACTATGAGTAATTCTATGCACATAAATTCAGTCAGTGAGAAGAAAAATGGCCAATTCCTTGAAAGACACAAACTATCAAACTTGCAAAGAAGAAATAGATATCCTAAATAGTCCCATATCTGTTAAAGAAATCAAATCTTTATTTAAAAACTTTCCAGAATAGAAAACTGAAGGCCCAGTTTTACTGTTGATTTCTACCAAACATTTGAGGAATAAATAATACCAATTATATAAAATCTCATGCAGAAATAAAGAAGAGGAAGCAAACACTTCTCAATTTGTTTTGTGAGGCTGATACCAAAATTAAAGACAGTACAGAATACTGTGGACCCATATCCCTCATTGATTTAGATGAAACAAGTCTTTAAAAAATATTATCAAACTGTTTATTCTAACCACATGTGTCAGGAGCATATGAACATCCAAAGGCAAAATTATGAGCCTTGATATAAATCTCACATTATACACAATAATTAATTCAAAGGGGTCATGGCCCTTAACTGCAAAATGAAAACTATGAAACTTTGAAGAAAAAAATAGGAGAAAATCTTGGGGGCCAGGCAAAGAGTTCTTAGATTTGCATGATCTATAAAAGGAAATGTGATAAATTTGACTTAATAAAATTAAAAACATTGTTTAGAAAAAACCTTGTTAAGGAAATAAAAAGATGATCTGTACACTACAACAAATATATGCAGATCACACATCTAGTAAAAGACTACTATCTAGAATACATAAAGTATTCTCAAACTCAACAGTAATAAAAACAAACCAATTAGAAAATGGGCAAAAATAATGAATATCTACCAGAGAAGATATGCATATGTCAGGTAAGCACATGAGAAGGTGTTCAGCTCCATTAGCCATTAGGGAAACACAAAACCTTAATCATTAAGTTATTAAAATAGCCAAAACAAAAAATATCAATATACCATGTGCCAGGGAGGATGTGGAATGGCACTCATTCTGTTACAGTGCATTTCTTTATGTATTGATGATGAGAGTAGAAAATGGTACAGTACATTGGAAAACAATTTGACATCTTCTTTGACACACTTGCCTTGTGACCCAGCAATCCCACCTCTAAGTGTTTATCCTAGCTAAATGAAAAACTCAGTTCCAAAAAAGACATAGGTGAGTGTTTATTACAGCATTTTTCATAATCACCAGAAACTAGCAATAACCCAAATATTGTTCAGCTGGTGAATGAATAAGCAGTGATACATCTGTGCAATGGAATACTATTCAGCAAGAAAAAAGAAATGAACTCTTGATAATGCACAACAACATGCATGAATGCTAACTGTAAATGGAGTCAGTTGCAAAAGATTATAAGCTGAATTAGTCCATTTACATGCAGTCTGGAAGAGGCAAAAATACAGAGGTAGAGAAGAGATCAGTAATTGCCAGGGGCTGGAGGTAAAGACAAGATTTTTTTCTACAAAGATGAAGGACAGGGACTGGGGTCGTGGTTCAGTGGTAGAGCACTTGCCTCACGTGTGTGAGGCACTAGGTTCGATTCTCAGCACAGCATATAAATAAATAAATAAGATAAAGGTCCATCAACAACTAAAAAAAAAAATTTTTAAAAAGATGAAGGACAGGAACATTCTCCAGGATATTGGCACTACCCCGTCCAATTCATGATGGCTGTTACAAGAATCTAAGCATGTGTTGTTAAAACTCAGAACTTCACAACAAAGAAAGTGAATTTTACTGTGTGTAAATTTTAAAATACACAAAAAAGAGATAGTGACCTCCTCTTTACCCCTTTGTAAACTTCCGCAGTCTCCTCAGAGGGAACTGCCACTAACAACCAATATAGACACACGAACCCTCCATTGTTGATCACAAAACACGGTACAGACACTTCTGATATTTCCATTGCATGATGAAGCGAGATGTTCCTTCAGATTGGAGTGAGTGGCCTTGAGCTCATTCTTTGAAGCATCACCTGAGCAGTCACCGCATTCCTTGAGCCAGTCCCCTCCCGACAGGGCGCTGCTCTTGCTTTGAGTTCTGCCCTCTTGTCCACAGTGCTGTGCTTGTCATTTTGTCCATCCCTAGCACCCTCAGTTCTCTGGGATCTATTCCTGAGTGGATTCTCTAGATCACAGGGCATTTGCACGTCTAGTAGGCAACTTCAAATCGCCCTCCATAAGGGCCATACTGTTTCAAGCTTCTTCCTGCCCTGCAGAGACTATCTCCTCTCATCATCACTGGGCAGGGCCAGTCTCTCCCCCAACAGCTGACCTGGTGGAAGAAAAATGTCAGTCATGTTGTACACCCTGGGTAGCAAGTTCCTAGTGGGAAGTGCCTTTACCCTCCCTGCATTCCTGTCCCCATACCAGCCCTCCTCTCCTTGAATCTGACCTCCTTCCAACTCGCTTCTCACTCTCTCTTCGGTGTCATGGATCTAACTGAAACCCGAGTTCTCCACTTCTGCTGCAGGTCCCTGCAGCTGAGAACCCTGTTGCAGCTCCTAATGGTGGGCTGTGCCCTCTAGGGTTGCCGCAGACCCCAGCAGACACTTTCAAATTTCTTCTTTCTGCATCTTCTCCTGCAAATTCAATGAATGGAATCCACAGTTGGGGATGAGTGAGGGTAAGAGCAGCATTTATTCAAGGGTGAACAGAAACAATTCTGCAGGCGAGAGGGGACCTGAGAGGGGACCCGAGAGGGGACTGGAAAGGGGTTGCCGCTTGAGCCTGCTAGTCCAGGGGTCTACGTGGCGTTTGGATGGGTGCTCTAGGTCCAGATTCATGCAGTCAGGGTTTGGGAAAGTACTAACGCTGTTGGTGAACCCTCAAGTCTGGACTTCGTCCAGGTCTGTCCCACTCTGTTTTCTTGCTGCTCACTGAAATCCCAGTTTCCCGGGAGGTTGAAGTTGGTGGGTCATGGGTGCCGGGGTCTTCCAGGCTGCTGTGCTGTGTGGAGCAGGCGTCCACACTGGGCCTAGGCCAAGCCGCAGTGGGGTGACAGGTGGTGTACTCTGGCTGGCCTCGGCCCTGGCTTACTGTGCCTCAGGCCCGCTCTGGCATGGAGGGGTCTGCATAGCTGTGATCTCTGCAGATGCACAGTGCCCAGAACACCTGCTTGGGCTTGGCTAGGGACAGCACCAAGTAGTTGTCCATGAGACTGGGCTTCTACTGTGCTCTTGCCCGCTCAGGACATCGCTTTACCATTATGCTCTGGGGATGTGGGCTTGGCTTCATAACTGTGGAGCTTCCTCTTTAAAAACTCTGCCTCCCCGTCACAGAGCAAAGTTCAAACTTCTTGGTAAGCTACTTAAGGCCTTTTAGATTCTGCCCACTCAGTAATTATTTTGTTTGTTTTTTATTTGGGGGTTTCTTTTGGGGAAGGGGATACCAGGGATTGAACACAGGAGTGCTTAACCACTGAGCCACATCCCCAGCCCTTTTTTTATTTTTTATTTAAAGACAGGGCCTTGCTAAGTTGCTTAGGGCCTTGCTAAGTTGCTGCGGCTGGCTTTGAACTTGCAATCCTCCTGTCTCAGCCTCCTGAGCTACTGGGATTACAGGCAGCGTGTGCCACCACGCCTGCTGACCAGTCAAAATTCTACTGTTCTAAGCTCTTGCCCTCCCCCTCACTCCCTGACTCTCCCCTAGCTTCACGCCTACCCCCAGCTACCGACCTCTGCCACATGGACCACATTTCAGCTCACCCCCAACTCAACTTCTTAGGAATATCTGGGTTTTTTTCCCCTCTGTTGAACACCCTGCCCAGGGTTCCTGTCCTGCAGTGGGGGTCCTCAGGCCACGGGTGCATGACCAGTGCAGGGATGAGAGAGCAAAGCAAGGCAGGAGCTACAGGTGAGACTGAGGACTTGGATCTGGAGGTTTGACTCAGCTATACCCCTCAGGGGCTGGGGGACCCCCAAGCAAATTGAGTTTCTCAACTTCTAAGCCTGAATTTCCTCCTTTGGAAAGTGAGGCTATTAATAATAAGGGAACATAGGACAGCAAGAGCATTTTAACTGAAACATGTGGCAGTTCCATATAGTACCGTCATGCTTTCCTAAGGATGTACCCAAGTGTCCCTATCTCAGCTGCAAAGAACACAGTCTGACTGGGATTCTCCCCATCCTGGTTGTGCTTAAGGTGCCAGTGCATAGGCAGAGCTTGATAGACCCAGAGAATGTGTTGAAGGTCAGTGGCAAGTCAGGAGCCCACCCACCCCAGGAAGGGTGGGGGGTTTGAAACTTCCTTGGAGAGCACAGCTGTAGTTCTGTGAGCCCCTAGGTCAGGAGGCATGGACTAGGGGAACCTCCCTCACCCAGAGTCTCCACAGAGGGCTCCCATGAAACTTCTTGGATAACTGGACAAATGTACCCTTCAATTTGGGCACATGGAGGATTGGTACTGGACTCATGGCTATGGGCCAGACAGGGGTACCTCATGACCCATCTTCTCCCAGAGCCCTGCCTGATGGGCTACCTAGAGGGCAGGGGGACACTGGGGAGCAGAGTCATAGCCAGAAGGACCCAGCCATGGACAGGAACCTTCCAGAGTCAGTTTTGGACATCAGTCAAGCCTGACCAGAACAAAACCCATTGAGAGAGTGGCAGGTGCCAATCACAGGACAGCCCTGACTGTCCTCCCAACTGATTCTCAGTATTGAGAAAGGAACCCCGGCTCAGACACCACGCGTTCAAGAGACAGGAGACGTCACCTGACTGGGCTCGGAGGCCATGAGTTCTCATTACTGATCACAACCAAAGTGACTTCAGTGACTGCTGGGACCTGAGAAGGACTGGGAAGATTCTGGGACTCAAGTTTCCATCTGGGGCAGAGAACATCAGGGTGGAGCGTGTTTTTGCTCTGTCTGGAACCTGCAGATGCAGCCCACCCCCAGGGGGCGGAGGGGCAGTGGCCCCCACTTCAGAGGGGCTACTTCGGCACTTTTTCCAGGGTGGTCATTAACCCTGGGGGGGAGTGATGCCCCTTGTGGACTTGACCCCAAGGTCAGGGGAGGAGGAGGGGGGAAGAGGAGAAAGCAGTGTTGTTGTGACAAGTGGGCAGCTGTCCCAGGCCTCTTGGAGGAGGGCTGAGGACAGAGGGGCCCGAAAGCCAGAGAAAGTGGCAAGAAGTGAAGCCAGAGGTGGTGACTGTGTGGGCACCCACCCTGCACAGCCCTGGGAGTAAACGTCCTGGGGGCCGTACACAAGCAGAGCCTGCAGAGGGGAGTCATCTGTCAGCTCCTTTCTCAGGAAGTGGGCCATATGGCTAGCTGGACACTCTGTCTCAGCCACAAAGGAAACACCCCGGGCTTGCCCTTGAAGGTTCCCAGGAGGGAACATCTGCCCAGTGGCAAGGAGGTTGGCAGTTGGCAATGCTGGCTGCAGAAATCAGGGTCACCTGGGAGCTCACCCCCAGAGGCTGATGGACTGGTCCAAGGGACTACCAGACAAGGCTGTTTTTAAAGGGTCCCGGGTGGTTTTAATGAGTGACCAGTGTTGAGATCCCCTCTTCTAGGGCATTCCTCAAACTAGAAAGTGCTTAAAAATCTGATTAAGTTGCTATTTCTGATTCATCATTTATGCATGATAACAGCCCTGCTGGTCTGAGGACCCCACTTTGAGTGGCCAGGATCCAGAAGTGTGGTATCCACCATGGAGCCACTTGCTACTAGTGTCCATTAGGCTGTTCAAATGTAAATTCAAATTAAATTAAAAATTCACTTCCTTAGTCACACCAGCCACATTTCCAGGGCTCAGGAGCCACGTACGACTAGGCAATAGCACATAAAAACATTTCCATTGTCACAGAAAGTTCTCTTGGATAGTGCCAATGTAGACAGTGTGTTATTTGGGGACTGTCATTAGCAAATAGCATCTTTCTGAGATCCTGCAAGGACATTGCTCTTCTCAAAAATGTCTTGGGAGACAGGTGCAGTGGCACACACCTGTAATCCCAGCAGCTCAGGAGGCTGAAGCAGGAAAATCGCAAGTTCAAAGCCAGCCTCAGCAACTTAGGTGCTCAGCAACTTAGCAAGACCCTGTCTCTAAATAAAAAAATAAAAGAGACTGGGGATGTGGCTCAGTGGCTAAGTGTCCCTGGGTTCAATTCCTGGTACAAAAAAAAAAGTCTTGGGCATTCAAGCACCATTAATTTTACCTCTCTGTCTGTATATCTGATCAGCTTCCCAGAGTCAGATTTACCCACCACTTACACATTCTGTAAATGAGTAAATAATGACACTGGTAATTAACATATACTAAGTGTTTTCTAGGTACCAAGTATCGTGTTAAATGCTTTATATATTAATTTCCAACAGTAATCTTATTTAATGAGCAGGAAATCTGAAGTATGGAAGAAGGAACGTGCCCAGGACACATAGCTAGAAAACTGTGTGGGAGAGTTTGGGGCCACAAGGGGTGGGCTCTGTGGCTCCTGCTCTCTTAAGCTGTGCTGCAGTGGTTCTCAGCTGGGAATGATTTTGTCCTTCAGGGGACGTTTGGCGGTACTTGGAGACAGATTTGATTATCACAATGAGAGAGAGGAGGGGGTGGGGGTTGCCAGCATTTGGTGGGTAGAGATGCTGAACATTCTCCAATGCACAGGACAGTGCCCCAGGACACAAAGCTGCCTAGCCCAGTGTCAGTGGCACCACGGTCAAGTAAGGGACTCTGTTTGCCACTCATGAGTAAGTTATGTGGGGAGGGAGTCGGTGCATAGGAATGTGTGGTCACATCCCTTCATGTGCCATATATATACTGTGTGCTGCAGAGAAGGAAAATCAGGTCAGGTCCTCATGGCCAAGCTTTGTCACATACTGGCCATGTGACCACTTATGACCATTTGGGTCACTTTCTTCTGAGAGATGAAACTGACCCAGTGTCCTTGCATTTGGAGGAGGGTTGTGATGTCATCATGAGTAAGATTCTGCTCTGAAAATAGAGCATTGTTTTGGAAGGGAGAACCCACCCCCTACATGCCTAGGGCTTGGGGACAGAGGGCCCAGGTGTCCAATAGAGGAGGAGAAATCTGAGCTTGGTAGATAAGGACCATCCCTAGATGGCTGTTCCCTCTTGGCCTCCAGACAATTCTCATGGAATTCCAGCTGTTGGAGAGATCCTCAGGTGGGCAGGGAGGGCCAAGGAACCCCAGGGGAGGCGTCTGTGTACATTCCAGTTGCAGGATGAGAGTGCCTTGCGGCAGGATGGTTTCCCCCGCTTTTCATCATTCATCTGCTGGACCCCAGAGGTGCCTTTCCTGCCTCACATCTCCTAAGGCCCCAGTCAGATCACCTGGCAGGGAATGGCGACCACCTGTCTCTGGGCTCAGAGATGGACCTGGCTCACTGCCTTCTGCTGAGAGGCTGGCTTTAAATGCACAGAGAGTGACCCTTGAGAAAATATGCTTTCAGTCCAGCTCCTCCGTTTACCACTTGTTCCTGGGGACATGGGGATTGGGCTTGGCCACTCTGGGGTGTCAGCCAGCCTTGCCATGCCGAGCACTGGGTAGCTGCCCCTGGAGTCAGGAAAAGAACCTGGCAAAGCATCTGCCCTTGGGGTGCCCCCAGTGAGCAGGCCTGCACGTGGGTGACCAGCTTCCAGGACTCGCCCGACACATCCAGATCCAGAAGTGATTCCCACGATGGTTTTTCTTCACAAATGCCTTCTCGATGGATTTCACCTGTGGGCAGCAGAGCCCGGAAACAGTTTGGACTAGAACAATGAACAAGGCCAACCCCAGGCCCCATTTGGAAGAAGACTCGCAGAAAGTCCTCCTATGGACCGTGAGCAAACCCTGGCCCTGGGGCAAGGGCTGACCACTCTACCATGGTGAATATGTCCTTCTCGTGCTGCCCTGAGAGACCTTCCAACTCCCTTGACCTCACTGGGGCCAGTGAGTTACAAACCACGACATGCTGCCTGTGGCACCGTGTTAGGTGGAGCTTCGCAGAGACTGTCCATGGCCCGAGGACTCGTCCTGGCCTTCACCAGCTCTCACCTCTCAGGATATGAACACCTGCCCTGACCATTGAAAGCAACGGTGGCTCTTTTCTTCATTCTGCTGTGTGAGTTTGAAGACCGTGCGTGGGGGGTATGGAGGTCAGGGAGGGTGGGTTTCTGAATCTTGGGGAAGCAGAAGAGTCAAGCAAGGAGCCCCCTGCCTGTGCCTCCTGACCTGGGAGGAGGGAACCGGAGAGGCACAGTTTGGCCCTTGAGTGCAAAGCTGGGAAAGAGGCTGCAGACATGGATGCGGTGACTGTCCTCTTGAGAGCTCCATTTTGCTACGAGGCGGTGTAGTGGGTTTGTGTGGAGAAGCAAATCCCCTGCCCTTGCTGGTCTGTGGAGTCTCCTTTAGGACTGGAAATGGAAGCAGGAGGAGGGAGATGGCCTGGACAAGGGGCAGAGACCCCAGGGTGCACTTGAGACCCGGGGGAAATGAAGGGTCTGTTGACAAGGCAGAGGGCGCCCCTTGTCATCCCTCAGTGTTCTTTGGCACCTAGTCTCCTTGCAGGGTAGAGCAGCTCTGGGCTGCAGAGACGCCTCTGGGTGTGTGGACAGCAGCTGACTCCAAGCCCCTCGTGTGTCCTGACCACCTTAGAGTCGTTTTTCATTGTTGGTTGAGATTCACTTTGTATTGATGGATAATGTACTTACCCAGAGGTACACAGATCCAGAAGTGATCACACAGGCAGCTGAAGGGATTTTAGGGTGAGGTTCCTGGGATCCTCTGGTCACCCTGTCCACCTACCAGTACGTCACACAGTTATAAGTGTGTTTCAGTTCCAAGACGCCTAATTTAAGATGCACTGCTGATCGTTGACATTGAACTTGGGGCACATCACAGCTATTTTGCCCTTCGGAACTCTAAACAGCACTATACTCGGGGCCACTTCAAACAGTGAAAATGCTTCCAAAGCCATCAGAAGGCTCCTCCCATGGAAAAACCAATGTCCAAGAGAGGAGTGTTGGGGAGAAAGAATGGCTTCCCTCAGTGCCAAGGAATGGAGAAGTGGGAGCCCCTGCTCACAGGTCAGCCTCTCAACTGAGGGGCAGAGAGGTCAGGATAGGAATGTGAGGCAAAGGGAGAGACTAAAAAGAGGGAGGAGTATCCTGTCTTTTCTGGGGATGGGCAGAGATCTTCCAGGAACTTGGCTGCCATTTCTTTGCACTACTTTTGTGGTCTGGTGTTTCCGATCATGGTAGCTGGTAGGCGTCCTAGCTTTGAGGGTGGGAAGCAATTCAGCAAGTCTGGGTCAAGTTAACCCCATGTGATTAGCTTGGACTAAACATTTCTCAGATGATCAGCATGTCTACATGCACTGCTGAGGAGAATCTGACCCAGAGGTTAAAGCAACAAAGCAGACAGACAGACAGACAGAAGGCAGACAGAGATGCCAAGCATTTCTATTCCATTTCAGTCGCCCGTTGGACTTCTGCAGGACCCCGTGAAAGCCAGTGTTTTCGGCAGAAGCAGTCTTCAGGTCCCTGAAGAGTAACCTAGGCCACCCTTATCACCATGACCCACATGTCAGAGATGTTATCTACAGCAGAGATGGGGGGGGGACCTATAATGAATTGCCCCACTGTGTGTGGCCTCCAAAATTGGTGATTTTTAAAATCAACGAAGAGCAAGTGAAACCAGAAGGTTTATTTAAGTTTTTCCTCAGTAACAATTCCCCTCTTGTCTTGCTTCATTCTTCAGTCTTGAGGGATTTGGGGTCTATTAGAGGTCATTCGGGAGGCCATCTTGGACCCCACAGGTTTTAGCTGATCTAGTCACAAGGCGCTCCTCATCCATCAACATCCTGTCCTTGGGGCGAAACAGAATTAGAGGTTGAGCAATAACTCAGGAGTTATTGAGTTTCGTCAGGCTGTGTGGCAGTTATACCGAGTGACGAGAACACCAAGCAAAAGCCCCCCAAATGTGCCTTTTAGGCCACAGAGAGGACACTTATGTACAATATAGAGCTAAAACGAAGACAGAGTGCGCTCCTGTTCAGCCTCAGCTGGGCAGGGCCACATCAGGCGAGTCACCAGCCATTATCTACGAGTGGCCACATCACGTGAGTGTTGGCTAGAGGTTCCAAACACACTTGAGCAAGTCTGTGAATTTTCAGTGAGACTCGGAGAACTATTAGGATTGCCTGTTGAACATGAAAAAGAAGGAGCGGTGATAAGTTTAATTGGGAAGCGGAGCTGGTGGGTCATAGCCCTGGCTCCCATCACTGGATGTGGGAGCTTGCTCTATGAGAAACTCCTGCTCGCCCCCCAAATGCCCACGGTTTGGAGAGTGAGCTTCAGGCGAGCAGTGCAAGCCCAAGGTAAGATGGCACAGTTTGGCACGTGCACAGAACTGATGAAGAGCCGCTGTAGACTTTGCCGGTGGGTATTGATCAGTCTGTCTAATCCAGGACAGATGATAGATCAATAAATGCTTTTAAAACCAAAAAAAAAAAAAAAAAAAAAAAAACAAGTGGAAGCTCTTCAAGAAGGAAGCCTGAAATGTGGGTGAGGCCAGGAGTGTCCCCAGGGCCCACGACTGCTCCAGGGGTCCTCTTGGAATCTGTCTGCACATCCCATTCCCACCATGTCAACAGGCCTGTGACTGAGGACCTAGAGGGCAGACAAGGACAGGACCAAACTCTGCCTCTCAAAGCACCGGGTCTTGGTCCACTCCTCTGGCTCCAGCTACTTATGAGAAAAGATGATGACGCCTTCACTTGAGATTGGAAGTCTTAATGGATCCATTCTGGCCTCTTCCATAGACAGTGTTAAAATCCTGGGAATGAGCTGCGCCATATGCATTTTTAAGATGGTGGCCAAGCAGAGAAAGGTTGGTAAGTCTTCACACGGCTCCCTTGAGTTGATGCCTCATGGGAAACATTTTTTGTCTCCCTTTGTTATACTCTTATCTACTTTCTCAATTTGTACAATGTGCACATGTACTTTGCTAAATGAGGCGCAGGAATCTGGCCATCCTGCTGGGTTACCCTAGGGCCAAAGGGCAAGGAACCACAGGGTTTTACATCTGAGGGCTCACTGACTCTCACTCAGAGGACAATTCATGGCAGCTGCCAGCTTCCAGACTCACCTGTGACCCAGGTGTCAGACAGGGCGTGATCCAGAGCACCATCCTGGCCCCAGGTGGGCACTCTAGAAGTCTTAATGAAATCAGACCTTAAGGCTCAATTTTAACAGGCATCCCCCAAAAGGGTTGGGGAGGATAACTATCACCATTCAGTGAGTCATTATTAAGTGATGAAATGCACTGGTCCCAGGTAGGGGTGGTTGAACATCCTTAGAAATGGCTTAACATTGAGGATTTGGGGAATGGTCCATTTTACGTCTTCATGAACATTGATTGCTCCGTCACGATGTGGTCTGGGTCATGATGCTGGCTCTGGACACTGGTACTAGAGTCTTGTGAGAGGAGGAATCTGAAGAGTGACACATGGGTGTGTCTCCTGGGATTATGGGTGAAAACCAGGCTACCATCTTGAGCAGCATGTTACTGCATCAGATCCCACCAGAGTCACCACAACTTACAGCACAGAGGACCCGATGGCTGTCCTAGAGATGGCTCTCCAGGGCGCACTGGTGTGCGCGGGGCCAGGCTTCTCCATGACATGGCAGGGTAGCCTTCAGACCCTGCTGGCACTCACTTGCTGTCTGGCCCATGCTGGGCACAGTGGATGCAGAGATGACCAGAATGAGGCCCCTCCCTTCACGAGGTTTGCAGGCAGACCAGCACCACGCCTGCTGGAACCACTGAATCCTTAGGTATCAGAGGGCCAGCCAGGCTGCCAGACACAGCAAGGAGCTGGGGTACAACCAAGCACCCTGTGGGTTCTTATCAGCACAGGGAACAAGGGCTCCTAAGTCTTACTCTTGGGACTGGAGTAGGATTTGACCAAAGTCTACATCCTTCCTCTGTAGGAGAAATAATAACACCAGAAATAAAAGTAACAACAGCAGAGGTTGTGGGGACAGCGAAGGCCCAGAGCAGACCCAGGTGTCAGGAGCCATGCCAACTGCTTTCCAGGAAGACCTCATGGAATCTTCCAGCAAGGCTGGGAGGTGTAGAGGGTGGGCTGTCTCATGGAATGATATGACCTCCATGCTAGGAGGTGTTGATTCTGCTATTTTCCTCACTAGACACTGAAACCGTGTCTCAGAGGGATTCTTGAATTAGCCTAAGAGCATGTTGCTAACCTGAGGCCTTTAAACGCAGCCGTCTAGCCCCTGGGGCAGGTCATTAGCTGCTTGGTTGCCCTGGCCCCAGGGAAGGAACAGTCCTCATTAGCAGAGCCACTGATCCCAAGCCTGAGGACAGGCTCTCTTGGAAATGAGTGCTTACATATTATACTCTTCAAGAAGAAATCCTAGAGGTAGGGGAGACTGTCCAAAGAGGGAAGGAATTTGGAGAAGAGCAAACTGACCAACTGCTCTTTTGACAAATCTTATCCTAAATAACAACAGGAAAGCATTTTCCTCTTTTCAAACGTTGTTTCCCTGTGACGTGCATCGCCTGGAGTGAGCCTTGGCCATACAGTAGCTTTCTGCACCTCCAGCTCTTGCCTTCCAGAGGTGTCGGTCCACTGTGTTCTAAGACCTGATTGGTGCCTTCCTTCCCTTTGGGGTAGCTGTGAGGGAGACTCTGTCTCTAAGGGCCTCAGCAAAGGGGATCACACAGATCCAGACTTGAAATTGCGGCTCCCTGGTCTGAGAAATGTTCTTGGGATGTTGGTTGCCAACCCCAGCACTCTTGACAGCTTAAACGCCTTGTCACTTGCAGAGGAGAAATTGAGATGTCAGAGGACTTTCGCCAAATCCCCGGGAGATTAAGGCTGTCTGTGTATTGAAGCAGGAAAAGGTAAACAAAGGGATATTTTCAACTGATTTTATCTGACACATCTACATTGTCTAGGATTAAGGACATTCTGAGTGTGTGCAATCTCAGAAGCGACCTTGACCTTGAATGTTCATGCTTCACAGCTGTCACATCATCATAAGGCCTTGGACCCCTGAAGCCTGCCTTATGCTGCACAGCACCTGTGCCTTCATTCCCTTCTCCAGCCCTCCTGGGGTGGACAGTATGCCCCAGACCCCACAGCTCCTGCCCCTAGCTGGGTGCCAATGGCAGGGAGCTGGGGGGTGCAGGCCACAAGAGCCACCTAGATGTACCACAGAGCAGAATGCCTCATCACCTGGCTCTGCTTGTGCTCACCTGGGACAGGTGAGCTTCTGTGAGACTCAGCATTGTAGAAAACGTCTACCCCGTTATCCTCCTCTCAGCTCACCTTAGGTGGTGGCTTTTCTCTGTCCCTCTTGGTGTGCTGCTTCCCCCTGCCCAGGAGCTTGGCCCGGGACAGTCCCCATAAAAGGATCTGGAGGGAATCAGGGCCCCTCTGATCTGTCTGCCTTCCTGACAAGGAAGAAGGTGGGAAAGAAGAAAATATGGAATGTAAGGAAAGGATGGCCCTTGGAGGGGAAGGCAGGAAGCAAGAAGGAAAGAGAGGACAATCGGTGAAAGATTGGCCAGATGCTTGGTGCCACTGTCACTGAGGGTCACCTTATCACACACTGGTACTTCCTGGTGCAGGTACAGGGCCCACTTCCCCTGTGGGAGTGTACATGAACATAGACATGTGAATACACAAACACGTGCACACACACACACACAGTGTATCTATTAACATTGCCGTCCCAGAGACAAGCCACACAACAGGTGGCTTGTCTTGACCTTCTGTGCTTGGAATGGAGTTCTGCCAGCACACTGTCAATATAAGGAAAGAAAACAGTTACCTCTGGTCAAGTTCAACCAAGCTGTGTTGTTTACAAAACTGCAGTTCCCATAAATTCAAACCCAGAGTGAAATCCCCGTTTCTATTATGCTGATGTGGTGTGGATAGGTGCCCCTGATCAGCACGACACAGACCCGGTGAGGCAGAGAGGAGGGTGCGAAGGGCATATTGGGTGCGAATGTGAAGAAATAATAGGATGAGAACAGAAAGGAGCCACCTAAGATAAAAGCAAAAATCCAGAAAGGCAGCTTTGAGGATGCTCTGGAACTCTGGTTGAGAACAAGAGATGAGAAATACAATGTTCAACACACAGCCACCTGCCACCTTCTACCTGAGAGGCAATTACTGGGTTCTCTGGACAAGGCATAAAATATGAAATGACATTGGTATTGTTTTCCACCAAAGAAGGTTATGTTAACAGTTGTTAAAGACCTGAAGAGTCGGGCGTGGTGGCGCTCACCTGTAATCCCAGCACCTTTAGGAGGCTGAGGCAGGAGTATCTCGAGTTCAAAGCCAGCCTCAGCCACTTATAGAGGTCCTCAGCAACTTAGCGAGGCCCTGTCTCAAAATAAAATATAAAAAAAGATTGAGGATGTGGCTCAGTGGCTAAGTGTCTCTGGTTTCAATCCCCAGTACCAGGAAAAAAAAAAAAGACAGGAAAACAATAGTGTGTCTATAGCATCCAAACAAATCAGGAATCAGGGAGTGCACACTGGTCCCAATGATAGCATCCTACTGAAAAAAAATTGTGTCTATTTATGTGTGTATTTTTATCTCCTTCCAGGAAAGATTCCCTAGGAGGAAGTTAGCTTTAAAATCCACATTGACCTTAGAAGGGCAGTTGTATTTAATTTTTTTGTGGCTCACACTGGAGGAACATAATCTCTTTGATTCATCTTTAGAAAGAAAATGAAGTCCCCCTTAAGAAAAGTGTCAGTCCCACCCATGTGCTCCCAGACCTCCTGCCCCTGGCCCCTGCCACCTTGTCAGTGCCATACGGTGGGAGAAGCCAAAGGTGGAGCTGCAGAGGGAGTGGGCGGCCTGCTAACCTGTGCCTCTACCCACAGAAAAGAGTCTGCCAACAGGTCCCGGAGCTGACGGGCAGCCCACGCCACCCTGGATCACCATGGCCCGGCAGAAGCGGCGAGGGCCCCCAGACCAGCCCCTCAACCAGGAAGACAAGCCTGGGGTGCAGATCCTGAAACCAGAAACAGGAAAGCAGACCAAGGCATCCGACAGAGCCCAGGTGCTGAGAGCGAGCGCCTTCTGTTTCTGTGCACTCAGTGGGGAGCAGCTGCGGCTGGGACCGCACATCCTACATGGGCATCCCAGAGACAGGCGGTCACCTGTGATGATTGCCAACATGTGGTCGAGGGTCAGCAAAGCAAAACCAATGATGTGCCAGATTGTAGCCTCCGTGGTGGAGCAGTCTGCCTGCTCTGTGCTTGGGCTGGGCTGTTGGGAATGTGGGGAGGCATGTGCATCACTAGGCAGCGGAGACAGCGCTCTGCTCCTGCCTCCTAGGCAACACAGCTCAGCATCTGGAGAAATGGAAAGGAGGTTAAAATAACTTCTCGCTTAGGCACCCAGCAGCAGTGTCAGCATCTCTGGTTCAGTTCTTTGTGTGGTGATGACAAGGCTGCACGTGCTGCCCGTGGGGCCTCCCTATTCTCACCTGGGGCTGCAGGTCTGGAACCCTGGGTTTACTCTCCCTATTGTGGCTGTGTGAGGAAGGAGCCGAGCTTGCTGCAGGACCTCCTTCCCTTCAAACCTCAGTTGTTCTGGATCTGCGTGCAGGCTGAGGGAATTTATAAAATAAATTAACCAGCCTGGAGCGCGTGGGTTCATACCGAGTGTTGTAAAAGTCACACGACTATTTTCAAACCCAGTTTGTGTTGCGTTTGGCATGGAACCCTGCCATGCAGCATCTGGGCCTGCGGCTGCATATTTGGGACAGGGAAGATGCCACGATGCACATGCGGGTTGGGGTCACTCTGGGCACTAGCGGGAGCTCCAGCGTTCTGATGCTGGACATCAGAGAGTTGTCAAGAGCCAGTGGCACAGTGCATCTCTGGAGAGACGCCTCGCAGCTCACTCCCTTGGGCTGTGTTTGTCCCTCTCTGAGTCCATTCAGCTGAACAGTATGTCCCTTTCTTGTCTCACCCTAGGAACCCGTGAAGCAAGCCGACTTTGTCCGCAGCAAGTCTTTCCTGATGACCCCTGCAAAGCCCACTGTGACCCAGAGGCAGGGGGCAAAGCTCAGTCTCAAGGAGGGTCTGCAACGAGGAATCTCGCTGTCTCATCAGAACTTGGGTATGAGATCCGCACACGTTCCTGAACGCGGTCATTGTCATCCTAGAGGGCTCCTGAAGTTTGGGCCTGCCCTGTCGAATTTCTTGCCATGTTGAGTTTTTTTCATGCAGCTTTTATCAAGATGTAATACCCACTCCAGGAAGCTTGCCCATTCCTGGGGGTGCCATTCAGTGAGGATATGTTTATAGTGGGCCACCCTCACAGAAATCCAGAAATCCCTCACGTTCTAAAGAAAGCTCATGTCTGTTTGCAGCCTCTCTCCACTCACTGATCTTTTCTGTTTTTTTTTGGTCTCCATAGATTTACCTTTGGGGAACATTTCTTATAAAACAGAATCATAAAAGATGTGCCCCTTTACACCTACCTTCTTTCATGGGGCATAGTGCTTTTGAGTTTCATCTCTGTTATAGGGATCCATATTCTTTTTTTTTTTCATGGTGCTAGAGGTTGAACCCAGGGCCTTGTGCATCCAAACACACACTGCACCACTGAGCCACACCTCAGCCCCAGTATTTCTTAAATTTTATTTCTTTGCAATAAAAGTTGTATACCCAAGAGCTGTGTGCAGTGACACACGGCTGTAATCCCAGCTGCTCGGGAGGCCGAAGCAAGAGGATAGAGAATTCAAGGCCAGCCTCAGCAACTTAGTGAGGCCCTAAGCAACTCAGCGAGACCCTGCCTCTAAAAAAATACTTTTAAAAGAGTTGGGGATGTGGTTTAGTGGTTAAGTGCCTCTGGGTTCAATCCCTGGTACCAAAGCGGGGGGGGAAAAAACAAAGTCATAACCACAAGAAATTTACCTTCCTAACTATCTTTGAGGGGCCAATTCAATGGCGTGTGTACCATGTCATGTGTGCAGCCTCCTCCATCTTTCCTACAGTCTTGCTCTAAACATTTTTCTGGCTTTGCTGTGTGGCCAGGACTGTTTAAATCTGCTTCTAAGCCTTTTTATCACATAAATTACATGTTCTACGCCTGCATCGTCTTCACACGTTTACGTATTAATGAATTTCGTGTTTGGGAACACAGCGAAGACTTTGGCATGTATTTAAGGAAATGCAAAAGGCTGAAATGAAAACTCACACTCCCCTCTCGGGTTTCTGTTTATTTTTTCTCCTTTCCAGCGGCTCAGTCTGCGGTGATGACGGAGAAGGAGTTGCATCAGCTGAAGAGAGCCAGTTATGCTAGTGCAGATCAGCCTTCCTGGATGGAACTTGCCAGAAAGAAATCTCAAGCATGGAGCGACATGCCCCAAATCATAAAATAGATCAGTGGCGTGCCGATGGCAAACGTCCACTACCTTGACAGGCCACTTAGTTTAAAACTGCCGATAAATTGTGGTCAACAGACTGTGAAACTCTAGATTGATTTTATCACCACGTCGTGACGATCCCGGGGAAGGGGAAGAAGCCAGGCTCAACAAAGAGGACAAACACACAGCCATAATCCCAGGCCGGAGGGGCCCCCAACAAGAACAACATGGAAGAAGTCCAGGAACCAGCTCCTGTGCCCAGAGGTATGAATGCGAGCCTTTTAGAACTCCCTTAGTAAAGAGGCCTCAGACACGGCAAGCCCAGGACAGAAGCCATCCCAGGAGCCGGTGTGACACCTCCCCTGAGACCAGCCGTGTCTCCGGCCACCGTCTCGCCTGTGGACTGTCTTCTCCTTCTGTGTCACCACCAGGCATGACATGTATGGTAAAACAGGGACGCCATTTCCAAGAGCAGCTATAAAACAACCTGATTTTGTGAAGATAGCCCGTCTGAGAAGGAGAGAAAGGGACATAGCAGGGTTCACGATTCATAGACTGTTTCCAAAAAGTGAATTTTTAAACTTTTCCACTAGGCATCTGTGTCCTTGACCGTTGCACAATTCATTGCCTGTTTAATAAAAGGTTTCAAAGACGCCTCTGTCACATATGGGAATGTTATTTCTACTCCCAGGGGACATCCTCCAACACGGAATTAAATGCAACACAAGGTCTCTCCCTTCCTCCATTTAGCTTCCCAACTGGGTTGGTTGGGGAATTTGATGTTTTTTGAATTTGTTCTCAGCACCCCCCCCCCCAACAAAAATTATGGTGTTCATTTTTAGAAGCCAGAAGATGACATAAGCTTTTCTCTTCTCATCTCTGTGGCACACCACAGTAAAATGTAAAAATTTCTTGAGAAGTTATCATTCATTAGCATCTGATTCCTCTAACCTGCACATTTCTATTAGAAACTGGGTTATCAGTATGTTAGAGATTAGGAACCATGAATGTACAACGTGGAAAAGCCAGGCAGAATCTTAGAATTGTGTCTTGGTGGTTATATAATACCTCTTTTCTTTTTTTTTTTTTTTGAATGGAATATCACTATGTTGCCCGGGCTGGCCTCAAACCCCTGCCTCAAGTGAACTTCATTTTTACTCAGTCTCCCGAGTAGCTGGAACTACAGGCAAATGCCACTGTGCCTGGCTCTTTTTGAAAACAGTTCCAACAAGTTCCTTTGAACAAGCCAATCTCCTTGGAAATTTGTACAGCTGGAATCAGAATTGTAAGATGCCATGACATATTGTAATTTGATTTTATGTATCTTAAGGGCTACTACCTTTGTTGTATCCTTCATCTTCATGAAAATTATTTTTCTAGCTGTTACTACTACATGACTTCATTGAGTCTAACTTTAGTGAAAAAGTCCCGGGACAGTTTTTTTTTTTCCCCCAATCAGATTGATTTATTAATTGCATTCTCTTAGAGGACATCAATACTGAATTCTGTGGTGAATAGGCTCCACACAAGAGCTCCATCTAGCTAGCTTTGCTCCAAAAGCTTAGCATGAATATTTTTAAAAATATTTTTAGTTGTAGATGGACACAATACCTGCATCTTATTTATTTATTTTTATGTGGTGCTGAGGATCGAACCCAGTGCCTCACACGTGCTAGGCAAATGCTCTACCACTGAGCTACAGCCCCAGTCCTTAACATGAATATTTTTAACTGGAAAAAACAAATGAAAATCATGTTGGTTATGATTACCCCAAACTATCATTTCTCCTGTTAGCAGAACATTTCAGATAAGCCATTTTGAGGCAATAGACTTCACTGTAAGATCGAAAGTATTTGGTTCCGTTTTGTTCAGACCAGAAGTTCCTACCCTCTGTGTGTTCCAGGATGTGGTTTAATTTTTCAGGTGCCTGGTGACTTAGAAGGGTGCAGCTTTTTAGGACCCTAGGAGAATTCAAGGGGGGTGGTCTGCAGCTGCTACCACCCTCTGCATGGAGGTAGACATCCTTCTGCAGTAACAAGAGGGGCTAAGACAGGAGCCAAGTCTTGGGGATGACTGGAAGTCTGAAGAGGCATCAGAGATGGTAAAGACCTGCTAGGACTTACCAGCCTTGGTTTTCCTAAGAAGAAAGATGAGCCAGGCACTGCTCTGGGTGCTTCATGGGTCCTCTTCAGAACCCTTTCACAATCCTTCGTGGATCAACACTCACCTCCACATTGGAGCTGAGAAAACCAGGCACATTGAGGTTCAGGTCCTGGTCCAAGATCCCACAGCAGGCAAGCCCCCGGAAAGTGAGGCTAGGCCCCACGCTTCCCAACTCTGCCCTCAAGGGATGTCCCTATCTCTGAAAAGCGCTGGGTGCCAAGGCAGATCTGTGTCCTCAAAGACAGTATAGACAGGGGAGCTCTAACCTTGACCTTGAGGGCTCCTTTGTCCAGGGCACCAGCGTGAACCTCATGTTGTCTGCCTGGTTGATCACCTTCACCCTCATCCTCCGTTTCCTCAGAAGAGCTGGGGAAAGTGCACGGGGTTTTCTGTTTCGTGGGTTTTTAATCACAAGCACCTTCCTGGACTATGTGGCACTTGCTTCCAAAATTCATTCCTCCATTTCATGTAGTTCATAGCTGTGTGGAGGCAATCTGCGGGGGTCCGGGGACATCCCCCAACTAATAGGTTAATCCTGTGGCACACCCATGTCATTTGGCAGGGGACACAATGAATAAACATTCAGTATAAAAGAATCAACAGGGCTGGGGTTGTGGCTCAGCGGTAGAGTGCTTGCCTAGCACAAGCGATGCCCTGTGTTCGATCCTCAGCACCACATAAAAATAAATAAGTAAACTAAAGGTCCTGTGTCCAACTACAACTAAAAAAAGTATTTTTTTTTTAATCAGCAAAAAGCAGAAGTATGTGAAATAATGAGCCTAAAACAAAGGTACTTGTTAGTGCAGAACACCTCCTCGAGACTGGGAGGTCAGGAAAGGGTCTGCAGAGGAGGTGGCCTGATTATAACATCAATGGTGGCTTCCTGGCTGGGTGGAGGTGGAAGGAAGCAGATGGATTCAAAACATATTTTAAAGGCATTATAGATGGGTGCACGTCTATAATCCCAGCAGCTCAGGGAGCTGAGACAGGAGGATTGCAAGTTCAAGGCCAGCCTCAGCAACTTAGTGAGGCCCTAAGCACCTTCGTGAGACCCTGTCTCAAAATAAAAAACTAAGCTGGGGATGTGGCTCAGCAGTAGAGCGCTCGCTAGCACATGCGAGGTGCTGGGTTTGATCCTCAGCACCACATAAAAATAAATAAATAAAATAAAGGAATTGTGTCCAACTACAACTAAATATAAATAAATAAAAGGGCTGGGATGAGAGCATGTAGATTTTGGCCCCAGCTCCTGGGTAAGCGAGGATATGACTTACTAAAATAGCAAAAGAGAATGAAATCCATAGGAAGGAGTCCATCTCAAATTGAGAATCCTATTAAGCATCTGACTGGAAATACCAAGTAGGCAGATCCAGTTACCAAACTGAGAATTATCATTATTTAGATGGGATAGAAATTCAGGGTCTGGAAGAGGAAGAAGAGGGTACCAGGACTGCCTGACCCTAGGCTGTCCAGCATAGGTGGTCTAGAGAGAGGGTCCACAGGAAGGATCTATGAAGCAAGAGAAAGAGCAGGTAAGTGCCAGCAAGAGGAGGTCTGGGGGGAAAGGGAGTAGGTGGTTGTAGGTTGGGGTTTGCTGAGACGGGATCAGCCAGACGAGAACAAGTGTGGCATGGACTCTAGGCATTCAGAAATCGTGGCCTTGGCAAGAGCCCTTGGGGCAGAGTACAGGTAAAATAGACAGAAGCTGCAAATCAGCTGAAACTGACTTCCAAGAAATTTTATGTGACCAAGGGGAATGAAGGGAAGGGAGAGGGGACGGGAGCAGGAAAGACAGAATGAATCGGACAGAACTTTCCCATGTGCATATATGAACACGACCAGGGTAACTCCACCTCATGTTCGGCCACAAGAATGGGATCCTAATTAGAATAAGTTATGCTCCATGTGTGTATAATATGCCAAAATATACTCCACTGTCATGTATACATAAAAAGAACAAATAAAATAAAATGGCTAGGGCTGGGGCTGTAGTTTAGTGGTAAAGCACTTGCCTCGCACGTGTGAGGCACCGGGTTTGATCCTTGGCACCACATAAAAATAAATGAAGATACTGTGTGTTCATCTACAACTAAAATATATATATATATATATATTTAAATTTTTTCCAAAAATGTTGCAATAAAAAAAGGAGATTTTGTGTGAATGAGAACAGAAGTGATGGGAGTCACTGTTGGGCTCTGGCCCACAGAGTTTTGTTTATTTGTTAGAAGGAACAAAACACTGTGGACCACAGAGAGGATTTATATGTAGGTGGGAATAAACTCACGGCAGAGAAGAGAAATAATCTGAGGTTGGTCTTTGCTAGCACAGGTCACCCTCCAGAGATTCAGACCAGGGTGAAAAGCCCTCACTATAGACTTCTCTCCTTGCTCCTGGAATCAGGAGCCCGACATTTTGATCCAGCTGACAAGGGATGACCCACTGCGATGACAACCTGATGATTTGCTTTCCCAGCCTGACAATTTGGCGTGAGTAATAGTGCTGAAGAAAATATATATATATATATTTTCTAATTACTTAGACACAATAGTAGAATGCATTTTGACCCCTCATATATAAATTGAGTATAACTTCTCATTCGTCTGGTTGTACATGATGTAAGTTACACAGGTCGTGTAATCGTATGTGCACATAGGGTAATAATGTCTGATTCATTCTACTTCATTCCTACCCCCACTCCCCTCCCTTCACTCCCCACCGTCTAGTCCAGATTACCTCTATTCTTCCCCCTCCCCCTTATTGTGAATTAGCATCTGCATATCAGAGAAAACATTGGGCCTTTGGTGCTTTAGGATTGGCTTATTTCACTTAGCATGATAGTCTCCAGTTCCATCCATTTACCATCAAATGCCATAACTTCAGTCTTTTCTAAGGCTGAGTAACATTCCATTGTGCATAGATACCACATTATCTTTATTCATTCATCTGTTGAGGGGCGTCTAGGTTGGTTCCACAGTCTAGCTATTGTGAATTGAGCTGCTATGAACATTGATGTGGCTGTGTCCCTGTAGTATGCTGATTTTAAGGACTTTGGGTACAGACTGAGGAGTGGGATGACTGGGTCACGTGGTAGTTCCAGTGCTAAGTTTTCATACCAGGGAGAATGGTAAGGGGACTATGGAGCTCTGCACAGCCCATGACACACTTACTGGGTGTATGGTCTGTCCCCCAGTGATCCCCTTTCACCTTTAAGATTTATGTAAAATCCACTTAGATGGCAGCAGATCCTATGCTTGGGAAGATCCAGAGTTTTCCCCATGATTCCTGGGCCTTCCTTTCCCACAGCCCTCTTTGCACCTGAGAGCTGTGTGTCCTTGACTGTGACTCTCTTTCCCCAGAATGTGGGCCCTTCCACATCAGCAGAATTCTGTGCCCAAATGGCCTTCTTTGTCTTTGTCAAACCTATGAAACATTTGGGTGTGGAGTCACCAGGAAGAGGCCCGTCCCGGGGGACCTGGCTCTCTCCAGCTTCCTGATCCTGTAGCTACAGCCACCTGCAGGATGAATGTCCCTTCTCTCACACTCCTACGCACTCCAAAGTGGCCTAACAGAGAACTTCTTTGGCACAAATGGAGTCATCTCACTGAGGGAATTTGTGATAAAGGAAATTTTCTCCACCTCGTTCAAGCCTATCCTTTGATGAATGCTTAAAGCCACCAGCTATAGGGTCTGTGGTTCCTGGCATGTGCTTGTGACTCCGTTCGTCCCCAATGGTCACACTTCTCAAACATCCATTTCCTAGGACTAGATGTCAGCAGCCCTGAAGACCTTCCCCCTGCTGCTCCAGCCAGGACCCCCTCCCTGGGACTCTGGGACCATGGTCTCTAGCTTGGGCCAGGCCTGAAGAGAGTCCAGCCTTCCCTAAACACACGGTGGGGGGAGGATGCCTGTCTATTGTAGGTGAGAAGTCACTGAGAAGAAAAATCATGGTGCAAAGGAGAAATGTCAAGAATCTGCACTCCATGAGAGGGCTCTAGATTTGCATCTGTTTTTAATGGAAAACTGAGGGAGAAAAAAAACTTGAAGGACAGCATCCTTCATGTTGGCTCCTAAGAGAAAATCAAGATAAAAAATTGTATGGTGGTGATTTTAAATTTAAATTAAGCATTTTAGGCAGTGGTTTTAAAATATGTCCACAAAATTCTTTAACTCTCTCTTCAAAATGTAGAGCCTAATTCCCCCTCCCCTGAGTGTGGGTCAGACTTAGTGCACCCTTCTTTTTTTTGTGGAGGGGAGTACTGGGGATTGAACTCAGGGGCACTTGACCACTGAGCCACATCCCCAGCCCTATTTTGTATTTTATTTAGAGACAGGGCTCACTGAGTTGCTTAGCACTTCGCTTTTGCTGAGGTTGGCTTTGAACTTGCAATCCTCCTGTCTCAGCCTCCCAAGCTGCTGGGATTAGGGTGTGTGCCTCTGTGTCCAGCCCACCCCCACCACTTCTCTCTCTACACACACACACACACACACATACACACACACACACACACATAATATATATAGGCCTTTATTTTGTCGTTTCATTTTATGTGGCTCTGGGGATCAAACTCAGGACCTCACACATGCTAGGCAAGCGCTCTACCACTGAGCTACAACCCCAGCCCCTTGGTGCTTCCTTCTAATTCTAGTATTCTGTTCTTACCCACAGGGTATACACTGTAAGCGCCCCAGTGGATGCCTGAAATCACAGACAGTACTCAGCCCAGATATACTGTTTTTTCCTGTGCACACATACCTGTAATAAGTGTTTATTTTTTCATGTGAAGGAAGCACTTTATGGCATTTCTTTGGCCTCTCCAAGTTGGCAGCCTCACAATTCTTGCACTTTGGAGTCAGTATTAAGTAGAATAAGGGCTATTTGAACAAAAGCACTGTGATACCACAACATTAGAGCTAATAACTGAGATAGTTTATAGGTAACTGGTGGGAGGGTAACATATACAGTGTGTATATGGTGGATGATTCATGTTAAGGGCAGGATAGAGAAAGATGATGAGAGATTGCCTCATGCTATTCACAACAGCATGTGATTTAAAACCTATGGATTGATTATTTCTGGAATTTTCTATTTACTATTTCCAGAAATGTTTTAGTTACTGCAGGTGACTAAAACCATGGATACAGGAACCATAGGTAGTGGGGGACGACTACATAAAATGCCACAGAAGTGATGATGTGTGACATCTGAAGATAGATGATGCGTGATATCACTGCTTTCACATCACCCTTTGGACTGTTTGCTCTGGGGGAAGTCAGTCACCGTATCTTGAGGATGTGCAAGAAGACTGGAGAAGCCCGTGCAACTCATTCACGTGGCTGGCCAGTCGCTGCTGTGACTGAGGCCTCCTGGCACCAGTTCACCGGTCCTGTGAATGAAATGCCTTGGAATTGGCTTCTCCAACCCATGAAGCCATATTGGTTGCAGTCCAGCAGGCATATGGATGGCAGCCTCATGAGAAATGCCAGGTCAGGCTTTCCAGAGAGGCTGCTCCCAAATCCTGACCCAATGACACTGTGGGGTAATAAGTATTTATTAGTATGTTAAACCATTAAGTTTTGAGGCAATTTGTCACAGAGCAACTAACACAGTGGGGTATCATTTGTTTTTCTGGGTCCCAAGGTGGAAAAGCCCTACTTGTTTTTTAAAGTTAATATTTTAGTTCAAGTTAACAACCTGACCACAGCACAGTTTGAGACAATTTTACTTAACACCTCCCAGTCTGGCTTGGGCTGGGTGGTAGAAATGGCTAGAAGCGGACATGGAAGACCTCAGGTCCCCTTGTGCAGTGGAGGGTCGTTCCTGGAAGCAGGTGCCCAGCTGGGACCAGAGCTCCAGCTCAGCTGCAGTCCTCCCTTCCTACCTGGTAGGTGACAACTAGTGAGGTCTGGCTAGTGGCGTGTGTGCAGAAGCGATGGCACCCCGTACACACATCCTTCTGTCTAGAGAGGGTTCAGGAGAGGACAACCAGGATGGCAAACGAGGAATTCTCCCACGGGAGAGACGTCAGAGAAGGGAGGAGATGTCTGGCTCAGAGACACCAAGGGGTAGCAGGAGAGGTGTCTTCATTAGATGTCTGAAGGAGGAAGAAAGAAGTAATTTACTCAGTGTAAACCCACAGGGATCGTTTTAGTCAGCTTTGCATCGCTGTGACCAAAATTCCTGACAAGAACAGGGTAGAGGAGGAAAAGTTATTTTAGCTCACAGTTTGAGAGGCTTAGTTCATGGTGGGCCGACTCTGCAATTCTGGGCTCAAGTGACACAGAACATCATGGTGGAAGGCATGGTGGAGGAAAGCAGCTCAGGACGTGGTAAGTGGGAAGCAGACAGACAGCTCTGCTCATGAGGCTCAAAATATCAACCCCCAAAGTACACCTCCAGTGACCTACTTCCTCCAGTCACCCGCTACCCACCTACGATTAGCACCCAGTAAATCCATCGTAGTGGATTAATCTGCCAATTAGGTTACACCTCTCAAAAACGGATCATTTCACCTCTGAAAATTATCGCATTGTCTCACACATGAGGTTTGGAGGGACACCTCCTATCTAAACCATAACAGGGATCAAACCAGGACCATGAATGAAATCTCAAGAAAAGGACAAGGGAAGAAATGTTTCAAAGGTGGAATTTGTCCAGTGTGGAACAGGATGCCCAGTCACCAGTGAGCTCCCCCACACCCACCGTGAGCAGGCTGAGGGAGGATGACCATCCCTCCAGGATGCTGGGAAGGTCTTTTCCTGCTTGAGAAGTTGGGACTGAATGGCTCCAGGCTCAGGGCTAATCTGTATCCAGAACTGTATGACTCCCAGGATCCTGAAGCAGGGGCATTTTGCAAATTGCTACGAATACTCATGCTTACCAAGAAGAAATCCCTCAGAAATTAATCCAAATAAGCTTTTATGTGGAATGTCACTGCCCCGTGTGCTTTTAAAGTTTCTTATCACCAGAAGGGAGCCATGCAGAACCAGCCAATCCAAAGAAAGGGCCCCAGCTTCCTCTCTACAGATGGAAAGAGTAACAGAGAACTACCTCCCAGCCTCTCCCCCGAACCTTCCAGCTGGTTCTTTTCATATGGAAGGAAATATTTACTTATTCTTGGATAGATGAAAATAATCTCTAGAGAGCAGGCATTTTAGGACCAAATAGCGGAAATAATGCAAGGCACATGCATGCATTTGGGGTAGTGCTCCGCTGCTGGGCAGGGGTTGACATCTGCTCCATGTGCATTGCCTAGCTTCCTTCCTGCCTTCTCCAGTGGGAAATTATCCCCATTAGCATGGAAATAAAGGAGAGATGTGTTTGTGATACCCAGAAGATTATTTAAGACAACCATTGCCGGTTGATTGTTGGAGTGTGCTGTAAGAGCTTGCTTACTAGCCTCTTTCAAGGACACTCTGAAGTATTTGTGGGGAGCCCAGAGGCCTTGTGGCCTGGGTGGTCCCCCCCCCCTTTGCTATTTACATGTGCAGAAAAACGGAAGTTCCACTTTTAGCCTGCTATCTAATAAGGAATAAGTCGCCCCTGGAAGATTCCCCAGGGGGAGGAGAAATCTGGTATTAAACTTAGGCAAATGCAAAATTGCTACTGAAACAAAGAAAATGAGAAGCAAATCAGTAGGGAGTCCTTTAGACAAAATAAACCCTATCTTTCAGCAATGGAAGGCTTCAGTTTAGACCTCTTTCTTCCCAAGGAAGGGGTGAAGATGAGCAGGTTGTTCTCGGTATTGCTCACCCCTGACACTCATCTACCATCTCATCTGTGAGGCTTAGGTGTCCACCAGTTGGGCTGCCCAGGTGCTCATGAGGCCAGAGCAGGAGGCAGAATTGGACACCCATAAAGATGCGGACTTGGCCTCAAATTGCTCTGTCCCCTCAGAGCACTGCCCACTTGAGGTACAGAAAGACTCTTGAGTCCTTGAGGAGTTTACATGTAGCACATGAGGTTGTACCGCTGCACACTGAATTCAAAGTGGCTGAAGCTAGACATGTCCTGGGTGCACAAGGAGCCAGAACTTGCCTGAGTCCTAGGACCTCCTGCTGGTGTGGGCTGCCTCCATGGGACACCTAAGCACTGGTCATAGCAGGTATCTTGAGCTCTTTTCTTTTCTGTAATCTCTTCCCAAGGGGCACTGTGCTTCCAAGCTTTCCAGTATAGATGGTGCCCCTCTCCCCAAATTCATATGTTGAAGTCTCATCTCTCAGGACATCAATATGTGACTGTATTCCAAGACAGAGCCATTAATGAGGTAATTAATATAAAGAAAAGGTCACTTAGATGGGCCCTAATGCCTGGTGTCCTAAGAAGAGATGAGGTCACAGACACAGGGAGAAGATGGCCATCTCAAACCAAGGAGATAGGCATCAGAAGAAATCAACATTGACAGTGCTTTGAGTCTAAATTTAAGCCTCCAGAATTAAAAGAAAATGAATTATGTTGTTTGAAGCCCTGTGGTACTTTGTTAGGGTAGTAGGGCAGCCTGAGAAGATTAATATCTAGCGTAGTCCACATTTAGGGTTGGATTGCCTCTGAACCTGGACTGGGAAAGGTGACCTCTTGGGACTCCCCGACTCGGAGCCTCTGGTGAGCCACAGACAGGCCAGCTTATTGGTTGAGCAAAAGCTTGGATACTCCTGGCAGGAGGTCATTTATTAAGAAAAAGAGAATAAACCCCAGTTTTTCATTCTCCTCTCTTCCCCCAGTTTCCAATAACTTTGGTTTCTGTACCACTCTCTAGTTCTCAGGGCATGGCTTTGGTTCAATCTGCAGAAGGCTCCACTTACAAGGTACCCACCAGCCCTGGCTGTGCCATCCTTTTCTTAGTGTCCCAGTCAGTAGTGGGTATAGGAGCATATCTGGTATGGGGTAGATGCTCAGTTAATGTCTGTTGAATGGATGAATGAGCAAGTATTTACCTACACAAATGGCCACGTAAGGCCAGTCTCCAAGGAAACATCATTCAATCACACAGACACTCCGTTATCATCCATTCCTGCATGTCAGAGTCCACCCAGAGGTTCTTAGAGGAGTGGAGAAGCAGGAGAGGGAAAGGAGGAGGTAGGAGTCAGAATCAGAAATACCTGAGGAGGGGTTGGGGCTGTGGCGCAGTGGTAGAGTGCTTGCCTAGCAGGTGTGAGGCCCTGGGTTTGAGCCTCAGCCCCACATAAAAATTAATAAATTAGATAAAAGTATTTATATACACACACACACACGTGTTCACACACACATACACACATATATGTATATATTTGAAAGAAAGAAATACTAGAGGAGCCTTTGTCAAAATACCTAAGGCTGTTCTGCTGTAAGTCAGACTAAAACTACCTGGCTATAAGTTTAGATTTATCTATTTCTAAACTATAAGTTTAGATTTATCTATTTCTTCTTTCAAATCTGTCAGGTTTTTTTTTCTTGCCTTTTTGTATGCCATATAACTTTGCTGTGGTGATTGGAAGCTGGAAATATTTAATATTTGGAGACAAACCTGCCTTTTCTGCTCCTGGGCCTTTGGAGTGAGTTGTGTTCATCTAATCAGAAGTTGGGATAATTTCAAGTTTCTTGTCCATATGGTTATCTTCAAAATGTTATGGAGCTGGGGTCTTCAGAGAAACTGAGGCAATACAAAGACAACCCCCCTTTCAAACCTCAATTCTTGCAATCAGATCAGGAAGATTTCAGACATGTTGCTCAGAGTAATAGGAATGAGTTTATTGAAGGGATAGGAAAAGGGAAAGAGGACACTCTCAAGGGAGAGGATGGGTCTCCTCAGAGAGGAGAGGGACAGTATGCCTTTCCTACACTCCAGTTTTATTGAAGATCCCAGAGAAGTTTCCAGAGAGTTCCACCCAGGTCCACCTCTTGACTTTTGACTGACAGCAGAGTGACGTCTGACTTTCAAGTTCCCACAGTCATGGCAACTCTAGGTCACCTTGGCCCATGCTGAGCGGCTCTAATTGGATTCTTAACCATACATTCTTACAGATTTTATGGTTAGGGGGAACTCTCTTTATTCCCCAGAGTTTCAGGATCTGGTTACAAAAGGCTCCTCCTTCAGGGTAACTTGGATTCCTCTTATCAACATTATTTTGGTTGGGCCTGCATTTCTTCTGTAGGGAACAGGGAGTTTGCTGAGGAATGTGACATATCCTGTCCACTGAGGCCAGGCAGGGCTGCAGGTAAATTGCTTCTTGGAAAAGAAAGCAGGTGGGCGTCAGCACAGTGGGCCCATGTCATAGAGTTATTCTCTACCATCGTCATCTGTCTGTTCCTTAACAAAAGGACCTCAAGTTCCTTTGTTATCTGCTATTTATGGTGTGGGCTAGTTTGCTAGAGGGTATTTCTGAGTATGTGTTCTTTATTTGGCTTTAAGTCTTTCCAGTGCTCCCCAAACAGAATCTGTGTTTTCTAGCACTCCTGGCTGTATTCCACAATTACTAATGTTTGCTAGCATTGTGGAGGAAGGGGGCAGATGACGCACTCTCCAATGTTCTGATTAAACTTCAAACAGGCAAACATCATGACTCTGGTGACCTTCAGTGTTAGCCCTTCTCTTTTTTTTTTTTTTTTTTAAATCAATGATCTCAATCTACAGGTTTTGTTTCTCTTCATTAAGGTTTTGTTCCATAGGGAAGATAGAGAATGCGGCTCTGGCCAATTGTGGTAGTGACTTCTCTTCCCTCTTCCCAGCCACACCATGGGAAAGCTTTCTCAATATTCTTTTCCAGTTCATGACTGTGAGTACCTGTTGCAATTCCTAGGGGAAAGTTCTTCAACTGTCTCATTAGCCCACATCCAGCATTCAGCAAAGAGTCAAATTTTTCTTAATGAAGCTTTCTGATTACCTTATACAGTGTTCAGTAGCCATTGTCCCAGATAAGCAAATGCTTAGGTCCTGTTTTACTTTGCAACTTCAGTTCTCTGACGAGTACAAAACTGGTCACTAATTTGTAGTTCGTCCTACTATTTTTTTTTTCTTTAATTATAAGAGTGAGATCAACTCTTTCAAGCCCTCTACTTCTCACGGCTGAAAGGGGAAGTCTGCGTTAGCATTTAAATTAGCACAAAGGCCCTAAATAAAATAAATAAACAAGGGTCAGATTTCCAGTTTTTCCTGTTGTTTGTGTCAAAAGCCAGGCACTGGAAAAGTATTTTAGTCAGACAAAAGGTACCTATGTGTCAATTTAATGCCCCAAGATCTAGCTTTCACTTGGCTCCCAACACCCAAAGTCCTAAGTTCTAACCACACAGGGCTCTCGAGCACCTTAGCAGAATCACCTATCAACACATCTGCAGATCTCCAAGACTTTGCTCCACTCCCACACAGGTCACTCAGCTGCTACCTACCCACAAGACAACGCTATCGCCCAGCTCCCCCCACCCCACCAAATGCCCAGCGCTGAAAGCAGACTGCCTCCACCTTGGCTCAACGTTCTCACCATATTAGGTGGGGACAGCTCCCAGATTGGATCTCCAGCAGCCTGGAGAGGTCTTGGATCCCTCCAAGAGCACTACAAACCTATAGGGTAAAAACAATAACACTCCAGACCCACAGAGCTGGAAAGGAAGACACATGAGCAACATGAAAAGACAAGGGAAGAAAGTGCCCCAAACAAATCAAGACACCACATCATTAGAATCACTGGCAGCCACAGCAGGAGAAATGACAGAGAAGGAGTTCAGGATGTACATGGTTAAAATGTTCTGTGAACTCAAGGAAGATATAAGAGAGCAAATACAGACAGTAAAAGATCACTTCGACAAGGAGCCTAATTAAACAAATCCAGGAAGCAAAAGATCACCTCAACAGGGAGATAGAGGTGCTAAAAAACAAACAAACAAAAATCCTTGAAATGAAAGAAACAATAAACCAAATTAAAAGCTCAAACGAAAGCATCACCAACAGAGCGCACCACTTGGAAGATAGGACATGAGACAATGAAGACAAAATATCTAATCTTGAAAAGCACATAGACCACACAGTGGTGATGGTAAGAAACCATGATCACAGCGTTCAAGAAATATGGGTAGCATAAAAAGACCAAATTTAAGAGTTATTGGGATAGAGGAAGGCACAGAGGTCCAAGATCTAGTTTTCGCCTTTTAATCTTCATTGTGGCTTCAAATCCCAATGCAGTGAGTTGTGTTCTCAGAGCAAATGACTGTCAATCAATAAGTTGTAAAAACTAGGCTCCATTTCTATCTTTACCTCCTTCATCTATTGTGTTTTAATATCGTTTATTATTTGATTGTTAAGCAATAACATCTTATTTATAGTCCCTATTTTCTTTGGTTTCTCTTATTTGCATTTCCTTTGATTTATAGGCTTTTTACAAGTTGTCATGAGGAATAAAACAAAAACTGACTTTTGAAAGACCTCCCACAGAGCCAGAGGGAAAAACAGACAGCAAACCAACCTCTCTATTTCAAAATCTTCTCAAGGCTTTTGTGGTGAATAATCCGTTTCCAGAGTCAAATACATTATGATTTGAGATGATGTAAGAATGGAAAGAAATTATATGGGGGTTTGTCTAACCTAGGGTTCAAGTTAACAGTGGTTTGGAAATCAGTTCTGAAAAGTGGGAAGTTTAGACTCTCCCCCCTTGAGGTTTACTTTTTTCTTTTTAATCAAGATAAGGCATATATTACAATTTAAAAGAGTTTGTATTCTATAGCAGGGGTCAGCAAACTTATTTCTGTAAAAGACCAGATAGTAAATATTTTAGGCTTCTGGGCCATGTGGTCTCTGTGAGAATGACCCAACTCTGCATCATTAACACAAAATCAGCTGCACTGGTACAAATGATTGTGACTCTGTTCCAATAAAACTTTATTTACAAAAGCAGGCAGCCAACCCGTGGGCCATGGTTTGCTGACTCCTGAGCTACAGAATGACAATAAATGAAAATCAAAAAGACTTGCATCTTAGACCAGTGTGGTGGGCCACGCCTGTAATCCCAGCAGCTCAGGAGGCTGAGGCAGGTGGGTTACAAGCTCAAAGCCAGCCTCAGCAACTTAGTGAGGCCCTAAGCAACTCAGTGAGACCCTGTCTCTAAATAAAATACAAAAAAAAAAAAAAAAAAGAATGGGGATGTGGCTCAGTGGTTCAATACCCCTGGGTTCAGTCCCAGGTACCAAAAAAAAAAAAAAAAAAAAAAAAAACAACTGGAGGGGGCTGGCCTCCTGAGAGGCTGTCTCATTGTCCAAATTCACCATCTTTAATGGTTGTATTCCACATTGTTTGGGTGGTTACAGCCATCATTCTGGATTATATGCTTGCAGTTCTATTTCTTGATTTATTCCTTTTACATGCTATCTACTGAGTCTTCCTTATGAAACACGAGAAAATTGCCAGACTCTCATTTTCACCTCCCTCCACGACTCCCCAAGATTGGTCTCTTTAGACGTCCGTATTTATAGTGTTTCCGTGTCCCTGAGTTCTTCTGTTGTTTCTTTTTCCATTGACAGGTGATGTGACATGGGGATCTTGTTATTCCTTCATCCCCCTCCATCCTCCCCTGACTACTGCTAGCGCCATTGTTATTTTCACAATACCGTGTTATAATGTTTGCCCTGTTTTGTAAATTAATTAGGTCTTTGGCGTTCTGCCAGAAGTTGGTTCTAAAAATTGCAAACCAAGAAACAGCATTTACAATATTTTAATTATGTAAATATTAGTCATGGCAGAACTAAGTAGTACAATTGGAGAAATAAGTATAATCCACTGGCAGTAAATCTCTCTCCACAGAGAATGTTCCAAGCATTTCGAGCCACGCAAATGCTCTAGCACATACTCAAGATCATGTCCTATTTTAGCTTTCTGTCTTATCCTATCAATAAGCTTCAAGAACTCTCTTTCTGTGCTCCACTTTTTAGGTCGCCCTGCTATTCCACAGAAGCAAAGCCCTGAACAACCCTCGGAGACTTCCACTTCTCAGGTTCTCCTGTCCCTGGGAACCATCGGGGCTTGTCTTGGTTCCCCTCCTAGATGCCGTTGGCTTTCCTCAAGTTTGTCTTGGTTGTCTGTCTTCATGGAACAAAATCAGACTGACTGATCTGAGGAGTGTGCCGTGGGTTCCTCTGCATGTGTGTAGCCTTTTAATCCCAAACTCCTTTTCTAAAATAGGAAGGCCAAGTCCTTGGAGTGGTAGGCTCAATTGTAGGGTGGATAGACCACAAACAGCTACTCTCTCCCATACCCACAAAGCCCAAATAGAGCTGTTATTCTGGAACGGCACACCAATACCCACAGGGGGACCTGGCCCTAACCCACCCACCATGCCATGTCTCTAGAGGGCAGCCAACCTACTTTGGTACTGTTCAGTGTTGGAACTGAGGTAGCTGCCTCGCGCAGCTGCAGGTCCTCAAAGACCTTCATTGAACTAGTCTAATTTCAGTCCCTGTTCTTGTAGAACCCAGGACCAATACTCTGTCTCCAGGTGGGTTTTCTCTCTTGCATCTTCTAAGATGTAGCTTGCTCTGCTATAGGAAGTTCAGCAATGTCATCCCATCCACTTTCCACCTTCCAGAATTACATCAAAATCTGGCCAGTTGCTGGTTCCCTCTGCTGGCCTCAGCTCTCCTGTGGAATTATTCCGTCTTAGACTCCATTCTGCAGCCTTCTTGTAGAATCCCGGGGAGGAGGCCGTCTGTCTGGCCTGCTTTTGTTTTTCTAATCCATCAGCGGGCAACCTAGCACACCTAAAGCTGTGGGGTACATCCTCCTACCAATTGAGATACAAGAGATAGTTTTACCTTTGGAAAAAACTTAAACCAAGTAATACAACTTAGACAATTTTGCAGAAAACAATGATGTATATTTTACCATGGGTTGAAAACAAAGAATTGTACATTTTTCTAAAAAGAGATTTGGGGCTAGGAATACAGCTCAGTAGTAGATCAAATGCTTAGTATGCTCAAGACCCTGGGTTTGATCCCCAACATGAAAATGAAATTTAAAAGAGATTTGCTAGCTTGTAAAGGTCTCCCAGACAGGATTTTAACTGATATCTCCTTCTTCCCCGAAGAGTCAATTACTGGACACATTTCTTCATATTTCGAGGTTTTTGAAAAATGTGATTAATCCATCAGGCAGCATTGTTTTCTCCCTTATTTCTGTATATTGATATTATTGATCCTTTCAACAGCCTGGGAAGCTTTGAGCAATGCCAACAGCCCAAGCTGCACCAGCTAGGAGTAAGCTGACTCACTCCTGGAGCTTTGAGCTCCAACACACACTGGTTCAAGTGATCCCAGGCCTGTTCCCAGAAGAGTCTCTGGGGACTCTCTTTAGGCATCAATCATTTGATGATGGAGTGGTGTTTTCTGAGTCAGACCTGTCAGCCTGAAGGATTGTCCCTTGGGAGAAAAGTCCTCAGCATCTCCATGCAAGTGACAAGTCCCCTTCAAAATGCTGAAGGGGAAGGAGAAGGAGAAGGAGAAGCTGGGTTCGAGGGGCTGGGCATGAAGCACAGAAATAAAAGATGTGAGTCACTGGTTCCAGGAACTGAATATTCTCGATGAAGAATTGTCCAGAGCAGCAGGCACCCATGAAAGCATTTTTTAATTAATTGGATCTCTTTATAAATCCAAAGAATAAATTAAATAAATGAATTGTCCAAGGCCAGTTGATGCATAGTTCATATTTCTTTCAGAAAGAAAGACTTGACTACGGATTTATTGTTGCATTTCTGAAGCCCTGTGATTTTGTGCTGAGGTCTTCTGGGACCCTTGATAACGGCCCTCATTGTTAAGCCTTAGAAGGTATACAGATTTTGTTTTCCACAACATTTACTTATGTCCCCTGCAAAATGCACAAACATGTTGCCAAAAATATTACTTAAAATAGGAAAGGATAAAAAAATGGTATTTTATTCTTTATTTCCTGTAAGTCACCACTTAAATGTCATCTGCAAATTATAATTGCTCAGCTTGCACTTTTATGGCAAGGTTGGATCTGGACATTGAAAACTGTTCCTGGTACTGACGCAGGAACATGCAGGCTGGGATCTTTGTTTTTAGAAGAACTAAAAATATGGATGTTCACTAGCTCAATTGTAATAGGTCAAGGTTTATTTCAGCTACCTTTTGAGAGAAAGAACCACTATGACTACCTGTGATGGTTAATTTTATGTGTCACCTTGCCTGGGCCAGGGGATGCCCACATAGCTGGTTCCACATTATCTCTGGATGCATCTGTGAGAGTTTCTCAGAAGAGATTAGCATTTGGACAGGTAAACTGAGTAAAGATCACTCTCACCAAAGTAGATGGGCATCATCCAATCTATTGAGGACCTGAATAGAACAAGATTACAGAGAAGGGAGGCTTCTCCCCTCTCTGCCTGACCACTTCAGCAGGAACACAGATCTTCTCCCATCCTGGGTGCTCCTGGTTCTCAGGCCTTCAAAGCCCGACTAGAATCTACACCATTCTCTGCTCCAGATCTCAGGCTCTTGGATTAAACCACAGGTTTAATCATGAGTTTCCAGCTTGCAGATGGCAGATCATGAGACTTCTCAGGCTCCATAATCATGTAAACCAATATCTTAAAATAACTCTCTCTCTCTCTCTCTCTCTCTCTCTCTCTACACACACACACACACACACACACACACACACACACACATCCCTGGCTCATGATGGTTCCACAATGACTTTTTGGCCTATGATGGTGTGAATGCAATACTTACACAGTAGAAACTCTACTTCAAATTTTGAATTTTGATCTTTTCCCAGGCTAGTGACATGTGCTGAGCAGCTCCTGGACAGAAGTTGATAACTGTCACGGTAGTATCCTCCTCATCCAGGACTATATTGAATCCCAATGTGCTGTCAGCAGTGCGCCTAGTGGTGAGTGCCACACAGCCACCCTGCTTTCCATATGAGATATTCCCTTATAAAATAGGCTTTGTGCTGGACGAGCTGCCCTATTCTGGCCTAATGTGCATTCTGAGCACAGCTCAGGTAGGCAGGGCTCAGCTGAGCTGTTTGGTGGGTAAGGTTCTTAAATGCATTTCTGATTTGACATTTTCAGCTTACAATGGTTTTATCAGGACATAATCCTATTGTAAGTAGAAATGTATGTGTGTGTGTGTGTGTTTGTGTATGAGTGTGTGAGTGTACATGTGTATGTAAGTGTGCACGTGTATGTATGTCATAGGACTTGGCTATGAGATGCTCCCCAAAAGCTCATGTATGAGACAATGCAAGAAAGTTTAGAGGTGAAATGATTGAGTTATGAGAGCCTTAACTAATTGTGCATTAATCCACTTGACTGGATTAATTGGGTGGTGACCATAGACTGGTAGGGTGCGGCTAGAAGAGCTGGGTCACAGAGGCGTGCCTTTGGGGTTTATATTTGTCCTTGGTGAGAGGAGAAGGCTCTCTCTCTCTTCTTGGTGCCATATCCTGAGCTGCTTTCTTCTACCACACCCTTCCGCCATGATGTTCTTGCTCATCTCAGGCCGGAGCAATGGAGCTAGCCATCTACGAACTGAGACCTCTGAAATCATGAGCCCCCCAAATAAACTTTTCCTATTCTAATTTTCTTGTCAGGTCTTTTTGGTCACAGCAGCTAGAAAGATAACTGAAAGAGCATGCAAGTGTGTGTGTGTGTGTGTATGTGTGTGTATATATATATGTATATATATATATATATATATATATATATATATATATATATATATATATATATATATATATATATTGTTTCTCTGAGCGACCCTGACTAATACACTAATACACCACCTCATAGTGATTTTATTTTTAATGGTACCAGGGATTGAACCCAGTGCTCTTAACCACTGAGTGACATCCCAGCCCTTTTTATTTTTTATTTTGAGATAGGGTCTCACTAAGTTACTTGAGGCCAGCTTTGAACTTGTGATCCTCCTGCCTCAGCCTCCCAAGCCGCTGGGATTACAGGTGTGCACCACTGTGCCTGGCCCAACAGTGATTTCTAATGTCATATTACAAGGACAATAACTAATCTGTCTGTTCTCACACATTTTATTCTGGAGGGACACTGTATTTTCCAATGTATAATGCCCCCTGAACTTCAGAAACAGGAGGGCAAATCAAAGTCAGCAAGAAAATGTGCTCACTGAGAGGTAAAGTCACTTGCAGTTCAGATGGCACAGTGGGGCCATAGGAGCCAGAGGGCGTTCCGGGGAGAATGTCACAATGAGGTGACTTCTACTTTAAAACCAGAATCAGGAAGCAGCCCGAGTGTTTAATTTGATTTGGGAATCGCCTCTGTGGTTCTCAGCCTGTTTAAGGTGGGCCTCTAGCTCAGGAGGAGAGCTATGGGGAGAGAATCAGGATGCCCCTCTCTGCCCTCTGCCAACACACACACACACACAAACACACACACACACACACACAAAAATGTGGTTAACTGTTGTGTTCCAGGATTATTATTTCAAGGCCTCTGAAGTCACCTCTGTCTATAAAACACAGGAGCCCAGGTGGTTATGGACCTTCTCATGACAAGCTTTTAGATTTGTCAAAATCAAACCACAGCCCTGTGCAGTGCTGGAGGAGCCTGCCCCCTACCCTGCCCCCTAGAACCTCTAATTGCTTCCTCCATGGCCCGCAGGGCAGTGCCCAGTGCCAGGCTGGGTGAGACAGAAGGGCAGACCAGGTACCTGGAGCTCCTCAGTCTCCCAGAGCCATTCTCATTCCCAGGCTGCTCTGCAGCCACCTTGATGTAAAGCAAGGAATCCAGCTTAAAAAAAGAACAGGTATAGATATTTTTCTGTTTGATCTGAATAGCTGATACCTGGTTCCAGGAGCCTGACATGTTCTGCTGTGCTTGGCACCTTGCACAGCCCCAGATTGCAAATCTGGAATGAATGTTCTTTCCTGTCACCAATGTTGTAACTCCCCCAAAGGATCCTGGACTTTCTCCAGGAGGCCTGAAGCCAGCAGCTGAATCCCAAAGTCCCTACCTCCCCTTCTCACCAGAGCCGTTCACAAAGCTTCCCTGCAGGGGCCGGTGGGCACCTTGCTGTATGTAGCCAAGCTGTAAATGAGTGCACAATATAAAAATAATAATAAACTGGACTCAGTGAGAGAGAGGTGGGTGGTGTTGGGCCTGTGTTTACCCAAGGTGGGTCTGGGGAAAACTTCATGGACTGGTCAGGCTTTTGAGATCTGTTTTAAATGTAGCAGGAAAAGGTGAGAACAAACTGAAGGAAGAACTGGGCACAAGTCCCTGGCACCCTCTGAAAGTCCTCATGACTCTCTGGGTACACCGCGTACAGCATCCTGGCGGGACTGGCCAGGACTCAGCCCCAGGCGCTTCCAACACCAACAACGGTTGAATTTGTGGGCTCTTTGGCTCAGAAAGCTCATCTTGCAGCATCTTCTGACACATAATTACTGAACATCCACCAAGAGCCAGCTGCTAGGTGCACTGGGGACACACAGAAGTGAGTGATGAGGACGTCCCTGTCCTCGGTGGGCTCTCAGCCTGTAGGGCAGAGGATCTGGATTAGTCCTATGAAGGACAGTGTGGTCCCCTCTCTGCAGTGACTTAACCCAGCAACTTCTGTGAGAGACAGCAGAGGACCCTGCCCAGGGCAGACTGCTGTGGTCTTTTGTCCTCCCAAAATTCATAGGTTGAAATCCACCTCCCAGGTGACTGTATTAAGAAATGAATCCTTCCAAGGTGATTGGGCCATGAGACTAAAGTCCTCACAAATGGCATCAGTGCCCTTAGACAAGGGACTCCAGAGAGCTCTTTCACCCCTTCCACATGTAAGGGTCTAGCTAGAAGGGGCCATCTACAAATCAGAAAGTGAATCCTCACCAGACACCGAATCTGATAGTGCCTCAATCTTGAACTACACAACGGTTGAGAAACTAAATTTTTGTTGTTGATAAGCCACATAGTTTATGGTATTGTATTACAGCGGTCTGGAAGGATCCAAGACTCAGGGAGACTGAGAAATTGATACCAACCTTGAATCTCAAATCATAGTGAGAGTGAGCTGGGGGGAGGTCCATTATGGGAGAGAATTTCAGGAGTTCAAACTTTATCCTGACATCTATTAAAAATCACAAATTTTTTTTTTTTTAAATCTCTAGGACATTACAATCATCCATATGCTAACAACTCCCAACTTCACATCTCCATCCCAGTCCTCAGTTCTGATATCATCTGCCTCCTGAGATCTCTAGGTGTCTGTCCAGTAAGCACCTGCCCAATCTAGACAACTGTCCCACCCCACCCCATGCATCTGCTCCCCCTGTGATAGTGAACCCACAGTTTGGAAATGAGACTGGATTCCCTGCTGGCAGGTGAGAGGAGTTTCTCCTGCACTGATGGCAGGTGGGGTCTGCCTAAGGTAGCAGGCAGGAGGTGGGGAGGAATGGGGGGGTGCTGCAGCTCTTAACGGCGGCCCCACCCTCAGTGTTATACAGAAGACCCCAGCAGCTCATCTTTGATTTCTCCTTTCCAGGTTCTTTTCTTGTGAATTGAAATAATGAAATCCACAGACCAGGATGAGTGAGTGTAAGGGTAGGATTTACTGAAGAATAGGAACAGGACTCTTGCTGTGCAAGAAAGGACCCCATAGCAGGGGTCCACCCAAGTGCAGGTCTAGGGGTTTAATAGCATTCGGTTCACTGCTATGGGCTCAAACTTAATTAGGGTTTGAAAAAAGTACCAGTGCTCCTGGCCCAAATCTATGCTAATTAGGGCTTGAAAATGTACTAATGCTATTGGTTAATTCTTGAGTCCCAACTTTCATTCAAGTCTGCCGGATTCCATTTTCCTTGGCAGGTCGGATGGGGCTGCAGCACTGCATTGAGCAGGCTTCAGCTGCAGGCATCCATACCACGTCAGGCCTGGCTGCGGGAGGATGACAGGTGAGCGAGCACTCCAGGTGCTGGCTCTCTGTGCCTACCTGGTGGGCTCCATGCGGCCTTGGGCAGCTGCTCCACCTCTCCACTGCCATTCCTGAAGGTGTGGAGGGGGAGGGGAATAGAAAGCCTCAGGATGGGGGCTGGTTGCCAGCAGCAGGAACCATGAGAATACAGGGTTAGCACTTTCAGGCCCACCTGGGGGTGGAGGGCCAAGGACTTCATCTATCCTGCCCAAGTAACGGAACCTCCATGAAATGCCATTGGGAGAGTATCCCCCAATGCCAGGGTTTGGAGAGTTTCCAGGTGGAAGAACACACTGAGGTGCTGGTAGAGTGGCCCATCTGGGGAGGGCAGGCCAGCTCCAGAACCCCCACCCCAAAACCCAATGCTCCACACCCTACCTTGTTCCAGAATTGGGTCTTTTATAATAAACTGGAATATATAAGTAAAGCGTTTTCTTGAGTTCTGTGAGCCATTCTAGCAGATTATCATTGTCCCTTGCTACCCCACGGGATAGGTTCCAGGACCCCTCCTCTGCCCGTGGATCCCCAAATCCACAGATGCTCAAGTCTATGCGTATAACCCTGGCCCAACCTCCCGGACACTTTAACCACCTCTAGGTTACTTAAAACACAGAGTACAAGGTGAATGCTGTGTCGATAGTTGTAATATATTGTTAGGGGAAATAATGACAAGAAAAATGTCTGGACACCTTCAGTACAGACACAGCCCCTGCGGTCCTAACCGCATGGTACACGAAGGAGACACCTAGGTGGACAAGCTCCCACAAGTGCCAGAGAGGGCTGGAGGGTTTGAGGTGATGGGAGGCCACAGTTATAGGGCCCGCACTTCATGTCCTTCGTGGGGATTCAGTGTGTGGCAAACTCAAGCTTTGACCTTTGGAACTTCCTGAAAATTTTTTAAATGAATGTTTTTGTGCTATGGTTGGTTGAATCTGTGGAACCTACAGATTTCGGGGGGAGGGGGGGCTACATGGAGCCTGCAGAGGGGGGTGCAGGAATCACCAATTGGTCGTTGATGGGCTAGGAGTGTGGAGGCCCTGTGATTTGTGACTAGACTCTGAAATAGTGGTAGTTTTGTGGGACTGAGCCCTTAACCTGGGTGATCTGATACTAAATCCAGGTAAATAGCCTCAAAATTGGGTTGAACTGTAGGCCATCAAGACACTCAGTATTGGAAGAATTGGTGGTGGGAGAATAAAAAAAAAATACCTCTATACATTCAAAGTCAGGAGTTCGAGCAGAAATTGTTGAAAGTCCCTATTTCACTGGTACATCTCCCCAGGTGCAGGCACCAGGTACCCTGAATCACCCCTCACCCTGATAAACCCAGCCTAATTCCCTCTTAAGATTGGGAGCCATCTTGTCACAAAGGCATGAAAAGTTACTTTCGGCTTTACTATAAATTACTGTTATTTCTAAACTTGCTTGGAATGCCTGCCCGTGCCTTGAACTCACCCATGCCTGGTTTTCCCTGAGCAGATAACAACCCTCTCTGAAACCTTAGTGGCACCTCATAAATTCTGATGTTGGGATCTAAATTCATTTCCTAAGTGCTGAACCATTTAGACCATTAACCTACTACCTGCCTTTGTATTTTGTTTGTCAAAATCCTGTTATCTGTAAGTTCTCAAGACACTCCCCTTTTGCAACTTTTTTGTGCTATAAAACTGCGCTCCTAGAGAGCCAGGATACTGTCTTCTAACCCATGGATTTTGGGAGAGGGATAGTCCCGGCTGGTCGGAATAACAAGCTTGCTTTAATTTGATTTAAATTGGAGTCGGTGGTCTTGTCTTTGTGTTGTGGTTTCACAACCCTCCACATCCAGCAATGCCCAAGGCTGTAGAGTCCACAAGCACAATGGAGGGTAAGCACACTCACTCTCTGTCCACCTCCCCTCTCACCGACCTGGTTCCAGCCTGCTGTAGCTGGATCACTTTGGTAGCCTTCCTGAAGCTGTGTCTGCAGTGTTTAAAACATGCGTTTTGAAAAGATGGGTTTCTGGGCACCGGGCAGTGACAACAGAGATGTGGGACTTTTCCAGGGACCCACTCCTTCACTCGTCTGTGGATGTCACGATGTACAGTGTGCCCCTGCTCCAGGCAGAAACCCAGGAGAGTCTGGGCTGCGAGAACCAAGGCTCATCCCACCAAGGAAATGAGAGTGGGCCCAGAGAGTGCTGGCGTGGCCAGAGGGTGTGGAGGGAGAGGAGGCCAAGCCGGAACTCTGATGGGTGGATGGAGGGGAGGGATTGAGGGAGGACAGTGAACCAGGGGCAGGGAGGGGAAGTCTGTTTCTGCAGGGCTATGGGAGTCAGAGGAGCCTCTCTGGTCACCAGGAGGACAAGGCCAAGGTCAGCAACAAGGAGATGAGAGATTTCCTAGGTGGAAGCCAGACCCATGTGGAGACGGCATGGGAATCGAAGAAGGAGGGCAGGGAGGGGTGTCACCAGCTAGTGGGTACAAGCGCAGGAATTTTTTGAGCCAAGGCACCCATCGCCACCAGCTAAAAATTAAAGGATGGAAACTTACAAATAATATTTAAAAACAAAGTAATAGATACTGAAAACTCATCCTCCTACTTGGCTACATTTTGCTTATAGCTCCAGTCAGGGTTATCGCGGTCCATTGCATCTATGTGGTGGGAATGACCCATAATGAGGCTCATCTGCTGGTCTCTTCCAATCCTCATCTAGTGCTGGCTCAAGAGTAACTTGAAATTGGCTGTATTTACACTGTGGAAATCAGCAAATTGCACAATTCAGAACTTTTTATTTAAAAAATTTATTACTAGAGAGCCAGTTGTTAAGCATTTACCAGCCCACCCCTGAAGGAGCGAGATGGCACAAAGCCATTGTTCTCCCAGCAAACAGAAGGAAAAAAAGGAAGTTTTTTTTTTTTCTGATGACTTCTATTTCTCTCTTACATTGAGGCTAAAGTGTGCAAGAGCCAGTGAAGAAGGCAGCACTGAGGGCTAGATCTGAAGATGCAAGAAAGGATCAGACATGGTCCGGGTCCTTATCTTCTTGCTTTCCTATGAGGGAGACTAAGTGGCCCTGTGGTAGGAAGAAGCTGTTGTGTTCTAATCTACATCAGTGCTTCCCAAACTTCCACCTGCTTACCTATCACCTGGGGATGGTGTTGGACTCCTGGTTCTGAGTCGGTGGGTCTGGGGTAAGACTTGGGGTTTCTAACCAAGTTGCAGGTAATGCTGAGACTTCGATCCAGGATATCAGGGCAGTGCAGTCCTTAGGGGCCATGAGAGGCTGGGCTGGCCTGCATGTCATGAGAGAGGGGACAACGCGTGAGGATGGTGCTGGAGAATTAGTCGGGGCATGCTCAGTCGGGGCCTTAGGGTACAAAAAGAAGCCTGGATATTATTCTAGTGCCACAGTGGGATCTGTTGAAGGATTTTATGCAGACTGAGGGTGGGAGTGGCTTTTATGATCTGCTTTTCCTTTCAAATCACTCTGGCTGCTGCTTGGGTAGGCAAAGTGACAATGGGGGGACCTTCTGGGAAGCTGTCATGGCATGACCTCAGCCAGAGATGACCATGACCGGACAGCATGGTGACCCAGGAGATGGAGAGAAGTGGGCAGATTCCAGATGTGCTTTGAAAATGGATCTGAAAGACTCACTAGTGGGCTGGGCATGGGGAGGGAGGCTCAGGAGGAGTGAGGGAGGCCCCTTGGGGCTTTGTCCTGAATAAGTGAAGGTTTCATGTGACCCTGTACTGAGCTGGAAGAGGAGGTGAGGGGCTGAGCAGGGACGGGTGGAGATGTCCGAGAGAGTTCCATGGGAGTCTGGGTTCAGAGGAGGGTCTTGGCTCCAAACAGGCAGCTGTCCATAGGCACATCTGTGGGGAGGGTAGAGATAGGGAAGAGTGGAAGCCCTAGGAGGGGTCCTGAGGGACGCTTTAGTTAGGGACTGTGTAGAAAGAACAAGAGCTGGGAGCCAGAGGCTGTAGTCATGTGTCCCTCCCTGTGACTTAAGATAGGGGCATCGCCGCAGGGCTGACCACTCAAATAGTTGACATCTTGCTTCTTCTTTTTTTTTTCTTTTTTATTTCTGGCATCATGGAATCACTTTAAAAGAGAAGAGAGGGGGTCAGCTGAGGTCGTGGCTCAGTGGTGCTCACGGTGTCCCTGTGAACCTATTGCTCTAATAATTTATTCATCGTGTCCCACATGATGATATTCCCATTATATGTTTTATTACTATTTTTATTTTTATGATCATATTAGATATTTTTTTTACACATGGGAGCCTTGTGGGACATGTTTGTTTATTAGTTTATAACTGAAAATGAATATTTTATACAGGAACATTTTGAACAGACACAGAATAACTCTTAACCTTGTTTCTTCTTAGGCTAAAATTTTATTATCTCTGTTCCTTGGGCTTCTGAGCACTGTGCAAATGAGGCCTAAGCAATGAGCACCATCAATTATTAATAACCATCAATGAGCACAGAGCTGCTTCTACCCTGAGTGCGTTTCATAACTGGGGATCAGGACAAGGGCTTCTGCTCCTTCCTGGATCTACGGTGCAAAACAGAGCCTGGTGGGACATCAGGGCACCCTGGAACCACAGCTACGGCCCCTGGCCTGCAGCTACCCAAGAAGGGGCACCCTAGGCCTAGGACGCCCTCTTAGATTATAGGATCAGCCCATCATCCAAGAAATTGCTGGCAGGGGCCTGTGATGCTGATGTTCTCCATGAGCTGGGGAAGGAGGCTATGCTTGGAGTTTGTCCCTCTTGCCATCTCTTAGGCTGCATTGTGTCCCCCTGCCACTCATATGTGGAAACCCCAAGGCCCAGTAGCTCAGAATGGGACCATATTTGCAAACTGAGCCTTTGAAAAGGTGATTGAGTTAAAATGAGTTGGACGTTAATCCAAGATGACTGGTGTCCTTAGAAGAAGAAATGCAGACTTATTTTCTTCCCCTCCCCAACCCCCCTTGTTGTGAGTCAGCATCCATAGATCAGAGAGTACATTCGACCTTTGGTTTCTTGGGACTGGCTGACTTGGCTTAGCATGATAGTCTCCAGCTCCACCCATTTACCGGCAAATGCCATAATTTCATTCTTCTTTACAGCTGACTAATATCCCATTGTGTGTGTGTATATAGCACATTTTCTTTACCTAGTCATCTTTTGTAATGAAGGGAAGGGAGGGGGAGGGGAATGGAAAGGACAGTAGAATAAATCAGACCTCACTTTCCTATCTCTGCATTTGAATACACGACCAGGGTAACTCTGCATCACATACAACCACAAGAATAGGAACCTAATTAGAATAAGTTATACTTCGTGTATGTATAATATGCCAAAACACATTCTACCATCATGTACATCTAAAAAGGGGAAGAAAAAAAAAAAAAACAAGAAATGCAGACAGACACGTGCAGAGGGAAGGCCATGTGAGACAAGAGGCCAGGACAGAGGACTGGGGACAGACCAGCCTATGACACCTCAGCTTTCCCACTTCCAGATCACATTTCTGTGGTTGAAGCCGCCCCGTCTCAGCCCTTTCACGGTCTGTCCCTCCACCTGGCCTCCTTCCAAGCAGTCCTGCCAGGATGGCCCTTGTGCGGACCTCATGCCTTTTAAAATATGATCTGAGAAGCCCTGTGGCGGAGAGGGCTGGCAGGAGTGACTAGACAGCTTCATGATCCTCTGATCACAAGATGAGAAGCCCAGTGGAAGGTACTTGGCCTTCTTGAGCAGGAGGAACAGGACACGTTGTCCTGACCCTCTGACCCAAGGCACCCTGCCCTGTCCCCGGTTGTGTCTCCAAGGCCATTCCTTAGCCTCTCAGGCCACACCCAGACTGTCTCCTGAGCCTGGATCACCCCAGACTAATTAAAGAAAGAAACTGTCCTCTTTTTCTTGCAGTAACAGGAGCTGGGAACACCACGGGGGTGGGGGTGAGAGAGAGGCTAAGCAGAGAGACCTCTGCCCCTGCTGGCCCATGCCGGCACCTGACAAAGTGTTCTGATTTTTTAAAGAAAATATTGCACCTGTGTGGATGGAAAGGGCCCAGGGGGAAGCTGGAGGGGGAGCTGTGGCAGCTACCGCCTGTGGGAAAACCCATTTCAGGAAGGGGTCTGCCTCTTAGAGTTTCCTCCCTCTGGTGTCCTCGGCCAGGGGAAGGCCTCTGAAACCCACTCGGCTGAGCCCACCCCTTCACCAAAGGCAAAGCGAGGAGACACAGTCATCAGAGGCTCCTGACAGCCTGGTCAAATCGGCCTGTCCCGGGAGGCAGGAAGAGAGGAAGAGGTCCAGATGGTTTTAGGAGCGAGAGGAAGACTCTAGCTACGTGAAGGAAACCCATTGCTCAGCTGCTTTGCCCTGCGGGGACTGCAGCAGCTGGCTGAGGTCCTCCTCCTCCCAAGTTGTCATCAAGGAAGGGTCTGCCCCCATCCAGCCGTGGAGACCACCGGCTCTGAATTCACCACGCTCAGAGGACTTGATTTATTTTTGGTACTGGGGATTGAACCAGGGGCACTTAACCCTTGAGTCACATCCTCAGGACCTTTTAATGTTTTCATTTTGAGACAGGGTCTCGCTGAGTTGCTTAGGGCCTCACTAAGTGGCTGAGGCTGGCTTTGAACTCACCATCCTCTTGCCTCAGCTTCCTGAGCCACTGGGATCACAGGTGTGCACCACGGCCTCCAGCGCACAGAGGACTCTTGATCCACCTATTCAGAGGGGCCTTGGAGACCAGGGGACAGGTGGAGCCAAGCCAAGAGAGTACTGGGCTTCGTCACATCCCAAGGACCAGCCTGATCTCTGGCCGGGCTCCGCAGGGTTCACCTGTCCTTGCTCAGTCCCCCAAGGCCTTCACCCTCTTCCTCTCTTCTCTGCTATAGAAACTGGGGGAAGAGAAGCCAGAGAAACATTGGAAATTCAGGCACCTGCCATCTTCCCATGGCTAACAGCTGCTAATCGCAATTCTGACAAACATAAACCAGAGATAGACGTAAGCTAAAAAAAAAAAAAAATTAAAGCAGTATTTTAAGTATATATTCTCAGGTAGGAAGGTTAGAAGAGCCAGAGACACCTCCTCAGTACCCCTCAAGTCACCTCCTCAGTACCCTCAAGTCACCTCCTTGAAGCTAAGGACTGCCCTCTTAATTTATCCAGCACCCCACAGATTACACCTTATACAATGTGTTTTTATGTTAGGTGTGGGGCCCACTAGGACCCTCTGTAGTTTTCTTAGTGAACAGCATAGACATGAAGGGACATAAGCCCTCAGGGCTCAGATGTGTTGTCATCCTGATTAGTTATACGAGCTTTGGTTTTTCTCATCCACATCATGGAGTTATCAATACCTACTTTATATGATTATTATAAGTATTAGGTGAAATACTGAATGTCAAGCATATCACACATAGTAGGTGCTCAACTAATGTTTGTTCCTTTCCCCTTCTACTATTTCAGGGAAACTGGTAATTGGGGAACACTTCAATTGCCAGGTATCTTATGACACTATACCTGTGCCTTTGACATCTGAACATAGTAGCCAAAATGAGTATTTATGAAAGCACAAGTATCATGTGAAATCTTTTAGCATGTGATTGTCTGTGACTGGCTCCTTTCCCACTTAGCCCAACGTCTTCAAGACCTGATTTTAAAGTAAATGACACAAGGTCGAAGGTCGACATGCAGCACCTAGCACAGAGTAGGGAGGCTCAATAAATTTTTGTGGAAATGAGATAGAATTTTGGATCCTAAATGATTGTCCTGAGTCATGGAGAAAAGACTCCAGTATGTTCATTGCATTTTTTAAGAAAAGAGAAAAAGCAAATGATAAAGCATTTTGAAAATTTTCCATTCTGCGTAGATAAAACCTGAGATTGGTGATCAGGTGGTCTCAGCTGCTAGGAACCTAGCTTTCCACAGTGGCTTGTTCTCAGGAACAGAGATAGCGAGTGGATATTTTGCTGTCAGTGTATTTACCCCCTCGTGTTTTTGGTGTTTTCAGTCCTAAAGATGGAACAGAGCCTCAGCCAGGCTAAGCAAGTGCTCCACCCCTGAGCCAATCCCCAGTTCTTTTTTTATATATTTTATTTAGAGTCAGGATCTCGCTGAGTTTCTTAGGGCCTTGCTAAGTTGCTGAGGCTGGCTTTGAACTTGTGATCCTCCTGCCTCAGCCTCCCAAGTCACTGGGATTACAAGCGTGGACCATCACACCTCGCCCCATCCCTCTTTTAAAAATGATTATTTTATTTTGAGAGAAGGTCTCTCGCTAGGTTGCCCAGGTTGGCCTCAAATGTACGATCCTCCCAGTCTCCTGAGTCGCTGGGATTATAGGTGTGCACCATTGTGCCCAGAACACTCAGTTTTTATTTGGTTCATTTGTTCACTTTTAAAGGTATGTGAAGCTATCAAACTTCATTGCATGCATCTGTAGTGCTGGCACCTGTCTCCTCTCTGTCTCTCTCCGTCTTCCCTGTTACATTATTAGTAGTAATGTCCACCCTATCCTGGTTGGCTCCTTTTTTCATTTATTCAGTACCCTCTCCTATTATCACAGATGAAAATTTAAGATACACTAGCCCAAGAGTAGTCTTTGAAACCCTCTCTGTATGTTTTCGCTTACCGACCCGGTGATGTGTTTTTCTCATTCATTGAGAGGTGTAAGTTTAAACCCCATGTTGAAGTTAAGATCCATCACATCAACAACAAACTTTGAGTTAACCAAACATAGAGCCAGAAGTTGGAATTTTATGAACCCAACAGGACTGGTTACTCCCATGGCCTTTTTGAAGAGCATTTTCTGTTTTTTCCTGGGAGGGTTAGGCCTTGAGAGGTCTGCCAGGTATGGTGAGGATTAGAGAATCATTTTCACTGTTTATTTTTAGTGATCTTGCTATTTTTCCTAAAGTGACTAGAATCATGGCAATTGTTTAGTTACTTTAAATCCCCAGGGCTGCTGGTATGCTTACACATCTAGTTTAAATAAATAGACAGTAAGTGAGTTTTTTCTCTACTCCCATACTATCTTCTCCAAATTCCGAATTCCAATATCCACTCTCTACACAACCTGGAATCTGCCATTGGCAGTCGTGGTTGTGAACCAGGTTGAACTTGGGATGAGGCACTGTCTCCTAGGTGCACCCCATATGGTCCTGACTTCCCCTGCATTCCCAGGAATTGCTTTCAAGGTGGTATGTGGCCGGGAGGCTGAGGCAAGAGGATCTCAAGTTCAAAGCCAGCCTCAGCGACTTAACAAGGCCCTAAGCAATTCAGTAAGACCCTGTCTCTAATAAAATATAAAAAAGGGCTGGATGTAGCTCAGTGGTTAAGCGCCCCTGGGTTTGATCCCTGGTAACAAAACAAAACACATCAAGACGGCATGTGGCAGCCCAAGGACTCTTGCCTTTCTAGAAGGCTTGTAATTAGCCTCCAGCACGTTGGGCTCTCATCTACAGCCTGAGGTCTAGCTGGTCTAGACCCAGCCCCTCCTTCTAGAAACTTCTCCCTACCCCTACTCCTTTCCAGGCTCCTCCCCCTTGCCCCTTGGTTTCCTGCTTCTCCCATGGGGCTTTGCTTCTGGTTGATTCTAATTGGCAGGCAGCCAGAAACCGCCCCCAGTGGAGGCCGGAAGTCCAGTCTAGGGCAGGTTTCCCTCTTAGGACTGTGGTCAGACCCAGCCTCTTGCCATTTGGGGTGGGACTTCCTCTTTCTTAGAGCTTATTCCCATTTGATGCCCCTCCCAGGGCTGATGAGTTTCCCAGCCTTGGTTCTGTTCCCTTCTCCGGGAAAAGGTCTGACCCACTCCCAATTTTCTACAGCCCTGCATCCCAATTACAAAACTTGGAAAAATCACACCTAGAGTTCCACAGGAAAATAAATAGAAGCCCCCCTATGTGCCAACAATCCATCCATTCCCAATCCACTTCTTTTGAAATGCAGTTGATCATTTGGTTCTGAGACTGGATGATACAAGAATTACTCGTTCATGACAGGGTCCACAACCTCAGACTCCTCCAGAAGGGTGATTCTGTAATACGTATCACACCCACTTAGATACACTTAGACTTGCTCATTCCACTCTCAGGAATTTATCCTAAAGACATCAACAGATGTGTACCAACATTTGTGTGCAAGAATAGTATGTGGAATTTCTATACTGGGAAAATTTGAGATAGTCTAATTGTTCAAAAGCAGGACCACATAAAACATAACATCAATACAGTGAAATATTATACAACCATGAAATTATTTTTGAGGGGCTGGGGATATAGCTCCATTGGTAGAGTGCTTGCCTCACATGCTCAGAGCCCTGGGTTCAATCCCAGCACCACAAAAAAAAAATAGAGAAAAAGAAAAAAAAATGTTTTTGAACAATATATTTAAAATAAAAGAAATTCCAAAAAATTTTTAAAAATCTCTTAAAATTAAGATTATATTGGCAAAGAATGGCATATAATGTTATTTAGGTAATAATGTTATCTCAATTTTGTTAAAAGAAGGAAAATTATTTGCATATAGGTGTGCTTAAAGCAAACATGAAAAATATGGCTATTATGTGTCTCTGGGTGGTAGAATTGCTGGTAATTTTCAAAATGCATTTTTCAGGATTTTATTCGGTATTCTACAACGAATGGAGAATTCTTGGAGTTTGGAATTTAGGGATACAGAGAGAACACTGAACTTCAAAAAAGAAAGCCCAGAGAGGTTGAAATGTTGCACAGCTGGTGAGCAGCCCGCCTTGGTCCTTCCCTGCAGCTTGCTGATTGGCTGATGAAGAAGCCACAGACCCGCCAGACTACTGAGGGGTCAGAAGGCACCACTCCTTTAGGGAGCATGCTCCTTAAAGAAGTTGGTGACTGAGAAGTGACCCCAGTCCATTTTAACAGTAAGAAATGCAACCCTGGGTGGAGCTTTCCGATGCTACTGAGACTGAGGATGTAGGGAGTAGCAGAGTTAGAAAGTTCAAGGGCGACCTGCAGGTGCTTGGAAAACAAGGTACACGTGACTACTCCGCCAGTTTGCACCTCTAGTTCACCTCCCTGGCTTCTCCTCCTCTATAAATATGAAAACCTGGGCCAAGACAGGGCAGCTCGCTTTCTTTTTAAAAAATTTTAAAATAATTTTTATTTATTTGTTCTTTTTAGATATAAATGTATGTACGTAGAATGTATGTTGGCATATCATACACACATGGAGTAAAACTCATACTAATTAGGATTCTATTCTGTTTGTACCTGATGCAGAGTTAGCCTGGTCATGTATTCTAATACAAGGCGAGGAAAGTGATGTCTGATTAATCCCCCTGTCCTTCCTATTCTCCTCCCCTCCCTTCCCTTCACTCCCCTTTGTCTAATCCAATGAACTTCTGTTCTCCCCCTCCCCACCCTCCCTTGTTGTGGGTTAGCATCCACATGTAAGAGAGAACATTTGGCCTTCGGTTTTTGGGGATTGGCTTATTTGACTTAACACGATATTCTCCAGTTACATCCAATTACCAGATGTCATAGTTCCATTCTTCAAAGCGGCCATACTACCAAAAGCACTAACTCTACAGATTGAATGGAATTCCTATTAAAATTCCAATGACGTTTTTTCATAGAAATAGAAAAAGCAGTCATGAAATTCATTTGGAAAAATAAGAGGCCCAGAACAGGCAAAGCCATCCTTATTGAGAAGAGTTAAGCAGGAGGCATCACAATACCAGGCCTTAAACTATACTACAGAACTGTAGTAACAAAAATAGCATGGTATTGTCACCAAAGCAGACATGTAGCCCAATGGCACAGAATAAAAGACACGGAGACAGGCCCACATAAATACAGTTATCTCATACTAGACAAAGGCACTGAAAACATACATTGGAGAAAAGATAGCCTCTTCAATAAATGGTGCTGGGAGAACTGGAAATCCATATGCAGCAAAATGAAATTAGACCCCTCTCTCTCACCCTGCACAAAACTCAACTCAAAGTGGATCAAGGACCAAGGCATTAGACCAGAGACCCTGCACCTAATAGAAGAAAGTGTAGGCCCAACTCACTTTCTCTAAGACTGACCACACTCCTGTTCTCGACTGTGGAACACTTTCCCTTTGTAATGAACCCGTTGCTCTGACCCTCATTCCTAACTCCTGCTTAAGTTCTTTTTTATGACAGGGTCAAGAACCTGGAAGGTTCAGGTGGAGACCTCCTCATGGTGGCACTTTCTTAATCAGCAGGATAATTAGTTATGTGTTGTTTAAAAATGAGGTCACCAAAAAGCAAAATCAAATAACAACACTATAAAAGCCCTTGCCTGTTGGGTTTTTTTTTTTTTTTAACTGTTTCACTCCATTCTTTCTAACCAATATAGAAAAAAAAAAAAGGGAAACTATAACAGTGCTAAAAACTTAAATCCTTTCTGTAACTCTGGAAAGTAAATATTGTTTCCATTTTGAAGGTAAAAACACAAAGTCACAAAAAAAAGTGGGGGAAAAAAAACAAGATGTAAGAGCAAGATGCTGGCTCCAAAGGCATGTCCTTCCCCTTTCTGTGCTGTCCCCAATCGTGTTGACTGATTGATCAGTTATTATTTATTTATTAGAGGCAGGGTCTTACCATGTTGCCCAGGCTGGTCTCAATTGCCTGGACTCAAGCAATCCTCCTGCCTCAGCCTCCCAAGAGGATGTGACTCCAGTTATGTCCCTCCACACCTTGACCTCTTGTGATAGTCTTTTTCTTTTTTGTACCAGGGATTGAATCCAGGGGTGCTCAACCACTGAACTACACCCCCAGTTCTTTTTTATATTTTATTTAGAAACAGGGTCTCACTAAGTTGCTTGGTGCCTCCCTAAGTTGCTGAGGCTGGCTTTGAACTTGCAATCCTCCTGCCTCAGCAGCATGTGCCTCCACAGCCGGCCCCTCATGATATTCTTAAACTGCACATTATTCTGTACTTGGGCTTTCTTATCAGGACAAATTTCCCTTTGGAAACAAAAGATATTCAACATTCTGTAAAAATTTCATTCTAGCTAACTTTTATTAGCTAAGATTTTGCCTCAATCGAACTATTTGAATAACTAAACTATACCAAAAATATTTCCTAAATGGTCTGAATGAAATTGAGTAGCTGCAATCCAAACAAGCTCACATGACACTTTTGCATGTGTCTGGTCATTTTGGCACGGGGATCATTGTAAATGAGCGTGGGCCACACACATCTCAGTGTGATAAGGTTGAAGAAATTGTCCTCTCTCCAGTTCCTCGGAGATGGCACTGGACTTCTGCCTGTGCAGGTCGAGGCCTAACAGGGTGCTGGAAGCCTGGGATGGGAGCTGACCAGGCCTTGAATGCCACCGTGTCACCCCAAGGTGAACGTGGTTTTGAGTCAAACTTTAACCATCCATGTCACCCGGAACTGAGATCCAACTTCTAATTATATTGTGAATATAATCTTGCTATTTGTTTGTACTGGCAGATACCCATGGCCATGTAGCAAAGATCACTGTGTCCTGCCTATCTGTTATCCTCTGACCTAGGAGGAACTGAGCAGGCACACCTGAGTTGGGGAAAACCTAATGTTCACATTTTATGATAAGGAAACAGGTGACCATACTAGTGTCTATTGTATTCTGCTGCCCTTCCTATCCTCTACTATCCCCCCTCTCCTCCCCTCAACAGACACTAGTACGGCAGTATGTAAAAACGTGGATGTGTAACCGATGTGATTCTGCAATCTGTATACGGGGTAAAAATGGGAGTTCCTAATCCACTTGAATCAAATGTATGAAATATGATATGTCAAGAGCTTTGTAATGTTTTGAACAACTAATAATAAAAAATAAATTAAAAAAAAAAAGAAATAGGGGACCAGAGAAGCAATTTGCCCAACATTAAGCAACTTTGAGTACATTCATCTCCCCAAGTTACTTCCTCACGTAACCATTGCACCCTTGATTTGTCCAGGCTCTCAGTGTAAACAATTCCTTGAACTTTGAAGACTTTATCCAAAAAAATAACAAAACATATATCATTTGTTTGTTAAAAAATTATTGTTGAGACAGAGTCTCTATAAGTTGCCCAGGCTGGCCTCAAACTTGAGATTCTCCTGCCTCAGCCTCCAAAGTAGCTGGGATTACAGGTGTGTACCACTGTGCCTGGCTGATATCTCAGTAGTATTTTTATCACCTACATACTTAAATGTTTATTTTTGATATATTGTTAGATAAAATATAGCATTCTAATTAATTTTACCCTTTTTATTTTTTGGTCCTGAGGATTGAACTGAGGAGCACTCGACCACTAAGCCATATCCCCAGTCCTATTTTGTATTTTATTTAGAGACAGGGTCTCACTGAGTTGCTTAGTTTCTCGCCATTGCTAAGGCTGGCTTTAAACTCGAAATCCTCCTGTCCAGCCTCCAGAGTCTCTGGGATTACAGGTGCACCCACCTCGAGCCACTAATTTTATCCTTTTTATTTTTGTCTTGAAGGTGGCTGCTAGAAAACTTTATTAGTTTATTTGTTTATGTTGCAGTGCTGGGGATCGAACCAGGGTCTCATGCATGTGAGGCAAGAGTTCTACTACCGAGTAATACCTCCAACTCATGTTTACTAGAAAATTTTAAACTACAAGCAGGTCTTGAATTATATTTCTGTTGAACAAAAGTGTTTCCAAAGCAGATGTTTCTTCATTACAGGCATACCTGCTCCGACTGAGCCTCTCAGGATTGTGGTCCAGATATTGCATCGTCTCTGTGTTGAAAGTTTATAGCATCCCTGGAGCCAGGTATGGGGGTGCGTACCTGTGCTGCACAGCTACTTGGGAGGCTGAGATCGGAGGATCACAAGTTTGAGGTGAGCCTCAGCAACTTAGCAAGACCCTGTCCCCATTTTTTTTAAAGAGCAGGGGTGCCTAGGGATGTGGCTCAGTGGTTAAGCACCCCTGGGTTCTGTCCCCAGTACAAAATTTAAAAAGGAGAAGGAAGTTTGTGGCAACCCTGCATCAAACCAGGTTATTGGCAACTTAGATGACCATCACAATTTTTTAGCATGAAGGGCTTTTAAAGTTTTCTTGCTTTTGGTTTTGTTTAGTTTGTGATGCTGGGGATCAAACCCAGGGCCTTGCGTATTCTAGGCAAATGTCCTACCACTGAGCCACACCCTAACCCTATAAAATGCTTTTAATTAAAGTATGCACATTGTTTTTTCTAGCTGTCTATTAACAGCTAACAGTCGAGTACAGTGTGAACCTAACTTTGGAGTGTACCAGAAAACAAAAAAACATTTATGAGACTCACTTTACTGCCCTGTTTGCTTTGCTGCAGTGCTCCGGAACTGAGCCCACAATCTCTCTGAGGTTTCTCTGTAGGCAAAGTTTGCAATATGTTCATGTTACTCCCCTCCCCTTTCCACATGAGAACACCCGGCCCACCTCACTTTGGCTTGCATGGTCCAGATACATGAAAAACCCTTGTTCTCTTCCCATCCAGATTCCTCTGCAAGAGGGGTATGATTTTTAGTCATGTGTCACTTGAAATCATATGATATACCGTTTGTAAGTAGCCATGTCAGAAACTGGAAACTGGAGCCCGGATTCTAAAACTACCTCCCCTAAAGCAAAGGGATCAGAGAATGCAGCTATTCATAAGCTCATCCCAGGAACCAGTGAAAAGACAGTGACATTTGGGCAGGAAATGCACACGAGGCCATTCATTCCCATGGAGGCTCGCTGAGCACCAATCTGCTTGTGATATGAATGATTCATGGGGTCCTCCATCCCACCCTGATGTGTTTTTTTTAAAATTTTAATTGTAGATGGACACAATACCTTTATTTATTTTTATGCAGTGCTGAGGATCAAACCTGGTGCCTCCCACATGCAAGGCAAGCTCTCCACCACTGAGCTACAAGCCCACCCCCCGCCCCCACTCTGATATTGAAGGCTGATGTCCAGACAGGACCCATAGTTCCCCTCTCTGACCCCCGAGCTGAGCAGCTGTGTATACAGTTGGTGCCTCATTTTAGAATCCACTCCTCCTCTCTATGGTGAGGGCTCACCCAAGCGGGCTCAGGGCTGGTGATTGGCACTCAATTGGCCACTACGATTAGGTTTCCCTGTCCAACTGCCAGAAGACGGATGAATCCATTCAGCAGTCATCCTTGGGATCATTTATGAAATCCTTGAGTGCTGTTCCTCCATCTACAAGGAATTAATGGTGGCCATGTAATAAGTAGCCTTTTGTTGAATTAACAAAATTGTACTTGAATTTCACATTGTAGGTGTCATGGCCAGAAGTGATCAATTCCTGTAGGGTCCAAACAGTTCTGCTGATGAAGAGGAATGCAAGAGGGAGGTGGGAAGGGGGACTGTGGCTAACTAAAGAGCCCCAGATACTGTGTGATTCACGCAGGTGTTGCAGTGACACCCCTGGTGTTGCACATCCTCACAAAAAGTCAGAGTCCCATTAATATGGAAGTCTCCTGAGTTTCAAAACACTGGGCTGAATACACCTGTCGACTGGTCCAATTCACCCAGGCTGTTTGTAATCTCTTATCTCGCTTGTGTACTTGTACAAGTGGTAGCTTTTCATGGGAGGAAACTCTAACTTCTATTTCTCCCATCTTCCCTTGGGATTCTTCTACCTTCATCCCTCCTTGCATGGTGCAAAGCACTTGCACCAACTGTGATTTTTAAAATTAGATGTGAACTCACCTCCTTGATCACTGTTCTAGATTTTTCTTCCTGTATTTTTTCTTTTTGTTTCTCAAAGTTCTCCAGACTCTAGGAGAACCAGGGGCAGTATGAACAGGAGACACACTGGCCAATGTTGACCACATGTCCTCATTGATTTAAAAATTGTAGCTAAATCTTCCTTCCTGAGTCTCACCTTCTGCATTACTAGGGTATTACCAGCATTGCAGGGAAGTGGGGAGAATTCACATTGGGCTCCAGGTCTCTGTTTTAAGGTGACATGAAAGCAGGTAAATGCACATTAGTTCATCCAGACTGTCTTCTGTGCATTCTTCAGCACAGGTGGCTGAGACCCCCACCCGGCCATGCTCCTGGCTCTTTCTGTCCACCATCTTTGGGACACTGCCTCCATTCAACCAGAGAATGTGTCTTTGATGATAAACTCTGAGGTCCTGGAGAATCCTAGGCTCTTTCTGCGTAGTATCCAAAAATCTTCCAGTAGAATTTAGTTTGATAAATGGCTCTTTTGATGCTAACAGGCAGTTTATTTAATTCTTTGTTTTTAAGTTATTTTCCTGTAATATTGACACACAGATTGGCTCTGTCAATAGGAAGTAGATCCAGATTACTTTTTTTAATTGATAAAACTATCTATTTATGGGTTTAACATGTTTTGATTAACATGTGCAATTTACTCTCTTAGCAATTTTCAAGGATAAGATATGCTGTTATTAACTATAGTCATATGCTATAAAATTGATCTCTTGAACTGATTCCTCCTGTGTAACTGAAATTTTGAATCTTTTTTTTAAATAGGGAGAGAGAGAGAGAGAGAGAGAGAGAGAGAGAATTTTAATATTTATTTATCTTTTTAGTTTTCAGTGGACACAACATCTTTGTTTGTATGTGGTGCTGAGGATCGAACCCGGGCCACACGCACGCCTGGCGAGCGCGCTACCACTTGAGCCACATCCCCAGCCCAATTTTGAATCTTTTGACCAACATCTTCCCATTCCCCACCCAACCCTTCTTCCCTAATCTCCACCCCATGCCTCTACCCTCTACTGACACAAGTTCAATTTTTTAATTTTTTTGGTACCAGGGATTGAACCCAGGGGTGCTTAGCCACTGAGCCATATCCCCCAACTCTTTTTCTCTTTTTTATTTTGTGACAGGATCTCACTAAGTTGCTTAGTTCTTCCCTAAATTGCTGAGGCCAGCCTGGAGCTTGTAATCCTCCTGCCTCAGCCTCCTGAGTCACTGGGATTACAGGTGTGTGCCACCACACCCGACCGAGTTCAACTTTTTTGGATCCCACTTATAATTGAGATTGTGCAGTATTTACCATTCTGTTTCAGGCTTATTCAATTTAGCACACTGTCCTCCGAGTTCATCTACACTATTGCAAATGTCAGGCCTTCCTTCTTCTCTAAGACTGGATAGTGTTTCATTCAGTTTTTTATCCATTCATCCAGTGATTAGATTGCTGCCATATCTTGAAGAGTATGAAAAGTTTTGCTCTAAACAGAGGAGTGTGGGTCTTTTTCAACACACTGATTTTGTTTCCTGTGGATATATACAGAGCAATGGGATGGCTGAATCATATGGTAATTCTCTCTTCAATCTTCTGAGGATCCTCCTACGGTATCTCATAATGACTACACTAATTTACACTACCCCAGCAGCTTAGCAGGGTCCCCTTTGCTCTATGTACGCTACTTCTTTAATGATGCTCAGGAGTCAAATTTTTAGGAATCACAATGTTACTATAATAAATATTAATGCACATTTTTGGGAATTGAAAGAAGACAGCTGAAATTGCGGAGGAAATGGGTTAAGTAACACTGGATGAAGCAATATTTGCTTTCAACCTGTGTATAAACCAAGATGTGAACCGGAAGTCTGCCATTGTTTGTCGGGGGGGGGGGGGAGGGGGGAGGGGGGTCCACTGTGAGCGTACATGACCCTGAGTGCAGGTGGCAGGCTGGGAGATCAGTACCACACATCTTCTGTACTGGTCAACATATGGGAAGAATAAGTTCTATAAACTGCTTTAACTGTTGAAGATAAAACTCATGATAGGAAGGCAGAGTTTTACTGTTGTGGTCTGAGTCTCAGTCACATGTATACAATTCATTCTTTAAAGGTATGTCTGCCTCGTTTTGGAGCTTGTGGGATTTCATTAGATATATGCAGCTAGTGACCCTAATAACGACATTTCAAATTTCTCTCTGGGGAACAGCTTGATCTCCACTCTTTGGGATTTGATGTATTCAGAAATTGTGTCTTATACTTTTTTTTTTTTTTTTGACATTGAGGATTGATCTCAGGGGTACTTTCTTTAAAATATTCTATTTTGAGACAGGGTCTTGCTGAGTTCCTTAGGGCCTTGCTAAGTTGGTGAGGCTGGCTTTGAACTTATGATCCTCTTGCCTCGACCTCCCAAGCTGCTGGGATTATAGGCATGCACCACCGTGCCTGGCTTACATACACATTTTTGCCTCCATATTTTGTCTTGGACAGTACAGAGCTACATTTTGTGGTCTCCCAAGTTGACTGTCTCCAGAGAATACATTCCATGCCTGGGGCGTGTGGTGCTCCTCCAGGACTCTGCAGGATGGGGGTGCACTTCTGTCATCCATGCTTTGTCACTCAGCTTCCTCTAGCACCCCTTAGGTTCCGGTTTAGGGAACACAGCATGGTCTGTATTTTTCAATGAGCTCCTGTCTTTTTGTATTCCGGGTTCTCTGTGTTTCATAGTCTGTAAGTTCAGGTACATATCATAGCTGACAGATGCGGGGCACATGTTTGAAGCATCCCATGTTCTCCTGGGTGCATCTCAAGGGGTATCGTGATCAGGGAGGGCTGATCTGATTCTTCAGAGAGGCTACCCTGGAGAACTGGCCGTACAGGAAAACACGGTCAGGCTACCTGATATTCAATGGTCACAGTCCCCATTCCCTGCAGCAGGGCCTCCCGTTGCTCTATCATCTGGTGCTCCCCGCTTCTTGGCATTGCTTCTCCTTGTGCTCATCTCGTCTTCCTGATGATTCTGGAGCAGGCATTTTGAAAATTTGCCTCCGAGCCCTGATCAACTGGGATGAAGCCGGGCACCTGGCCAGAGCTGGCCGTTCACAATGCCTCTGCCATGCCTCACTCCCAGGCAATAATGGAGTGATTCAAGGGTGGGGTCTGGACCCACACTGGACTAATCAGCCTCTTTGCCTGGGAAGGTACTGTGAGTGTCAGCCCAGTGGACAGAATTCTAACCTGAGACTACATAGACAGAGGCAAGTCCATGATTAGCACGAAGAGTGAGGCCACACTGGAGAGAGGCAGGAGCCAGGGAGAGAGGGCCTCCCAGGGGTGTCTGCACCCACTCCTTCCTGAAGTCATCTTCATCCCTATTCCCGCATGACTTCTAACTGACAACCCTCCTTTTTTTGCTAGTGTTGTTCTAATTGGGTTCCGCCACTTGCAACCAAAGTGGTCCTAATTATTACAGGCGTCACTAAATAAAACAAATAAATTACGTATACACAGCAATTACATTTTATACCAGGGAGGAGTTCATAAAGACTTTTTATAGGCCGGGAGTGGTGGCACACACCACACCTGTAATCCCAGCCACTTGGGAGGCTAAAGCAGGAGAACTGTGAGTTCAAAGCCAGCCTCAGCAATTTGGTGAGGCTCTGAGCAACTTATTGAGACCTTGTCTCAAAATAAAACATAAAAAAGGTTGGGGATGTGGCTCAATTGTTAAGCACCCCTGGATTCAATCCCTAGAACCAAAAAACCAAAAAACAAACAAACAAACAAACAAAAACCCAAAAACCAACAAACAAAAAACAAAAATAAAAACAAAACCTATAATTCTTTTTCCTTGTATGTTTTTGCTGGGGATGGACCCCAGGGCATTGTACATGCAAAGCAGATCAAAGCAGGTGCTCTGTCACTGAGCTGGCCCTCTAGCCCCTGGATGGATATGTTGTCTCCCAGCTGAGGTGGCATCACCATGTGTCATTGCTATAAACACATTATAAAACACATTATACTGTTTACTTGGTCCTACAGCATTACTGATTCGAAGGTGGGGTTGTTTTTCTTTCTTTTTTAAATATATTGAATTTGAGAACCGAGAAAGGATTTGGGTGGTTATAAAAGATGTCTAAAAAAATTATTCCACGTTATTCCCTTCAAAAAATTCAAGATTTAGGATTATTATTATTATTATTATTATTATTATTATTTGGTACCAGGGATTGAACCCATGGGTGCTTAATCACTGAGCCACATCCCCACATTTTTTATATTTTATTCAGAGACAGGGTCTCACTTTGTTGCTTAGGGTCCCACTAAGTTGCTGGGGCTGACTTTGAACTTGAGATCCTCCTGCCTCAGCTTCCTGAGTTGCTGGGATTACCGGTATGCACCACCACACCTGGCTCAAGATTTAGCTTTTACAGATGTTCCTGGACAGTTTTCCAATGCTGTTGCATTCGTTACCCACCAACTGGCAATGCAGATTTCCGGCTACTCCATATTCTCAGCAACACTGGGTTTTGTCGGTCTTTTTGGTCTTACAGCAGTGGACAGTGGCTATGGAGAAGGATCACGCTGTAGTTCCACTTGAAATTTTTGGGGGTTTTTCGGGGGGGTGTACCAGGGATTGAACTCAGGGACACTCAATCACTGAGCCACATCCCCAGCCCTATTTTGTATTTTATGTAGAGACAGGGTCTCACTGAGTTGCTTAGTGCCTAGCTAAGTTGCTGAGGCTAGTTTTGAACTTGAGATATTCCTGCCTCAGCCTCCTGAATTGCTGGGATTACAGGTGTGCACCACTAAGCCTGACTCTACTTGACATTTTTCTTAGGATCAAATAGATTGAGCACCTTTTCAGGAACTGATGACCATTTGAACATCATATTTAATAAAGTGCCTGATCAAGCCTTCCATCCATTTCCTATTGGGCTGATTCCCTCTTATTTATTGATTAAGGTGCACTATTTTTTTTTCTGGATATAAGTCTTTTGTTCTATATTGCAAATATCTTCTCCTGTCCAAGGTTTTTCCCTTTCATTCATTTACCAGTGTCTTTTGGTGAATGGATTTTTTTTGTGTGTGTGTGGTGCTAGGAGTGAACCCAGGGCCTTGTGCATGCAAGGCAAGCTGTTTACCAACTCAGCTATATCCCCAGCCCTGGATTTTTTATTTTAATAAAATAAAAGAAAAATCTTGCCATTTTTTTTCTTTTATGGTGAGGGCTTTTTACATTCTGTTGAATAAATCTTTGCCCTAGAACCATGGAATTTTCTCCCCTGCTTCTAAAACTTTGTTTGAGTGGCCCTGGTTAGGTTATTGGTCTAGCCCCTGGTTCCCCCTACTAATTCTGTGTGACATCTTGTGTGCCCCACATCTACACGCCTGATTATGATTCTAGCTGGAATACCCAACTAGAAAAAAAGTAGTAGCTATGAAACATTGTATTTGGCTGGAAGTACCCAAAACTAGAAAGCAGTGGCTTAAACAAAGTGGGGTGGTGGTACTCATCTTCTGCTGCTGCAACATAGAATCATCTGGAAGTTTTGGAAAACTGCATGTTGAACCTGCACCCCGTATCCATTACATCAGAATCTGTTGAGGTGAGATCTGGGTAGCAATAATTTTAAAGTTCCTCTGGTAAGGCCCATTGGGCTGCCAAAGATGGGAACTATGGATTAGAGGCTCTATTTATTTAATTTTTCACAAAGCAAAAAATCTGTAGTCAGTCAGTTCAGGGCTGGTGTGGCAGCTTCACAGAGCATTAGGGACCCAACCTTCTCCCAGATCTATGCTCTACTTTTCCCTCATAGTCATAAAATGACTGCTAAAGCCTCAGACATCAGATCCACATTCCTCAAATAAGAAGAAGAACCTGGGGTAAAAGCCACACCTAGAAACTTCGGATTAATTATGAATGACAGGAATTTCATCATGTTTTCACTCATCTACAGGGTTAGACTGGGAAATGTATTTGTGTGGTTGAGCATATTGCCATCCCTTGAAAATTAGGGTTCCATTAGTGAGGAAGAGTGGATAATGGTTATTTATAAGAGTGCCTGTCCAACAACAATCAACAGAAGCCCATTAGAGTTCCCCTCTGCCTTAGTCCTTGTGGGCTACTGTAATAAAATATCATAAACTGGATCGTTTATAAACAACAGAAATTTATTTTGCATAGTTTGAGATCCTGGGAAGTCCAAAATCAAGGCATTGGCAGATTCCAGGTCTGGCGACCATCTTTACACTTACGTGTCTTCTTATGATGGGAGGAGTGAGGGATCTCTCTGGGATCTCTTTGATTGATTAATTGATTGATTGACTGATCCGTATTGGCACTGGAGATTGAATCCAGTGACACTTTGGTCCTGTATTACATCTCCAGCCCTATTTTGTATATTATTTAGAGACAGGGTCTCCCTGAGTTGCTTTAGCACCTCACTTTTGCTGAGGCTGGCTTTGAACTTGTGATCCTCCTGCCTCAGCCTCCAGAGCTGTTGGGATTACAGGATGCACTACCATGGCCAGCTTGGGACCTTTTTCATAAGGGCAAGATTCCATTCTTGGGGCTCTACTCCCATGACCTGATCACCTTTCAAAGGTCCCACCTGCATATACCCTCCCCTTAAGTGTTGGGGCTTCCACATAGGAATTTGAAGGGGATGGGAACATTTAGAGCATACCTTCTAGAACCCCTTCAATATACAGTGGAGGAAATTTCTGTCATGCATCTAATTGTAAATTTATTTAAAACAAGAGTGTGTTTTCTGAGGTCAAGGCAAATTAAGCCTTATGTTTACATGTGTCTTACTGAAAATGAGGTCTTCACCTTAAAGAGACATGTTTCTTTTTGTAGTTCACATTTCTTGTTTAAAATTTATAAAGAGGGCTGGGGATGTGGCTCAAGCGGTAGCATGCTCGCCTGGCATGCGGGGGGCACTGGGTTCGATCCTCAGCACCACATAAAAATAAAAAAAAAAGATGTTGTGTCCACCGAAAACTAAAAGATAAATATTAAAAAATTCTCTCTCTCCCTCTCTCTCTCTCTCTCTTAAAAAAATTATAAAGGCCCTTGCAATTTAAAATCATGTTTTTCTGAATGGTATGAAGAAAGAGAAGCAAGAATCTTTGTGGGGTATTTGAGGAAAAATAATCAATGACAGTTTAAAAAGGCAAGCATGTGGGAGTTGGCAACTGATTTGATGTGCAAGAAAAGAAAAGAACAACAGAGCTGAGGCTGAGATGTGGACTGCAGTCATGGTGAGCAAGAGGATGCAATGTGCCACTTAGGAAAGTTGGGAGGATGTATTAGTCTGTTTTCTGTTGCTATAACCAAATACCTGAGGCTGGTAGTGCATAAAGAAAGAGGTTTATTTAGATCACAGTTTTGGAAGCTGAAAGTCGGAGATTAGGTGTTGCCTGTTGTCACAGCAGGAAGGTGTGCAACATGGATCACGTGATTGCCAAAACCCGGGCAGCATCAAGGAAGGACTCTCGCCCCCGAGCCTGCAAGGTAGGCAGACCTGTGACCCACTGGCAGAACAGGCCCAGCGGCCCCGCAGAGGGGCAGAGCCGCCCCCCCACCCCACGCCTGCAAGGTAGGCGGAACTGTGACCACCAACAGAACAGGCCCAGCAGGCCGCCAGTGTGGTAGACACATCGCCCCGGTTGGGGGAGGGACAGAGCCGCCACCAGCACCTGCAAGGTAGATAGACCTGCAACCGACAGACAGAACAGACCCAGCGGCCTGCAGAGGGGCAGAGCCACCGCCCGTGCCTGCAAGGTAGGCGGACCTGCTACCAACCGGCAGAACAGGCCCAGCGGCCTGCTGGTGTGGTAAGCACATTGCCCCAATTGGAGGAGGGGCAGAGCCGCCGCCCGCACCTGCTAGGGAGACTTTGCAACTATACAAGAGCAATATAAATATACAGGGGGAAAATTCAATAACACAACAGTTTCACCAAGTAGAAAGGAACGCGAACAGTATGAAGAGACAAGGAAAGAAAGGACCACAAGCAATGCAGGTCAACTCAACGTTAGAACAGGTAATATCTGCAACAGATGGAATGTCAGATAAAGAATTCAGGATATACATGCTTCAGATGATCTGGAGTCTCAAGGAAGTCATTAGACAGCAAAATCAGACAATGAAAGATCACTTCAACAATGAATTACATAAACAAATCCAAGAAGCAAAAGATCAAATATACAGGGAGATAGAGGTTATAAAAAACAAACAAACAGAAATCCTAGAAATGCAGGAAGCAATAAACCAACTTAAAAACTCAATTGAGAATACTACCAGCAGAGTAGAACACTTAGAAGATAGAACATCAGACAATGAAGACAAAGTATTTCAACTTGAAAAGAACATAGACAGCTCAGCAAGACTGTTAAGAAACCATGAGCAGAACATCCAAGAAATATGGGATAACATAAAGAGACCAAACTTAAGAGTCATTGGGATACAGGAAGGTATATATTCAAACCAAAGGAATGAGCAATCTATTCAATGAAATAATACGAGAAAACTTCCCAGAATTGAAGAATGAGACCGAATCCCAAATCCTAGAAGCCTACAGGACGCCAAATGTGCAAAATCATAAGAGATCCACACCTAGACACATTATAATGAAGATGCCCAACATACAGAATAAGGAGAGAATTTTAAAAGCTACAAGAGAAAGGAAGCAGATTACATTTAGGGGTAAGCCAATCAGGATAACAGCTGATCTTTCAACACAGACTCTGAAAGCTAGAAGATCCTGGAATAACATATTTCAAACACTGAAAGAAAATGGGTTCCAACCAAGAATTGTGTATCCAGTGAAATTAAGCTTCAGGATGGAAGATGAAATTAAAACCTTCCACGATAAACAAAAGTTAAAAGAATTTGCAGCTAGAAAACCATCTCTCCAAAAAATCCTCGGCAAAACATTACAGGAAGAGGAAATGGAAAATAACAATGAAAACCAACAGTGGGAGGTAGTACAGTAAAGGGGGGAAAATAATCAAAGAGGAAAACAAACCATGTTTAGTAACATAAATAAACAAATATGGCTGGAAGAACAACCCATATCTCAATAATAACCCTAAATGTTAATGGCTTAAACTCACCAATTAAGAGACACAGGCTAGTAGAATGGATCACAAAACATGACCCAACAATATGCTGCCTACAGGAGACGCATTTGATAGGAAAAGACATACATAGACTGAAGGTGAAAGGTTGGGAAAAATCATATCACTCATATGGACTTCGTAAACAAGCAGTAGTGTCCATACTCATATCAAATAAAATAGATTTCAAGCCAAAGTTAATCAAAAGGGATAAAGAGGGACACTACATACTGCTCAAGGGAACTATACACCAACAAGACATAACAATCATAAATATATATGCCCCAAACAATGGTGCAGCTATGTTCATCAAACAAACTCTTCTCAAGTTCAAGAGTCTAATAGACCACCATACAATAATCATGGGAGACTTCAACACACCTCTCTCACCACTGGACAGATCTTCCAAACAAAAGTTGAATAAGGAAACTATAGAACTCAATAACACAATTAATAATCTAGACTTAATCGACATATATAGAATATACCACCCAACATCAAGCAGTTACACTTTTTTCTCAGCAGCACATGGATCCTTCTCAAAAATAGATCATATATTATGTCACAGGGCAACTCTTAGACAATATAAAGGAGTAGAGATAATACCATGCATCTTATCTGATCATAATGGAATGAAACTGAAAATCAACGATAAAAGAAGGAAGGAAAAATCATGCATCACTTGGAGAATGAACAATAGGTTACTGAATGATCAATGGGTTATAGAAGACATCAAGGAGGAAATTAAAACATTCTTAGAGATAAATGAAAACACAGACACAACATATCGGAATCTATGGGACACATTGAAAGCAGTTCTAAGAGGAAAATTCATTGCTTGGAGTTCATTCCTTAAAAAAAAGAAAAAACCAACAAATAAATGATCTCATACTTCATCTCAAAATCCTAGAAAAAGAAGAGCAAAACAACAGCAAAAGAAGTAGAAGGCAAGAAATAATTAAAATCAGAGCTGAAATTAATGAAATCGAAAAAAAAGAAACAATTGAAAAAAATTGATAAAACTAAAAGTTGGTTCTTTGAAAAAATAAATAAAATCGACAGACCCTTAGCCATGCTAATGAAGAGAAGAAGAGAGAGAACTCAAATTACTAGCATATGGGATGAAAAAGGCAATATCACAACAGACACTTCAGAAATACAGAAGATAATCAGAAATTATTTTGAATCCTTATACTCCAATAAAATAGAAGATAGTGAAGGCATCGATAAATTTCTTAAGACATATGATCTGCCCAGATTGAGTCAGGAGGATATAGACAACCTAAACAGACCAATATCAATTGAGGAAATAGAAGAAACCATCAAAAGACTACCAACTAAGAAAAGCCCAGGACCGGATGGGTATACAGCAGAGTTTTACAAAACCTTTAAAGAGGAACTAATACCAATACTTTTCAAGCTATTTCAGGAAATAGAAAAAGAGGGAGAACTTCCAAATTCATTCTACGAAACCAACATCACCCTGATTCCTAAACCAGACAAAGACACTTCAAAGAAAGAAAACTACAGACCAATATCTCTAATGAACCTAGATGCAAAAATCCTCAATAAAATTCTGGCGAATCGGATACAAAAACATATCAAAAAAATTGTGCACCATGACCAAGTAGGATTCATCCCTGGGATGCAAGGCTGGTTCAATATACGGAAATCAATAAATGTTATTCACCACATCAATAGACTTAAAAATAAGAACCAAATGATCATCTCGATAGATGCGGAAAAAGCATTCGACAAAGTACAGCATCCCTTTATGTTCAAAACTCTAGAAAAACTAGGGATAACAGGAACATACCTCAATATTGTAAAAGCAATCTATGCTAAGCCTCAGGCTAGCATCATTCTGAATGGAGAAAAATTGAAGGCATTCCCTCTAAAATCTGGAACAAGACAGGGATGCCCTCTCTCACCACTTCTGTTCAACATAGTTCTCGAAACACTGGCCAGAGCAATTAGACAGACGAAAGAAATTAAAGGCATAAAAATAGGAAAAGAAGAACTTAAATTATCACTATTTGCAGGTGACATGATTCTATACCTAGCAGACCCAAAAGGGTCTACAAAGAAACTATTAGAGCTAATAAATGAATTCAGCAAAGTGGCAGGATATAAAATCAACACGCATAAATCAAAGGCATTCCTGTATATCAGCGACAAATCCTCTGAAATGTAAATGAGGACAACCACTCCATTCACAATATCCTCAAAAAAAATAAAATACTTGGGAATCAACCCAACAAAAGAGGTGAAAGACTTATACAATGAAAACTACAGAACCCTAAAGAGAGAAATAGAAGAAGATCTTAGAAGATGGAAAAATATACCCTGTTCATGGATAGGCAGAACTAACATCATCAAAATGGCGATATTACCAAAAGTTCTCTATAGGTTTAATGCAATGCCAATCAAAATCCCAACGGCATTTCTTGTAGAAATAGATAAAGCAATTATGAAATTCATATGGAAAAATAAAAGACCCAGAATAGCAAAAACAACTCTAAGCAGGAAGTGTGAATCAGGCGGTATAGCGATACCAGACCTCAAACTATACTACAGAGCAATAGTAACAAAAACAGCATGGTACTGGTACCAAAACAGGCAGATGGACCAATGGTACAGAATAGAGGACACAGAAACCAATCCACAAAACTACAACTATCTTATATTTGATAAAGGGGCTAAAAGCATGAAATGGAGGAAGGATAGCATCTTCTACAAATGGTGCTGGGAAAACTGGAAATCCATATGCAACAAAATGAAACTGAATCCCTTTCTCTCGCCGAGCACAAAAGTTAACTCAAAACGGATCAAGGAGCTTGATATCAAATCAGAGACACGGCGTCTGATAGAAGAAAAAGTTGGCTACGATCTACATACTGTGGGGTCGGGCTCCAAATTCCTCAATAGGACACCCATAGCACAAGAGTTAATAACTAGAGTCAACAAATGGGACTTACTCAAACTAAAAAGTTTTTTCTCAGCAAAAGAAACAATAAGAGAGGTAAATAGGGAGCCTACATCCTGGGAACAAATCTTTACTCCTCACACTTCAGATAGAGCCCTAATATCCAGAGTATACAACGAACTCAAAAAATTAAACAATAAGAAAACGAATAACCCAATCAACAAATGGGCCAAGGACCTGAACATATACACTTCTCAGAGGAGGACATATAATCAGTCAATAAGTACATGAAAAAATGCTCACCATCTCTAGCAGTCAGAGAAATGCAAATCAAAACCACCCTAAGATACCATCTCACTCGAGTAAGATTGGCAGCCATTATGAAGTCAAACAACAACAAGTGCTGGCGAGGATGTGGGGAAAAGGGTACACTTATACATTGCTGGTGGGACTGCAAATTGGTGCAGCCAATTTGGAAAGCAGTATGGAGATTTCTTGGAAAGCTGGGAATGGAACCACCATTTGACCCAGCTATTCCCCTTCTTGGTCTATTCCCTAAAGACCTAAAAAGAGCATGCTACAGGGACACTGCTACATCGATGTTCATAGCAGCACAATTCACAATAGCAAGACTGTGGAACCAACCTAGATGCCCTTCAATAGACGAATGGATAAAAAAAATGTGGCAGTTATACACAATGGAGTATTACTCTGCATTAAAAAATGACAAAATCATAGAATTTGCAGGGAAATGGATGGCATTAGAACAGATTATGCTAAGTGAAGCTAGCCAATCCCTAAAAAACAAATGCCAAATGTTTTCTTTGATATAAGGGGAGTAACTAAGAACAGAGTTGGGAGGAAGAGCATGAGAAGAAGATTAACATTAAACAGGGATGAGAGGTGGGAGGGAAAAGGAGAGAGAAGGGAAATTGCATGGAAATGGAAGGAGACCCTCAGGGTTATACAAAAGTACGTACAAGAGGAAGTGAGGGGAAAGGGAAAAAAACAAGGGGGAGAAATGAATTACAGTAGATGGGGTAGAGAGAGAAGATGGGAGGGGAGGGGAGGGGAGGGGGGGATAGTAGAGGATAGGAAAGGCAGCAGAACACAACAGACACTAGTATGGCAATATGTAAAACAGTGGATGTGTAACCGATGTGATTCTGCAATTTGTATATGGGGTAAAAATGGGAGTTCATAACCCACTTGAATCAAAGTGTGAAATATGATATGTCAAGAACTGTGTAATGTTTTGAACAACCAACAATAGAAATTAAAGAAAAAAAAAGAATGCAAAAAAAAAAATAAAAAAAATAAAGGTCTTAAAAAAAAAAAAAGGAAGGACTCTCAAGTAGGGGATGGGAGATAAAGAAAAACACAGAGACAAGGACACAGAGATAATTTTATGAAAAGCTGGGGCCAGTGGGAAAACTGTACTCTGATGGAATAACAGTGACCGAGAACTAGCTCACAAGTTTATTACATAGAGTTTGATTATCCGGAAGTTAAACATAGGGGCATGTTGTGAATTGTTGTAAATTGTCAGAGGCTTCTTTGTACACTAAAAAGTTACAGAGCTAGCAACATTTTGTAGCAGCTGTCCTAGAGTGCTAAGAACATTCTGTAATTATCCTGCTGCACCCAGGACACCCATTGTCCTGGGACTTCTGATAACTATTAGCATCAGAGCCAAGAGTCAAAGCTGATAACATCTTCGCCTTTGGCAAGGGATGTTTCCTGGGCTTTGCTTTGCCTCTGTGGCAGGATCAGCTGATGACCAGGGGCTCCTCTGCTCTCCACACATGATGAGAGAGAAAGCCAGTGACAGAGGGGGTCCAGGGTTACTTCTTTTAGAAAAACTCATTGTTATGGAACTAAGCGGGGTCCCACAAGAACTAGGTTAGCGCCTTCTGAGAGTCATGCCCCTAATCATGCAATCACCTCCCACTGGCCCGCTGGGTTCCACCACCTCTTGACACTGCCGCCCTGGGGACCAAGCTTCCCATTTGTGAACTCCTGTGGGGGGGGACACACCCCATGCAAACTGCAGTAGAGGAGAGATGCAATTGAGGGGAGGGGGGAATGATGTGTTTGGTTTTAGAAGGGAAAGGGGATGAGAGCTGGGTCCTCCCATTTTGCACTCTGGGCTAGTTCTGTGTCTGCGCTTTACAGTGTAGACCCCCTGCAGACACTCCTCACATGGAGATGGACCAGTGGGTCGGATTCAGGTGCAGGAACGGGGGCGGAAGAGGGAATAAAGGATGCTCTGGGAGAAAGAGAACAGAGAGGACTCGGCTGAGGACCTGGACTCATCGCCATGGCAGGCAGGAAGAAGGCAGAAAGTCCAGGGAGGTGCAGGGCCCAGCAGCATAGGGGAGACCCAGAAGGGCCCAGCAGAGGATGGTGCTGCTGGGCAGGGCGGGAAATGCAGCCTGAGAACGTGGGATTTGGGAGCTCATGGGTCCCGTGGAAAACCGTCCATTTGGCCATCACAAAGATAAAACTGGAACTCTCCCAGCTCCCCTCCCACCCGCATTTTGGCGCGTCCCACACAGAAGGTTTCCAGTATTGGTGTGCACACGCTCTTCTTCTTATGCAGTTAGGATTCTTCGGCTGACTTTGTTGAACTTCGCATCCTGGGGTCTGGGCCGGATCAGACGTCAGGGAGGCAGGAGCGCTAAGGCACCCCAGCCTGGGAGAACACACCCTCCTGGGCAGGCGGGGGTCACTTCCTGCCCCAGTTGCTCTCTGCTACCCCAAACCCTGCCCATTCACCTCTGGTCCAGTTTGACAGCCCAGTGCTCCCGGGAAGGACCTGCCTTACACCAGGGTCCAGACTGTCGTGAAAACAGGAGCCAAGAGCCGGGGATAAGGAAACCTGCCCCTCTGGCCTCCCTTCCTCGGCTGCTCCAATGTCCCCCAACTCCCCCGTCTCGATCTGCTCCTGTGTGCCTCACTCTAGGACAAGATTTTTTTCCCCAAAAGTATCAAACTGAGGAGGCCCCAGGTTTCAGTTAGCTCCCCTAAAACATGCAAGTTTGCCGTCAATACAGGAGCCCCGCAAGGTGGCTGCTGCTGCATTTCAAATAGGGTTCATTTCCCCCAAACTCATGCAAGAATTTCATCCCCAAAGTTGTACATGAATGGGATTAAGAGAGAGGAAACTTAATCCAACTATGGTGTTAGGCATGGGAGCTGTGGGAAGTGATGCAATTAGATTAGGTTATTAGGGTGACGTCCCCATGATGGAATCCTGGTGGCTTCATGAGAGGGAGAGAGAGATCACATAGAGACACATACACAGTCCTGCTATCATGTGAAGCAGCCCAGTGTGTTCCTCAACAGAGCTTATGCCATACTGTTTGGATCTTACACTTCTAGAACCATGAGCCAAAATAAACCTCTTTTCCTTATAAGGCAGCCTACCTCAGGTGTTTCGTTATAGTAATGAAAAGCTGGCTATTTTTTTTTTTTTACAGATGTGAAAACTGGGCTTCTACAAGTATATTAATAAAACATATAGAACTAATTGGGTATATATTGTATATTTCATTAGTGTAATATGTAGAGTAATATTATACTATATTAACATAATAATGTAAATATATATTAATAAATATATAATCAATGACATTAATATGCAACATGTATTAATAAAATATAAGCCATATTTTCATATCTAACCCAGATACTGAATGGAAAGTCTGGGCTTCTGACCAGGTCTAAGGACTCAATCCACAGGTTCACACTGAGACAATGATAACCAAGGGGCTTTCTCAGAGGTTGGATGCTGAGGTCCCCAAGCCAGATATGGCTAGAAAAGGTGCCCCACCTTGTCCTCCTGCTACCTTAACATAGGGTCAATTAATGTCAGCCTCAAAATTTCAATTTCCTCTGAAAAGGGGGAAGATGTGGCTCATTTGGTTTCTATTCCAGGAGGTGACAAGTGTGTGGAGCCAGGTGGTGGCTGCCCCCTCAGGCCATGACCAGGCCTCCCTCCTGCCTCCCTGACTTGGACAGGCGTGGCGGTCCTCAGCCTGTTGCTCAGACAGGGACTTTCTGACCAAGCTCTTTGCACTCACAGACGGGCTTCTGTCCACCTTGGTGTGATGCATTGTCCTCTTTATGGGCATTCGCTCTTGGCCAAGGGAAAGCCCACACTGGGGTCACGATTCGTAAAAAAGTGCACACATTCAGGCCTTAGAGGACCCCCAAGAAAAGTCTTCTGTTTGGTCTGGGGTGTCTCTGATGTCCTTAATCAAACCCATAAAAATAACTGCCTGCTCTGCATACTGTCCAGTCCCAGCCAGAAACCAGTTATATGTTGGATGTGAAAAGTGCTTTCGTATTTTCCTCACATCCTTTAGCCTCACTATGCAAGTGGAATGGGCTCCAAAAGCCATACGTGAATGCATAAGATGATCGTTGGCTGGGAATCATTTCTCCTGCTCTTGTTTGTAAGATTTAACACCATCCCCTCCCCACTACCCTCCCGCCCCCCCCAAAAAAAAAGCTGTCAGAGTTTTGGGAGAGGTGGTTATTTTGTAAAATGTGCTTTTTGTTTCTTGGCCTACGTGTGGGGCCATTTAGGGGCCAGCCGTGTTTGCACAGTGAACTTCTACCCCTCGGGTGGAAGGTTGTTTTTGCAAGAGACACTCCTGTGGTGTTTTCACATTGCTGCCTCCCTCCCTGTTTTAGCGAGATGAAATGCCGCTAAAACGTGAAAGTCACCAACTGCAGCGCCTTTGCCCGGGCCGTCCATGTTTGAAAGAAATGGACAAAATCTTTAAAGACACCAGTACCCGAATATGTAGCACCACCCCACCATGATGAGAAATTACAACGCACCAAAAAAAAAAAAAAAGTTAAAAATAAGAAAATAAAATAAGGGCCAGAGCCAGCATGGCACAGTTCAAGTCACTGGTACAGAACGTATTTTTGTAGGATTCCAAAGGATTCTCCTGAAGGGATCTAGTCTCGCTTCTCTGGTGGGTCAAGGAGAGATCCACGGAGCTACTTTTCCTGTGCATTTCTCTTTTGATCATGGCCTCCTAAGTGATCAATTAATTAATTAAAAAACATTAATTAAGCACTCATGAGCCAGGCCTCATCAGCACTTTTTTCTGTGCACAGATAGTGTAAGGTCCCCAGGGAGAGAGAGAAAGAGAGAGAGAGAGAGAGAGAGAGAGAGAGAGAGAGAGAGAGAGAGAGAGAAAGAGAGGTGTGGTAAATGGCAGAAAGGGACATGCAAACTCAGGGGACTCTCAGCAGGAGCCCACGCCATGGCTGCAGCCTGTGGGCAGGCAGCGCCTCAGAACCCTCCACCTGACCCAGGTTCTGACAAAGCCTCATCCCAGCTGCCTCTTTCCTGTCTGCCTGCAGCCCTTTCCGTCTCCTCCACCCCCAGCTCCTTGGCATGAAGTTCATTGAGTTCCAGACTCAGCTCTTAGCTGTGATGTGACCTTGGCCAAGCCACTCTCTACTGCCCGGGATGAGAGCTTCGTATGTAAAAGAAGACACTTGACCAGAGAGTCTTTAAAGTCTCTTCCAGCTCCAAGAGTCCTTGATTCCAGGCTTAAGATGTTGGCAGAAAAATTGGTACGACGACTCTCTCTGGAAAACAGAATGGTGATCCCTCAGAAAATCTGGAATGGAACCACCATGTGACCCAGTTATCCCACTCTTTGTCTATACCCAAAGGACTTGAAATTATCATTCTGTAGTAATGCAGCCACATCAATGTTTGTAGCAGATCAATTCATAATAGCTAAACTGTGGAACCAACCTAGATGCCCTTGAGCAGATGAATGGATAAAGAAACTGTGGTATCTACACACAATGGAATATTACTCAGTCATAAAGAAGAATGAAATTATGGTATTTGTCAGAAAATGGGTGGAGCTGGAAAACATCATGCTGAGTAAAATAAGCCAGTTCCAAAAAACAAAAGGCTGAATGGTCTCTCTGATACGTGGATGCCAGCACACAGTGCGGATGGGGGTTGGAGAGATTAGAAGTTCATTGGATCAGACCAAGGGGAATGGATGTGGGGATGGGATTGGGAAAGATAGTAGAATGAATTGGACATAGCTTTCCTGTGTTCATATATGAATACACGACCAGTGTAACTCCACATCATGTAAAACCACAAGAAAGGGATCCTAATTAGAATAAGTCATGCTCCACATGTGTATAATACGTCAAAATGCACTCCACTATCATGTATATCTAAAAAGAACAAATAAAAAAAAAAGATGTTGGGGGCTGGGGCTGTAGCTCTGTGGCAGAGCACTTGCCTAGCATGCATGAGGCACTGGGTTCGATCCTCAGCACCACATAAAAATAAACAAATAAAATAAAGGCATTCTGTCCATCTACAACTATAAAACAATTTTTTTTTTAAAAAGATGTTGGCAGATCTTTCAGCAGTCCTATATAACGATTTATCCTAAAGCAAACATGATGTTGAACTTAGCCTGTTTCCCCTCTCTAAAATGAGCCAGTGTATAAATAAAACAAATGTTTGAGAGCTTTCCAAACATTAGTTTCTGCAAACATCCCAGGACTCCTTCTATATCTGTGCAATGGCTGGTGATAGCCAACATCCTGATAAAATACGTGGACTTCAGCAGACAGCCTGAGCGAACCCCAGCTCAGTTACTTCCCAGTTGGGTGAGTTGATGTGAGTTATTTAACTTCTCTTGCCATGGTCTTCTCATCTGTGAAACAGGAAAACAAACAAACAAACAAACAAACACAAAACAAAAAAACCAGGAGCCTTAACCTTTCAAGGGCATTCTGAAGATCAGATGAATTAAAATGTAATGATGTTCTTAGAGCAAAGCCTGGTAGGGCGGGAACACCCTGGGAATGCTAGCTATTTTTTACTATTATTTCATTCTACAATTACAGAAAAATAGCAGAGGCATTGGGAATAGTTAGGAAAACTAGCTGGAAAAATCCAAAGGGAATGCCCAGCAGGACAGAGCCAGTCCTGCAAGAGATCACAGTTCATCCATCAGACCCCCTTTTTATTACTCATCAAATTTTTCTTTTTTTAATATTTATTTTTTAGTTGCAGCTGGAAACAATACCTTTTATTTTCTTTATATTTATGTGGTGCTGAGGATCGAACCCAGGGCCCCACACATGCTAGGCGAGCACTTTACCGCTGAGCCACAACCCTAGCCCTCAAATTTTTCTTAAGAAAACCAGAATGCGTTGGCTGAACCCTGTAAAATCAGACTCAAACTCACTGTCTCTGCTTCCTTTCATTCACACCCCCAACAAATGGCCACGTGCCTTTAGCCAATAGCACACTGCTGAAGTGGCTCTTGCAAAGATGACCAGTACCAAGTGGGTGGACCCCATAGTTTCTGTGCATGGCTCCATCTCTCTCCATCTTGCCGGTGTCACTAGATCCTTCTCTCTTTTATGGGGGGAGGGGGTACTGGGGATTAGACTCAGGGGCACTCAGTCACTGAGCCACATCCCCAGCCCTATTTTGTATTTTACGTAGAGACAGGGTCTCACTGAGTTGCTTAGTGCCTCGCTGTTGCTGAGGCTGGCTTTGAACTCGTGATCCTCCTGCCTCAGCCACCCGAGCCACTGGGATGACAGGCGTGGTCTTTCCCTTAAGCTCTAGTGCTCATTTCTACTTTGTCCAAAGAGCAACAGAGTGAGCATGAACATGTCTCTGACTGCTGACTTTCAGAGGTCATCTTCCTCCCAACATCGCCATGGGATCACTGCTCTGATTTGGAATGCTGCCATCAGCCGTGACACAATGAAACATAAAGATCATCGGATTATTGGGGGGACTTTTTTTTCACTCTTATCAGATTTTTCTAATAAAAACCCAGTTCTTATTTGAGGTGAGTTCTTTTGGGCACTTTTCTGACACAATTCCAAAACTTCAATGCCACGTGGTGTGCCTTCTCTTCTTATCTGCCCCCTCAGTAGCCCTAAGTCAGCACTGAGGAGCTCCTGCCCAGAGGACCCCACCCTCCCTGTCCTCCCACCCAGGGGCTATCACCAAGACACTCTCCTGACCCACAGCTCTGACCAGGTCATTCTCAAAAGAGCTCAAATTATCAACTGGAATACAGCCCAGTCTCCTTATTTCAGCCCTGACGCGCCCCATCTTCCCATAAATACATAAAAGCACAGAGACTCCCATTTCCATCTTCCCGTGCCACCATTTCCACCTGTACCAAGAGCCTTTCAGCTGTGTGTTTTCAGTGTGTGACAGTCAAGCAGGGTTTGGGCCAAGCACAAGGAAATCATCTAGTAAGTATTTGTTAAACAGGAAAGGAACCGGATATATAATCAAATAGCCGCTATGGCAAATACTGAGGTCCACAAGAAACAGCTTCCTAAGTATTTGTGTCAAGATGATTGCTCTGCCTTCAGTGCTTGGAAGATAAAGAAACCATCTGTGGATATTATTATCATCATTATAATTTAAAAGCATTTTTTTGTTTAAAATTTATTTTTATGCGGCGCTGAGGATTGAATCCAGTGTCTCATACATGCTAGGCAAGCACTGTATCACTGAGCCCCAGCCCCTATTATTATTATTATTATTATTATTATGCCCTACTAGGGGTTGAATTCGGGGCTCTCTGCCACTGAGCAACATCCCCAGTCCTTTTACTTTTTGAGACAGAGTCTTGCTAAGTGGCCCTTGTTGGCCTCCAACCTGCCATCTTTTCTCCTGTGTGACTGGGATGACATGTGTGTGCCACCATGCCAGGCAGGCACATGGACTTATTTACCATGAGGTTGAAGCTTTCATTTGAAAGAAGAAATTACTTAAGGTTTCTGGGTAGAAGAAATGGAAAATCCTTTTGTAGGAGGGTCATGAAACAATGAAATATAAAGATCATCGGATTATTGGGGGGACTTTTTTTTCACTCTTATCAGAATTTTCTAATAAAAACCCAGTTCTTATTTGAGGTGAGTTCTTTTGGGCACTTTCCCGACACAATTCCAATTTATTTTTCTATTAGCTGGGAGCAGTTTTATATTTTTTCATTATAACCCCATGATGCCAAATCCACATCCTGCTAGAAGTTCCCCAATACTTCTGAATATCGCCTTCTCTGTTATTGCTGAATGATGACAAAAATGTGGCCAGTGAGATAGGATTCATGTTCAAAAATAAGAAGAATGATTAAAAAAAAAATAATCTCACATAGATGGTTCCAGTGAATGCTGAATGAGTCTGGGTGATCTGATCATTTTATAATATTTTCATTTTTTTTTGGTAAAATGAATGTAACAGGAATATCATGATATTGATTATTAGAAATAGATAATTTGGGGTCAGACATGGTGGTCCATGTCTGTAATCCCCGCAGTTCAGGAGGCAGGAGGATGGTGAGTTCAAAGCCACCAGCAAATTATGAAAACCCTCATAACTTGGTGAGACCCTGTCTCTAAATAAAATACAAAATAGGGCTGGGGATGTGGCTCAGTGGTGGAGTGCCCCTGGATTCACTCTTTTGGGAGGTTCCTTTAAAAAAAAATGTATTGGTAAGTCTAACCTTATCAGACTTTGTCCTCACAGGCTCTCTGGTGCCTTGATGAGATTTGGAAGTTTGCTCTCTCTACCTCTTCACTGTGTGCTCATTTGTCTTGCATTCAAATTTTAAAATGAAATTAAGTATAATGAAGTTCTTCTTTGTCCAGGGTTTTTGCTTGTAGGAGTGGGGATTGAACCCAGGATCTCATGTGTGACAGGCAAGTGCTCCACCACTAAGCTACATCCCCAGCCCTGCTACATATGGTCTTTTTCTAACTAATGGGGCAGCATAGAACACATAACACACACCATGGAGAATCCAGAAGGCTTTCATTCTAGAATGTTTTCTCGTTTGCATTTGGCTCTGCACATGTGATGCTGTAAGAATTCACCATCCTTCACAAAGAGCTGTGAATTCCTAACGATCCAACACCCTTTCTCAATGCCCAGACCCCTCTATACTGCCCTTGATGATGGCAAGTCTTAAGAGCAGGAACCCAGACAGGAATGAATGTCCTTCAGCCTCATGAACACATTTGTCTGTCTGTCCCTGTCCTGCAAGAGCAGATTCTTCTAGAGTCCCAAAGTAGCTCCAGCAACAGCCTTGCCGTGTCCGGATCCCTCTGTTTGCTTCTCCTCTGATTCTCGGCTTCTTCCCCTGTTGTTGGCTCACTTCTCCCCGCCACCCCACACCAGTACCCACTCCTTTCCTCTCTGCCATTGGCTTCCTCTTGCTTCACTCACGGCTTCTGCATACTCTGTCCTGTGTTTCTGTTCTGCTCTGTCAGTGAATGAGACTGTGCATCAAAGGCCCTCCTAGGTAAGATCTGGGAGTTCTGTTGGTCTTGGTCCAATTCAAACCATCCCTATGGGGCGGGTCCAAAGGGGTATGACTCTGTATCCTGCTAGTGGCTACCTCTGTGATAGCCACACCAGGAGCACACACAGAACTCTATAATCTGTGTGTCTGCGTATGATTTGGTGGATAATAAGGAAATGATACTAAATACATTTGCCTACTTGATGTGAGAAAGCTTCAGATGACTTGGAGTCCACAGGAGGAAAAATAACAGGAACAAAATGTTGTTGGTGTTGAAAGAAAGAATGGAGGAACTATTCAGTTGGTGAAATAATACAGTTCAGGAAATCCCGGTGGACTGGCTGGAGACTGGGTCCAAGCTATGAACCAGCCTGGGGCCCCAAAGAGGACTGGAACCCCGATGGTGTGAGACCTAAGTTCTGCTGGGAAGAGGCCTCTGTTTTGTGACTCGACTGTGTTCAGGTTTTTGGCAACTCTCTAAAAATTCTTCTTCTCTTCTAAAACCAGGAAGGACTTACTGACATCTTCTCAGCTCCAGGATAAGTTGTAAACTTTGCTCCTCGAATGCATTCCCATGCGGAACCAGAGGAAGCTTACTCTTACAGTGTGCATCTTCCATAAGCATTTGTTAAGAGCACAAAACACGTTGCTATCAAAATGCTCTTAAAGATTTTATTTTATTTTTTCCCCAAATCCCAGCTGCTCAGGAGGCTGAAGAAGGAGGATCATGAGTTCAGAGCCAGCCTCCTCTGCAAAAGTGAGAAGCTAAGCAACTCAGTGAGATCCTGTCTCTACATAAAATGCAAAATAGGGCTGGGAATGTGGCTCAGTGGTTGAGTGGCCCTGAGTTTAATCCCTGGTACCAAAACAAACAAACAAAAAACAAAAAGCAAAATAAAACTAGGTTTACCACGCAGTCTGTGGAGATTATCATGGAGTAGTTTATTGATACTTCCGTAGGCTGAGATGTTACTTTTGGACAGCATTCTGGATTTCTTACAGTCCCTGTCTTCCCATATTCCTTACATAGATGTGGACTTGAACAAGTCTATTGAGTGGAGTGTTCATAGTTCTGGAAGGTTCTTTTCTCTGAAGAGGCACTTCTGAAGTGATCTGGCATTTTCAGTTCCCTCTGAGACATTAATATTAGAACTCTCAATCACATCCGGAAGACAGCTTTCTTTCCCCACTCTCCTTTATCCTTTATTAAACCTTGTGATTTTAATCCTAGATCATTGTAAAATTTAAATTAGGAGGCAAACCCAACACAAGAAGCAAATATTTATTGTGTGTCTTTACTAGAGATATATAGCCTGGGTGTACTATAGCTACTCAGTAATTTTTAATTTTTAAAAGACCCATTTTTTTTTCCATTCAAGTTGAAAACATTACAGCGACTATCTAGCTGGCATCATTGACATCAGGCTACCTAATTCATCCTTTTTCCATATATTTTATGTTTGAATATTTTCATACATTTGTTTTTGGTTAAAATAGTCACCTCTGAACACTTCTGCCATCACGTTGCTTCTCTATTCAGGTATCTTCAGAGCTCTCCTCTTACCCACTGCTCACCTGCACCCTCTCCTGCATAGCTCTCCTGGCCTGTCAGGTGTCTGTCCCTGTCCTCCATATTGGTCAGGCCATCCTGCCCAGGTGCCTGGAACACAGAGGAGGCCCTGCCCTCTTTGGGACTCTGTGCTGCTTCTCTTGTAAAGCTTATTTCCCTCTCCCTACAACTGTCCAAATCCTACTCTTGTTCTTTGAGGTTCAGACCCAGTCTTTCCTGTTCACAGGAAGGCTCCCAAGTGCCTTATTGATAAATAAGATCATCCCTGACCTCAAGCAGCCTACAGCTGAGTGCAGGAGGCAGATAAGTCAGCAGATAATGATGCTGGGCTGCCCAGTCTTTTTCACTTAATAAAACACAGAGAAAATAATTATGTTCACCTTGGCATCTGGGGTCTGCTTGTACCCGGAGGCTTCAACAGCTCCAGGTCCCACTCAGCTACTCCAAAAGATGAAAGGCTCTTAAGTGTCTTTCTTCATCCAACCACGATGAGCATAGCATACTAGCTTGGAAACTCAGGGTGATGTGCGAAATTTACCGGTAGGTGCAGGGTCACTGGGGAGTGGGTACTTCTCCCAGGTTTGGGGCAAGGGAGGGCTTCCTGGACAGGTGGGCAACAAGCTTAGTCTTGAAGGATGTTAGCGGGTCAAAGAGGGCAGTGGAGTGGGGTGGAGAGGGAGAGTGCCAGAGGCAATTGCATGTGCCCTGTGTGGAGAGGACAGCATGGCTCAGCTTGAGGGGTGGTTAGAAGGCAGCCCTAGTGGTGAGATGAGGAGGGTCTTGGTTCCTCCAACTGGACTTTGAACTCTTGAGGGTCAAGATCACATTTTTACTACATTTTCACACATTTTTACATTTTAGTTCTGTGTCTTCAGAACTGTTGAGTCCCTAGATGGAGGCTCAATATGGTGTCATTGTTTGGTAGAAAAGTCTCTACCAGTGATACTGTTGTGACAGTAGCCATGAGAGAGAATAGTCTCTTTTTGAAGCAATGCCAGTGTGAGAGATGTTTTCTAGAGTTTGTATGAGTCTCACTTAAGCTGAAAGACCTGAGCCTTATGCTTATCTCGCCCCTTGGATTTCTGGGACAAACTTTTGGTTTAGCTTGAAAGAATGCCCAACTGTGCTTTTTTATTCTGATGTTGGTTGGTATTTACCCCACATTTTCAGTCTCATGCGCTGCCTTTCTGTACTCCAACCTGCCACACTGGGGCTAGCTAGCTACAATTCCTGGGCTCCATCACCAGATGGCTTTCTGTTTGCTTCTGTAAGGGGGAGGCTCCAGCGGGGGATCAGAGGGTAGAGGAAGGAGAGTGACTTCCTGCTTTTGCCTCCCCCTAACAAGTGTGGCAGTTGATGCAGGTGGTTGGCAACAGATGCAGATGGTTGCCAGAGCAGTGGGGGAGGGCAAGCCCTACTTCCTGCTGTCCAGGTTTTTCAGGCTTCCAGAACCAACACATCAAGAGTCCATCCTCAGAGGTGAGCTCAGGGTCACCAGCACAGAAGCTTCTGATCCTTGGGAATCCATCCTGCTTCCTCTTTGTTCTTCAGGTCTCTCTCTCTCTCTCTCTCTCTCTCTCTCTCTCTCTCTCTCTCTCTCTCTCGTTTCCACCCCCCCCCCCACTGGGTTCTTCCAGTCCTCCCAAAACCTTTGCACCCAACCCCCTGTGTGATAGTCACTCTGTCCAAAATACCTAAAATTGTCTTCCTGCTCCTGCTCCCTCTTCTTCCCCCTTCCTTGTTTTCTGCCTCCTCCTCTCCTCTTCTTTCCATCTTCTCTCTTTTTCTCCCTCCCTCCTCTTCAGCTTCCTCCTTCTCTCCTCCTCCTCTTCCTGACTGAAATCCAATACACTTACCTGTAGGGTTAAGTATGTTCAGTTGCCCTAAAAGAATGTAAAAAAAAATCTGAGATTTTCCAAATACCTAGAACCACAGCATTGACGGTCATGGTCCTGGGTATATTAGATGAGTCAAGGTTTTTAATCCTGTTTGAAATGTATTGATAGAGTAGCAGGGTTGGACTCCTTAGGTTGGTTTTATGCATGGATGGATTTCAGATGCATAGCTGTTGATTCAACACCTTTTACAAGTACCAAATTCACAAAGGAAAAACCAACAAAAACAGAATCCAAAGCTCGTAATTCTCTGGCACACTGTTCTCTCCATTATGCCTTCTGAGTATACATCAAATATAATAAAAACAAGTGAATCAGCTTTAATGGTGTAGCTGTCACAGCTTCTTAGTCTGTCTTGGCGGGGACTTTTTCTGTCCCAGCATTGCTGATTGTCCTAACAATGCTTGGGAGAGAGGCTGTTCCCAGCAAGATGGATTCTCTTTTGTTTTAGGGTTTCCTTGAAAAACTTCAGCAATGCCTTGTACGCATTATGCAAACTTCGCTGGCCAAGGCATTTAAATACAATAAGATCTTATGATTCCATCACTGGGGGGCACACAATCTGGCTTTTGTCTGAATAATCCAGTAGGTACATTTATCCCAGTGATATAAATGTGATTTAGGAAAGGCATCTTTCATGAGCCAAGGTGAGAGGAAGGAGAATAAAAATTAAGAATAATTTAGCTCTCTGCTGTTCTTCATCTGTATGGACCTTAATTTCCGTGTAGAGTTGAATTGTAAATGTGGTGGTTGGTTCCATTTGCATTCCCTTTCATTGATTTCTGGGACCGCATGTGCCCTGTCTGATGACAGGAGAGAAATTGTTACTACATCTGAAACATTTTGCAGCTAACAAAGGGTCCACAGACTCTTATGGCCCATCCGGGTCCCAGGTCCACTATAGTTTCTGGATGAAAGTCATTGAAGGCACTGTCTACCAATTAAAATAAGTTGTCTTCTACCACCTCTACATGCATCATTTAAAAAGCCAGGGAGAACCTCCTGAAGTGATGCCTCTTGTAGATTGTATACTTCAAAAAGGTCCCACTAGAGCCTGTAGTGGAAGACTCCAGAATCACATTTATAAATGCTCATAAATGATGCAAGTCTGATTGTTAATGCATGGATGAGGGGCAGAGTAGGAAAGAACTAGAGATCCTGAGCGTGATTTCTTAGAAGCTGATTGATATAGACATGGCCCCACCAGCAACCACTTACCATCGAAGAGATAAATGGCAAAGATTCATTTCCTGTGTGGTATCTGCTTTTAGCTCAAATGTCACTTCCAGGAAGGCTTCCCTGCCCAGAGGATCTGATTAATGACCCCATCCTATCTGCTGTCCCAACATGGTGTACTGTGGTTTAATTACTTACCAATGTCTTCCACTAGTCTGTGAACACTCCATGGTGAGGCACCAGCTGCCTCTGTAATCACAGGCCTCAGAAAAAGTGGATGGAATAATGAAAATGTTGGAAAGGAGAGCTATCACGTGGCAGCTTTGTTGGGGACAGACTATAGAATGGTGAGATTATAGGCAGAACTTCTTGGCAATAATTCCACTGACAGTGTGAAATAAATGTCAGGAGAAAGCAAACCCAGAAACTGCAGAGGTGGAGAAGAAACAAACAAACAAAAAAAGGTGATAGAAGGGAAATCATCATGGAAAAGATAAAACAAGGAGAAAGAAATCTATAGGACTCCATGGGGTTTGGATCGACAGTCTTTGAGTGTTAATTAAACAGATGTAGTTGGAAAAATTCAATATTGTGTACTCTGCAAAAGTAAGATGAATCACCAATTCACACCCACACCTGGGAAGCGTGTATTCCTGAGTATTCTGATTGGTTAGGACACTAGTTGAATTCTACTCTTCCCTGAGCAACAGGGTGAATAGTCTGACACAAGTTTAACCATATGGTCCTTCTGCTGCCTGTTGAAGTAATGACAAAGTATCAAATAGATCCCCAAAGCAAGGCAGTTGTTTTGTTTTTGTTTGCTTTTTGTCCTGGCTGGGAGCTTTGCCACTAACCAGAGCTTAGGAGGAATTTCTGCTCTCTTTCTGAATAAGTCAGCCAGGCTGTAACTGAAGCTTATCTGTCCTCTTTCCTTTCCTTTCTCCTCTTGACATATGTCTCTGACATATGGTTTCAAATCTTCACAAAGAGAGAAAAAAGATGGAGAAGAGGGAGAGAAATACATCTTTTTACTATTCATCCACACAACAAGATTTTGCCCGTTGCCAAAGAAGGAAGAAAGGCAATGGAGTATTATACAGGCTCTGGAATCAAACAGACCTGGATTTGAATTCTGACTTGGCCATTTACTACTTGCCTAAATTACTATTTGCATCTTCCAAATTACTTAATTTCTCAGGGCCTCAGGTTTCTTCCTCTATAAGGATTATGATAGTTACTTGTGCTGTTTGGTCTTTTGGTCAATCCTGGGGAAGTAGCTTGGGAACTTTCTCTCAAAAGGCAATGCTTGGGGCTGGGGCTGGGGCTCAGTGGCAGAGAGCTTGCCTCACACACATGAGGCAGTAGGTTCGATCACCTCATAAAATAAATAAAGATATTGTGTCCAAAAAAAAAAAAAAAAGAGTTTTAAAAAAAGGCAATGCTCTCTTCATCTGCAAGGAGTAGTTTGCTTGTCTGTCATGAAGAGGATGTTCAGAAAACAGCATTTCAAAGATTGAAAAATAATAGACAACATTATTCAGAAGTTTTTATTCGCCAACAAAATTCCTTTACTTTAGTCTCAAGATAACAGTAATTAATAATCAGTTAGGACATGCGTGAGTTTCTTGGCTCTCATGCTCAGGTTTCTCTCCATGACAGTTAAACTATTTTAGAAGTCCGAGGAGACACATGACACCCACTTCCCCTGGTCTCTCACTGATTTAGGGGGAGCACTGCATAGCAAGGCCTAGGATAGTCTACTCCTAGATGTTTTAAGCATGATATATCCAACAATGTGTCAGGTGTATCCTGGAATGATTTGTCTTTATTGTTTACACCCGACATGAAATCTGACACCAACTTGCTAAGTGGCAATGTGTGTGCCATAGAAAATAAGAAACCAGGCTCTACTTCCCTAAGTAGAGAGCAAAGTTGTCATTGGGTGTTATGACTGTTATGCACAAGTCATGTCCACAGTGCTGGAGAGTGGACAAAACCTGTCTGCTCCTCCTCAGTCAGTGGGGAACCATGGGAAGAGGGGCAACTTTTTAAAAGTTGCCTTGCACTTTTAAAACAGTTTAACAGTCATGGAGAGAAACCTAAACATGGGAGAATCAAGAATCCTGAACATGTCAAAGCTGATTATTAATTACTGTTGAGACAAAAATAAAAGAATTATGTTGGAAAATATAAACTCATTCTGATTGATGTTTTCTCTTAGTTTTCAATTTTTGAATTACTGTTTTCTGAAAAGAATCTATTACCTTGGGAGATTGGCACGGACAAGCCTGTCTCCTTGATCTTTTGCCCCTCTACTCCCTGCAAATTATCTTGCAGGGTTGTTGTAAGCTTTATTGTAGCACCAAAGACAACACATCCTTTGTGTTTGAACCGAGATCTATCGCTTACCGGCCTGTGACCTTGGGTAAACTTTTTAAACTTCTCTGTGCTCCAGTTTCCTCATGGGAAAAATGGGAGCTAAAATATGAAAGGATGCAATTAAAGATGTAACATGGTGCTTGGCATATAGTAAGTATCCAAAAGATGGTGTGCCCACGGGTAGTTACTATTAAGTCACGATGCTCACAGACACTACAAAAAAGGAGGGTCAGCCCACCCAGGTTTTTATGGATGATTTCCTATTTGGTTCTAAAATTAACTTCAAACTTCATGAAACGGTGATAGATTAGGGCTCAGGAGAAAGGGGCAAAACTGCGTGGCCTAACGGGAAAACTAGGGGCATGAGCATAGGAATGATATGCATTTAAATCCTAGTCCTGTTTCCTCCTCCTAGGGGTTTAAGTCAATCTTTCCAGTCCCGTCTTCCTCATCGGTAAGTTGGGGACAATGATGTCCCCCGCTGGGGCTGTCAGTGAGATGCCCGGAACCCCAGGGCCTGGAAGCTGTCCCTGGATTAGGGCCGGGACTTGTCCCTGGGAATGCGGACCAGGGATGCGACGGGCGCTGGGGGAAGGGGGTGGAACTCGCGGGCAGCCCGGGGCTGTCGGGTCGCGCGCCGAGGCGGAGGCCGAGCGCTGCCTCGGCCTTTGTTGGCGGCGGAAGCTGCCTCCGCACACGCCGCGGAGAAACCAAAGCCAACTGTGGCGGCGGGGAGTGCGCCGAGCACCGGGAGCGAGGCGCCGCTCGGACCGTGCCGTGACGCCGAGTGCCCGGGGAAAGATCTCACGAGAGTTATATAGGCCGAGCGACGGCGCCCCTAAGTGACAGCCCGGCGGGCCACTGGCGCGGCGGCGGGCGGCCAATGGCTGACGGGGTCGCGGGCTGGGCGGGGCGGGGCGGAGCCGCGGCGGGAGGGCGGGGCGCGGCGGCGGCGGCGGCGGCCACAGCAGCTCTGCCTGCGGCCGCGGCGGGAGCGCCGGCGCCAGCGGCAGGTGAGCGGCTCTGGGCTGCGGAGGCGCGCGGCGGCCTGGCGGCGGGAGCGCAGGGCGGCTGCGCGGAGGGAGCGGGTTGAGGGGCGGCGCCGGCGGCCGGGCTCTGCGGCGCCTGGATTGCGGGAGATCCACCTGCTGGTAACGGAGCCGCGGGCGCCGCGGCCCGGCCGGGAGCTGGTGCGCCGGGAGGTGCTCTCGCCTCTGGCGCGCGGGGCTGGCCGGGGGCGCTGCCTGGGCCTCGGGGGCGCGGCGCGGGCCGGGACGCCTTCCTCGCATTGCCCTGCATCGCGCGGTGCCGCGCGCTCTCCCGGCGGCCCGCCCGGCGCCCCGTGCGTTCTCGGCGCTTGCCGGGCTCCGCGACTTTGGGGGAAAGTAGAGCAAAGTGTGTGGGCTTCCCGAGGGTGGGGAGCGGGAGGGAGGGGCGCCGCGGGGCCGGGGTCCGCTGCCCGCGGGACTGGGAGCCGCCCCGCGTGGCTCCGGGGCAGGGACTGCTCCCGCTGAGGGGACCGGGCGTGCCGCCGCGGTGGCGAATTTGCCGTGAAGTGAGGACCTGGTGGTCCGGGGTGAGAGAGCACCTCCCCCCAGTACCCCAGGCCTCGGCTCCCCGTCCGGACGGGGCCGAGCGGGACCCCGACGCTGGGGCCAGGTGACATCTGGAAGGCGAGCTCTGGTGGCTGGCCCCAGTGCCGCTCGCAGGACCCTGCTTCCCGGAGCCCTCGCGGTGCTCGCCTTCCGCACCGAGAGCCGCGGGCAGGGACCCTGTGCGTCCCCGAGGCTGCTGTGCCTTTTGCTGTCGGATGAGATCTTGATAAAAGGACCGCACAGCCCTTCTTTGGAAGAGAGAAGTCTAAATTTAGAATCAGATAATAGGTGTGGTTGATTTCTTTTGCTGAATGTTTAAAAAAAAATAGGGTGATTAACAGGTTAGTGTGAGATAGGTTTCTTTAACCCGCAAGAGTAAATGTGAAAACGCACTGGACGACGAAATTATGTAAGCTGTATTAAAGAAAAAGATCGGTCCCTTTATAAAGGGAAAACAACACGATTTTAACATAATTGTGGTGGTAAAGTTATCAAAGCTTACGTCATGGTTTTCATTGATTGTGGATATCCGGATTGTGCCTTCTGTTCTTCAGCCACCTCTGTCTGTGGGATGCTGATTAAGGAATATGCCAAACGTTCAGCAAAGTGTTCTCCCAGCCATGGAGCCTGCTAAATATTTCAGTGAACACTTTAAAAGGTTTTGAATCCAGCAGTACAAGACTAACAACGTAAGATTGTTAAGTCTGTTAACCAAACAGATTTTTCATCATGAGGTCAGGAGTTGAAAGTTCCATTCATCTTTGGGAGGCTAGAGAAATGACAAGTAATTTTAGCCACTACCTGTGTGTGTGTGTGTGTGTGTGTGTGTGTGTGTGTGTGATTTAAAGATTCAAATGTGTTAAGTGAGAGAGTATTCAGGTGTTAGATTAAAATGTTTGCAGATGTGGACACTGATAAAAATGTGGGTCACCTGTGTCTGACAAGCCAGCCTGATACTGCCTGTGGTGATTTAAGAGCTTATAGCTCATTAGTTTTGCTCTCATCTGGAGATTTCATTCACTTGTGCTGCGCAGTTAAACTTCATTAGTTTAGAAATCCTAATTAAAAATGTATGACTACATTCTTGCTGAGTGAAAGGCTCTCATATTTTTCTTGTGAAATTTCAGGTCTTATTAGTAAAATTCATTATAAGTATCTTCTTCAAACCTGAGTTTGCTAATTTCTTGAATCCAGTATTTAATTTTCCTTATGTTTTTCATGTATTATGGATAGCATAGTTATAGTCGATTTTAATTTTAGAGTTTGCCTTCACACATTTGTACTGAATTTTATGCAGATTTTTTCCCTACTTAATAAAACGGTATTTTAAAATATCCTTATTCGATGATTCTGTTTCTCTGCTTCTCCACTAGTGAGTGTTTACTCTAATGACCTGTATATTTTTTAGATCTATTACTAGAACAAAATCCTTTCTAAAGTAAAATATGGCTAAGTGCATAGCAACAGAAAGTTGTAAGCATTTTTGTGTAATGTCATACCAGGATGAGAATTCCAAGTTATATAATTCACTCCATTATCACCTCTATTTTTATAATCAGAACTCATTGTTGGGTGCTTATTGATTTCAGACAATTAGATGCTCTATGCAATTTTAAATTATAGGATTTTTTTTTTTTTGCCACAAAGATTTTGATTCTTAGCTGTTCAGTATTAAGTTATCTTGACTATAGAAAGGTCAACACATTTGGTTTAGCAGTGATAACTTTATGTGATAATGTCTTTGTGCTCAGGTAGTAAGAGGAACCAATGGAGTGGGGTTTAGTATTTTTAGAATGATGTATGGAAATAAGAGCTGCTGTCCAAAGCCGGGAAACAGGCATGCTTTGTTGGGAGTTCTGGGGTGGGGAACTAGCCAAAAGCTTCAGGAAGTGAGAAATTTATTAAAAGTTGTATGTTTAGACTTTGAATATTACTGTGAATTTTGCAACTTTTACCACAATGAATCCATATTTGTTCTAGTATATAAAACGTTTTTGAGATTCACACTTACAGTTGGGTAAAATTAACATTTTGGGAAGATCGTCCAGTTTAACCTGAGACTTCCAGTATCCCTGGCTCTTCTCTTTATACTGCTGTGCTACAGGTGGCTGAATTTGAGGGGCAAAGTGTTTGAACTTTGGGATCATACAAATCTAGCTTTTCTCTTTATGTTGATTTCTTTGTGTGTAAAATAGTGTTAATGATGCCCATCTTGTAGGATTTTGTAAAGGTTTAGACCACATAATTGACCCAGCACATAGGAGACATTCAGTGAGTTGTGGTTCTTTTTGTCATTATTAAGTGTACCTGTGACCTTTCTTTACTAGTGGAGATTTCTAGTGGTATTCAGTGATGAGAAGTAGCTGAGGTGGTAGTTCCTGAATTGCCTGCCATGATCTTCCACTAAGAGAATTGCCCCTTGGGTTTGTTAGGCATTTTGGGGGTGCATTAACTCACTCCACTAGAGTATCATTTAGTATATTGCCAAGAGCATCTTTGTGGTCCCCTTGAGGCAACCAGGAGTGGATGCACATCTCAGATTGCCTGACACACCCCTGGGGAATGGGACCGTTTATGTGTACAGAAGACTGAAGGAGTGGCTGTTTGCTTCTATATTTTAATATAGTTAACATTTATTGGGAGCCTATTATGTGCTGGGAACTATGCTTAAGTATTTGTAAGGACCTCATTTCTTTTCATTTTCTCAGCAGTTTTGTTAGATTGGTGGTGATCTCCCAAATTTCCTGAGTTAAAACAATGTGAAGTGATAGGCCCTGGCTGATAGGGTAGGGGCTTGATTGCTGTGTTTTCTAAATGCTAAGTATTGTGAATTTACCACCTAGGAATTGGATTAGTCACTGGGAAGACTGAGGTTATTTTGCGATGATGATGAACAGTAATAATAACTGTAGGCTTTTTACTATTTATGACAATATGTGAAAGACAAGTGCTTTTCTCATTTTATAGGTGAACCTTGGAGAAAGTAATGTCAGACCTGGATCTAGGACCCAGGTCTTTTGACTCTTCTATATTGTTTGTCAGTTTTCACAAATATACGTGTGTGTGTGTGTGTGTGTGTGTGTGTGTGTGTGTTTCTAAATATTTCTTGTTACTGTGCCATAGGAAAACTGGGGAGAGTCAAGATTGTTACTCAGGAGCCATTGTATGATCACTAGAGTCTCCTAAGCCCTGTAACTTCTTCATGTAAATAAGTAACCGGAAGTTTCTTTTCACAGACATAACCAAACCAGTGAAGAAGGAATATCATTTGAAACTTTTTCCTTGGAGGGGAAAGACCATAATTCTGGTATATGAAATGTGTAGTTGGGAGGTAGGACAGCTTAGCCCTGCCAAAAATCCATTCAGAGTGGGATAATCAGTGAAGAAACCTGTGCTCTGCATTATTGAACAAGTTTTCTTTCTCTTCCCCCACTGATAGGGAGAAAACAGCCCAAGACAGGAGCACATGAAGACTGCGAAGAAAATTCTGAGTAGCAATTGTGAATGGTATTCTTGCTAGACACCTTCTGCCTGAGCATCTGAAATGAACCTCTTGCATTGATTGTTTTGATTGGCCTGGAGCCAGGAGTACTGGATTCAGTTGACTTCAGGCTAAAAAGAAAACAGTCTTGGTTGTCATCACAAACATACGAACCAGTGTGATGGTGAAATGAGATGAGGCTCCGAAATGGAACTGTAGCCACTGCTTTAGCATTTATCACGTCGTTCCTCACTTTATCTTGGTATACTACATGGCAAAATGGGAAAGGTAGGGAAAATGTCTGCGGATATGTGTGTGAAATGTGGGGGCTTTTTGCTTTGTAAACGGTGCGCTGATGCTCAAGTTAAATATCCTAGCAACCTGCATTTGCTTGTTCTCTGCTGGCAGTTTCTTTTGACACAGAAATGCAATGTGTTCTTGGACAGAGGAGACAGAATTTCTAATTCCAAAGGGGTTTGTTTTGTTTTCAATGTCTTATAATTGCACTTGGAGAAACAGATACTGATCAGTGGTTTACATTACACATGACAGCCAAGTTGAATAACAAAGACTTTTGTTTGGGTATTTTGTTTTATTTTTTAGCTAATCATCATAAATGTATAATAAGCTTTCTTGTACTGGCTGTTGTGTAGAACACTTAAAAGGACACAATCAGTGCCTTCGTGAAATTTACATGCCAATTATGCTAATGATTTGGTGCTGTGTAGTTAATGATTTAAACCACAGGCCTGGACGGATTGCTGCTTAGGCAAAAGCGTTTAAGAAGCGGGTGAGGAGACATGCTGATTGGAATATTAAAAGTTTTTTATTTAGACTGTTGAACTGTGTTTTAAAGGAAAGTTGTCTGTTCACTGCTAGGAATTGTTATATTCAGGAATAATGAATTTCTACCTTTTCTTTTTTGAAGAGAGAATATTTGGAGTAAATTCCTTTCATTGGCTCCTTTCCTCATATTAATCTAAGGCTGTTGATGGCAAGAAAGATGGAGGTGTTGGGATTTATTTTATTAGTCAAGTTATAATATCATCATCACCTGGGCTATTTGAAGATGCTATTGCTGACATCGTTGTATTGTCTCATGAAGAAATTGAAAAGATTGTTTCTTGACTCAGTTTTTTTTTGGTGTATGTTTGTTTCTGTACATAGATCTCTGTGTGTGCATATATACTTCTGTGGATCTATGTATAAGCAAGTATAGTATTGTTTTCCCAGTGTTTGTCTTTCTCTTATTTGGGGGGATGGACTCTTAGGGGGCAAACAAGAGAAATATTGCTGAAGGAAAGCTCTTTGTGTACAAATACAGACTTTTTAGATTTTAGTTTTTAATTGTACCAAATGAGAAGTATTAATCAGGAAGAATCTTGATTAATCAGATTATTAATCCTTGACATAAACAAAAGAAGTGACTGGCTGTTAAGGGTCTACCTCTGAATAAGAGAATTGACTGTAACAGTAGTAGGTGGGTTTTTTCTTATCAGGAAACTTATCAGTTCAGAGATAGTAATAGAGAAGCTCAACCCTTCTCCCTGTGTCTCATGTAAAACCTCTAAAGTTTTGGAATCTCCAGGCCATTTGTCTTGTTTCTTAGGTAAAGGCATTGGAAGCATTATTATTAGTTTCTTATTAAGCTGTCTGTAGCATCAAAATTAATTCAAAGAATGTAAAGGATCTGTCTCTGTAGTATTAGACACACAGTCTGTTTTCTTTGATCATGGCTCTTTGAACAGCTCTGCATCATCTGTGCCTACTCTTCTGCTGTTTTTCTGCTCAGTGTTTTGTCCGGACTTTGAGGGATCAGCACAGGCCTCCTGTTATGGTTGGGTGAAATCCCCTGTGTTGATTTGCTGTCATTTATGTAACCACTCTTCACTGTTGAGCCCTTGGATTCTTTCTAGATAGTTCAGGCAGTCAGACAGCTTGGATTTTCCAGGGCAGGCCTGCTTTTAGACTAAGAGTTGTTATTTTTTATCATGGGCCTTTTACCTGTACCTCGCCTGTGCCTAGCACTGTATTATATGCTGTGAACATGAAAAGAAAAAAGAAATGACATGTCTTTGAACAGGGACTGGCCCAAAAGAGGCATGAAAACAAGTGTACCATCAGACAGAATTAGATAGAGGCAGTCACAGTGCCTGTCCTGTTCTAAACATTTGTATCTCATTTAATCCTCATAACAACCCTGTAAATATTTTCATGTCTTTTTTGTAGTTGGGAAAACCAAGGCAGAGTGGTTGAGGTACTTAACCAGAGTCATACATTAAGTGGTGGAGAAGTTTGAATTCAGGTAGATGATTTCAGAGCTTAGGCTCTGAGGTATTGGTCTACCACCTAGAAGAGCACAGAGGCTACTAATTCTTCAGGTGTCTCACAGAGGAGGTAGAGTGTAAATGATGAATGTGAAGGGCATGCCAGGCAGAGGAGGGGGCAGTGGACATACCAGATGCAGGCAGCTGCAGGTACATATATATTAGTAAATATATTTAGTAAATATTTGTGCATACAACTACAGGTTCTGAAGGGGGGGGTAGACCAGTTATGCTTTGGAGTCATGAGACACTATACCTGGCACATGGGATTCCTAGGCTGTCTTGAATTCAGTTGGTAATCACAGTACAGTTACTGTCCATTTTAATTTGCCACTTGGAAGAATAAGAACTGACCCATGAGATTGACAGAGGTTGATGAGGATGTCAGGAATCCTGCTAAGGAAGCTGGGCAGGGTACCAGTTTTACCAGGTTACATAGGATTTCTACTTAAAAATAAGGCAGAATTCTAATTTTGTGGGATGGCTAGTTTGGGAGGGTTATAGGTAGGCGTTGTGAGGGTAGGACAAGAATAATTACATGTCTCACTTGCTGGTGGTGGTAGGGATCCTAATGTACCTAATGTGCTTTGGTTGACCACAATCGAGAAACCAGGCAAAACCAATTAAGTAGTCATAGATCCCTGGACCAGGACTGGTATTATATCTGGTATATCTGACCAGTGCTTGGTGGTTAATGCACGTTTAGTAAATATTTGGTAAATGATTCATTCAGCAAAAATGTATTTAAGAAAAATCTCAACAGCTTTATTAAGACATAATTTACATATATACATTACACTTATTTAAAGTGCAAAGTTCAGTGTTTTTTGGTATGCTAACAGATGTCTACATCCATGACCACAGTCAATTTTAGAGCATTTTCATCACCTCAAAAAAGAAATCCTGTCCCCTGTATCTGTCACTGCCCTGGTTCTCATTATCTTGTCTGCCTACCCTAGGCAACCACTAATCCTCCCATCTCTATAGATTTCCCTCTTCTGGACTTTGGTATAAATGAAATTGTATAGTGTGACTGGCTTCTTTCATGCGGCATAATGTTTTCAAGATTCACCCATCTTATGGCATGTATCAGCATCTCATTTCTTATGGATGAGCAGTGTTACCTTATATGGATACACACGGGTCTGTATGCCCAAATGTGTCTGTATATATACTATCTATATAGCTTTTTATCACCAAGACCCAATAACACAAGAAAATAAACTTGTGCGAGGGAAAGATTTACTTTGGCTCATAGTTTCAGAGGTTCAGTCTATGGTCTCTTGGGCCTGTGGAGGTGTTACTATACATTATGGCAGGGGAGTGTGTGGCAGAGGTGGACTGTTAACATTATGGTGGCCAGGAAGCAAAGGTTGTTGGGGTGGGGGAGTGTCCCAAAAGTTCATTTAAGGGGTATGGTCTAATTGCCTTCATTAGACCCTACCTACTAAAGATTCTACCACCTCCCAGTTTGCTTTTTCTCCATCTTTATCTCTTTAGACCTTCAATATGTTGGATGATTTCCATCCATATTGGTGAGAGAGATCATCTTTTCTCAGCTTACCAATTCAAATATTAATCTCTTCTAGAAACACCCTCATAGACATATCCAGAAATGTCTTGCCAGCTATCTGGGCATCCCTTAGCCCAGTCAAGTTGACACATAAAATTGACCATCACATGGTCCTTTAGTGAATTTTTTTTTTTAACTTCTGTTATTGTATTTTGCAACTATAGAATTTCTATTTGGTTCTTTATTAAAATTTGTCTCTTTATTGGTATTCTGTATTCAATCCAATGTTGCCATGCCTTCCTTAACTTCTTTTTTTAATTTTTTAGTTGTAGTTGGACACAATACCTTTATTCCATTCGTTTATTTTTATGTGGTGCTGAGGATCGAACCCAGGGCCCCGTGCATGCTAGGCGAGCGCTCTACCGCTGAGCCACAATCCCAGCCCTTCCTTAACTTCTTTAAGCTTTCCTTGAGTTCTGGAACATACTCTGAAGTCTGCCATCTAGTTGTACTCATAGGTGGTTTCTGTTGCCTCCTTTTATCTGATGAATGAGTTATACTTTGCTGTTTCTTTGCACATCCTGTTTTATTGGCTAATGAATATTTTAGAAAAATACATTTTAGCAACTCTGGATACTGGAATTCTTCTACCCTTGGGCCTTGTTATTTGCTGACTTGTTTAGTGACTGTTGCATTATTTCATAGAAGTTTGCACCCTCCAGGGGGCATTCACAATGCTGTACAACCATTACCTTTGTCTAGTTCCTGCATGTTTTAGGCAATTGATTACTTTATGATGCTATAATGTGCTCCAGATTTGTGTGGTAATTTCTCTACCCCAGCCTGGATGCAATCATTTCTCCAAGCAGCCTCTACTCCTTTTGTCCCATCCTACTGTGCTATCACCACCTCCAGTCCCTCTCCGTGGACAACAAGGAAATGTATGTATGTATACACAAGTCTATCTCTGTCCCTGTCCATCTGTATATTTTTTTTTAAAAAAGCCTAAGCACGTGTTCTTAGCAGTTGCTCAGTTTTTAAGGTAATACTATACTAGCCTCGTCTTTTCCCTCTCACGCCAGTCTCTTGACATCACAAAACACCATCTTCCTATCCTGATATCATTACTAATGCCCAATACATACATAAAGTGGTTTCAGAATTGCTAACCATAACCCAAGTGAAAAGTAAATTTACCAGGGTACTGTTTTTGTACATAGTTATTTTTATATTTTGTCTTGTAAAACATAGTCGACTGCTGTTTTCTAAAGTTACTTGGCCTACTTTTTATCTTAGTCACTTCCTCTTCTCTGGCTTATGTTATTCATTTATAATGCATGCACTTAGGCCCATTTATTACTCTTTGTATTATTTTGGGTTTCCCTAATACCTTGTTTTATTGAATTTATTTACATTTTGAATATGTAAAACATCATCTTCACTGAGTCAGAACTTGGGAGGGGGAGCATACTGAGAGGTATTCCATTTCCATTCTTCCCTCTACCAAGTTTCTGTCTTTCCCTTTCAATATTACAGTGTACTGGTTTATCCTTCCTGGATTTCTTATTGCACAGATTGAGCAGATACCTTTGCATTTCCTCATGTTGTCTTCCTTCTCATTTGAACAGTGGCATGTGGTAGGTGCTTTTATCCATTGCAGTTTTCGCTTAGTATTATGTCCTAGAAATCACTCCATATTCATTCATCAATACCTTTTTTTTTTTAACAGTTGCATAATACTCCATGGTGTAGATGCATTGTAATTTATTCAACCACTCATCTGTTCAGGGCCACTTTGGTTTTTATTCATATTCCCTACATGTGCTTTAGTGCTTATTTATTTATTTTTAATGTTTATTCTAGGCATTGTGCTAGGCCTTGAATAATGGAAATCTAGTTTACGTTTTTTTTTTTTTTTTTAATCTTTTAATGGTCACCTTAATTTCCATGGGAAATCAAGAATTTAATTTTGGAAGAAAACTGTAGTTGCCCTTTATGTTGTAAACATGAAAGTCTGGGGATAGAGTTGATTTGATTAACATTTAGATTTAAATTTATTCAGGAAAAGTAGAGTCATATCTTTTTTGCTAAAGTACATTTTGCTTGCCTGTGAAAGTTAATTTTCAGTTTTTGAAACCAAAGGATAAAAGTTAGGTCAATTTTTTAAAAGCTCTATTCTTTACTTTCCTAACAGGAAGCTAGAAAGTGGCAGCAAATTATAGTCAGTGTTCATTACTTTTAAAGTTTATTTTTCTAGATTAAAAATAGTAAATGGGGGGGCGAGGGTGTGGCTCAGTGGTAGAGTGCTTGCCTAACTAGGTGTGTGAGGCACTGGGTTTGGTCTTCAGCACCACGTAAAAACTAATAAATAAAATAAAGGTATTGTGTCCTTCTACAACCAAAAAAGATTTTAAAAGGTAGTACATGGTCACATGCCAGGTTTTTTTTTCCCCCTCTGCAGTTGTGATGGTACCTTAGAACTTTCTAGCCCAGAGGGTGGGAAGTAGGCATGCAAATCCATTTTCTTTTCAACACATGTAGACATTTAGTGTCTTCAGGACAGTTTCAGTAAATGTTTTAGTTGCATTAAAGAAAAGTGCACAAACCGAAGTGTGCATCTCCTTGTAACGAGCTGCAGTGAGCATCCCAGCACTGCCGGAGTGCACGTTGGTACACAGTTCTTTGGACATTTTCCCTAGAAGTCTCTGGGGCAGCAACTTCTTTTTTTAGAAAAGGGTCTTTCTCATGGGGCTTCTATGCAGAAACCAAATATTAGGCTTTATTTCTTTATTGCAGCTTGTAGTTAGCCTTCCTGCCTGCCTTCTCTCCAACATTCATAAAATGCTGTGTGCCTTGCCCTGAGTGGGGGGAAGGCCAAGAAGACGAAGAGAGAAAACCCACCCTGTGAAGGAGGCCACTGTACAAGAGCAGGATAAGTGACATGAATATTCAGTGCTATTGATGTCATTCCAGAGGGCTGTGATGTCTCTTAGGTTCTGATGAGAGGTTCTGTAAAGGTTTCTCATGAGAAGTGACATCTGAGTTGTTCTAAAGGCTATTAGGAATTAGAGGGAGAAAGGAATCTCTTGCTTAGGAGTTCTCCTGGGAATACCTTGTAATAATAGAGAAGGTAGATGTTGGGTTGAACCAAAGTTTATGAAGGTGACAGCAGATTGAAAAGTGGAAGAGTTTTGCCTGGTGAACTGGAGGTGTGTGACCTGATGGACCACAGAGTTTTGGCCTGGTGGTTCAGAGGCCAAAGTTCACAAAAACAGTGGGGGAGACCAGGCGAGTTAGCAGGGAACAGGGACTGGAAGCTTCTAATTCAGAGAGGATAGGAACTGGAAACTTCTCTCAGTTCTAGGAACTGTTTATTATTTGGTTGTAATAAAGGCAATGAGACCTTAAGGGCTCTGGATGAGTTTGTGGTGGAGAGTGTCTCATCATCTTATTTTTTTTAAAAATATATTTTTAGTTGTAGTTGGACACAATATCTCTATTTTACTTTTTATGTGGTGCTGAGGATCGAACCCAGGGCTTCGCACATGTTAGGTGAGCGCTTTACGGCTGAGCTACAACCCCAGCCCCTCCTCATTTTATTTATCTTAAATTTTTACTTCCTGTAAAAATTCTGTCTTTAGACTGGGTACATTATTATTTTTTTTTTTTTTGGTTGATAACAATACACCACTTACACATGTACATGCACATGTCTTTTCTCTTTTATAGTTTAATTAAAGGTAAAATGTATTCTTTTGAACTTCAATCCTTTAGTCAGTAGACAAAACAAGTACAAATACTGCAGAACTTGTTACCATATTTGTATTTTAACTTTTTCGAAACCGTCAGTACCATGAACTTCATTCCTCATTTCTGATTTTTTCTATGATTATGGTAATTATTACTTTTATACATTTTGGGGAATTTTGAAAATCATAACAAGCTGGGAAAAAAGGGCAGGTGGTCTTCTGAGAACTATGCCAGTCAGGATCAGGATGGTTGGGAGGACTGAGTGGGGCGGGGGACCTGGTTGCTTCTCATCTGAGTCTCTTGTCTGGCTGGGTTCTGTATAGTTTGGTTCTTAAATGTCCCTCAGGGCCCATGTGGTAAAAGCTTAGTCCCCAGCTGGCATTGTTGGGAAGTGGTAGAACTTTAAAGTGGTGAGATGGACCAGGAGGTCTTTGGGTCATCAGGGGTGAGCTGCAGAGGGAACTGTGGGACCCTGACCCTTCTTTCTTGCCTGCATGAGGTGGGCAGATTTGCTCCACCACCTGCTCCTGCCATAATATGGCAGCCATTCGTGGATCAAAACCTAAAATTGCACCAAAGTAAACCCTTCTTCTGTGTAAGTTGATTATTTCTGGTACTTGTAATGGACATCTGGCTAGCACAGGTCTTTGTTCACAATTGAACATGTGTGTTACAAGGCCTTAGAGTTCTTGTTAGACAGATTTGTTGCTTCTATGTGGTGTTTTTCCTTCAGGAATTAGGATTCCTTACTGTCCTCTCGGCCTTCCTTTGCCATGGTAGAGTGTTGCAAGCTCAAGCATTCCTTGTTAGAGTCTTCTGACTCGGACTTCACCTGGAATTTTCTTGGTCTGAGATAAGGGAGCTGGTCTGGAAGCTTGATCATTTTAGGACAGATAATTGAATGTTCTTTTTTTTTTTTTTTTAACTTATATTTTCCCCCTGTTTTTGTTAGGCTTCTTACTTCATCCCAAACCGAGGGATGCTCAAAATTTCCCTTTCCCTCCCATTTTTTGGTATATGCAGACTGATACAAGTTTCTCTGTGTTTTTAAGCACATATGCTTATTAGAGGACAGAAATACTCAAGTATATTGACGTATTCTTATTCAAATTAACAACAAAGCCCCATAGTCTTTGCCTTTTATTTGTATTTCAAGGTTTTTTGATATTTAAATGTTTTGGCACCATTTACAAAATAAATTTGTCCTAGTAAACAAAGTTGTTTTCTTTTTGTATCCACACTGTCACCCTGCGGCTGTGAGGGTCCTCTTAGCCTGCCTTCTTGGTGTGTTTAACATTCACTCACACTATCCAAAGCATCTGTGCTTTCTTGTACTGTTTCTGTGCTTCAGACCCATCCTTCTATTTTCCTACCAGGAAATGTGGGATTAGTCACCCCTAAGAGTCCTAGTTTCTGCCTGTAAGAATTATATTAGAGACCCAAGCTGGGCGCTCTTGAGACTTAGATGGAAACAGTGTTGCTGTAGAAAATGTCATTGGTTGGCTGTTAGCTGAACCATCATGTTGCGATGGGGATGAGGTTTCATTGATCTCTAGGACTTAGCTCTGTGTGATGGAGCCCAGCTCATTCAAGGAGTTAATTCCAGTAGGACTGGAACTCTGGAGGCAAGCTAGCAGCTGGAACTTGTTACTGAGAGGAGAAAGCTGTGTGGGATTGGAAAGGCGTCTGCCAGCTGGTTCATCTCACATGGCAGCAAACAGCCAGCCAGCCAGCCAGCCGGTACTCACCTTGTTCATCCTGGCAAGCTTCTGTGTGGAGAGCCGCTATCTCCAAGCACCCCTCATCTTTTCTTCCCCTGACATTTTGTGTGAGTTATGCAGAAAGAAAGTAAATGTTCCTGAACTGGGGCAGTCCTAGACTGGACACCCCGTGTGTGCCGTTGGTCGGCCCTTCTGTGTGTGCTTTCAGTGAGTCAGCCAAGTTAAGCTTAAGAACATGACCTTCAGGGTTTGTGGCATAAAGAGTCCCCCTTATAGTTGGCATTTATCTCCCAAATCTTTTTTTTTTTTTTTTAAATATTTATTTCTTAGTTTTCGGCGGACACAACATCTTTGTATGTGGTGCTGAGGATCGAACCCGGGCCGCACGCATGCCAGGCGAGCTGGCTACCGCTTGAGCCACATCCCCAGCCCCCCAAATCTTTTATCTGTTTCATTTCCCTCCCTTTTACTTTTAGTAAAGTTGTGCTTGTTTGCAAACAATTTTGCCCAGAAATGTAGGACCCGCGAGACTCGCCTGATCACCTGATGCTGCCGCAGCTTTTTCAGGGAAATGAACCTGCAGTTTCAAAACTGAAGCTAAGCATCCTGCTGGGTGGGAATGATGGGGGATATCATTTGATGACCACCTTTCTGTCCTGGTCACCTTCAGTCCTCTCAGCAGCTCTGGGGTGTAGGCATTAGTCTACCAGTTGCTTTGAAGATGGTCAGGCAGTTGGCCTACCGCTGAAGCACTCGACCTGTTGCTTGGAGAGTGCAGGAAATCTGGTCTGAACCAGGCGCTGTTTACTCCATGGCTCATTCTCCCACATCAGCTCACAGAGGCTGGCATGAACTCCAGTACAGCAGAGCCAGGCTACCAAATGTGTCTCTTTAGAGAAGCTTCTGGAAACCTTCCATTGTCTGCCACCTAATGGGATTTCTTTCTATGCTTTGGTCAAAACTACTTTATTAGTTCATATTTAGTCATAGCACGCTCCCCCCCCCCCCCGCCAGTTTTTATAAAGAAAAAGTAATCAATTTATGTTGCTGTTTATTAAAGGCTACTCAAGTCGTGAGAAATATCAGTGTTCCTTTTAAATTGAAGAGTTTATATTGTTAGTTGCTGGTATTTTTGGAAAAGTTGTGTTAACTTGAGTGATGAAGGGGGATTTTTGTTTCATTACTAAACACAACCATTAAACTGTGTTTAGCAAAATATGTGCCAAAGTTTAGGAAGGATGTAATCTTTTTTCCCTTCCAGTGATACACAGAAAACTGGGTTTTAGGGTTTTTTTTTGGTGGGGGGACTACCCAGGATTGAACCAGGAGTGCTTGTCCACTGAGCCACATCCTTAGGCCTTTTTATATTTTAATTTTAAGACAGGGCCTTGCTAAGTTGCTGCAGCTGGCTTTGAACTTGCAGTCCTCCTGCCTCAGCCTCCCAAGCCACTGGGATTACAGGTGTGTGCCTATTATTTTGGTGCATAAACAATAAACCTGAATCTTGTGGCTTTTGAATAAAATAAAGCACATTGACTGCATCAAATTTAGAAAACCTCACTAGCCTTACATTTATTTTTATCTTGGGCTTGAAAAGGAGCCTGTTGTCAGCCGCACACTCTGCAGTAACCTCAGCACTGAGCGACTCTCAGGGGAGGGAGCTGTGGACTTGATTGATGTTTGGGTCTGTTACAGAGTTGATGAAAATAAATGTGACAGCACAGCACCGTTAGAAGTAGTTAGAGGAGTGTCTGTTCAGCTCCTTAGTTCATTTATTGACAGTTGTTTGTTTTTTTGTTAAGTTTTTTGAGTTCTTTATCTACCCTGGAGATTTGTTCTCTATCTGATGTGTGTGTGGCAAAAATTTGCTCCCCAAATGTAGGCTTTCTCTTCACCTCATTGATTGCTTCTTTTGCTGAGAAAAAGCTTTTTAGTTGAGTTCATCCCATTTATTAATTCTTAATTTTATTTCTTGCGCTTTAGGAGTCTTGTTAAGGAAGTTGGGGCCTAATCTGATATGATGAAGATTTGGGTCTACTCTTTTCTCTGTTAGGCACAGAGTCTCTGGTCTAATTCCTATGTCCTTGACCCAGCTTTGAGTTGAGTTTTGTCCATGGTGAGAGATAGGGTTTAGTTTCATTTTGCTGCATATGGATATCTAGTTCTCCCAGCACTATTTGTTGAAGAGGCTATCTTTTCTCCAAAGTTTTTGGTGCCTTTGTCTAGTATGAGATAACTCCATTTATGTGGGCCTGTCTCCGTGTCTTCTATTCTGGACCATTGGTCTACATGTCTATTTTGGTGCCAATGCCATGCCATTTTTGTTTCTATAGTTTTGTATTATAGTTTAAGGTCTGGTATTTTGATGCCTCCTGCTTCACTCTTCTTGCTAAGAATTGCTTTGGCTATTCTGGGTCTCTTATTTTTCCAAATGAATTTCATGATTGCTTTTTCTATTTCTATAAGGAATAACGATGGAATTTTAATTGGAATCACATTGAACTTTGGGTAGTATAGCTATTTTGCCAGTATTAATTTTGCCTACCCAAGAGCATGGAAGGTCTTTCCATCTTCTAAGGTCTTATTCAATTTCTTTCTCTAGTGTTCTGGAGTTTACATTTTGTTGATTCCCAAGTATTTTATTTTTTATTTTTGAGGTGAATGGGGTAGATTTCTGGAGCTAAACAGACACTTCTCAGAAGAAGATATACATTTGATCAACAAATATATGAAAAAATACTCAACATCTAGTAAATAGAGAAATGCAAATCAAAACTACTCTGATTTCATCTCATACCAGTCAGAATGGTACTCATCAAAAATGCAACAAAGCCGGGCATGGTGGTGCACACTTGTAGTCCTAGCAGCTCAGGACGAGAGGATCACAAGTTCATAGCCAGCCTCAGCAAAAGCAAGGTGCTAAGCAACTCATTGAGACCCTAACCCTAAATAAAATACAAAATAGGGCTGGGGATGTGGCTTAGTGGTTGAGTGCCCTTGAGTTCAATCCCAGTTTAAAAAAAATACAGACAACAATAAGTGTTGTTGAGGATGTGGGGGAAAAGGCACACTCATAATTGCTGGTGGGACTGCAAATTGGTGCAGACAATCTGGAAAGCAGTATGGAGATTTCTTAGAAAACTTGGAATGGAACCATGATTTGACCCAGCTATCCCACTCTTCAGTCTATAGCCAAAGGACTTAAAATCAGCATACTATAGTAATGCAGTCACATCAATGTTTATAGCAGCTCAATTCACAATAGCTAAACTGTGGAAGTAACCTAGATGCCCTTCAATAGATGAATGGATAAAGAAGCTGTGGTATATATACAAAATGGAATATTACTCAGCATTAAAAGAGAATAAAATTATGGCATTTGCAGTTAAATGGCTGGAGTTGGAGAATATCATGCTAAGAGAAGTAAGTCAGTCCCCAAAAACCAAAGGCTGAATGTTCTCTCTGATAAGTGGATCCTGATCCATAATGAGGAAAGGGGCCATGGGAAAAATGGAGGAACTTTGATTGGGCAAAGGGGAGGGAGGGGTTAGGAGGGCCATGGGGACAGGAAAGATGGTGGAACGAGATGGACATCATTACCCTAGGTACATGTACTAGGTAAAACTAGGTACTGCGCATACAGTGCAATGCTACATCATGTATAACCAGAGAAATGAAAAGTTGTGCTGCAATTGTGTACAGTGACTCAGAATGCATTCTGCTGTCTCATATACCTAATTAAAATAAATAAAATTAATGTACAAAAAAAAGTAGAGTGCTTGCCTTGCATGCATTGGGCACTGAGTTTGATCTCAGCACCACATAAATAAATAAAAAATAAAGGTATTGTGTCCATCTACAACTAAAAAATTAAAAAGTAGAGAATGCAGGTGTGCAGTGTGGAACTTCTGTTACTTTGAAACCATTTTCTGAGAGTCGCACTGAGGATCAGGTGTGTCATGAAAGGTGGGGTATTTGGCCTTCTGGCAGTCAACTCACACTTTGAACTACATCCTGGAGAAGATCCAGGAGACTCCAGAGGTTGCACATGACCAGCCTTGTTCTGAAATAGTAGGATTTGGTTGCTTGTCCAAGGGTAAGGCAGGGCTGGTGTAGATGGTGTTCACTGGGATGAAATGTGTTGGGACCTTGTTTCTTTTGTAGCTTACTCTTTCATTTAGAAAAGCCACTGTGGCTCTCTTGAGGCATTTTAAAAATTAAAATTAAAATTTTGTTGTTGATGGAACCCAGCCTTTGTGCATGTTAGGCAAGTGCTCTACTATTGAGCCATATCCATGGCTCTAAATTTTTTTTTTCTCTTATTTTACTGTTGATAACCATGGAGAAATTATAAAAACCAGGAAAAGTTCTGTAAAGCAAATATAGGAAAACAGGGCTCTTTTTTTTTTTTTTTTTTTTCCCTTCTCGATGAAAGAAGGTAGATCCTGCAAATTACAGAGCTTGACATTTGGGACAGATATTCACTGGGAACTTTGTGAGCATGAACGTTTATAAAAAGAAGCAGTGATTATAAGCCGAGTCAAAACAGTGAGATTCTTAAGGGCAGAGACTATGTCCCCATCACACCTCACTTAAGAAAATTTAAGATTATTCAGAAGGTATAGTAAGTAACATAGAAATACCTGTGGTTCCATTACCCAGGTTTTTTCATATTTACTTCTAGAATTTCTCTTCATTTTTAATGAGCAAAGCACAGCAGATCTATTTAACATCCATCACCCAGTGTCCCTTTTTCTTTCCTTCCCTGGTGGAGGCGACCACATCATACCTGTGTAGGATCCCACTCCATTTTATGTGTTACTTTATGGATATGACTGTAGAAATTATATGTGAATGTGTGTATATATGATTTTGTGTGTGTTAAACATTTTACACAAATAGTTTTATACTATAGGTGTGCTATGCCCCAACCCCTGCTGGAATGGAATCCAGGGCCTCACACATCCTAGGCAAGTGCATTCCATTTGAGCCACACCTCAGCCTCCTCCTTTTCAACCCCCTTCACATTGTGGTTTTGGGGAGAGATGTACCCCAGAAGTTCCCATTCTGCTATTTTCTCCAACACCGTTCAATAACCACTTTTTACATCATTTTTTTTCTAGTTGTAGAAGGAGTCTGGTTCAGATCCCACTAGACTGGGTATTGGGTAAAATTTTCATCCTTGTTTATTCAGAAGCTTGTCTTTTGTGGTTTACGTCATGGCAAAAAGGAGTGGACAAGGCTTTTTGTCTCTGTGTAAGTGGTAGATAACATTTAGAACCCTATCAGTATTTCTGTATTATTTTTTCTCATTCTAGTCAATGTCCCCGTCATCTTCATCATTTTTAAGCTTAGTTCTTTGCATCTCATAATAGGAATTTTATTGTTAATTTTCATTACATTCAGGCTAGTCTATGGTCAACGGATCTTTTTTTTTTTCCTCTATAGTTATACTGATCATATAATTTTTTCCCCCCGATTTAGGGCACTTGAGAGCAAAGAGCATACTATTAAAAATTAATGCTGCAGCAGCAGTTGTAAATTGGAACTGTCCTAACCAAAGGTGTACATCGTCATTCTGTTGACTTGGTGAGCCACAGTGGTAGGGAGTGATTGGCCAAGTGTAGAGGGGACAGGAAACCTGGACTTTGCTATGGAATTGGTTCAGTCATGCTGGGAAGTGGAGTGTGCCACGTTCTAGAACCATGATTCAGAGTCCATGTGAACCTCTGTACCTGAGGGAGTGCAGGATCCAGTCAGCAGTCACATGACATGGCTCTTGTTGCAATTAATGCTTTCAGCTGGGAGGGGACGATGTTTCCTGAGGTGGTGGTGAGCACTTTGCAGAGGAAGTTATCTTTTAGTGTGCTGATAAGATGTGGCAGCTTAATAAACCCTATTCTCAAGAGAAATGAGCCTCGCCCCTTCTGGCCCGATTGGACCTAAGAGTCCAGGAGACTTGGTTGTTCCTCTCTGAAAACTAGGATGAAAGATAAAGTAGAAATGGGAGCTCCTCTTGTCCTCTTGTGACTTGCCTTAGGGGAGCTTCCTTCCTATTTGTCAATTGTTTCTTTGGTATGGTCCCTAGAAGCTGATATGCTAAAATGGAGAGGAGTAATTGAACAATGACTATTGGTCAGAGAATTTCAACTATTGCAATAATGGTTTAGGTCTGGAGGGAAATTTACTAATCCCAGTTATGGGATATTAGTGGTTTATTGGCCCTGTGCTCTTTGATTTGTGAGGAGCTTTTCTTCATGTTCCTTTTTCTCTTGAGCTCAGGTAATTTGTCCACTTATTAATATTTGTTGAGGTGCTGTTACCCTGGAGTTGTGGTGGTAAACGTGATAAAGGACATCCTTGCTGTCTTAGAGCTGTTTACAGCGGTCCTGGAGGGGTAGGGGTAGCTTACACGGTGATAGTCGAGCAAGTAGATAGACATCTTTCAGGTTGAAATGGATAGCGACAATGAAGCTGCTTGATGAAGAGGGGGACAGGGACTGTGAAGATGCAGGTGCCATCAGACAGGGTCTTTGAGGAGAACTGAGGCCTCGCTGATGAGAAGCCAGAGAAGCAGAGTGAGGAGGGGACCCAGCAGCTGAGGAGCAGGTATCCCAGCCCTGAGGCAGGAATGAGCATGGCATGTTGAAAGAACATGAAGGAAAGTGTGGACAACCCTGGTGTGAGATGCGCAGGAAGTTTATTGGGGAAGATGGAACGGGGGCTACGGGTCGGAGCACTTTGGCTTTAGAGCACTGGATTCCATGGTGGAAAGTCTTGGAAGTTGTGTACCAGGAACGAGCTCTGATCCAATTTACTTTTTCAGAGTGATCTCTGCTGCTAAGGAGGCAAAGTAGAAATAGGAAGTTCCTCGGGAGGGTTTTTTTCCATTGGGTTAGCCAGGTTGATGTGGGCTAGGCCTCATGGACAGATCCCACCAGAGTCTTGGGGGTAGACCTGACTGCATGTTCTGTTGGATCGGAGAGGAGGTAGCGGGATCAAGGATGGTTCTTAGGTTTTGTCTGAGATGATGGCTGGTGGCACCATTTAAGACTGGGAAAGCTTGGAGAAGAACAGGTTTTAGAGGTGGCCATCTAGAGTTCCAAGATGAATCGAGATGTGAATTTTGGTATAAGTGGCATGTAGATGGAATCCAAAGCCTGGGAGTGGAGGCTTTGGCAGATCAAGTGGAGGGGAGGTAGTGAGGTAGGAAGAACGTTAGGAAACCCATGCTGAAGAAGTGATAGAGGCAAGTGTTCTTTTTGGTATTTCCATGTTTCTAAATTATATTCATAAAGTGCTGCTGCGTTATTGTTTTCAATTTGAGACAGCATGAGTGAACTTCCTATCGCAGATAAGAATGTGCTTTTTGTTCTCTTCGTATTTCTTGTTGATGTTATTGTGAATGAATGAAGTTATCTTTCTTTTGAGCCCAGTATGGTGCTCTCACCTTTCCCTTATTTCCAGTGTTTTATATTCTTGGTGTTAATGGCTGTCTCTTCCTTCCTTTGAATGGTTATGGGTCTTCCCCCTCCCCCCCAGTGGATTCTTCAGATATGTCACCTATCAGTTCTTTCCAATGCCCTAGTGTACCAGATAACATCAGGTTTGTTTTCTTGCCAATGTTTCCTCCTGAAGTTCTGTCCTTGGGCCTGCACTGGAGGTGTTCTTGGCCTCTGGGACCACCCTTCACACTTCCGTGTGTGTGTGTGTGTGTGTGTGTGTGTGAGTGAGAGAGAGAGAGAGAATGAATAAATAAATAAATTCTTTTACACTCTTAAATTCACACTTGGTTGATGGTTGGGTAAAGAATTTTAGGCTGAATGTGTTTCCTCTGAAATTTTCAGACGTGCCTTCCCTGTGTTCTGGCAGCTCTTGTCTTCTAATGGCTATCGAGATGAGTCCTGTATTCTTTGTATCTGACCTCTTCCTGCGCTTGATGAACTTTTGTTCCGTTTTGCAGTGCTGGCAATTGAACCCAGGCTTTCTGCGTTCTAGGCAAGTGCTCTACCACTGAGCTACATCCCCAGCTTTAGAAACTGTAAAAAAATTAATTTATATCCTTTTCTTTTGTCTTTTTTGTATTGACTAGAAACTAGTACATAATGTCGAATAGAAGTGACAAGAGTGGACATCCTTGCCTTGTTTCCATTAAATTCGATGTGAATTTTAGATTTGTTTTAAAAATATAGATACCCTTTATCATGTTGAGGAATTTGCCAGCATGGAACTAGGAAGTTCCTAGTTTGTCACGAATAAGTGTTGGATTACGTCAAATGCCTTTAGTGCATCTTTTTAAAGTTTCATGTGGGTTTTATCTAGTTAGGCAAAAAGCCTGTGTTTATCTCTGTGGAAAGATTTTCATAAAGGATTAACTTTCGGTTTTATCATTAACAAAAATCCATAGATTAAGTGGGGGAAAACTAATGCCATGAAATATCTGTGTATTTAAGTCTTTCTTCCAGCAGAGTTTTGATGTTTTCTGTACTTATTTGTTAGACTTATACCTTTTTTGTGCTAGTGTTAAGTGATACTCTGTTTTTAGCTTGAGATTCCAATTGTTCTTTGTTGGTATAATAGAAAGTGATTGATTTTTGTATTTTAACCTTGTGTCCTACAACCTTGCTATAATTGCTTATTAGTTCTAGGTGGGTTTTCTTCTTGTTGTTGATTCTTCAGGACATTATAGACAAATATGCACAGTTTTCTTTCCCTTTTCAATCTGTACACCTTTTATTTCCTTTTCTTGGTTTTTTTTTTTTTTTTTTTTGCGTTAACCAGAACTTCCAGTACGGTATTAAATAGGAGAGGAGATTGGCTTGCCTTGTTCTGATCTTAGTGGAAAAGCGTCTAATTTCTTATCAACAAGAGTAATAACTGGGGCTGGGATTGTGGCTCAGTGGTAGAGCACTCACCTAGCACGGGGGGGACCCGGGTTCAATCCTCAGCACCACATAAAAATAAAGGCATTGTGTTGTGTCCATCTACACCTAAAAAAAAAAAAAAAAAAAGAAAAAAAATTTAAAAAAGAGTAATAACTGTCATTTGTAGATATTCTTTATCAAGTTAAGGAGCTACCTCTATTCCTATGTTATGGCAAGCCATTACTTTCTTCATATTTTATTTGTACTGTTTTTCTCTCTTCTCTGGATACACTTGACATCATACACTGTGAGGGGCTCTGTTCAGTTTTCTTTGTTCTTTCATTCCTTTCTGTTCTTTGGATTGGATACTTTGTATTAATCTAACTTCCAGGTCATTGACTCTCCCGCTCTTCTGACATCTGAAATCTGCAGTTGAGTATCTCTGCCAGAATTTCCATTTTGTTTTACATTTGCTGTCTCTTTATTTTCCTTGTTCTTTGAGTCAGTTTGATCACACTCTTCTTGTTTCCATGTTCTTTAAACATGGTTTTATTTGGTTCTTCTAACATATTTATAGTAGCTGTTTTGAAGTCGTCTTCTGCTAACTATGGCATCTGGGAACACGAAGAGACTGTTTCTATTGATTGCTGCTTATCTCCCCCGAGTAGAGATCACAGTTCTTTTTTCTCAGTCTATCTTGTAAAGTTTTGTTGACTACTCTGTATTTTAGGTAATACGTTGCTGTGGCACTGGGTTTCTTCTTTGTGCCCCTGAAGAATGTGGTGGTGGTGGTTTTGTTAGCTCATTATTTAGAACTGGAATGAGCTAAATCACCAAAGTCTGTCTCATCTACAGTGTTCGATTTATCTCTGCCCTTTGGTTTTGATTTGTTTTTGTTGTGAAGCTTGGTTTCCTAGAGGGGCTGCCCTGGTGCCTGCACAGCAAGTTCAAGGTCAGCCTGGACAACTTTGTGAGACCTTGTGTCAAAAAGGAGGCCAGGTGGAGGTTGGAGAGAAACCCTAGAAGCCTAGAAGGCTCTGTTCTCTGCGGATGGAGATGTGTGCTGGGCCACAGCCCCACTCCGGACTGTTTCACATCTGCCCCACCTTGAATTTCCTTTGGCTTCCTCTGTTCTCTGTGCGGGATTTATGTGGCCAGGTCTGGGTGGGTCTGCTGTGAATGCATGTATCCTGCTGTCCACCTGGTATTTCAAGAGCTCTGTGAGCTCCTGACAACTGTTTTACTTCCTGGAAATGCCTGCTAAGTGTCTGGCTGGTGTGCCAGCCCCTTGCTGGCCTCAAATAGAGCAGTAGCCCCAAATAGAACACTAGCCTCAGGCTAGCAGAGCGCTGGCCCTTCTTTGCACTTGCCTCTGAGATTGCCACTTGGACTGGCAACACCCCTAAGTCAGATGAGTCCCCTCTGGCAGCATAGTGAAGCTGCTGATTTTTCAAGTCCTGCCCCACCCTGCTGACCTTCTAAGTGACCACAGATGGGGAGGGATGAGGGCAGTCCTGGCAAGACAGTCAGACTTTGTGCTGTTCTTACCAGAAGTTCAGTAGTTTTTATGAATAAATAATTTCAGTCTGTTGAATGCCCTTGGTTGATTTTCAGAGTACCAGAATGTTTGGTTTTGGACTTTCTTGTCAAGCTTTATAGTTGCCTTTTGGGGAGAGGTTTTGTGGGCCTCCTCTCTTATGCCAGAAGTTAGAAGTCCCCTGGGCAGTTTTCAAATGTCGTGTCCCCCCCCCTCCGCAGTGATTCTGGTATTCAGCCAGTCAGTTACACCTAGAATTCCCCAAGCTGTAAATTGTGACATGGCAAAACTTTTGCCATGTGGACTTAAAAAAAACAAGTCACTACTGTCAGTGGTATTATTAAATAAGGGCCTAATTTTAAGACAATACCTAAAGAGGGGCTAGCAGATAGACCTCACCTTTGCCAAGTTGGCCAGAAATCTTTCTTGTTTATGTATTAAAGTTGACAGTTGAAGAGTCCTTGAACTTGGACTCACGTGCAGTTTAGTTGGCTAGCTTCCATTCCCTAAAACAGTCTCCTAATCTAATTTTTCCAGGTTGGAAAGCTTCTTAAGCATGTGCTTTGCTCAGAGGTTGTCTGGAATCTAGGCTTCATGTATTCTTAACTCTGAAAGGAAATTATTCATGGCTGACATATTAGAAGAGACTAAATTGAGAACATTGGGTTATTACAGAACATTAGCTAACTAATTTTTTTTGGTGCTACTTTAGAAAGACTGCCAATCAGATTTTGGAGATTGTCTGATGAAATATGTGGATAAAGGTGTATTGTACTCTTAACCAGTAGTGGGTAAGCATAGCATAAGAAAGAGACAGTTGATCAGTCTTTCCTAATAGATCTAAAGTGCATGGAAGTGTTAAAGTGCTAATGAACTGAAACTGAATCTCATAGCCAAATCAATGTGATTTTTTTTTTTTTTTTTCCAGTACTGGGGATTAAACCCAGAGCCTCAAACCTGGCTCATTTTGGGTATTTTGTTTTTCATTTTTATGGACTAACAGTCCTCAAAGTATATCTTGCTGGATGTGGTGACACACACCTGTAAGCCCAGCTACTTGGGTGGCTGAGGCAGAAGGATCGAAAGTTCAAGGTCAGCCTGGACAACTTTGTGAGACCCTGTCTCAAAAAATAAAAAGGGCTAGGGATGTGGCCCCTGGGTTCAAGCCCCAGAACCAAAAAAAACAGAAGCACACAACCCGCTTCAACCACACCCCAAAACATGACAAAGCACAAAACAAGGTAAAAGGACCTGTGGGGCTCTCTGGACTCTTCTAGGAGGTTTATAAAGTCAAGACTATTTTCATAATAATACTAAGATGTTATTTGGTTATTTGCCTTTTTCAATCTTATAAAAAAATAGCAGAAGCAGATATGAGAATTCAACTCTTTCCTATTAAGCCACACATTAAAAAGAGTTGAGCAAGTGTTACTTTTTTCACTGATTTTTTTTTTTAGAAAATAGTTTTCACACCGTGCTACTTATGTAATTGATTTTAAAATGATTTTTTATTTAAATAAATATTTTGCAAGTCTGTTGATATTTCTAACATGATAAATGTTGATAAATATAATTCACATAAACAAAAGGACTTTGGGGTCCACTAATTTAGAAGGGTGTAAAGGGAATCTGAGTCCAAAAGTGTGAGAACTGTTATCTCCTTTAGAGAATAAGACACCAGGCTGTGCATATTGTATGCTACTTCTTGCTTATCTTGTCACAAATGTTTTTCCCATGTCCTGAGTTTTAGCAGTTCCATAATATTCCATTATATAATTATCATAATTAACTTACCTTTATAAATAATGCTGTGATTGGTTTCATGAACATTTTTGATGAATTTTTAATGACTCTCAAAATGTAAGGTGATTTGCCTCAGCTGACCCCTTGCTACCATTTGCTTGGCCTACTGCAAGGCAATATGAGAACATTCAGTGGGAAGCAAAGAAGAAATACTAAAATATGATTACTGCTATACAGAAAAGAGTTAGCATGCAGATCAGAGACTGCTTATCATCAGAAATACCTGCCTGCAAGGTTGGCCATTGGCTGGTATCTGGGAACTTGGCTGTTTGCTAACACTGATGTGAAACTTGCTGTATGTGATCTGACCGGCTCCTTGTGCCTGTACTATTCCTGCAAGCTGTGTGGTTTATCTGAGCCACTGCTTGCTTTCTTGGAGTCTGGAATTTTGGTATGTGTTAAGTAAAGGTATTTAATATCTGGGTCCAGTTGACCTATTTTATTCTTACAAGTAATTTTACAAATAATAAATAGGATAAAGAGGTAGTGACAAACAACTTTACTATAAATTGTAATTTATAAGAACTTAAACATCACAAAGCCAAAATTTTATTGCACGTATTTCTAGTTTAGTCAAAACTGAAATGGACAGTGTCTTTTGACTAGAGCAAACTGCTTATTAACTGTCATGTGGGAACCTGGAACACATCCTGTTTGTACATTCTAATTCCACATTTCAGCTGCTACATCTCTAATAGGTTCTGGTACATCTAATAGCTCACCATTACTTTTAGTTCTTCTGCACTTGTGTCTCCAAAACACAAAACATTAATTTTTTTTTTTTTTTTGTACCAGGGATTGAACTCAGGGGCACTTGGCCCCTGAGCCACATCCCCAGCCCTATTTTGTATTTTATTTAGAGAAAGGGTCTCACTGAGTTGCTTAACGCCTTGCCATTGCTGAGGCTAACTTTGAACTCACAATCCTCCTGCCTCAGCCTCCTGAGCCGCTGGGATTACAGGCGTGAACCACCGTACCCAGCCAAAACATTAGTTTTGTTTAGGCTTACAGTTTGTCTGCCCCTGAGCCTACCCAGTAAATCTTGTTGTGGATGAAAGAATACCATTGCAAGTCCCTCTAGCCACACAAGATGTTCTGGGTCCTTATGATACACAGTGTGATGAGGCCCTTCTAGTTGATGGATGATGAAAATATCATATTTTCTTTTCCCCTTAAATATTATTAGTTCATTGATTCTTTTTTGTTTGGCTTCCCCACCACCTCGTTATTTGAAAAGAATTACAGAATTATAGGAAGCTGCAGGGTAGTACAGAAAGATCCTGCAACCTTCTCCCATTTCCCCCTGATGGCTACTTCTTGTGATAAGTTAGGTGCAATGTACAGCCTCAATCAGGAAACCAACATGGGTGTTACTGGTGTGGATGGTGCTACGCCATTTTTTTCACATGTGTAGATCTTTGTAACCAGCACCAGACAACCATTACTACACCACAGCCATTTCCCCTCTGCTCCTTTGTCACAGTCACACCCCACCTGCCACCCCTAATTCCAGGTAACCACTGATCTGTTGTTGTCCACAGCTATGATTTTGTCATATTGGAAATGTCTTATTGATGGAACCCTATAGTGTGTGAGAGATGGACATTTTTCACTCAGCATGGTGCCCTTGAGGTCCATCCACACTGTTGGAGTTTTCACTAATTTGTTCTTTTCTGTTGCTGAGTAGGATTCCATTGTATGTGTATCATCCTTTTAGATGGTGTCTATGGTGTATAATTGGATCATATATGTAAGTATTCTTTCCTTTAGACAGCATCTTGCTACATTGTATTGGCTGGCCTTGAACTCCTGGGCTCCAGGGACTCTCCTGTCTCAGCTTCCTGAATAATTGGGACCACAGGTGTGCACCACCACACCCAGCTGTGGCATGTCTTTATATCAGCTCTAACTTTCTCTCTCTCAATTGTTGTAGACCATTTGTTTCTTGTGATTAGTGATATTGTAGATTTAATTAATCTACAATTTTTTTTTTTTTTACCCATTGTGCTCTGTTTTTTCTTTTTCCTGACACTTTGAAAGTTATTTGAACATTTAAAAAATTCCATTTTGAGCTGTGGGGGTGGTGCATGCCTGAAATCCCAATGACTTGAGAGGCAGAGACTGGAGGATTGCAAGTTCAAGGACAGCCTGGGCAGCTTAGTGAGACCCTGTCTCTAAAAATGTATGAATGATTGACAAATGGACAAATGGATAAGTGGACTGGGGATGTAGCTCAATGGTAGAGTGCTCCTGGGTTTGATCCCAGTACCTCACGCATGCTCACACAGATTCCACTTAATTTATCTGTAGGGTTTTTGAGTATATCCTCTGTTGAGATATATTACTAGTGTGTGTGTGTATAATAGTCTACTGGGGTCAACATTTATTAAAGTGAAGTACAGAAGCCTGTCCTTTAAAAGCCTCCTCTTCTTCCCTTAATTTGTGATATAATTGTTTGAAGTATTTCTTCTACACTGAGAACCACACCAGACAATGGTATACTTTTTTGCTTCAACCATCAAATATAATTTGGAAAACTCTAGAGGAAAAGGACATTTCTGTGATCTTTTTTTTTTTTCTTCCTCTTTCAGTTCTTTCTTCCATTTTGATGTTCTGAGATTCTTCCTTTTGTCATTCCTTTTCTGTTTAAGGACTTTTTTAGTCATTTGTTTTGGATAGGTTTGCTGATGACAGGTTTCCTCCTTATGAGGACTTCTTGATTTTTCCTTTTGTTCCTTAAGGATAATTTTGCCATATATGGAATTTGAGGGTTTTTTTCTTTAATACTTGAAAAGTATTGTGTCACTTCCTTTGGTTTCCATGGTTTCTGATGAGAAATCTGCTGTCATTCAATTTATTTTTTTTTCTGGGTAGGTAATGTGTCATTTCTGTTGGATTGCTTTCAAAATTTTCTCTTTGTACCTAGTTTTTTTTTTGAAGTTCAATTATGGCATTTCTTGGCATTGGTTTGAGTTTTTCCTGTTTGGGGTTTGCTTGGCTTCTTGAACCTTTATGTGGGTTAATGTCTTTTGTCCATTTTGGGAAATATTGGCCATCATTTCTTCCAATATTTTCTCTACCCTGCCCTCTTTCTCCTTTCATTCTGGGATGCTGATGGTGGGAATGTTAGGTCTCAGACCATTTTATATTTCTAAAGATCCCTGAGGCCCTGTTACTTTCCTCCCTCAACCTATTTTCTATTCTCTAGATTAATTCCCATTGTCTTCCTTCAGGTTCATTAATTCTTTCCTCTGTCCTATCTGTTCTTGGGCCTGTCCATTAAGGGGTGTTTGTTTCAGTGTAGTTTCTGTTCTAAAATGTTCATTTGTTTCTTTGTGTCTTTTCTTTCTTTGCCTGGTGTTTCTAGTTTTTAGAAACTTACCTGTTGAAGCATTTTTATGATAGCTCCTTTAAGATTCTTATAGAGGGTCTGGAGATCTAGTTCAGTGGCAGAGCGTTTGCCTAGCATGTGCAAGGCTGAGTTTGGTCCTTGGCCCTTAAAACAAAAAAAGATTCTTACTAGATGATTTCAACATCTGAGTTGTCCTGATGTTGGTATCTGTTTATATTTTTTTTTCTCATTTGAGTTGAGGTTTTCCTGTTTTTAGTCTTATAAGTGATTTTTAGTTTTATTCAAGGCATTTGGGGTCTTATAAAACTGAATATTATTTAGCTTATCTGTCTTAGCAGGTCTTTTCTGTCACCATTCTAGGTGGCTAATGTGGGGAGGCATGCCACTGCATTACTGCTAGGTGAGGATGGGATGGACGTTTAGGATTCTTGCATGGCTTCCCTTGATACACAGCAGGGAGGGATCCCTGTCACTCCTGTGCAGGGCAAGAGGTCAATTCCTGCATGGTCCCTGCTGACATTGTGCTGGCTGGGACAGAGAGCGGTGCCCTGTTACTGCTTCCCATGCAGGCTCCTCTGACACCTCATGGTGCCAGAGAGTAGTGAAAGCCCCAGCTCCTCACTCAGACTTTTCTGATACCTCCTAGGAAGTGTGTGTGTATGTGTGTGTGTGTTGGGGGCGCTGTTACCTGGCAAGGGTGGGGATCTAGGCTCCCTTCTTGGCCATTGCTAGTGGGGTGGAGATAGGTCCAGGGCTGCTGCTTCATGGTGTGTGGCTGGTATAGAGCAGTAGTCATCTAGAAGTTTTCTGTCTTGCTCGATTGCCCCTTCCTGAGTTCTTCAGCTGCAGAGATCAGGCTTTTCTGGTGCTTCTTCATGTGTGTCTGTTGGTTCCAGGCTGCTGGTGTCTCTAGCACCTTGTCTAGGATCTGTAAGGCAAAAAGAAACTCGGGGAAGTGAATGCTGTGTTTTTTTTCTCTGCGTCCCAAGAACTCAACTCTTTTCCCTTCTGCCTTCTGCCTTTGTCTTTTTATGTTGGTTTACTATGTAACATCTGGGTTTTTATTTTACTTAGCAAAAAGAATAGAGAGGTGTGGAAATAGAAGTCTGGATCTTGAACAAAATTCTTCTAGGATATTGTCTTCTGAGGACTCATAGTCTAAGATGTGCTTTTAAAAGTTAATTTCACCAACGTGACTAGAGACTACAGTGATAGTACCTGCCTTTCTGCATTCATTTTCTGATTTGTCCAAAAAACTTGTGAAATGTCTTCCTCTGTTACTTTCCTTCTCTTTGCCACCATGGGTATAAAAAGGGAAAATCCTAAAATCTCAGTTGTTTTCAGTGAAGATCACAAAAGACTACAAAGTTACAAAGTTCTTTTACAACATCTTTCTAGGTAAGTGTATCAATCTTGCATTTTATTTCATTAGCATGATTAGGAATAATCGGTTATGAAATAATTATTAGGACAGTGAAATTCCAAAAAGTTTTAAAATAGAGGGAAAAAAGCATTATTGAGATCCCATAATATATCTATATTAGTTACCTGTTGGTGCATAATAAATTAGCACAACTCTAGTGACTTAAAAATGACATGTTGGGCTGGGGTTGTGGCTCAGCAGTAGAGCACTCGCCTTGCACGTGCGAGGCCCTGGGTTCAATCCTCAGCACCACATAAAAATAAACAAGTGAAATAAAGGTATTGTGTCCAACTACAATTAAAAAAATATTTTTTAAAAAATGACATGTACCTATGACCTCATAGTTTCCATGGGCTAGGAATCTAGGCATGGCTTGCCTAGGTCCTCTGCTGAAGAATTCATGTCCAAACTCATCCAGATTGTTGGTTGAATCCATCTTCTTGTCACAGTAGGACTGAGAACCCAGCTTTTTGTTGGCTCTTGGCTGGAAGGAGCTCTGAGCCCTCTGTCACATGGGCCTTCCAGTACAGCTGTTTGCTTCTTGAAGGTACTTTGGGTGAGAATCTCTATCTAGGGAGATGTCTGCTGGCAAGACAGAGTCCCATATAATGAAACCATCCCAGAGGTAGCATCCACCCCCTTTGCTACATTCTGTCAGAGGAGCTAGCTGTAGCTCCTGGGCACTGAGGGCGGGGTTCATGCTGGGCTGTGAGACTGAAGGGATGAGGATCACTGGGTCACCTTAGAATCTGTTTGTTGGAGTATCTTAGATTTATAAAACAGTCTCATGGACTCAAAGGTACTTGAAAGATAAACTGAGTTTTACTCTTTAAAAAGAAAAACATGTTCTCTTTATTCTTTGGAAGACCTCTAAGAAAGACTAAAACTCATGAACCTTAAAAATAGAAGATTTCAAAATAGAACCTGAAGAGCTAAGTGTGGGTGCAGTAGAGACTGATGGCACACTGGGGTCACCAAGGAGTGGGAATAGGGAGCTGTCTTGATACCTGTGTCCTCACCTGGACACATTAACGTGGCCATGCTTGCCTCTTGCATGTGAAGAGCCAGCCGAGCCGGGGACCGGGCTGCAGCCCAGTGTTCTCACTCCCCTCTGTGGACCCGTGTTTACTTTTCTTTTTCAGTCTGGGGCATTTTCAGGCTCACAAGGTCCCTTTCCTAAGACAGCAGTATCTGTTGTATTCCCCTGTTGAAGTGGAGGCCATCGGCCTCAAAGCGCTAGTTGGTATTAGAGGTGGTGTCCAGGAGAATTGGGGTCTGGAGGGGGGCAGCCAAGTGGACTGTTTCAATCACCCAGTTGGAAAAGAGCATCCTCAGCCATTTGAAACAAAACAGGAGACAGGATATTATGGGAGCATGCAGGCGGGGAGTAGAAATAAAAAGAAAGAGGTGAGAGAAGCGAAGTTTGTGGTCAAAAAAGAAAAGTCCAGAAAAGAAACACGGGAGGAGGATTTGAAAATGATATTGCAGAAGGATATTGGAAGGGAAGCGTGGAAATGAAAGAACAGTAACACGAGGTGAGGAGAGGGAAGAACATGAACTAAGTCCTAGGTGTGTAACCGGATCCAGGTGGAAGGCAGGAGGAGCAGCAGCGCTGTGAGGAGGTCCTTCCCCGGTGGAGGGCTGGCCAGTCCTAGGGCTTTGCTTTTGACACCCGGATGGCTCCAACAGAAAGTGAGGGCTGTCTCGATGACTTCTTCATAGGAAAACGTATGGCATTAGATCCTCAGAGTACAAGATGTGTTTTATTTTCCTTGGAGAATATAACAACACTTGCTGAAACAATGGCTGCCAGCAAATTTAAGTGCTTAAGAAAAAGGATTTATGACCATCCGATAATGTTTATTCCAAGCCCCTAAGGTTGTTGAATAAGATCATTGTCAGTATTTTTAAAAGTACTGTTTTGAACATACAGCCAAGTATACGTAAATGTGTGTTATCGAAGTTACACAACTTGTCCCCCGGTCCACCCTCGTTTCACTATGATATTGAAATTTGGGACTTTATGATAAGATTACTGAAAAGAGCCTTCCCCCTTCTCCAGGGAAATCAAAGAAAATGACTGCATTCAGATTAAGAACGTCTTTCTGAGGAAGTGCATCTTGCAGGCATGTGCAGCATTGTCTGACTGGTCTTGAGGTGTTGGGCTTCATAAGGTCACTGGATGGATTTCAACTTATTGAACATGTATCTGGAAGAATTACACTGTTAATTATTAGATTACTTGGGGGATAACTCAGAAATAGGGGCTGTGTTCCAGAAAACTTTTCAATGTTAGCATTCACTAATTAGGATCTTATTTTGCAAGTACAATGAAACCTCATGGAAGGGAACAGATGAATTATACTCGGTGTTTTAATTTAAGTAAAGTATATGGTTCTGTTTAGCTCAGTCCCATTTTCCCTTTTGAGCTTAAAAGGGTCTTTTCAGAATCCATGCTTATGCGGTGTATCCTGCCTGGTATACTCTTAGAAATAGGGCATGACGTTGACAAGTCCACATAACTCTTAGAGAGACCTTTGAAATGTGTGTTCACCGATGCTTTGAGACCATTTCTTCCCCAAATATAATCTTGTAAATTATGGTCCTAGTGGTTTTAATGCCTACTCCCTCACCCTGCCTCTGGGATCTCTTAACACGTGGGCCAGAGGGAAGGATAAAACGGAGGAGCTGGGAGAGGGCAAGCGTGAATTTCTAGGCCACTTCAGAGTGACTCCAGGATAGTATTGGCACCTCTGAGCTTCCCAGCGGGGTGGGGAGGGGGGTGTGCTTGGGCACATCAGCATCACCAGGAGCCAATTTAACACTCTCAGGCCCCACCTCTCACCTCCTCAACTGGTTTCCTGGAGGTAGATTCCAGAATTCAGTGCCTCATCCAGCCCGTCCAGGTGGCTTGCATGTGAGAGGCATGTGAGGCATTGCTCTGTGGTTGTTATATTGCACTCCATTTGTGTATGATGAATTGAAATGCATTCTGCTCTCCTGTACAACTAAGTAGAACAAATAAAAAATTCAAAGAGCCAAAATTTGGTTCCAGTTCCATTCTGTTAGCATCGCCAGTTCAAGTTCTGTCCTTTTGGCCCATTTCATTCGGACCTGCGGACCTGCGTTCTCTCTCTCTGGCCTTTCCAGGCTTTAGTCCTCCTTAACACCTCCTGAATCTGTTTCTTTTATTATTATTATTTTTTCTTTGTTTTAGAGGTTTCCAAGTAGGAAATTGCCCACCATTTCATCCAGGCTCTCTTTTCTATTTTAAATTGGTTGTATAAGAATGATGAATATGAAAATTTTTTAAAGAGTGAAATAAAATGTTTTCCAAAGGCAGTTTCTTTCTGAAAAGTAAAGCTTGTTAAATTTTGGAATCTTATTACTGAAGGAGTTTCTCAATCCTATTTTTTAAAAAAACTTTCTCTGTGTGAAGGAGTTCTGTGCAATATTAAAGGGACAGAGGGATGAACCAGATGACTTATCAACATTCTTTGCAGTATAAGAATTTTATTGTTTAATAAACCCTAAAATTTTAAGAATTAAAAGTGGATTTAATTTTTGGTAATTTTTATGATGGTGCATAGACTCCAGTAGTGTTCCTGTATCTTGCTGCTAAGGTACTGCTTGAAAAAGTACTTGTTAATAGTGTTTGTTAATTATTCATCTGTACCGTTGACCAGTTTTTAAAATTGAGTCTAAGGCTATTAATTAAACTGTTGAACCATATAAAATTGCATGTTTGCCCCTATTTTGGAATGTTTGTATGTTTCAAAACCTTAGGTTCACAAAACATGATTTTTACTTTGGTCATCTGATTTAAATTTTCTACTATTAAAAGCATTCCAAGCCAGGCGTGATGGCACACATCTATAAGGCCAACTACTCAGGAGGCTGAGGCAGGAGGATCTCAGGACTGAGGGCAACTTCGTGAGGCCCTGTCTCCAGATACAAATGAAAAGGGTTGGGTAGGGCTCAGTGGTAGAGCACCACTGGATTCAATTCTGCAGTCCTGCAAGCAAAACAAAACATTGCATTTATACTAAAGAAGAAACAATAAGCAGAACCCAGTAAGAGGTTAGCAAGAGTCTCTTAGTTTCTTGCCATGTCCCCCTACATAAACCAATTGAGATTATTCAAAGAAAAGCAAATATAGGAATCTATATTTAATGTTGAAAATAGGGACTTGTCAAACATATTAATTTGGAGCGATTTTTGTCTATTAAAATTTGAACTAAACTCAAGAACTATGTAGTATTATGGGAAAGATGAGTGGAGAAAATTCTAAGAAATGTCTAGAAATTTCTAGAAAGCTGAGTTGGCTCACTAGATGGAGTATGAACATGCCCTGATTTTGTGGAATACTCTCTGAATATAGAAGAATAGAGTAGAAACAAAAAATGGAGTTTTCTCATAGCTGTAGACTTTGAGCTAAGAACAGCATCTGGACCAGCAAGCTCATGGCCTGGTCCCATGGTCCATGGATCGCTTGGGTTCATGGGCCCAAGGTATCTTCTCTCAAATAATCTACCCAAAGAGGGTCCAGTTCTGCTCCACGCAGGGGAGTTTTTGGAATTAGGGTAGAGATCTTTCTCTACAAATTGGTTTTTCTTCCCACTTGGTGAAACTGGCCTCTCTCTGAGGCTGATTTCAAAATATCAAGAAAATGTGTCCAGATAGAGATTGTCCTCAGACCTGTATCCCTCCCTGTCACCCCAGAGCTGCTCAAAGACCTAATCATTCTGACACCCAGTTCTTCTGCTTGCTTTGAAAACTTCATTAAAATAGAAGAAGGAATGATAAGTTTAAGGATAGTACAAATAACTTCTCTGTATGTTTCACCTGTTGTCTCTGTTACTTTTCTCTCTGTAAAGAGATTTTTTTTTCCAGAATTCTTTGAAAGTGAATTGCTGAAATCATGTTTCTTTTCACCCCTAAACACGCCGGTGTTTATTGCTATTACTTTAGTGTTAAGAACAAGGACATTCTCTTACATTACCAGTACCTGTCAAATTCAGGAAATTTGATGTCCACAAGTATTTTGATTTCTCTGGTCTATAGTGTGTGCCTGTGTTTTCCCGACAGTCTCTTCATACATATTTTTCCTGGTCCAGGATCCAGTCCAGGGCTGTGCTGTGCATTTCATTGTCTGTGTTCTCTTGGGCAGTTTCTTAACCTTTATCTTTGATGATGATGACAGTGTTTCAAGTGCAGGCGATGTTTTTGCTACGTCACACTTTGCTGTGTCTGTAGTATCTTAGAGATTAGATTCAGATTGTGCATTTTTGGCAGGACTGCCACATAATGAGCTGGGTTCCCTGTGCATCACTTCAGGGGTCATCTGACCTCTGTCCTGCTATTGCTGTAGTGAGTTTTGATCACTCCATTAAGATGACATCTTCCAGATTTACCTATTGTTTAAAAAAAAAAAAAGTTTTTCCTTTTATAAAATAGTGAGTGCTTTGCAGAGCATACTTGAGATGATCTAAGTTTTGTTTCCTCATGAGACTCACCTGCTGGTTATTCATCCCCTTTTCAATCTGGCCTGTGTCAGTTGTTGTGGTTGCAAAATGGAGATTTTCCACTGATCGCTGTTCCTTCTACACGTATTAGTTGCTTTCATACATTCAGAAACACTTTCCCCTCATCTGTTGATCTTTATTTCTTCAACGCTGGTATAGACTCAGGGATTCTTACTTAGTAGGTTACAATCTATTACCACCATCACTGTCCCCTGTCTGGCCAGTGGGGGCCTCTCAAGTCACCTCCTGTGCCCCGCCTTTTTTCTCTCTTCTTGGTACAGAGGTTTGAACTCAAGGGCACTCAACTACTAAGCCACGTCCCCAGCCCTGTTTTGTATTTTATTTAGAAATAGGGTCTCACTGAGTTGCTTAGCGCCTTGCTTTTGCTGAGGCTGGCTTTGAACTCATGATCCTTCTGCCTCAGCCTCCCAAGCTGCTGGGATTACAGGTGTGAGCCACGGCACCCTGCATCTCCTGTGCCCTTTTTTTTAAATGTTTATTTTTCAGTTATAGGTGGACACAATGTCTTTATTTTACTTTATGTGGTGCTGAGGATCAAACCCAGTGCCTCACGCATGCTAGGTGAGGGCTGTACCTCTGAACCACAATCCCAGCCCTCTTGTGCCCTTTTGATGTGTCCTGTCATTTTTTCTTTTGTTACTTTCCTTCCTGCTGATGTAAGAATATTCTAGGTTTATCTTAATTAAAGTTACTTCTTCAAAGAATTCTACTTCTTTATATTGGCAAGTGGTGTTAGAGGCCAGTATCTAGGTACTGGTTAAGTCCCATGGGGAAACGTCTAATGCTGCTCATGCCAGAAAGGAATAGCATATGGGACAGCTTCTAAGACCAGTTTACAAACTAGGATTCAGTAAGTCTGTTTCTTCCTGAGTTTATCTGTGGATAAGGCAAAGATTATAATGTTAAATAGAAAACAGCCTTTCTAAGACATGTTTTGGTGTCACAGTAGTGACTTTGGTCTGTCTAGCTGATAGAGAAGTTGAAAACCTTTGTTCTGATTGCTCCTGATTTGAGGAAGGGGTAGAGCTACCATGCCCACACCTTAAACACTGTGCGTGCCACTGGTGATGGGAACGGTGGTCCTTTCCACCATCCTGTTGGCTCATGTGTCCAGTCCTGTCCTCACCTCTCCCTGCTGTGTGCTTTGTCCCTGGGTTCTCCTGTTCATGCTCACTGTTTATCCTCCTTACACACACTTTATTTCCCAGACAATTAAATTTATTTTTTTTAAAGGTTGATGTGGTTTTTTTTATACCTTTATTTTATTTATTTATTTTTATGTGCCTTGCACATGCTAGGCAAGCGCTCTACCACTGAGCCCCAGCCCCGACCAGCTATATTTTTTGATCTCTGATTCTCGCAAATTATTAAAATGAATGACTTTAAACTGGGTTCATTGTACATGTAGCTCATTGAGGTTTTTAGGAATGCGGAATTTGACCAAAGTCTGGCCTAGGGAAATCTTGGCAGGATAGGAAGTATGGAAAATAATGATTATGCTATAAATGCGCTATCTCCATTGTCTCATAGGTATTACCAGCTTTTAACTCATCTCTATCTGGTTGATACAAATGTGGTCGTTATAGTTGTTTGTACCTTTGAGAAGGTGTATTATACTTGGAGTGTTAATTTTAACGACTTTTATCTTTCTCCATCTTTAAATTTCTGAATTTTAAGTAGGGAGTGTTCACAATGTTACAAATAATAAAAGCACAAAATTAGTTCCCATGTTAGCTAGCAAGCCAGGGTTCTTTAATTCTTTAATTTTCTTTAGTTCTTTAATTTTCAGTTCTGTATCAGCGAGTAAATATTTTCTTCCCCCAAACTTGACTTTAATTGAAGTTTTGTTATTACAATTCTGTTTGGAATTTTTTGTTTAGAAGTATACTGATGACTTTTTAATTTTTTTTGCTTTTGCCTCTAGAAAAACTAATTGCTTATCAACGAGAATTTCTTGCTTTAAAAGAACGTCTTCGAATAGCTGAACATCGAATTTCCCAGCGCTCCTCTGAATTGAATAACATTGTCCAGCAGTTCCGGAGTGTAGGGGTCGAAACAAATGGAAGTAAGGATGCGTTGAATAAATTTTCAGGTACATATATATATTTTTTTCATATTATAAAAAGATTGTATTCTCAGATGTTCTGTAGGTATGTTTCAGAAGTTGAGGAGGGCCGTCTGTCCACCAGCATTCATCACCCTTTCAGAGAGAGAAATCAGCACCCAAAACATTCTTATTCTGATAAAATAATTTGTATTAATTGCTAAGTTTGATTTTAAGAAAGTACTGTTAAGTTCAATATCAGTTGTATAAACTTCATTGAACATATTGCATCTTTGAAAACATTCAAATTTAACTTTTTGTTTTTACAAGTATACGTTGTGACTAATGTTTAGCCTGGTTTCTGGAGGAATCTTTGAGCTATTTGGAGCAGTTAGTGGTCTTAAATCTGAATTATAGCAAGGGAGATACATGCTTTTGTAACAGACACTTTTGGGAGTAGCTGACCGTTCTTCTCTGAGGACATGAGGCAGGGGAGATGAGCACAGTTGTCTTTGCTGTGTCCTGCTTTTGTTCTGATGATTAGACTGATGTGTGTTTATAACCAGTTGGCTCCAGATTTGTGTAGACTAACATACTTTCTCATTGAGCTTCTACTATTCTAAAAAGAACTGTGAGTTCCTTTCATCTTTAGATCTATCACCTTAACTTATTTTTAAAAATTTTATGTTCCTTGCTTCCCCTCCTTATGATGAATTTGTCAGTCACGGTAATGCTTAACATTATTGAATGGTATAGATGAAAAATAAACTTTTTATTTTCTTTATCTTTTTACGCATATTTTTCTTCTGAATTATTATTCTTGAGAGTACATTGTGAGCATTTTTACTAACATGAAATATACTTCAAAATGCTATTTTCAGTATGATCAAATACTATATATTTTTAGCTGATCAAATACCATAATATATTAAACATTTTCCTACAATTAATTAAATGTTTTTTTCCTGGGTGTTTTCCCCTAGCTTATAACTCTGTGATGAACATCTTTGTCTATCAATTGATCACATTTCTGGTAGCCCTTAAGTTATTTTTATTAGATTATGACTTTCTAAAAAACAGGATCTATGCTTTGATGACTGTTGATTTTCAAATACATTAGCACCATTCCTGGAATTGGATAGAAAACAACTGAATAGGGCTGGGGCTGTGGCTCAGTGGTAGGATGCTCGCCTCGCACGTTCGAGACCCTGGGTTCAATCCTCAGCATCACATAAAAGTAAATAAGTGAAATAAAGGTGTTGTGTCCAACTACAACTAAAAAATAAATATTAAAAAAACCACTGAATATTTGTTGAGTACATAAAAGCTAAATTATTTTTTAAATTTATTTTTTAAATTTTAATTTATTATATATGACAGCAGAATGCATTACAATTCATATTACACATATAGAACACAATTTTTCTCTGGTTGTACACTAAAAGCTAAATTCTTTAAAGGGAAATTACTGAATAACAGGACAGAATGTTTCTGGGATTTTGATGCTGTTTTAATATTATTGTTTAATCCACTGATTTAATAGGTAGAGATGACATATTGTAGTTTGTAATTGTTTCTTTACCCATAAGACTAAACTTGAATTTCACATATTTGTATTGGCATTTCTTCTGTGAGTTTTTGGTTTTGTCTTATTTTTTTAATGGAGTTGAGGCTACAAGTCCTTCCTGCCAACTTCCTTGTTTAAAGGTTAACACTATACTTTAATGAAAATTTGAAAGTCTTGCATAATGGAAATAAGATTTTATTTTCAGAAAAAATACATAAAAATTTGATAAAGTGTTAATGTGTAACAAAGGTGGAAGTCATCTATCAGTGGTCAGGGTACTTGGCATTGTTACATTTTCCTAAGTCTATGGCACACTGAGTCTGTTCAGTGAGTCTGACTGAGTGCAGAGGTGGGTAATCGGCATCCCACCTGTCCTGGTCCTGTGCCTTGGCTTCATCCACCTATTCATCCATATCCTGACTCTTGTTGGGAAAGTGTCCTTTTCATTTTGAATGGAGACTCATCCATCCACCAAGCTATGAAATTAGGAAAAACCTTTTTAGTTCTAATTCTCATAAATTTTTACTGCTGTTTTTATAAAATCAGCAACTTCTATAAGGTAAGATGTTCTGTGAATTAATAATACTTCTGTGTTTCAGGTAATACCCTAAAGCTGCTAAAGGAGTTAACAAGCAAAAAATCCCTTCAAGTGCCAACTATTTATTATCATTTGCCTCATTTATTGCAAAACGAAGGAAGCCTTCAGCCTGCTGTGCAGATTGGCAATGGAAGAACAGGAGGTATGTTTATTTTCTTACTTCTTAGTCTGGTTGTCCCGCTGGTCTGAATTGTGACTTGGCATGTTATGTTGACCATGAGCAGTCTGGCAGGTCAAAGAAAAAAATTCTTTCTTTATCTGTGCACTTGGGGCTTACACTGGCCAGACGCCATGTTGAAAGAAGTTGGACCCTTTTCTTTGTAGATGAGAATAATATTGCAGAAAAAGATCAAGAGAAATCTAGTTCAGGCAGACAAATGTTTAAACCTTTGTAATTTTTCTGTTTTAAAAACTTGGGAGGTAGAGAGATGACTTTTCCTCTTGTCTTATTTCAACATTAATCGCTCTCATAGTGCTGCCAGGAAGGTGGTTCTTATGTGTGTCCTACTTTTTCTTACCAAGATGTCAGGGGCCAGTCCCTTTTATATAAACTTTCCATGGAATAATAGAAATACTTCAGTTGCTTCTTTTTATAATGTACTCAAAACATAATTTGTGATTTTTTTCTTACTTGGCAGGGCAACCAGAGCTGTTTGGACTACTTACTGCTTTCCTACTTTTATTCCTCCTTTTTGACATTGTTAACCTTTTCTTTGTAGTTTTAATTTATTTTTTAAAGAGATGGGGTCCCACTGTGTTGCGAAGCTGATCTTGAACTCTTGGGCTCCTGCCATCCTCCTGCCTTGGCCTCCTGCCATCCTCCTGCCTTGGCCTCCCAGGAAGCTGGGACTAAGGTGTGTCCTCTACACCCAGCTCTTTGTAGATTTTGGAGTGCAGATTTTGCTCCCTTACAAATCTTAAGTGACAAGATGATTACTTTATGAATATTGAAATTCATTTTTGTGTGAATGTTTTTTGAAAAACTGATTTAGTCCACTCTTGATATAGTAAGAATCTTAAGTATTTTCCTGTCTTTTCTTTTTTGGTCACATTTTTTTCTCATATTGTTTAGTCTGTTACCATAAGCATTTATATTCATCTTGATTTAATTTTATATCTTTCTGTTTTATTAATTGTTTAAAATAACACGTCATCTTCCTGAGGAGGTGTAAACTCTTAAAATACCATGTTCAGACTCACTCACTTTTTCATTTCTTTATTAATTCAAGAAATATTTATTGAGGCCAGGAATTCTGCAGGTGCCAGATATATAAATATGAACAAGACATGTAGGGTACTCTAAATTAATTTTTTAGAATATTGATTGTTCATTATTTTTTGAAGCTGGTACTTACTGTATCTCTCCCTTCAACAGTTTCTATTTGGACAAGATGCCTTAGCCAAAATTGTGGGTTCATTGGTTTAGACTGTATATTTTATTAGTAAGATAAATGAAAATGAAAATAGCAGTGTTTTTAAAGTCATTTAACTTTTCCAAAGTTTCTGACAGGTTCTTTTGTAGTAGCCTGTCCTTTATGAATGTGACGTTCACTTCCTTTTTGGAGGTACTTATTCCATTTTATTTGTTTATACATTTTTATTTCTTTACCATCTTAAATACAATAAAATCTTGTCAGCCAGCTTTCCAACAGCTAGTATTCTTTTTTTTTTTTTGGTATTGGAGATTGAACCCAGGGTGCTCAACCACTGAACTGCATGTCCAGTCCTTTTTAAAATTTTTATCTTGAGCTGATTGTAGTGGCCCATGCTAGTGGCTTGGGAGGCTGAGGCAGGAGGATGGTTAAGTTCAAAGCCAGCCTCAGCAACTTAGTGAGACAGGACTGGGGACTTGGCTCAGTACTTAAACACCCTGGGTTCAATCCCTGGTACCAAAAAAAAAAAAATTCTTGAGATAGGGTCTAGCTAAATTACTGAGACTGGCCTAAAACTTGTTGATCCTCCTGCCTCAGCCTCCTGAGTTGCTGGGATTTACAGGTGTGCACCATCATGGCTGGTTCAGCAGTTAACATTCTTATAAAGCTGACACTAATTTTGAAAGAAAAAGCATACAGCTTGGAATCGGGGGTGGGAATGTGCCCAGATTTACGTGAAAGGAATTTCCTTCCTAAATTCTTAGGCAGTGGTTCTTTTTTTTTTTTTTTTAATTGATTTTATTTTTTAAAATACATGACAGCGGCATGAATTACAATTCTTATTACACATATAGAGCACAATTTTTCATTATCTCTGTCTGTATATAAAGTATGTTCACACCAGTCTTTTAGAGGTTCCAGGAAAGCTATCAGCCTCTGCTTAGAAAAATGCATAGTGAAAAAACAATTTTGTATGTAATTTTTGAGATTTTTAGGTTCTAGGGTTTCATATCTAGGGACTTATATTAAAAACTTCAGTTTTTGAGATCAAATTAAAACTAGTGCTCACTAAAAATTCTGTTCTTCAGTGGTTAGGCTGACAAACTTCCCTTAGCAGCAAAGCCTTCCCCTGGCTGCAGGGGGAGGGCAGTGCTTTGGGTTGCTATTGACCCCTAGGAGAGGGTCAGGGATTCTCGTGTCCAGGACAAATAACTACTCACCCACCTAGCACCACACTTACATCTTCCCACAAAGATTTGTAAAAGCAGGACACAAAAACCAGGTGTGGAAACTACAAATGGGTAGAAGGGCATCATCTTCAACTGGGAGTCCTCCAAAATCTAAGATCAGCACCATGAGTGATTTAATACTAAAAAAAATTTAGTTTATAGAATGGAATATGACTTAAAAACAAAACACAATCAGTGTGCTTTTAGAGGGATGTGAATATAAAACTTACCCATAGAATAATAACTATTATAAAAGAAACAGAAATCTTTGTGTTTTTCATTTCAGTGATTTAAAATTTCCATCAGGAGGTTGATGAAGAGTAGATATATCTGAAGATAAAATTAGTGATCAGGAAGACTGAGCTGTTTGGTTCTTTTAGAAAGTCAAATAAGTACAGAAGAAAAAATTTTTGAGTTGAAGAAGCACCCAGGTCTTCATAATAAGGGCCTATTCAGTGAAGAGCAGGATGATGACAAAAGACTCTTGTTAGGTTATCTACCAAATGGTGCTCCTGGTCAGGAGAGGACCACAGGTAATTCCTTTAAGTATTGGCTGAAGTTAAAGTCCATGAGCACCTCCATGTGCCAGGCACTCTGGTTTATAGAATTCAGCATGGTTCTTGTTTTTGTGGAGCTTTGGCATAGTACAGGATATGTGTGTTGGTCAAATAATCAGTTACACCCTTTAGTGTAACTAAAGTGTATCACCCTTTAGTGATGTAAAGGGTGCTTTGAGAATGTAGAAAAGGGGCATCTCCCCTGATGAAGAGGTTTAGGGAAGTCTCAAAAATACATTTGATCTGAGACTAGTAGAATATATAGTTAACAGGTAAAGGTGGGTATTTCCTGTTGCTGCTGTTAACGGACTACTACACAAACTCAGGGACTTAACACACATTTATAGTCTTACAGTTTTGGAGGGTAGAAATCCTAAATTTAAGGTGTCTGGGGGTGTGTTCCTTCAGAAACCCTGTGTGATCTATCATCCCTTCCCGTGCTGTTCTGGAGTGCACAGGCTGATGGCATTCCTTCATCTTTAAAGCAGAGTGTCTTCACATCTCTCCTTTTGATACCACCTCGCATCCTCTCCCTCGGACCCTTCTGCCTTCCTCTAGTACAACCTCTTTGGTTACCATGAGCACATTTGGTAATCTAGAATAATCCTGTTTCAAGATGCTTAATTTAGTCAAATGTACAAAGTCCCTTTTTCATGTAGGGTAACATATTCACAAGTTTCAGGAATTAGGACATGGACATCTTTGGGAGGCCATCTATTCTACCACAATGGGAAAAAAATGAGAAGTGCACCATAACACTTCCCTGTGACGGAAGGGAGCGTGGAATATCCTAGAAAATGAAAGAAGGCCACTGTAGTTAGTGCAGAGTGAGGGGAAGCACAGGACAATGTGCTGCTAGAGATAGGAGTTCAGGCCCCAAATCACAGGGCTTTTCAGACCCGTTACAGGAGTTTGGTTTTCATCTTAAGAGCAATGTGAAGCAACTAAAGAGTTTTAAGTAGAACTTGACAAGGATGACAAAAAGTCTTAAGACTTAAATCTTGCAAGGTCCCATTTCCTGCAATGGGAAGAATGAAAGTATGGGAAGGAGAGGAGATGTGGGTGACCAGGTAAGAGGCTGTTCTGGGGGTACTGGAGAAGGATGGCCTCAGATTAGGCAGTGGCCAGTGGTTGTAGAGAAGGAAAGAAGATGGGGTTAAGGGCTGTTTGGACTATATGGCAGCATTTAAGAGAAATCATAGTTATGGACTGGATTTGTGGACAAGCCTTAGGTTTCTGGATGGAGCAATGCATGCTGGGTGCATTCACAGAGATAGGAGACAGTAGCAAATGGTTTGCAGCGTTGGTTTGTAAGAGATGCATTAAATATGGATATGTCGAGTTTCAAGGGGAAAGGATATGAAGTGGAGAAGTCACGCAGGCAGGTGAACATTTAAATCTCGGACTCAGTGGAGAAGTCTGAGTTAGGTTTAATTTTAAGGAGTTTTGTTTATGAATAAGTGGTTATTGAAGACATGGATATAAATGAGATCACCTATGGCCCAGGACTGAACCTTCAAAGTTCTCCAGCAGTTAATTTCCAGTGAAAGAAGAGGATAAAGCCAGGGAAGACAGAAAGTACAACTGAGCAGTAGAAGACAAAAAATTGTCATGGAATATAAAGGAAGAAATGGGGGAGTAAATGACTTAAGTCAAACCATAGGGGAAACATGATGGGCTAAAAATATTAAGTAGCAATGAATATTTAAAAAGGAATATAATTTAGTTCAAATAAAGATAGACTAATTGAAGATTGGAAATGCCAAATCAAGATTGTTCTGAAAATGTTCTCAATTTTAAAGGAAATAAATACTAGAATTTGAAAACTTCCCAAGAAAATGGAAGAAAAGTGACATAACAATTGATGTCTCTGTTACATAATAACAGCGCAAGTGGGGGCCTCACCAACCTTATGACTGCATTTCAGAGTGTCTAGTATATGGTCAGTTTTCATGTGCACAATTATTATTTAAATTGGAAATATAGTCCAACCCTTTGGTTCTCTTTCTCTTGGGTTCCTTGATTCTTCTCTCTAAAAGGATGATCTGACTATATTCTTCACTTTGCTGACATATTTCCCCTGAACTCTAACCCGTTAGAATACACACATTTTCTAGATTGTAAGTGATAGAAGATGGTAATGTCAAACAAGAGCAGACTGGGTTATGCTGTGGTATCCAACAACCTCCAAATCTCAGTGGTTTACATAGCAAAGGTTTATTTAAATTTTTGCTGACAGTATATGTCCAGTGTGGTTGATAGGGTTTTGTGCACTCACTGATCACTCAGGGATCCAGGCTGATAGAGCCGTTGCCATCTTGAATATAACTGGCTACCCTGCCAAACAGAAAAGACATCCTGAAGGGTTTCAGACTACAGATACGGTGCTCAGACTGATGACTCTGAACTTTATTCCACCCCAGAAGACCAGGAAAATTGCCTTTATTCTTTACTTTCTTTCTTTCCTTTTTTTTTTTTTTTGTGGTCACTTTTTGAATTATCACTAGCATGGTTTACTCTAATTCTGTAAGTGTGACCAAAATTAGTACTTTCATTTTCAGTGTTTTTTGGAGTCCTAAAACTAAAGAATTTAAATTTCAGCTCAAAAACAGAGTATATTTGGGGAAAATGGCTTAATCTCAAAAACATGCCATTTTAAGCTTAAATAAACCAAAATGTAAGCAAAAACATCCCTAGTCAGTAGGGAATAGACATTTTGCATTATTACTTTATTGTGTGCTCTGGATCAATGTATTTTGCTTTTTCCATAAAGTTTTTGAATTACTTATGAGTTGGCATTGCCTAGGAACACTTCATATCATAGTTGTTACACTCTTAATCTATATTTTAAATATTTAAAATATATTTTTTTTAGATTCTAAGGTTGAGTATATGGAAATTTGCTTCCAAGATAACTCATCCTATGTTTTGGCATCTCAAAGTAACATGATCAAGATAGAAATCTTAATTTGGAGCGCTCTTCCCCTCAAATGTGTTGTTCTGGGTAAAAGATCCCCTTTCCACTTACTGAAGTCATCCTGGATCCCACTTCTTCCTCTCTCTCCTGGTCCCCTGGTGAAAGTCTTCAGACTGCATCCTAAATTCATCTATCTGTTCATTTTCAACTCTTCAGACATCCTAATTCAAACCACCATTTTTTCCTTTAATTAGTGCAGTAACTTCCTAACTGATCTTCCCAAAATACTCTTAAAGTTATGCTTTTACTTTTCATAACATTTGGTAATCTCTAAAGATTACAAGTTGGGTAATGTCACTGCTCAGCTTACAACTTGATAATGGCTTTCTCTTTGTTCTAGGAATTAAGACTGAATTTGTTCCATGTGACCTGACCCTTAACTAATTCTCTGGATCTAGGCTTATTCTACTTTAGATATATTTTTGCTCCTGATGTTTCTTTACTATGTCAAAAGCACTGTGCCTTCCCTGTTGTCCCTCTTCTGGAACGTTCTGCCTCATCATTAATTAACCAGCTCAGTTGAAAGCAGAGAGGCCTTTCATGACCACACTGTCTGTAGAGGCACCCCTCCATTCCTCACGCTGACATTATCACATTTGAGTTTGTGTAGCATGGATTATCCTCTAAGGTTATTATCTCTTTTCCCTCTTCAGCAGTGTAAGTTCTGTGAGGGCAGGGAGCTTATTTTTATATCATTCACTCAGATAATTTGTGCCACAGAACAGGTGCAGTCCCTTAACTCCTTTGTACTTAGTATTCTTACCTGCAAATCATGGTTGTAGACTAGTTGACCCATGTTCTTTAAGCTTCCTTCTAGTTTTAGGATTCTATGAATTCTAAGTATTTTGTAGCATCTCCAATTAATTGTTCCATAATTAAGACTAGATTATTTTTAACATCTGCAAAATACTTCTCTGTTGACTTATAGCACTCAGAATATTACGACTTTAAGATGTGAATTTTAAAAACTTACTTTGAAATGTAGTCACTTCTGTAGTAAATGTGTGTTCCGCAAATCACTGCAGCCTGCAAAGCTATGCAACAGAAAGAGAAGAATGGGATTAGGAAAACAGCACTCAAAACCAGGCAAACATAAAAAAGGTTAAAACCTAATGAAGATGGCAGCACAATTTTGTACATGTTAAGTGATTAAGTGATACATAACTAATATAATATGGAACTCTGCCTGAAAGGGACCTGCAGTTTGCTGCAGGCTATAGAGGGGTTGTAGCTTACAAGTTACCACAAACTGGTGGTGCAAGTTGCGTTATCTGAAATCTGAAGGAACGTGGAACCCCCGGTGTGGATGGGTATGGTTGACAGCATGTGAAGAACTGAGGCAGCTGGTAGAGGTTTGTGGTGTGTGCATTTTGGTACTTTTACAAAGTTTAGTTTCCTGAATTGGTTTAGCCTGGGTACGGTTTTTTTTTTTTTTTTTTTTTAAGTACTGAGATTGAACCCAGACTGCTTAACCACTAAGCCAAATCCCCAGCCCTTTTTTGAGACAGGGTCTCACTAAGTTGCTTGGGGCCCTGCTAAGTTGCTGAGGCTAGCTTTGAACTTATAATCCTCCTGCCTCAGCCTCCCGAGCTGCTGGAGGCAGCAGGCATGCACCATGGTGCCCAGCCTGCATACAGTTGTCTATTATTCACCTATATGAGTGTCTCAGGAGAAGTTGCATATAAGCAAATGTGAAATTCATGCTATGCCCATGTTGATCCCTAATAAATTAATCATGTAGAAATAAATTTGTAATCAAAACAAGCAGTTTAGTAGAATCAACTATAATTTTAGACCTTAAAAATGTTGCACAGATTCCTGTAGCACCCAGCGTTTCCCTATCCCTCATCTCCCCGGCATAACCATGACCATGGTATCATGATCAAACCAGGAAATTAACACCAATGCCACACTATTAGCTAACTTTGGGTCTTATTCAGATTTTGTAATTTTCATTGTTTTTCTTTTCTAAGGTCCAGTCAGGATTTTGTATTTCCTTAAATAGTCATGTTTTCTCAGTCTTTTCCAATCTGGGACAGTTCTTTGTTTTCCATGACCTTGATGCTTTAGAGGACTGGCTGCCTATCTTGTGGACTGACCCCACAATTTGGAATTGTCTGATATTTCTTTTTGGTCAGGTTGAGGTTATTCCTTTTGGCAAGAAAACCACAGAAGTGGTGCTGTTCCCTTCTCAGTGCATCATGGACTTGAAGTTGATATGTAAAACATTAATTTTTAAGGCATGTTTAGTGTTGCTGAGTTTTAGTCGTATAAAATTTTTCTGTTTATACTTTATAGCCATTCATTTTTAATGTGAGGTTGACTCTTATTTTTACCAGTTCTTTGACATTACACACACACACACACACACACTCTCTCTCTCTCTCTCTCTCTTTCTCTCTCTCTCTCTGTCCCACCCCACCCCTTTATGGTTAAGCCATGTGGAACGTATGATAATACAGTATTATAGGTATGTTCTTGTATCCTTTGATTAATTTCTTTCTGAAATTGAAACTGAATCCCTCAATTCCTGTGAATTTGAAGTATTGTATTTTCAAAATGGTAGTATTTTTCTATTATTGTCCTTGTGAAGTCTTTTTATGTAATTACTGTATTGTTTTGTTCCAGTTTCAATAGTAATGGGGATTCCCACAGTGAAGAGAGAAGTTAAATCTTACCTCATAGAAACTCTTCATTCCCTTATTGATAATCTGTATCCTGAAGAGAAGTTGGACTGTGTTATAGTAGTCTTCATAGGAGAGGTAATTATTTGTCATTTTATTTTTTAACATATATAGTCTAAGAGTTAAAACTATAATTGAATATTCAGATATGCTTTATAAACAATTTTTAAAATGTGCTGAGTGAAGCTTAGGTAATATATGCTATCTGGTAAGTTAATGTAAATCTTGTGTGTTGTTTGCTCTAACTTCTTCCCTGCAGTTAAAGCCAGGAATGATAACTTTCATTGTCAGTAGGATAATATTATACACATTGATCATAAAAAAATGAATCCCCATTTCTAGCTCTGAGACCTAAATTGGAGTTGTGAAACTGAAGGAGGGTTTAGCCTAGGCATAACCCCAGCCTAGGCTAACCCCTATGAGGCAGCCATCATATTATTAGAGGAAAATCACTTGAATATACTTCTTCAATTTTAGTCTCCTCAAAAGATTTAGAGAAAGAATCTTTTTTGTCTGATACTACAAGGAACAAGTGCCCTGGAGTAAATATTTCCTTTATTACCATATCAAATTTCAGCCTGGGAAAAGGCTAAGGGTAACATTCACCTAGATGGCTTGCCTAGCATGCATAAGGCCCTGGGTTTGATCCCCACCCCTCCGTCCCCAATAAAAGGTAAGAAAAAAGAAGGTGGGGGGCAGAAGATAGACATAGTATAACTATGTATAGTTCTGGACCTCTGATTCCCACTCCTTCAGGGTTCTCTGTCTCTTTAAATAAAAATGATCTTAATGTTTTCTTAATGAAAAAAGTAATATGCACATTATTTAAAACAATTACGTAAATATGTAATGAAAACTCGCCTCTTACACCTTCATGTGGATAGAACTATAAGTATTTTTAAATGTGTCTTAAAGAATTTTTCCTATGACTTGTGTACACATATATGAGTGGATCATTCTATACATATTTTAATACCGTGAACATCTTTCCATGCTAAAAAGATTAAAAATCACAGCATCATTTTTAAAAACAAAATTTAAATTTTTTTTTTAATTTAGACGGACACAATATCTTTATTTTATTAATTTTTTTATGTGGTGCTAAGGATCGAACCCAGTACCTCATGCATGTGAGGCAAGCGCTTAATCTCTGAGCTACAACCCAAGCCTCATAGCATCATTTTTTAATGGCTAAAAAATACTCCATTGTATGGTTTCAATATGGATTATTTTTAAAAACTTTTTTTAGTTGTAGATGGACACAATACCTTTATTTTATTAATTTTTATGTGGTGCTGAGGATTGAACCCAGTGCCTCACATGTGTTAGGCAAGCACTCTACCACTGAGCTACAGCCCCAGCCCCTCAACATGAGTTATTTGATTGATAGGCCGTTTCTGAGTTTTTGCAGTTATAAGCAGTACTGAAATAAGCACTTCTGTAAATAAATTGTATACTTTTATAGTTACTGACTTGGAACTAATTTATAAATACAGATTGCTCTCAGAATCCATACACATTAAAATATTCATAGATAGCCAGCATACCCTGTAGAAATTAAATCTGTTTATCTCCTTTCCAAAAGTCTGAGAGAGCTATTTCTTTCTTCCTGTAGTTCATACTAGTTTTAAAATATTTTTGTCAATTGGATGGGTTGAAAATAATACTTGACTTTTGTTAATTAGTATTTCTTTACTGAGTGGGATTAAATGTTGGTTTATGAAGTTTTATTTTGGATCATTTGTATGTATAATTATTTTATAAGCTTTGCTTATTTTTTTGGTTGTAAATTATGATTTGTAAGACATTTTCATATATGAAATATTTTCTCATTTGTTACTTGTATTAACTTATGATGTTTTGATCTGTTATAAAAGTTTTCCTTTTTAAGTAAGCAAACTGGCCAATCAAAAAGCAACTTGGTAATAGCTATTAAAATTAAAAACATACACTTTAACCCAACATTTTGCTTCTAAAAACAGACCCAATAGAAACATTTGCAAATACAGAAATACATTCAAGTACATAAACATTTATATAGCTCTTATATGTGTATTAATAAAACAGGTAAGGAAAGTACTCTCCTGTAATATACCGGATACTCTCACTAGCAAATAGCTTGAGAGTTGGGATTATGGACTGATGTCACTTTGTATTGCATACAATTTTATAAAATCAGAATTTACTTACAGTGAGCACATATTAATATTTAATTGCAAAAAAACCTTTAACTGTGAAAGAATCATTCTTACACACTTGAAAAATGATGTTCAGTTTACAGACAGAGCCTAATGTCCTTAGGATTTGAGACCCTCTTACTATCACGATTAATCTGGATTAAGATGCAGTATTATTGGGTTTGGATCCAGAGGGACTGTATCCTGGGCTGGATTCTGCTCCTTTTTCTGCTTTTTTGAGCCTCAGTTTCCTCATCTCTTCAATAAGAGTGATGCTGTTGACTGTTTGGAGCTCATCGTTGTTGCAGAGGCACTGCGAGATCACACAGGGGAAACCTTGTAAACAGAAGAGGCTGTTCAGGCATTGGCAGTGTTCCCGTCTCTGAAGAGTCGTTTCTCCCAAATGCACTGCTTGAAATTCTGCATAGATATATAGACAATCAAGAAAATCTGAACAGAAGAATTAAAGAGTGCACTGAATTGCCTTTAGTCGGTTTAAAATTATTATTAATCACAGTGTTTGATTCCACCTTGATGAGTAGTTCTAAGCTGGGGCCTCAGTAACACTAGGAACAGGTGTGTGCTGTGTGGCTTTGAGGGTGACCTACATGTGGAGTTGTTTCTGGGCCTAGGTTTCCAGGCTCTTCCTGAGCCTGTATTTCCACCTGCCTACCTCACTGTGTTATCTGAATGTTAGTTTTAATCTGTCCAGAGCCAGATTAATCTGACTTTCCCAAACTGCTGCTCTTCCAGGTTTCCCATCTGCTTATGAAAGGATTCTTGTATACGGTGTTAATAGGCCTGTGCTGTGGTTATTCTACTTCCAGCTCATGATACAGATCCACAGGACACGTGTGTCCTCAGTTCTCTTCGTATTATTCCAAACTATTACTGCTGTATTCCCTTTCTTTTTCATCCTTCAACTCCCAGTTTATCCTCTTTTGAAAAACCATCCTGAGTCTCCCATTTGAAATTAATCTAGGATAAATAGGCAGCTTTACCCAGGCAGGCAGGTGAGTAGAAAGACTCTTTGAGACTCTGGCATTTCTCTATTTTATGATTCATTAATTTCTATTATAATATTAATTCTTTCCTCCTGCTTGCTTTTAGTTTTGCTCTCCTTTTGCTTTGAGATAAATTAGGAATTTATATAAAGGCATGAATTCTCTCTGGTCCATTTTAATATTTGAGGAGAAAAATCAAGAATGAAAAACTGGAGATGCACATAGAAAAAGAGTTACTATCATCTTTTCCTCACATGACCCCTAGTTCTTTGTATTCTTTTTCGCTTGAAAGGGAGAAACCATAAGATGCCCCTCTGGGAGAAGAAGAGAGAAAAGTAATTAGTTGCCTTATTCCTTGTTGGTAATTTCACCCTTATTGATCCCTTTGGCATGTGATGAGACATTTATAGAACATACAGAGTGTTAAGCAATACACTGTTGCATTATTTGAAAGTCGCTGACCCATTCTGAACTTGAGAAGGGATTGACAGGAATGCATTCTATCTATCTTAAGGCTCCTTGGTAGGATCCAAGTGTGCTATTCAGATTTTAAGATTGTATCATTCCTGTGTTTATTTTTCCTTAGAGTTTAATTATAATTTTTATATTCTAATATTTTGTAAATCTCATTTTTTGTTGTTTTTATTATATATAGAATATTTCTTATTGTTTTTTTTTTATTTTTCAGATTGATTTATTTGGTCTGTTCTCAACTCTGTCACAGGATTTTATGTTACATTTTCTTAATGCATTATCTTATATTTCATTGTAGTCCATTGTCTACTCTTTTGTGTTTTATATTTCTTTGGGAATTTAGAGAAATTTGAATTTTTTTCACTTGTTTATTTATTAGTGCTTTATAGATATGCATAAAGGTGGAATACACTGTGGTATATTTATGTACGTACATAGTGTAATTTTGTCAGATTCATTATTTCCAAAAGTTTGAATTTTTATTGTAGTCATTACTTTGGTACAAAAGCCTTTTAAAATGTCCTTTGCTCTAATTCTTTACATTGACTTCCACTAAATTGTTTGTTCAGCTTTAAATTCTACACTTCTTTTTTTTTTTTTTAAATTTTTTATTGTTGGTTGTTCAAAACATTACATAGTTCTTGATATATCATATTTCACACTTTGATTCAAGTGGGTTATGAACTCCCATTTTTACCCCGTATACAAATTGCAGAATCACATCAGTTACACATCCATTGATTTACATATTGCCATACTAGTGTCTGTTGTATTCTGCTGCCTTTCCTATCCTCTACTATCCCCCTTCTTATATTGTTTACACCAATTTTATCATGATCATTTTTATTTGTTCTACTTAGTTGTACGTGACAGCAGAATGCATTTCAATTCATCGTACACCAATGGAGTGTAACGTTTCAGTTCTCCGATTGTAAATGGTATAGAGATGCACCATTTATGTCTTCATACATGTACCTAGGGTAATAATGTCCATCTCATTCCACCATCTTTCCTATCCTCATAACTCCTCCCCACTCTCTCCCCTTTGCCCAATCCAAGGTTCCTCCATTCTTTCCATACCATCCCTCATCATAGATCAGCATCCACTAATCAGAGAAAAATGTTCGGCCTTTAGTTTTTTGGGATTGGCTTACTTCACTTAACATAATATTCTCCATCCATTTACCTGCAAATGCCATAAGTACTGTCCTAAGCTCTAAGTGTTATTTAGATTTCTCCAAATGTTTCACTGCTCATGACCTGACACTCTTGAAGATTACTGGCTGTTTTATGGAATGTCTTTCAGTTTGGAATTGTCTGGTGTTTCCTCATCATTGTATTCAGGTTGTATCATAGAAGTGAGGTGGTATTCTTTTTCAGGGCCTTGTGTTAAAGGCTACATGATGTTGACCCGTCTCATTACCGGGAATGTTAGCTGTCATCACTTGATTAAAATGACATCTCCCATTTTTTCTACTGCGAAGATACTCTTTTTCCTGTGTAGTTAGTAGCCTATTTTGGAGGTGATACTTTGAAATCAAGCAGATATCCTATTTCATCATAACTTTTTACCAAGTGAGCAGTCTTATTATTGTGTTTACCAAATGGTGATTTTCTAGTTTCACCATTTAGCTTCCATTTAATAATTAGGAGTCTGTTAAGAGGAGCTCTTCTTTTTATTTTGTCACTTGCATCAGTGTTGAGTTGTACATAATAAGAATAAGCTTTTATTTTGTTGATCAATTATTCCAAGTTTGGTCACTAGCTCGTTTTGAATTGGCGACTCTGTCCTCCTGATATGGCCCCAGCAGTTCCCCTGCTTTCTAGCAGCTTAAGAGTTCTAGGCTAGTCTTGTATTTTCCCTGCACCAGTCCTGAAATCAGCCATTTTTCAAAGGAACCTGATTCTTTTTATTGGAGAATGGATTAAAAAACAAGATCTGGACACTAAGTGCTGGCTGCTGAGAGATCATTGCTTCTGGCCCTTTGAGTGGACAGATGTGTGTCCATCTGTCTGAATATTAGACATCATGATTTCTAATGATACTTGATTCCAGTCTCAGAGTCCATTCTAGTCTCCCCCATCCCCTTAATTTTTCAACTCTTCTCCAACAGTGAGAAACCCAATTCTTTATGACTCAGTGTATCTGTATTCTTTTACATCCCAAGTGGACATACAGTTGTTTTTGTGTTGTTAACCCTACCCCTAGGATAGCACTGCCTAGAGGGAAATATTTGCCTACAGTTCTTTTGTCTTAGCCTTACAGTATCCAGAGTTCTGTTTTCCGGAGTCACTTGGCCTAGTTCTGTCCTTTGCCACCCTCTCAGTGATATTTTCATGCTGTTCTTTGGTCATGGACATTGGTTTGTTACTATCTGTCTCTGTTGTGAGTTTGTAGAGTGTTGTCTGTGCAGCTTCTACTTCAGATTGGTGGATGTTTTTGTTGTGGCTTAAGAGATGCTCTGTTTTTGTGAGTGCTCCATGAGCTCTTGGAGATATGTTACTTGTTCTCAAAATTCAATTATGTGTGCTCTGTTGCATTTATGCTTCATATATCCTTATCTTTTCCCACTTGGTGTGTTGTGGACTCAGGAGTTAAACATCTTCTACTACTGTTTTTGTGTTTCCTGTATTATAGTTTTTTGTTTTATAAATAGTAATGCTATTTTATGCATGGATATTTATAACTTAATTGGCAGTTACACCTGCTGGCATTTTAAAGTGACTTATGCATTATGTTAATTTTGAGGGCCCAAATTCGCCCTTACTGGGTGGCAGTATTATGACCTATGCTTTCCTGGGCTTTGCGTTTGTCTGGTATTCCTTTGTCCTCCCTTTTGTTTCCCTTTCTTTCTAAATCACCTTTTTTTTTTAATGCATCTAGTTTACAGCCTAGAGTTGAATTTTGCTTTGTGATTTAATTAGAACTTGTTTCTCTTCTTCTTCTAGATGAATTTATATATCTGTATGCAGTTATTTGGTCTTAATCCTATCATTTTATGGGATTTTCCCCCCCTATATGTCTTTTATAGGATTTTTCATTGCTTATTTGTTTTGCTTTATTTTGTGTGTTTCATTTTTCTATTTGAGAAAAGTATGTATTTTTATACCAGTGATTACTGTTGTAGCTGTAACTTTATACAGAACCTTTATATAACCCTCTGTTTTCTTAGATGGTATCTATGGCTTCCCGACATGGGAAGCAATAAAACTGGTATTATTTCTTCTTTTCCTTTCCTACCCTACTTCTTCCCTTCTGCCTGATTTATATTGTCTTACGTAGTATTCACCATTGTACTAAGAAATAGGTTTCTCCGCTGTCATCTGGTATGCCTGCTTAGCACCCTTTGACTGCAGATACTACAGATGAGGTGAGTAGCTTTGTCTCTCTGCTGTCCTCTCCATTTCTGCTAGATTTGCTAAGTTTTCCTTATTATTTAGTGTACATGCTGGGCTGGTTCCCTTCTTATGAATCATCATTGAAGGAAATGGGTTTTCAGGCTGCTGTCGTGCCAGAGGATGAGGGGTCAGAGAGTGTTCCAGACTATTTGGTTTATTTGAAACAAAGACTGTCTTCCCTTCTTCCACGGAGCCAGGCTGCTTCCTGTCAATCCAGCTAGTCTGAGTAGTTCTTCTTGTTACCTCTGGATATTAGGACCAAACTAGATCCTTTCAAGCTTAAGGATTTCAGTTATTTTTCAAAAGGAAAATTTTTGTGTTTCTGAGTCTGGCTCTCACGGACAGTGGTCTGTGGTTTCTTTACTCTCCCTCAGCAGGCTAGTCTTTCTAGTCGGACAGCCTGATGCGCTTCCACCCACAGGGTGTGGTTACCTGGGCACTTTTGAACTTTCTTCTACCCTGAAGCACCTGAAGAGCTTGGTAGTCTCAGGGTGGCCTTTGCTGTCATCATATTTCCTCAAGCTCTCCTCATTGCCTGAGACTATTTTTTAATAATGGAAAGAGTTCAGATTTCATTCTAAGAATTCTTTCACTCACTGAATAAATGTTTATTGAAGAGCTAAAATAGGGAAGGTTCTGAAATTTAAAAAAAAAATTAAAACTCTATCAGAATGTAGATGGTGCTCCTGAAGTCTAGCATTGCACAAAAATACTAGTTTTTCTATATCATTGGCTGTATTTTTTTTAAAATTGTGTGTATGCCTTGCTAAAGAGTGCAGTAATTTCACGAAGTTTGTTATGTTGAATAGTCTCATCTTCACCCTCCCATCCAACCCCCCTTTCTTACTGTGAGACTGTTAAGGTCTTTTCAGCCCTAGTGGGCTGGTAGGCAGGTGAGTAGAGAGACTCTCTGAGACTCTGGTATTTCTCTAGTTTATGATTCATTAATTTCTAATATAATATTAATTACTTCTTTCCTCCTGCTTGCTTTTAGTTTTGCTCTCCTTTTGCTAGGTTTTTAAGGTGAATGTTTAGATTGTTGGTTGGAGATCTTTTCTCTAATATAGGCAATTTAAAGCTACAAATTTCCCTCTAAGTTTCATGTTAGCTGCATCTCCAAAGTTTTGATATTATCATGTTTTAATTTTTATTCAGATCAAAAATACTTTGTATATCCCCTTGTAATTTCTTCTTTGACCCAAAAGTTATTTAGAAATGCGCTTTTTAAATTTGTATCTATTTGAGGACTTTCCAAATTTTCCCCTGTTCCTGATTTCTTATTCAACTACATTATGGTGGGAGAGTGTAGTTTGTGTGATTTCAGTCCTTTAACATTTTTCAGTACTTGTTCATTGCCCAGTGTGTGATCTGTTCTGCCAGGTTCCCTGTGCTTAGAAGGAGTGGATTCTGCTGTGGAGGATTCTGTAGAGATTGTGGAGTGATCTTTCTGTAGATGTTGTTGGGTAAAGTTGGTGGACTGTGTTGTTCAAATCTTCTGTATTCTTGCTGGTTATCTTCTAGTTTTTGCTTCTATTCTTCATTTGAAATTATAGATTACTATAATGCATAGGTAGTATTTTGGTCTATAATTTCCCAACAGCTAGATTTTTAAGATGTTTGTGTATGCTTTGGTCATAGATCACACAAATGACTATCGAGAAGAAATCTCGTGTATACATGTTATCCCATAAAATTTGGTGGTGATTCAACAAATATTTTCTGAAAGAGTGGTAAATTGTTAAGCATATGTACAATAAAACAAAACCTCTGCCCATTGTAGCTTACAGAGAAGGACAGAAAAAAAAATTCAAATATGCAGTATGTTAGATGTTAGTATGGCGGAGGATAAATGGGTAAGGAAGAAAGGGAGTGCATGGTCGTCCAGCGTGGGGTTAGCAGGGACACCTGGGCGGAGGCCTGAAGGAGGCAGGAGTGAAACAGTACAGCAGAGGAACTGTTATGCAAAGGCCCCGAGCCAGGGCATTGCTTGGCATGTTTTGCAGAACAGCAAGGAGAGGCCTGAGCGGCTTGGTGGAGGAGGCAGGGGACTCACTAGTAACGGGCAGCCAGAGAAGGACAGGCTGGGCTAGACCACATATGACACTACAGTTCATCTTAAGAACTTCACTTTTGCTGTCAGTGAAGGGCAAGGACAAATTTTGTAAGGGTCAGTGATAAATATTTTAGACTTTGCAGGTCATCCAGTCTCTGTTGGAACTGTTCAACTCTGCCATTTAACATGAAAACAAACCATGGACAGCATGTAAGGGGATGCATGGAGCAGTGTTCCAGTCGGGTTTTACCTTAGGATGCCAGGCCAAGGATCGGCTTTGCCAATCCTTGCTCTAATTAAGATGGAAAGTCCTTCAGGAGTTTTAGTAGAGAAGACACCTAACTTACTAATTTTTTTAAAGGCACTTACAAAATACCTTTTTATTTGTTAATAATTTTAGGCTTAGAAAAAAGTTACAAAAATTATACAGCGTTCCCTTCACTTGTCTCACTTGAAGGCTGACCACTGACGTAGCCATCCTCACCCATCAAAACCAGGACATGAGTGTAATGCTCTTGATTCAACTGCAGCCTTTCATATTGTTCCACCTGCAGACACGTTTCTATTCCAGTATCCATTACAGAGTCCCACACTACACTTAGTGGTTCTGTATCTGTAGGTTTCCTTCAATCCAAGACGACTCCTCTCTTTTTTCTTGTCTTTAGTGAACTTAGGTATTTTTGATGAGCATTGGTAAATTATTTTGCAAAATGTCTCAGTTTGGATTCATCTCATATTTTCTTGTGACTACATTATGATTTTTGGCAAGAGTAATGTGACTACTCTTTTGAAAGGATTCTGCTGGCTACTTTGGTAAGGGCAGAAATGGGAGACCCCTGGGAAAACTTGTCATAATCCAGCTGAGGCTTGAAGTATTCATGGAAGAATCCAGAAATAGTTGATTTATAAGCATATTGAACGGATTTGGTTATGGTTAAAAAAAAAAAAGTGAGCCACTGCTATGGCATCAGGCCTCAGCATCCTAGTTAGCGGCAGGAAAGCTATGCAAATGTACTGCAAATGAAGAAGTAATTTTCTTTTGTCTAGCCCTTGAACTTCCTCTTATTATCTTTCAGCCCTTGACCATTTTAGAAACCTGGCTAACTAAAATAATGTGACATTGTTTGCCTCTGTTGGTGTGTCATGTTTAATTGAAAATAAAAAAAAAATCAAGCATTAGGTGGGTAGTAATAGCTTTTCCTTGGATCCTAGGGAAATAAAATTTATTGTGAGCTGCCAGCACCATTTTGACACATCCCTTTCCTTTGAATCCTGCTGATCTGTCACATGTACACATTATATTTCTGGAATTCTCAGTGGTTCCTTGTTATGTTAAATGACGTCTGTTTCTCAGTGTGGTGGAGTTAGCAATAACTGGACTTATCTTCCTGATGTCAGCAAGTAGAAGGCCGGACAAAGTGGGTGAATCAACTGTTCTCGGACACTGGACAGCAGACTACACAGGATGTGGCTGCCTGAGATAGAGGGAAAGCACCATGATTGTCCCAGTTTTCTGCCTAGAGACATATTTCTCTATCCCAATGAAACATATTTCTGTATGCAGAAGGGGCACCAAACAGAGAAGCTGGAGACTGCAGAGCAGAGGTCCAGAGGGGAGAGTACTACCCAGAAAATGACACCTTTCAGTGTTGGCTGAATCAGGCCACGGCTGGTAAAAGGACAGCCAGGAGTTCCTAGAGTTCAGGGAGCCTGAAATCTGAGCAGCCACAGTGGCAGGTCTTCAGGGTCACTCTTCAGTTTCACACTCTCCCTCCTTCAGAGCCTTTGATGTTCGTTTTGTATATTTAGGTGCTCTGATGTTGGTGCAGATATATTTACAATTGTATGAATTGACCCCCTTATTATAGAATGTTGTTGTAGTTTATTAGTCTTATCTGTCTGATGTAAAAACACATCTCTTCCTTGGTTTCCCTGAGAAATCTTTTTCCGTCCCTGTCAGATTGTGTGTGTCTCCTTAAAAGTGAATTGACTCTCTTGCAGGCAGCATAGAATTGGGTCTTGGTTATTATTTTTTAATCCAGTCAGTCACTGTCTTTTTATTGGAAAATTTAATCCATTTACATGCGAGGTTCTTACTGATAGGTAAGGACTCACTATTTAGTGATTGCCATTTGCTAATCGCTTTCTGGTCGCCTGTAGTGCTTCCTTCCTTTCTTGCTGTTGTCCTCTCTGCTGTGATGTGCTGGTATGCTTTGAATACTTTCTATTTTGGTTGTGTGCTCCCACTGAAGAGCTTTGCTTTGTGAGGCTTACACAGAGCAATTTAAGCCTGCAACAGCCTGTTTCAAGCTGACTGCACACAGCTCTGCCTTTACTCCTCCCCCAACATTTTATGTTTTTTGTATGAAAATTTATATTTTTTCTCAAAGAAGCAACTTTTTGTTTCTTTGATTTTTAATTTTTTTTTGTTTCAATTTAATTCATTTCTGCTCCTGTAAATATGAGTGGTTTTGTGTTTTAACCCTCTTGCTAGGAACAGACTTGCTATATACACTGTCATTGTCTAGAGTATTCTGATTATGGCTCTTTTCCTTAGACCATTGAGTTTTATAATTTTGTATGCTTTGTGGGCTACTTAGAGGTCTTTTGTTATAGCTTAAAAACTCCCTTTACCTAGGGAGTTCCTTAAAGTCGGGTGGTGAACTCCCTTAGTTTGTGTTTGTCAAGGGAAGTTTTTATTTATCTAGTTTTGAAAGACAGCTCTGTTGGGTAAGGTATTCTGGGTTGGTGATTTTTTTCCCTTTCAGTGCTTTGAATATATCATTCTCCTTTCCTGTCCTCCAGGGTTTCTGTGGAGACATCTGGAGATAGTGGTATTGCTTCCCCTAGATGTGGCCTTTCTGCTGTGAGAACTTTGTCTTTGATTTTGATTGCTTGGTGTCTTGCTGAGCTCCTTTTCGGGTTAAATTTATTGGAGAGCTTTGTACTTCCAGTACCTGGTTGTTGGCATCTACCCCCAGATTAGGGGATTTCTCTGCTGTTCATACTTTCTGGCCTTTTTTCCTCTTTCTTTCAGCTTCTGCAGCTCCTGTTACATGCAGATTTGGCCTCTTGAGGTTCTCCTGTAGTTCACATAGACTTCCCGACTTTCTTTTCCTTCCTTTCTTTTCTTTCCCTCCCACCCTCCTTTCCTTCCTCCCTCCCTCTCCTCCTCCCCTCCTTTTCTTCTTTTCTCCTCCATTCCCCCTCCCATTCCCCTCCCCTCCCCCCTCCCTCCCCTCCCCTCCCCCTCCCTCCCCTCCCCCCTCCCTCCCCTCCCCTCCCCCCTCCCTCCCCTCCCCTCCCCTCCCCCCCTCCCTCCCTCCCTTCCTTCCTTCCTTGTTTTTGTTCCTCTGTCCAAGTAATTTCAAATTCTTTTTAACTCACTGATTCTTTTGCTTGATCAAGTCAGTTGTCATAGCTTTCTGTTGAAAATTTTAGTTCACTCATTCTTCATTTCTAGGATTTCTGCTTAATTATTTTAAAAAATTGTTTCTATTCCTTTGTCAAATTTGCTTGTGTATGTATTGCTTTCCAAATTACATTTGGTTTTCTAGCCCTATATTTTTGTGGTTCACTGAATATCAGTCATTTCATACATTGCCATGTCATTAGGGTCTGTTATTGGAGGTCTGTTAGATACACACACACACATAATACATATACATATATATACACACACACACACATATATATACACACACATATATGTATATATATATATGTATATATATGTATATATATATGTATGTGTATATATATGTATATATATGTATATATACATATATATATATATGAGAGAGAGAGAGAGGTGTTATAATTCCCTGCTTGTAATCACTGTGTCCTAGCATTACTTTGTGTACCTTTGAGGAGACAGCTCCCTCTTCTGGCCTGCGCAGGCATTCTTTGGCAGGGCCCATCCTTCACTATTTAGCCTGTGATTCTAGGGGGCCAACTGGTGAAGCTCCTATAGAGGCAGAGCTTCTGTGAGCTCTCTAGTTGGATGTGATCCTGGCATAGTGTGATGGCTTCTGGTCAGGCCAGTCAGAGGATGTCTTCCCTGGTCAGGCATTTCCACTATTTAGGATCTGTAGTTGGGCAGGAATACAGGTTCCAAGGTTAGGCAACATTGCTTTTCTGGATTAGTGGGGTCAGAGGTTATGCTCCTTGGAAATGCATGATTGAGGATTGCTTCCTTATCACAGTGGTGCCATGGAGTGGGCTTTTGGTTGAGTTGAGAGACTGTTTGACCTCCTGGGTCAAATAGCTTTACCCTCTGAGCTTCTCCACAATGTGTAGACCCTATCTAGACAGGATCTTTGGGGCATTTTGGCCAACACTTCACTTCCTGAGTCAAGCAGGTCTAGCCCCATGTTTTTCTGAAATGTCGGAGGTGGGTGTTGGACTTAGGGTCATTGGAGTGGGCTGTGAGGCTGGGCTGGAGGCTGGCCATGTAGGGACGCAAGCTGGGTTGAACTTCCCGCTGTGCTGCTGAAGGCAACCAGTTCAGCTTTGTGGACGGGCTCTGTAGTTGTCTTATAACTCTAGTCACCCAACATGGGTGGTAGAAGCACAGAGGTGCCACCACCAGGGCTCGTGTGCTGGTCACTGTGCTCTTTGCCTCCTTTCCTGGCTCCTGGTGGTCAAGCTGTGCCATATCTCCAGTGTTGCCCACGAGGTGAGACTAGAGTGGGATGCGTCTCTGGATGCTCAGGAAGCTGGATGACTGTCCCTGGTTCTCCTTCCTCAGTAAACACCCTGGGCCCTAGGACGTTCTCTCCATGAGTGCCGTGGTAGTGGTGGGACCATTCTTTCTTATCCTCTGTCCTCAGTTCGGCCGACCAGCAGCATGTCTCATGCTTGTTTTCAAGTAGTAGGGTTTTCAGGTCTGTGGGTAGTTGTTAGTTGAGCTTTCTGTAATGGGGTGAAGCCTGAGGCTTATGATTTTGCCTCCTTGCTGACACCATCTCCTCTGGGCTCATGTTAACATATGTATCCAACTTTTCCATGTGTCTCTAAGAGAAGCTGAGTGACCTAGATCCAGGTATACAACCTGAAATACTTAATTTTTATGCCTTTAACTTTATTCTGTTTTTTAAAAGTAATTCGCAAAATGTATAATCCACCTACTAAAACAGTTGGGCAGCCATCACCTCAGTCAACTTCAGAACATTTTCCTCACCCTATAGAGAAACTCTTAGCCATTACCCAGTCATCCTCCTATTCCCCCAGCTCTAGGCAACCGATAATCTATTTTCTGTCCCTGCAGATACTTGTCTTTGGATATTTCATATAAAAGCAGTTGCACTTTATGTAGTCCTTTGCAACCGGCTTTTCCACTTAGCATGGTGTTTTCAAGGTTCATCTCATTGTAGCATATATCAGCCCAGCTCTTAATTTTACTTAACCAAGACAAACATTTGATTCTAAAGAAAGAGCATTTTTTACTTAAGAATCTGTGTATTCATTTTAGACTCACAGACTTATTATCAGAATTGGGTAGTAATACTACCTTTAAAAAAAATCTATGTGCCTTTAAAAAATATAATCAGGAAAAATTTTTCTCTAAAAGTAAGCAGGCCCTGAGAGCTCAGTGACCACCTGTCTTTGCTGCCAACCAGTGGGAGAGGAGCAAGGAGAGTACCTGGCAGAGACCCGGGTGGCTTGGCCAGATGCTTCTGGGTTGGTCAGAGGTGCGGCTTTCTTCACAGGGGTCCCCAGAAGCCCAGCACATCTTTGCATTGCATGCTTTTCAGTTTTATCATTTAAACTTGTCATCTCTGGGGTCTTAATTTTTCTCCCACTTTTTTTTTCTTTTCATAGAATAGGAAACTTAAATTCAGAGAAGTAACTTCAGATGATACTGTCCAGTAGCACCAGAGGCAAATCTTGACCCTAAGTGTTAAGAAAGACTTTTCCATTTTGGAATCTTGTCAGCAGGCTGCATCTGTCGGTGCCTCTGCCCACTACTTAGGGTCTGGGTGTTTCCAGAGAAGTAGGAATAGTTTCTGTGCCCAGTTTCCTGTTGATCGAGTGTAGGCAATTGGAAAGAATAAACACTTACAAATCTGCTCACTGTATGAAGTATTTAGTGATATTGAATAGCACAATAATACAATAAAATCAGAAATGCAAATCCCTCAAGTTGCCTGAAAATTTAATGTTTTTGCTGCATGTTTTGTCATTTGTCTAATTTTGAGTTCAGTATTAAAAGTTAAATAAAAATATAAAAATATAAAAAGGTCGAATACAAATATGAATTTTGGTATTTTTTTCTTTCCCAGACAGATATTGATTATGTCCACAGTGTTGTGGCCAACCTGGAGAAAGAGTAAGTCCTTCTTTATTAGGAAATGGAAATATTTTAGTTTACTGCTGTCTCTGGCTTTTTGCTAAAAGAAAGCACCTGCCTTGATAGTTAATCTCCCTCTGGAGATCATTGTTCATTAGACCTCCTACCATTGTCTTTTACATTCTCATAAAGCAGGTGTGTTTAAGTTCATTTATCTGCTGGAATAAATTGGTGTATTTCAGTATAGAAGAGATTTGAATGTGGTTTGTGTAACATTATCAAATAAATATTTGTTCATGAAGGCAGTGAAGATAGCCTTAAGAGATTATTTAAGTCTTTCACCCTCGATTAAATAGACAGGCTGCCGGGCATATCTTCATGTAGCATCTCAGGCCTCAGCGCTGAGCTGTGTCTGGCCCCCTGATCCTGCAGTATGCAGGGCACGAACCAGGTAACAGGCGGGAAGCCTGTTATTAGTTTTTACAGTATTGCTTTAGTAGTTTTAATAATGATATCATAAAAACTAGTCTTGACATAGGTTTCTTCGTTGAATTGTATCTGCTTAAAGACCAGAGAAGTTGCAATTATTTGCTAGCTCTCTATTTAAAATAATATGATACTTTGTCCATTGAAATGCTAAACCTGGAGATTTAAAAAATATTACGCATAGTTCAGGATTAAATTTATCATTTGTTAGATTTTCCTCAAGTGCTAAAGTTCTTGACATTCTTTGTAGAAATGCACTTTGATATGTGGACTCCTTAAATGAAGGAACAGGGCAGTAATTAATAACTGGTCTCCCTTCCCCTAGACCAAACGGGCAGGCCTGTGGTGGGCTGGTGCAGTCATTCTGTTGACTTACTTCTTCCTCAATGTGCAGGAAAACCAAGGCCAGAAACAAAGCTCAGTCAAACACTAAGAACATTTGTGCAAAAGCAGGTAGTTACATAAGCATTTTCTGGAGATTTGCAAAAATGAGGAAGAATGCAGATGTGGAGAAATTACATTTGTATACATGCAGACTGATTTAAAACTTCAGAAAAGGATTTCTCCAGCTTAATGCTATTAATGTTTGTGGTTAGGTAATTCTTTGTTGTCAGGGCTGACCTGGGCAGAGTACGTTTGACAGGTATTTTTAATAGTATTTCCCATAGTAATGACAGCCAGAATGCCTCCAGATGTTGCTTGATGTCTCAGGAAGGATAAAATCACCCAAGTTGAGAAGCACCGGCCTGGAGTGACATAATCTATAACCTACAACTTCTGGAAAATTGAAGAACTTTGAATTTTGCACAAGTATATGTATTTAGATGCATACAGAAATTAATCTGTTTTCTTTCCTTTATTTCCCTACTTTCTGTGGGACCTTGATTTTTTTTATTTTTTTAATATTCCAATTGCTGTAGGAATGTAAGACTACAGTTCTCCTGGGCTTTCTGTTACTCTAAGGTTAATGGCATTTTATACTTTTTTTTTTTTTTAAAGCAGTATTAAGAGCAAGAACAACAAAACCCCAAACCTTGTGCTACTAGAAAAACCTGTGTTTTCAGATAAATAAGCTCAGTGATAAGCAGCTTCATTTAGCACATTTTGACCATCACATTATTCCTGCTACACATGTTCTCTGGTGTGTTTTATGTAAAATGTGCTAAATTGGATGTTAAGATAAATAAAATCTCACAGAGCTTCAATAACTGAGCTTACCTTTCTCATGGCAGATTTTCTAAAGAAATCAGTTCTGGCCTGGTGGAAGTAATATCACCCCCTGAAAGCTATTACCCTGACTTGACAAACCTAAAGGAGACGTTTGGAGACTCAAAAGAAAGAGTGAGGTGAGCTGAGTGTCCTTTAAAGTCTTCCATTCTGTGAGTGTGGGAGTTAATAAATGTGGTTTCTGTCAATCAAACCTGCAAAAATTTTAGGGCTGGATTTGCTAACATACTCAAGATCATCTCATGAAGCCTAGGGCAGCTTGTGAGATGTATTCTGGAAGTTTTCTTAGTATGAGCTTTTAGTTTACTGTGTTTTCCTTAAGCTGGCTTTTGGAATCACTTCTGTTATACATTTTTAGTGTGTTTCTATAGGCTGCCAGGAATTCACTGAAAGGTCTAAATATTCTACATTTAATTTTTTAACATTAAATATGTATTTATTTATTTGTACCTGTATTCAATACACATTTTTTAATCTGTACCTGTATGTAAAACACAGTCCTAGGTACCAGAGTTCCCTAAAGTATGATTTATCTAAGGATTAGTTCATCAAGACATTCAGATGTTACTTGAACATTTTATGTGGTCAAGGAGGTTTGGAAAATATTGGATTAAAATTTCTTTTTCTTGGGTTGTGGATGTAGCTCGGTGGTAGAGCACTTGCCTAGTATACGTGATGCCCTGGGTTTGATCCCCAGCATGGTTTAAAAAAAAAAAAAAAAGTTTTCCTCAGCAAATGTTTTTGCTGCTAGATGTTTCAGTGTCTCTAACGTACTAGCATATCTCCAGGAAAGAAATATGTGCACGGTTTTTCCCAAACTCACTTGACCTTTTTTTCTTCAGGACACCTTGAAGATTGGTGTTCTTAGGAATGTATTTGGTGTATTTAATGCTGCATTAGAGAAAAGAGAATTTTCTTTGACTCTTGTATTATAATAGAAAACTTGAGGCTTATACATCTAATCTTACTTTGTGAAATTTCAGTGTGATTCCTAACCTATTTTTGAAACTATTTGTTTCAGATGGAGAACAAAGCAAAACTTAGATTACTGTTTTCTAATGATGTATGCTCAGGAAAAGGGCATATATTACATTCAGGTAAGAGTGGCTTTTCCTTTAATGTTTTTCATGCTTCTAAAGAAGAAGTGTTATCAAGGGTATATATTCATTAAAGCAGGAGGTTTTGGAAGCACAGCCCTACTCAGATCTGTGTAGTCCTAATTATATCTCAGAGAGAGCAGGATCCCCATGGCGGTTGAGGACGTGGGCTCTGGGGTTCCCGAGTGTACCAAGTGTGGCCCCAGCTCCCGTGTGGAGGGGCAACCTCACTATGTCTCTCTTCCTCTGAACTCCATTCCTCCATCTTCTCTCCTCCTTCCTCTCTCCACTGTTACATTTTTTTTGAGTGGTTTCATGGTAGAGTAAATCTTTTTGAAAGCCACAATACAGTTACATTTATATTGAAGATAATAAATTTAAATGCCACCCCCCCCACAAAAAAAAGCATTGTGTCCCTAATGATATTCAAGTAGAAGAATCCTGCACTGTTGTGGGGTTTGTTAACCTGGTAGGCAATAGCAAAGAATTCTGAGAAGCTCTTATTTCTTCAAATTTAATTCTCCTTAATGATAGGTTATTTTCTTTAACCAAAAAGAGAGTTTATTCCTTGTTCAAAATGCAAATACTCTGAAGCATAGCACACTAAACCTAGCTGCTGTTATTTTTTACTGTAAAAGTTTATTAGGTCCTTTCTGGTGAGAAGATTTTGATGAGGACAGCAAGAAGAGGTTCTAGTTCTGGAATCAGAAAGGAAGTGATGGGGGATAGGGGAAGAAGAGAGAAGGAAACAGCATAGCCTCCCATTGGAAGACCTCACATTGGGGTCAGACTTTCTCTTCTTGGACATTTGGCTATAACAGAAGCCTAAGGTCATTAACTTATAGTGAGAAAAGGTTTATTTTGGCTCACGGTTTTGAAGATGCCAGCCCATGGTCAGTTGGCTTTGTTGCTTCTGGGCCGGTGGTAGGAGCACATCACGGTGGGAGCATTGCTCATCTCCTGGCTAGAAATCAAGAGAGAGGGTTCCCCCACGTCCCCACATTACAGGCTCCACAACCACCTCTGAGTAGTGCTTCTCCAGGGATAAACCCCCTTGTGGGGATCTCAAGATCCAAACCATAGCAATCAGCTGCATTCAACATGATTTACTCTTAGTTCACGAAATAAGAACTGTAAAGAATAAATACAGTTAGAATACAACAGTTAGAATACAACAGTGTCTGAGTTTTGTGTGTCAAAACATGACATCCTAGATTTAGAGAAGTCTTAATTTCAAAATAGTAAGGAAAGCATTTCATTTTTGTAAATCCCAATATTATTGTTGAACCTGGCTATTTTGTTCTGTGGCCAATGTATACAATGTACCTTACAGTTAAGAACTTGATATAGGGAACTTTAAAGTGTCCTTATGTTGCTTTTAAAGTTTATTTTTTTCAGTTTAGCTCCTAGGAGAGAATTAATGGAAACTTAATGCCTTTTTTTTTTTTTTTTTGGTGGAGCCTAGGAAGAAAAATTATTTAAGAAATTAAGGGTAGGATGGGGATGAGAGAGAGAGTAGTAAGACAGTGTTTCCTGAGGAGTGGTGAGTAAGCTATGGTGACAGTGGCAGCTATGAGCTTGCGTTGGTTGCCTGCTTCCAGGCTGTCGTTCTTTACGGTTTGTGCTTATACTTATACCATTTAATACAGCCCCTTTTAGTCTGTGGCAAAAACACATAACGTTAATTTACCATCTGCACCTTCCCTGAGAGTGCAGTTCGGTAGTGTGAAGTGTTTTACATTGTTGTGCAACAGATTTCTAGGACCTTTTCACCTTGCAAAGCCTACAGAGACTCTATCCAAAAACATCAGTTACTGTCCTTTCCCCATGTTCCTAGTCACCTCCTGCTACCTGTGGTTCTGTGACTTTGACGGTTCTAGGTCCTCCATGCTAGTGGAGTCACCTGTTGCAGCATGTGGCAGGGAGGACTTCTGTTCTAGAGCTGCATGATGTTCATTGTGTGTTTGAGCCGCATTTTCACGTCAGTTCATCTGTTGGCCTGCTTCCAGCTCTGGTTACTGGGAATGATGCTGTGGTGAACTGGAGTGAGTACCTCTCTCTCCACAATTTGTTGGGATTCTTTTGGCTATATACCTATAAGTGGGTTGATGAGTCATTATTGTGCCATTTCTGATTTTTCGAGGGACCGCCATAGTATTTTCCATGGTGGCTGTGCCAGTTCACATTCCTGCCATCAGCGCACAGGGCTCATTTTCTCTGCCTTCTCACCAGTACTTGTTATTTTCTTCTTGGTCATTCTAATGATGTGGTCGCATCTGGTTGTGGTTTTGATTTTCATTTCCTTCATAATGTATGATGTTGAGCATTAGCTAATGTGCTTGTTTTCCATCTGTGTGATCTTTGAAGAAATATTTATTTAAATCTTTTGTCCATTTTTAACTGGGTTATTTGATTTTTCCTTGTTAACATTCCTTTAAACATTCTGGGTAGTAACCCTTTTTAGAAGATCTGCAAATATTTTTTCCAGTTTGATTGTGGAGTTTCCGCTATGTTGTTTCCTTTGACATACAAAAGTTTCTATTTGCTATAGTCTCATTTCTCCACTTTTGATTTTTTATCTAGACTTTTGAAGCCATATCCAAAGTACAGATGCTAAATCCAGTGCCTAAAGCTTTCCCCTATGTCTTCTAGGAGTTTCATAATTTTAGCTCCTTGGTTGAAGTCCAATCCATTTTGAGTTAATTTTTTTTTGAATATAGTAAAAAGTTTGGGTCCAAATTTATTTGTTTTCATGTGAATATCCAGTTTTCCCAGAATTATTTGTTGAAAGGACTATCTTTTCCTCATTGTATATTCTTGACACCTTTGTGGAAAATTATTTAGCCATGTATGCATTGGTGTATTTCTGGGTTCCCTATTCCATCTAATTGGGGTGTGTGTGTGTGTATGTGTGTGTGTGTGTGTGTGTGTGTGTGTGTGTGTGTGTCTCTACCTACCTACCTAGGTAAGCAGATATGTATCTGTCTTTATGTCAGTACCATGTTGATTTGATCACCATTGCTTTGAAATCGGGAAGAATGAGACTTCCTACTCTGTTCTTTTTCCAGATTGGCTATTTGGGATCCTTTGAGATTCTTTATTTATTCTTTATCTTTTTGAGATTTGTTTTTCTATTTCTGTGAAAAATCTCATGAGAACTTTGGCAGGGATCTTGTAAGGTGTAGATTGTTGTGGGTGGCACGGACATTTTAATACTAAGTCTCACCAACCACGAGTGCCTGGCTGTCTTTGCAGTTATTTTTATCCTCTTTGATTTCTTTTAGTGATGTTTACCAGAGTTTACCAGTAGTTTACCAGAGTTCTTTTACCTCCTTTATTAGGTTTATTCCCAAATGTTTTATCCTTTTTGATGCTTTAGGAAATGGGATGGTTTTTCTTTTTGCGTTGGTCATTGTTGGTAGACAGAAATATGATTTTTGTGTGTTGATTTTGTATCCTGAAACTTCTGAAATCATTTATTTGTATGATTTTTAATCTATTCTTTAGATTTTTCTCTATATAAAATCATTTCATCTGTGGATAATGCTAGGGGTATTTCTTTTCTAATTTGAATGCCTATTTCCTCCTCTTGTCAAAATGGTCTAGCTAGTATGACTAATTGTGATGTGAGAATGGGCTCCCTTTTGGTTCCGATCTTAGAGGGAAAGGTTTTGGTTCTGACCTCAAGGTGTTTGAAAGTGTTCTCTCTGCTTCAGTTCCTTGGGAAAGTTTGAGACAAATTGATGTCAATTCTTTAAATGCTTAGCAGAACTCCTAAGTCAAGTTCTCTGGTCCTAAGCTTTTCTTTGCGGGGAGATATTCTTTTAGATTCATTTATTTTATTTTTCATTATTACTGCTTTAATCTCCTTGTTTTAAGTGTGTTCAACTTTTTATTTCTCCATGGTCAGTCTTGGTAGGGACTTACCTGACGATTCTAGGTTATCCAGTTTGTTGGCATATAATTATTACTGGTCATCTTTATAACCCTTTTACCAGTTGTAATGCCCTCTTTCATTTTTCCTTTCCCCTCTTCTCCCCTTCCTCATCACTTCCCTCCTCATCCTTCCTCTTTTTTTCTCTTTCTCTTCTTTTTTCTGCTTCTCCGCTTCTTCCTGCTTCTCTGCTTCTTCCTTTTCTACTGGCGGGGTCTTGCTCTGCTGCCCAGGCTGTCCGTGAGCTCACAATCCTCCTGCCTCAGCCTCCAAGTAGCTCCCCTTTTCATTACCAATTTTAATTATTTGAGTCTTCATTTTTTTTGTTTAGTCACTCAACCTAGAGTTTTATCCATTTTGTTGATCATTTTTAAAATCCTTGCTGTCTTCTTTTTTGTTTTATTGATTTTTATAATAATATGCGGTGGTTCCCTTCTCATTCCTCTTTGTGTATATCTGTTTTCTTTGTGGTATCACTGCAATCACAAAACCTCTTAAAGTTATAACCTCTTAAAGTTATTTAAACTGATAATTTAACTTCAGTATAAAATTCATACTTCTTTACATCTGTCCCCTTGCCTTTTATTATTCTTTGTCTCAATTACCTCTCTTACATTGCTCATCTGTTAACAATAGATTTGTGATTACATTTATGCTTTTGGTTTTAAAAATTCTGTATAAGATTTAAAATGACTTATGCAACTGTATTACCTTACTACAGGATTCTATATTTGTCTGTATATTTACTTTTGCCAGGGAGCTTTATATTTTTGTAGTGTTTGTTGCTATTTATCATTCTTTCACTTCAAGCTGAAGGACTTTATCAGTAAGACACCTGGTGCTGAACTCACTCAGCTCTTATCTTGGGAAGTCTTAACTTCTCTCTTGCCAGGTATTCTTGTTTCATTGGTAATTTTGGTTTTAGCATTTTGAATATACCATCCTAGTCCCTTCTAGCCTGCAGTGTTTCTTCTCAGAAGTCTTCTGACACTAATAGAAACTCTCTTGTATATGACGGGTCACTTTTCTCATGCTGCGTGGAAGATTTTTTTTTTTTTTTTTGACTTGACTTTTGACAGCTTGATTATGGTAGCGCCATAGTCCTGGAGCTCTACCTAGTGTCTGTCTGTGGTACTGCAGTGTCTGGTGCTAATGGACAGCCTTTGTTCTTGGTCCTTGATGTGGTGCTCTGTTCTACTCCCTGCTTTGATTAAGACAAGATAAAAACTAGTCCCTTGAGATATATATCCAATGTCTTACATTTTTTAGGGATACATCTACTCCTTTCTTGATCCAGGGAGAATCAGAAGTTGAGAGTTCTTTGTAGTCACACGGTACCACGCCCAAGGGACGGCTTTGAATGCACCAATTTTAAATCTGTGTCTGTGTGGGGGAGGAAGCAGACTTGGAGTTCCCTATTCCACTCTCTTGCTGATGTCTAATAACTCTCTTACAGTTACAGGATCAGACTGTACGTACTGATAGCCTGTTTTGTTATTTTTAACATTTGTTAAAATGTAATTTTTAATTATTTCTTGAAGTACCGTTATTCAGATATCATAATTACCTTATTGCTGGTCATTTAGATTGTTTCTAAATTTTCAGCTGTTCCTAATATGAATTCCATAAATTTTCTTAAAATTATTGTGTGTTCCCCAAACTTATGCCTCAGGAAAGAAGAAGTTGCTTTATATTTAGTCTTTACAATCTTAAATTATGCAGAATTCTGTTAATGAGGTCAGATGACCCACCTACAGAGTATTAGTGTTAAAAACATCTTAGCCTAAAAAGTCCTTTGATATGTTAGTTTATGAAGGAAAGAGGTCACCTGGGAACATCTGAAGTATTAGGATGAAGGTCGAGGGAGCAAAGGAATTTATTCTAGACCTTGCTGTGATCCCCTAGGAAAGTGGCTTCATGGTTACAGGAGAGGGGAATGTCATACTCAAGACTTTCAGAGGCTTCCTTTAAAAAGGCAGCAGAGTTGGGCGTTGCTTGGCACTACCAAGGACACACACTCGAGGGGGTCTGGGAATGCCAGCTGTCCTGGTGTTAGGCCTGCAGCTCAGAATGAAGTTTACCATGACACTGTCATTCCTGGTTTCATAAAGTGCTTCGTTGCAGATGACTGGAAGACAGTGTTTTCTGGAAGACTTAGATGGTTCTGGCACTTCATGGGGTGCCGTATTCTCCTGATACCTCACCTGTGAGGTGGCCCCCCTGACAGTGGTGCTGAGGTTGGCAGTGGGCTCTGTGTACCCGCCTCATCCCCAGGAGAAGCTCCCAGGATCCACTTTTCTGAAGGTTTCAGTCTCCACTGGTGATCTCTCCCAGGATTATTTTATTAAAGGTTCCCAAGTGGTAATTTTCTACTTCACTGATGTTCCTTGAAGCCGAGTTTTTCTATAAAGAATTTTCTTTTCTCAGCTATTTGGTTACTTTGAAAAATAGTTCAATAAGAAAAGGCAGAATAAATGCTTGATTCTGTCTATTAATTTTATTCTTACCGATGCTCACATTGGTACACTAGTGTGATAAAGAAGAGCCTCATCGGTTGGCTATTATTTCCTTTCTGTAAGTCCAGGATCTTTGATCACTTCCTTGGCTGGCCCATCTTGCATGTTTCCTTTCCCAGATCAGGAATCGGTCACTTTCAGGTGCCTGCTCCTCTCAAAGGCATGTGATGGCTAAGAACATGATCTGGCACTTGAGATGCTGGTTGCTGTTATGTCTCTGCTTCTAGGACTTGGAGCAAGGAAGAGGGTGTTTTTCAGAGAAAGAAACTGCACAAGTGTGTATTGGTATTTCCAGTTCAGATGTGATTAGAGGGTTTTCATTTAATTTTTTTATACTTCTTTCTTTTCCTCTTACACTGAAAGTCTTAGTTTGTAATAGCATGATTGATCCTCATATATTTTTTGTTGTATAGTGTAAAATGGTTTCTAGAATGATTTCAAAATATTAATATCACTACTAACAATAAGACTTCCAAATGCAGTTTGAACTTTCTTTGTGCTTACTTCCCCATAGAATAAATCATGATGTGTATATATAGTCAAAGTATGGTTTCTGAAAGTCACCTGAGTGGTTCTTTATCCTTTGTGACCGTGGTGCCAACTTGATATGAAACTAGGTCCGTTTGTTTTGGCTTATATTCAGTTTTTAGAATTTTCTTTTTTTTACATAGAGCCTAGCATTTCAAAATCAGAACTTTTATAAAAGAAGGTATGGTCACCAACATCTCACTTTTATCCCTGACTCTTTACCCTGGTTCCTTCCCTCCCCTATGGGTGACCACCACTAGTATTTTTTTTTTTTAAAGAGAGAGAGAGAGAGAATTTTTTTAATATTTATTTTTTAGTTATCGGCGGACACAACATCTTTGTATGTGGTGCTGAGGATCGAACCCGGGCCGCACAGCATGCCAGGCGAGCGCACTACCGCTTGAGCCACATCCCCAGCCCCCACCACTAGTATTTTTTTAAAAATATTTTTTAGTTGTTGATAGACCTTTATTTTATTATATGTGGTGCTGAGAATTGAACCCAGTGCCTCACACATGCCAGGCAAGTGCGCTACCTCTGAGCCAAAGCTCCAGCCCCCACCACAGTTTTTAGTTTCTCATTCTAGCTTTTAAAAATTTAAGCAAGTACGTGTATAGAGCATTCCCCTCTCCAGTATTACATTTGCGTAGTGTAAAAACAGTATTTTGTATCTTGTTTCCTCTGTAAACTCGCAGTCACTAATGAGGCACATCAGTCTTCATGGTGGCTCCTGCCATGAGACATTGATGTCATTGAAGCACTCTGTCCACCAGCAATCTGTCATGGGTCTTCAGAGCAGCAGTATTCTCATTGCCCCCAGACTGCAGGTCACCCAGGTATGCTTCAGCTGGTGTGAAAGGACACTCGCAAAGTCCAAGAACTACACCACACACCAGAATCCCACTCGAGATTTATTGTCAGAGCATGGAGCAAACTGACAAGGCTGTCCCTCTGAGGGGAGCAGAAGTGAGTGTCACTTACAGAGCATCTTTATAGCCTGCAAGAGCAATTTCACAAGCTTGCTTTAGGGGTTATGTCATGGGTTGGGGTGGGGTGGACCCTTTAGTAGGCACATGTTCTGTGGGAGGCCAAGCAGCAGTTCCTCAGGATCTCTAGATAAAATGTCTCCTAAATCAAAACCCAGGATTCCTTAGATAAAAGTGGCTCCCGACCTGAAATGGCAGATCTAATGCCAGTGTTGACCTGATGCCAATAAGGTGACTTCATGATGATACATCCATATGTAGGATACTAAACAACCAACAGAATCAAACTGTTGATCCACAGCTTGGATCTTAGGGAATTGTTCTGAATGAGGAAGCTAGTCTCAGAGGTTACATACTGTGATTCCATTTACATAGTCCTCTTAAGGAGGAGACAGAACTGTGAGGTGGAGAGCAGGCCCTGGGGGCCCAGGTCAGGGAGGCGGCCAGCCGCAGTGGTTATTAAAGGGCCAGAGGGGATCCTTGCCATGCATCTCTTCTGTGTCCTTCCTGCGGGGCATAGCCAGTCAGGCATGAGTGGAGGTGTCTCTTGTTGCCAAAAGCAAGGTTGAATGTCACTTTGCTCTGTGCTTTGCCTGCCTTTCCCTTCAGCCCCTCTGGGCTCCAAGGAAGTAAAGCGCGTCTTTCCTGTTCAATGATGTCCTAGGACTCGTCACAACGTCCACAGCACAACAGAAGCTCAATAAATAGTTGGCAAGCTCATCAATAGCGTACCTTTCCAAACACTATATTTATTCATAGATAGGAAGAAGAAAACCTGCAGTACTGGTAGTACATGAAAAATCAAACACTAAGACAAATATTACTTAGGTAATGAGAAATGATAACTGAAATCAGAAAAGGAAAAATATTCTTAGGCTATTGAAAGGAAAGCGAGGAACTGGGAGACAGGCAGCAAGAAATGAAAGATGGAGACTTGGCAGAGATACGCACAAGAGTTTGTCAGAGCTGACAAATAAAGGCCATCTCTCCATAGACAGAGGCAGCACAAACTTGAGGTTTGGGACTTATATGGGAGGGCTCAGGGATTAGAGCTGGTATGTCCTAATGTGGGCAGTTAAGAATGGGGCTGGTATGAGGGAGTGGTGAGCCTTTCTCAGAAAGGTCCTTGGGTGGGAAAGCCTTAAATGGTGGCTGTCATTTAAGATGGACAGCCACATGCTAATCAAGGACCTTACAGATATCAAATATTTTTGTGGCTTTAATATTTGAGGAAAGGGTAGGTATGCAGCTCAGTTGTAGAGCGCCTGCCCAGCATGCACAAGGCCCTGGTTGAAACCCGAGTCCTGCCAGAAACAGAAACAAAATGAAGTTTGGTAAGAGGAGACTCTGGGGAGGAGGGCTCTACACAGGCCAAGGTCCCCATTTCTGTCTTTTCTCTGGGATTGGCCAACACTCCACACAGAGAGTGCACTGGGCACTGGCAAAGCCCAGGGGAACTAGCACTCTGTGAATTGCCACAGCTCTCAATATTTTGTAGGTGTTTATTAATATAAAAGGAACTTTTAGGGATCTGTTCTACAGGAATGAAATGCACTAACATGCAGGTATAAGCGTAAGTATTGCAGCATTGTGTGGACAACAACCAGGAAACAACCTGAATGTCTGCTTGTGAGCAGGGAAGAGCTGAATAAACCATGAGACACTGTTAAACTAAATGACTTCAGTAGATGTTTATTACTTGGTAAGATACTCATGATGTATTAAGTGAAAAATGTTAGTGTCATGGTATGATCCTTTTTATAAAACTGACGCAAGGGATGGTATGGGAGTCAGCTTTACATTACTGTAACAAATACCAGAGAGACAATCAGCTTACAAAGAGAACAAGTTACTTTTGGCTCACAGTATCAGAAGTTTCAGTCCATGGCAGCTTGGCCCTGTTGCTTTGGGCTTTTGGCAAAGTAGAACATCATGGTGGAAAGTGTACAAAGGAGCAAAATTATTGACCAATGGCAGCCAGAAAGCAGAGTGAGGTAGAGGAGGGGCCAGTGTCCCAATAGTCCCTTCAGGGCACACCCCCAATAACCTGATTCCTTCCACCAGGCACCTCCTAAAGGCCCCACTACCTTCCATGGTGCCATGGACTGGGACCCAAGTCTTCAACACGTGGCCTTTGGGAAGTTAGTAGATCCAAACTTTAGCAGGTGGGAACCTCATATATTGGTTTGTATGTGCATTCAGAAGGTGTCAAATGCATGTCCACTCAACTTTTCACACAGGTTAACTAGCAGGGTAAGGGTAGAGAAGGAAAGCTGCTGGCTTTTCTTTAGCTTCATGACTAAAAGTACTGCAAAACTTATTTTCCTTTGAAAGGGGGAAAAATAGTGTTAAATCTTCAGCATCATAAAAGAACCAAAAGGGACCTGTTGACAGAAAGGGATGGTGATTCCCATAGAATAGGCGTGATTTAGTTGAACCGCAGTGTGTGTGTCTTCCATTTTATTTTCTGAATATGTTTAGTGAAGTCTATTTTTTGTATTTTCATTGTTTTTGACCATTGTTTTCTTGACTTTTCTGATGAAAGTATGCTTGAGTTTTTCCATAATAATGTCCTATCTGAATCTTAATTTTTTGAGTTATTAATATGATTGTTCAATTTTCTCTAGCTTGAAGATGACATTATTGTCAAACAGAATTATTTTAATACTATAAAAAATTTTGCACTCCAACTTTCTTCTGAGGAATGGATGATTCTAGAATTTTCCCAGCTGGGCTTCATTGGTAAGAAAAGTATAAGATTTATCTACTTTTCAGAAAAATAATTGATTCTCAGAATCTTAAACCAATTGCTTTTTTTGATCCTAAAGTTGCTTTTTTCCCCCCTATGGAAATGGATTGTTTTTGAGCATATGTTAGCTTCTTAGTATGAAAAGATGAAAGTCAGCCCCAGACAGAGTTTGGAGTATCCAGAGACCAACACCGTGCCAGCCTCCATCCTAGGAGCATGTCTGATTTCTTCTCCAGACACCCAGCAGTTCCGTTGTCACCCCAGGATTGGCATTCAGAGAGGGTTCCTTTTTAATCACTTTGTTTCTTTCATTAACTGCTTTTAGGTTTAATATTCCTAAATTATCCAACGAAGAGAATATGCTTCAAGTTTCAGACTTGAAGGAAATTTACATGTTTTTAAAAAGTACTCAGAAGAAGACATTTCACTTCCTATGTTATTTTAAAAAGTTAGGTCTTAGAGCCTGGGCCTCTGACCTTGTTGGTCACTCAACTCAGAACTTATTTAAATTCAGAAACATCTTGTGAAGGTTTTATTAAAAGCACAATTGGGATTCCTTTTCATTGTTCTTTTTTTATTTATTGATTTAGATAATTTTCTTTTTACCTAAACCTCTCTTGTTCCTTTCTTTATAGGAAGAATCTTAGTAAGACATGAAAGAAGACTCTGACTTGCTCTTTGACTCCTTTGAGCCAGTAGTGATAGATTTTGTAATAATGTCAGGAGGTCACTACTTCTGTTTATACCCAGGTGACAGCTTGAGCGAGTAGATGCCTAGCTAGAGCGAGTTTGTCTGTTCTTGATGGTGCAAGTGGGAGATAGGGGGATTTGTAGCTGAGAGCACTAGTTTTGATCAATGTACTTAGTGTTCAGATTTCACTTATGATTTTGATAACCTGTTTTTTTATTGCAGCTATTGACTGTAAGTGTCTTTTCAGGTAAAATGTTCCAAGCGCCAGACCTCACTCTGATCGTAGAATTCATATTTATGTTCTATAAGGAGAAACCCATTGATTGGCTCCTGGACCACATTCTCTGGGTCAAAGTCTGTAACCCTGAAAAAGATGCAGTAAGTTAATTCTGCGGGAGGCGGGTGGGAGTTGTGACTCTATTTTGTTCTGAATGAATGTGGCTTTTGTGGGTTTTGGGGAGCCAGATTTGGCCAGTGAGCGGTTGAATGAGGCAGCTGGGAGAAGGCAGTGTTTCCACTGCTTGTGGTCTTTCTCAAATTGGTGAAAATTTCCAATGTTGCGAAGACTTTTAAAATATTGGGAAACCCCATGAAGCAGGGAAGCCTGTCGCAGGACAGTGGCCTTTCTCTGTTCTGTTATTATTGGCTGTTGATACTGATCCCACCTGTCCTGTGGGTGTTTCAGTTTGTCTTCTTATTCTCTGCCAATCCATATTTTCCAAATACTTTGGGGACAAATCAGACTCTATCTGGAATAATGAATAAGATAGAAGTAATACCTATGCCAAAATAATAAGTCAAGGCACTTCTGGTGTCTGACTGCAAGCAACATAGCAGTGTGCTCACCTTTGGGATGGGGGTGGCAGATAAGTAAGTGAATGATAGCTTTTGCTTTAGTCACTCAGACAGCAAATTCTTTCCAAAATTCTTAGTATAAAAAGTAAATAGAGGGCTGGGATTGTAGCTCAGTGGTAGAATGCTTGCCTTGCACTCGTGAGGCCCTGGGTTTGATCCTCAGCACCGCATAAAAATAAATAAAAATAAAGAGATTGTTTCCATCTACAACTAAAAAGGAAAAAAATACATCTATTTCCTTGTCCAATTTGAATCATGCCTCTGGGGGAATAATTCTTCAACTTTTTATGTATTTGGTGTAAGCATAATCAAAATATAAAAATGACAGAATTCTTACCATTTGTAATACATAATGTTGAGTGAATATTCTAAGCCCTGTTGTTAGAGGGTTGCCTTATCATTCATTGTAACAAATTGGCGTTTGTGAAATCTGGCTTCAGGCCGGTGTCCTGGGAGGTTTGATCATCCTGCCTGCAGGTTTTTAGGACTCTGCCTTCTGGGGTCCTTGAGGTATTGTTATGTTCTCTTTGTTTAAAAAACCAAAAGTAAAACCCACAAACAATAAATTCTTAGAGCAAATCATGGACCACAGAGAAGTAGTGGAGTATCTGTGAACTTTCTAACAGTAGTTCAGCATATAAATTGATTTGAACAAACCACTTTTAAGATATAGGCCTTAACTTATATTTTCTGTGTGACTTGCAGGATTTTTTATTATAGGACACAAAGCTGTTCACCATCTTCATCCTCCCAACAGTGTGCCTCTTAGTACTTGCAGATTTTTTATTATATTATCTGAGATTGTGAGGGGAATGGGAATAAAAAACAAGGAGAGAAATGAATAACAGTATATAGGGTAGAGAGAGAAGATGGGAGGGGAGGGGAGGGGGGATAGTAGAGGATAGGAAAGGTAGCAGAATACAACAGTTACTAATATGGCATTATGTAAAAATGTGGATGTGTAACTGATGTGATTCTGCAATCTGTATTTGGGGTAAAAATGGGAGTTCATAACCCACTTGAATCTAATGTATGAAATATGTATGTCAAGAGCTTTGTAATGTTTTGAACAACCAATTAAAAAAAAGAAAAAATAAAGAACACAAATAAAAAATATATATTTGGCAAATTCTTTATTATATTACCTGATTTGAAGATATTTTGGAACCTCCAAAGTTGGTGCATTTTAACCTTCAAAATTAAATCTTTATTGACCTGCCTTGAAGGATGGGTGAAACCAGCCCTCTGCTCTTCCCTTAGCTGGGCTTATTGTTACCATTTTTTTATATTTATTTTTCAATTTTCGGTGGACATAACATCTTTATTTTATTTTTATATGGTGCTGAGGATCAAACCCAGTGCCCCGCGCATACCAGGCCAGCATGCTACCGATTGAGCCACATCCTCAGCCCCTATTGTTGCCATTTTTAAAACCTGGATCGTGGCCTTTTGTCAGGTGTGCAGCAATCTCTTCACACCTCAAAGAGGACCATAAAAATCACATGCCCTGGAATTGTGATTTTAATGTTCTTCTAAAGGACTTCTCATTTTTCCAGATAAAGACAAGGTCTCACTTTATCATGTAACAATAGTACTTTTTTTTTTTTTAATATTTAGAAACATTGTGATAGACAGAAAGCAAACCTACGCATTCGCTTCAGACCATCCCTTTTCCAACACGTTGGTCTGCACTCATCACTGTCGGGAAAAATCCAGAAACTCACGGTTAGTGATTTGATTTGATTTTCTCATGATGTATCATTTGTTGTTCAGTGTATAGCTGGTAATTTTCTGCATGTGTTGTTTAATGGCGTATCTCTTTCCTGCTAGGATAAAGATTACATGAAACCATTACTTCTCAAGATCCATGTCAACCCTCCTGCTGAGGTGTCTACTTCCTTGAAGGTTTACCAAGGACACACACTGGAGAAAACGTACATGGGGGAGGATTTCTTCTGGGCCATCACCCCAATAGCTGGAGACTACATCTTGTTCAAATTTGATAAGCCAGTCAATGTAGAAAGGTCAGCGACTGTTTCTTGTTTTTGATGCAATGAGTGCTTTTTTAAAATAGGAAACTGGACGTGTTGGGCATAATGTTATGAGACTGAGTCTTCTTTAAACATTTCGCTTGGGCGGCTTCCTCCAGCGTGGCTCCTGCAGGGAGGGGAGCTGCTCCCCATCAGGTGGCAGTCTGGTTCTCTGGTTTGTTTTATTGACACCTGCAGAGGGAAGGCACTCCCTGATAGGGTGGCCCCACTAGACCTGTGCTGATGCCGACTGGCTGGCTGGGGCAGGTGAGCCTTGTCCCTGTTCTTCTGTGCCGTTGCCTGGCGTGCCACCCCTAGGTGGCCATGGAGCCCTGTGGCATGGCCTGGTGAGTGTGGAAGGCCAGCTCCTGCTCAGCCTTTGCAGCGCTCTTCCGTGTTTGGGTCTGAAGGTTATCTTGCTGGGCTGTGCTCCTCCTCATCCTTAGGCCGACAGCAGCCTTTGGGGGACTTTTGCTTCTGATCCTGGTGGCATTTCCAGGTTGCTGGCTTCTCTGGCTCTGAGTCTAGAGCGTATTAGTTGAAAGAAAACCTACCGTTCAGCCTGTTGTTCCCTGGCCCCCTGATCCCTCACAGGCTGTCATTCTCTCGCTGCCCTGGTCTTCTCAAGTCTGACAGAGTCGAGGGCTTCAGTTGGGTTTAGAGGGAGGAAGAGGGAAGCTACCTGCATCTCGCCTTCCCAAGTGGAAGTCTCAGCGAGCAATTTGCTTTTGAAATCAGGAAAAGAAAACGTTATTCTATGTATTGTGTTTTTATATATACATCTATATGTTTTCTATATATAATATAATATTTAGCAAATGAAAAAGTGTCCATCAAAAATCTGATAAAGAAATTACATATTGGAGGTTAAATTTCTTTACAGCCAGTATTTTTGCAATAACCCTCTGTCAGGTAATTTTGACCTTACAGTTATGTGGTTGAGAGGACAATATAACGTAGTGACACAGTTCTTCTGGAATTGTGGTGATATGAATTTCCTACTGTGTATGGAGCCCACCGATCCTAGGACAGAGAAAAGGAACCACTCCCTGATCCCTGCAGTGCATTATTTGCTAAGGGGAGGGTTGTAGTCGTCATTATAGAAATGATACATTATAAAAATATTTCCAGATTGCATATGTGTTCCTTATTAAAAAATTTAAAAGTGTGAAGAGTCAGAAAAAAAAAATCCCTACCCCAAAGCCACCATCATGGCTGGGTTGGCACATTGTTTTTATTGGTACTCCTGTATGCTTCTGCTTTGGGTCAGAGTCCATGGGTAATTTTTGTATTGTATATTTTTCTGTTCCAGTCTGTCCTGAGCATTTCAGTGACCACTTAACACCCCATCAATTCCTTCATCCATTGTTAAACTTCTGGTTGGTTTGGAGTTGTTCCGCAGTGAATTGTCACCTGGTGAACATCTCTGACTCAGTCTAAGTCCAGATTACATTCATGTGCTCTTAATGTGGCTGCCCTCGCCCCAGCTTGGGCCTGTTTAGCAGATAGTGAAGGGTCTGTAGTTGTGTGATCAGTGTTCCAAGCCAAGGTGCCTTCTGGAAAAGCATCCCCACCTGCAGCCCCAGCAATGTGGGGTGCCGAGGTGGAAGGATCACTTAAACCCAGGAGTTCATTCTGGACAACAGAGACCTCTCTCTCTCTCTCTCTCTCTCTCTCTCTCTCTCTCTCTCTCTCTCTCTCTCCAACAGAGACCCTGTCTCTCTCTCTCTCTCTCTCTCTCTCTCTCTCTCTCTCTCTCTGTCTCTCACACACACACACACACAGGTCTTTCTCATGGGAAAATGATAGGTATAATTTTAAATATCAGTTGTTATCACAGGTGATTTTTATTTACAAATATCCTTTTGTCAATCCTGTCATCACCTGTAACTTACACCTGGCTGATTATTTTCAACACACAGGTGCTTTCTTGATGGTTCTCATAAACTCCTTGAAATAGTGGAAGGTGGGGATATCTGTAGGAGGTGGAAGAAACTAAGAAAACTAGTGAAAGTCACTCAAGGGATCAGGTCTCTGTGACTGCTAAGCCTAAACTTTTAATCAGTCACTGCAACTCACCCTAAGTTAGGTTTGTATTGAGATATACTTCTTGCTTCCTGTCTGGTCCCATTCCTCCCACACTTACAAATACCCACTATTTAGTTCTGAGAATGTCAGAGCATAAGGATGTCATGCTCACACCAAGTGTGTGTTAGGTTTATCTCAGTATGTCGCGTAATTCATGATTTTTCAAATGTTTGAAATAGTGACACATGATGTTCAGGTGTTTGGAAGAGGCTCTCTTTAGTTTCATTCTCCTAATACTGAAATTATTTGTATTGGCTGTAATTAGTCTTTGAACTTGCCGTGACTAGCACTTTTCCTATGAAAACTTTCTCTAATAACCGACACACATTCTTCTGTCTGCATTTCAGTTATCTTTTCCACAGTGGCAACCAGGAGCATCCAGGAGATATTCTGCTCAACACAACTGTTGAAGTTTTGCCACTTAAGGTACAACAATTCCTTCCTCTCTCCCTTTCCGAAGAGTTGATCCTTTAGCCCTGGTGTGAGGCTGTTCTTGTTAATGAGATGAAAGACACTCCCTGTCTGTAGGACTCCAGTGGGTGGGGATCTAAAATTGTCTTGAAATATGGAGCCCCAGCATATTGGCCCATGTCCTCATTCACAGAGCCTTCGTTTTGTTTTCTGTTGGAAAATAATGTGGACATTTGTTCTAGGGAAAAAAAAGACTGTTTACTTCAGTGTTTACTTGGTGTTTCTATTTTGAGTCTCCAGATACCACTGGGCATTTAAGTACCTGTTGGTGAATATACAAAATTAATTTATTTTTCTGTTAGAAATACCTGGTTTCTTTCAAGTCAACACACGTTCTTGACTGCTGTACAAGATTTAGTGTCTAATTTTCCAGCCATCAATATTTTATATCCAGATTCAGATGATGGGTAAACAAAGCACCTTTACTGATCAGTTTTTTGGTGACTGACACTGCTCTCTGGAGAGAGCTGCGCCCCAAGTGCCACTTGAGTTTGTGAAGACATTTTCATGACTCACGTCTATTTTCAATAGAAGCAATTACTTGTAAATTAATACTTTGGTTTTATTTCAGAGAGAAGGTTTGGAAATAAGCAAAGAAACCAAAGACAAACGATTAGAAGATGGCTATTTCAGAATAGGTAATACCTACTTTAGTACAATGTCTTTTATTTTTCTGAACCTATTCCTAAAGTAATTTCAAACTCTTATTAGCTGTTAAACAACTTAAGATGGCGATTAGCAGTGTGGGTTTGGCATCAAAGGCACCTTCACTGCCCCCCACGGGCCATGTCATTGCTGGTCCTCACTGACAGCGAGTCTGCGGCCACTGCCTCTTGCCCTTTGTCTCTTATTGGTCGAACTCTGCTACTGAGCCTCAGGTCTGTGTGGAGATGGCCAGAGACATTGGGCGGCCATCGCCACCTGTTCTGAGCACCTGTAACACCGGCATTTCTTCACTGGCCATTGCTGTCCTTGTTCATCTGGTTGCTGAACTTCTCCTTTGGAGTCATGCTCTACACCCCCTCTCCCTACCTGAGAGCCCCAAATTGCCCCATCTATGAGGATGCCCTGTGCCCTCTGTGTCTATCTCAGAGCTGGGGCTGTGTTGGTCACCTCAGTGATGGTCCTGACAACAGTGTGGACCTTGGCAGAATCTTCAGTGACTTTCCCCTGTCAGAGTCCTTATCCCCTATCCCCCTTCACTTCCTGTTTCCTTCCTCTTAGTCTTTGTATCTCCAGACCCGAGGCTGCTGTTCCTCCAGTCAGTACCTCCTGCCCTATGTGCAGCCGTGTAGCTGTTTCCTGCAGACCGAGGACACTGCCTCAACTGATCCTTTGTGGTTTCTCCTCCTGATGAATGCCCCCTCACTTCTGTTAGTTTTCTGTAGCTATGACAAAACACCTGTGGAAATCACCTTAGAAAGAGAACATTTTTGTTTGACTCAGTTTTGTAGGTTTCTCTCCATGGTTGGTTGGCCTGTTGCTTTAGGGCCTATGGCGGAGGCATTAGTCATGGTGGGAGTGTGTGATAAGAGAAGCAGGGAGAGAGACTGGGAAATGATGGCTGTCCCAGTGTCCCCTTCAGGGGCACACTCCCTGTGACCTAACTTCCTTCCACTAAGCCCCACCAACTAACTGTCCCATTACCTCCCAGGAATGACAGAGCTGGAGACCAAACCTGGAGCATGTGGGCCTTGGGGGGACACGCAAGGCCCACCTTGCAGCACCCTCCCTCACCAGCTCAGCACTCCTCCTCTGTGTCATACAGCGCCCCGCGCCTCTGCTGTGTGACCCTCTCATAGCTCCTCTCTGTCACCCTGGGGAGAGGGGCAAATTCAGTGGGATCAGTCTGGGTAGCTGCCTATGCTCAGAGGTGTTGTTAAAAACAGTAGATGGTCCACCACATTGTCCCTGTGTCTCCTGTCACTTGGTAGATGCTGATTCAGTGAATGAGGAGACATTTCATTTTAAAACAGTTCCATGCTTCATTAGGCCCCACCAGCTGGTGGCTGCACCACCTCCCAGTGCCACACCACACAGGAAGGGAGAAGGTTGGCCAGTTGGCCTGTAGGTCTGGAGGGCGAGGCCTTCCTCGGGCGCCCCCTAGAGCAGTTACCTGTGGTATACGTCACCCAGCTGAGGAAGGGCTCCCCCTGAAGTGGTATCCCTGTGGTTTTGGCAGGCAGGATGACACTAGTTATCTTCATGCGCGGGCCATCTCTAGACATGTATGCAAAACTAGTTGAGTATCCAAGACATTTTTGACCCCTGTTACCTACCAGTTATTTAATTTTTGAGAGTTGTTCTAGATTATGAAAGCAGCATAGGAAACAGAGACATGTGTATTTAATAGCGCTGCAGAAATTTGAAGACAGTGACCACCTATACCATGAACTCACGTGTACTTAGACTCTGAAGAGAGCTTACGAGTTGTCAAACTGAGGACCTCGTGTAACTGAAAAGCCCCTCAGAAATAAAGAGCGTTTGATATTTGTCATCTGAGTATAAAAAACTCTCCTGTAAGGCGTGCGCTGCAGTGAGTAGTGGTGTGAGGGCCTAACAGACCTTCCCCAAACAGCTGTAGCTGGTGAAATCATTAAAAAAAAGTGTTTAAAACTCAAGATTGTCCTGGGGCGGGGGCGGGGGCGTATGTGAGAAGCTCTTATTCATGGGAATCTACTAAACCTCCAGTGTCCTGGGTCTGCAGTACTGAACCAGGCCCTCTGTCACTTCCCTGCCTGTGCTCATTGGTAGGAGGTCTGCTCTGCCAGGTGCAGCCCAGAGCGCAGGGCTCTCCTGCCAGCTGCTAGGTCAGGGCCGTGGTCTGTTCTCGGATGCCACTGTCATTGTCGCCAACTCTGTTCTAGACGAGAGCAGCTCCAGTCTCTACCCAACCTCCACTCATGGGATAGAGATGGAAGCTCAGACCCAGGCATTTTGGGTAACAAGGTTGGGCCTGGCTGTCACCCTTGTTCGGCCTCCTTGTTCCCGTGAAACCAGGGTTTTGAGAGGAAACGGGATTCCCTCCCTGCTGCTGCCCACAGGAGGGGTCTGCACAAGTGCAGGCAGCGGAAGTGCTGCGCTCTTACTGGCAGGCCACGCCCTCCAGTGTGGCAGAGACCCCGGCAGCTCATCTTCAGTTTCCTCCTCTTTCTGGGTTCCCGTGAATTTGAAGATTGAGTCCACAGAGCAGGAGGACGAGTGTAAGGGCAGGATGCATTGAAGAACAGGAGCAGGACTCCTGCGGTGCCGAGAGGACCCGCCCAGTGTGCCCTCGGTTCACTGCTGCTGGTCCACCTTAATTAGGGGTTGAAAAATGTATCAATGCTGTTGGTCCAAGTTTATGCTAAGTAGGGTTTGGAAAGATAGTAATGCTATTAGCCTTGTGTGCAGCGGCTCCTGCAGCAGATGTCCATACCTTGCCCAGGCCTGGCCACTGAAGGACAACAGTGGGAATGCCTCAGGCCCTGTGCTTTGCGTGATAGTAGGCCATGCTGGCTGTGTGCATCCGGCTGACCCACCCTGGCCCCCACTCTGCTGCTCAGCAGGGACCAGTAGGCCACCCGCATGGCTTGGCAGCCAGAAAGCCACGTCACTAGCACACTGGGAAGTGATCCCAGAATACCAAAGGCTGTCACAGTCAGCACTCCGCTCACAAAGCAGGTGTCACTCTAACTAGAGGGGTGTTCTCCCTGCCGGAGATGGTGGGGGCAGGGTGGGGTGCAGATTTTGCCCTGGTAGAGGCAGACCAGAAGGACAGGGCACTCCTCAGCCTTCCCTCAGGGGCCCAATTTGGAACAGAACTTGGGAAAGTTCAAGGCTAAGGGCGCCATGGACTGTGGTAGAGAAGTGGGTTGTAAAAAAGTGGAGGACGATGGCTATGTGCAGGCCACCCTGGAGCCCAGCTGGACACTCACCAAGGAGAGCCAGGAAAGAGTACAGAGGAGCCCCCTCAGGCGGGAGCCAGTGCCCAGGGTGGCCTGCAGAGGGGCCTGAATCCAGAGGGATCAGACTGCCCGAAGGCATTGTGGGAAATCACAGGGTGTCCACTGGCAGTTGGTGAGCCCCTGCTGGCTACCTGAAGAGGACAGTGGTCTGATGGAAGAAATACTATTTATTTCAGTGGTTCAAGTTCTGAGAAGGCAGAGGAGCCTTCTGCAGAGAAACGGTGGAAGAGGGCAAGGGCCCTGCCAGGGCGGGGCAGGAGGAGCCTACAGACTGCAGGACCTAGCAGTCCTGTGTCCCTTCTAGTGCCAGGAGCCCGGACTCCAGTGCCAGATTCTAGTCACTCTGGTGATCTCCTCCTTCACTTTTTCCTTCTTTCCATCTTTCAGTCTTGTGGATAGTTGGGTTTCAGACAGAGGCTAATTTTGCTGTTTGAAAAGAAGGCTGGCCCATGGTTCCAAAGGCCAGTTTAAAAACCGACTGTGCCTCCTCCTCTCCTGCCTGTTGTACCCAGGGCTTCAGCAGCAGGTCTTGCGGTGCTTGTTCCTTACAGAAGTATTCCACGCACAGATCTGCAAATGCACAGTACATCCTTTAAAATTATGATACGAACATCCCTCTCTAGTGGCCCATGAACTAGAGAGGGATGAATGTCCCCTTGCGTGACATTCATCTGTGTGGTTGCGTTCCTGTGTGGGTTTCCATGGGTGAGCGTGTGGCTCTGTTCTTTCTTTCCATCTTCCTGCTGCTTTGGTCATTAATTTTCTAAAGAAATGAGCTCATCAGGAAATGGTGTTAGATATTGCTTTAGTTAAAATGCTCCAAGTTGCACTGTAGTTTTCAACTCTGAATCCCCTGCCCCGTTCAGTACTCAGTAATCCTTGTATGTCACACATACTCGACCCCCATCCAGCACAAAGTGTAGACAGACTTTTATGAAATAAGCTTATTATTAATTTTTGAATTAATGGTGGACGTGTAAGCTTCCAAGTCCACCATTTACTGTAGCTTACAAGTCCACCATTTACTGTAGGAACCAGCGTAGTCGTCACCTGCCGTGGGTTTGGTGTGCCTTGGCATACTGGTAGTCTGTCAGTCCCTTGCAGGTAGCTCGGCAGTCAGATCTGGCCCACTGTCTGTTTTTGAGTGGCCCATGAACTAAGAATGTTTGTTTTCATTTTTAAGTAGTTAAAAAATAGAATAAAGTGTGACATGCAGAACAAATAAACTTCAGATTTCACCTCCCAGGAAGTCATGCAGAGCACAGCCATGCCATTGCTTGGGTCTGTCTGCGAGTGCCTTGGCCACACTGCGGATGAGTGAGCACGTGCAGCAGCCATGAGGGCCGTGCTTCGCTGGTTGTGCCCCAGCTCGGTGTTCTAGACACCAGGAAGCATTTGTAAACAGTTGCACGTGCCACACCTGTCACCAAAGTGTGTAACTAAAAACAGACTGCCAGTGCTTCCCATGGTGCCAAGACGAGGACGTTCAGCATTGTGCTTTTGAACTCACTGGAATGTGGGGCATCAGGCAAAATTAAGTGGCAGGTCATGGTGGGCATTGTGCTGTGTGTCTCAGACTCAGCCCAGCAGGATTCCCAACTGCCCGGGGAGAGTGTGGTCAAAAAATTAGAAAATTTAAAACAGAATGTCTTATGGCAGAATTTCTTGACAAAATTGAAAAGAAATGATGCTATTACCAAAGTGTTTTCAAGAAGCTTGTTAACCGAGCGAGAAAAACCACTTATCAATTGTGAGTTAATTAAATCATGTCTAATTGCAGCAGCCAAATAAATGTGTGCAGAGAAAATTAACTCATTTACGACAATGAGGTTTTCAGCAAAAACAGCTTCTTAAAGAGTCAAGGACACTGGGAGCAACGTCCTTAGTCAAGAAGCTAAGCTAGGGCTGGATTGTGGCTCAGTGACAGAGCGATGGCCTAGCATGTGTGAGGCACTGGGTTCGATTCTCAGCACTGCATGTAAATAAATAAAGTCCATTGACAACTAAAAAAGTATTTTTAAAAAATCTTAAAAAAAAAAAAACAACAAAGCAAAGCAAGTGGCTTTGAGTGGTTTCCGTGGACCCTGATGGTTGACAGGTGTCCCCAGCACTGCTGAGTTGTTGCTTGGAGTCAAAGTGACTGAAGAGTTGTTCCTCAGGATTAGTCTGTTGGGAACAACCACAGGCAAGAATGTTTTCACACAGTTACGAAAACACAAATCCAGTTCAACCTGAAGTGGAATCTACTAAGTTGTAACAAATGGTGGTTAAAATACGTGGGAGGAGAAGGCTGCTTAGCTGCATTAATTTACAGAGCTCATGGAAATATGTGGTGCCTAAAGTCTGTGGTTATTGATTCTAATATTCACCAGCCAGATACTTTGCAGAAAATATTTGAATCTGTCATGTGTCATTGAGCCAAAGTGTCAGCAGTGAGCTTCATTTGCTCTTACGGATTTGGCCGGGGTCAGTTCTGTGACACTTTGGCAGGCACGGGAACTGAATATTCTGGCTTGTCCTAACTGCAGCAATTCATTGACTCAGCAGTGGGCAAGTTCAACTGCAGTTATTTTGAGCTCAGGACCAAGACTGATATTTTTCCAGAGAAGAACTGCCCTCCACCATCATCATCGCTTTGAAAGTCAGTGTTTGCTGCAGCCTTAATGATGCTTCTTAGGAATTCAGCCAAACTAATGTTGCAGTCAAGTCACTTTGATGACAGTGAACGTTGTTTGAACTCTTAATATCACACTCTTAATGCACTTCTGTGCTTTCAAAAGTTACCATTCACATTTACAGTAGATAGGTTTCCCATACTACAGGTCCAGCAGTGATTTGGGACCTCTGTGTTAGTAAAAAAGAAATTTCTATATTTCAAAATCCTCCTTAGAACACCCATAGTATACAAAAATTATACTTGTTATTATATATTGAATTTCATCAATGAAGAATTTGTGGGAGTTTTTTCTTTTTATATTAGTACCTGCCTCCTTTCCTCAGTTTTCCTGGTGGCTCACAGAGACTGCCCTTTATGGAGAACATTTGCCAGCCCTTGGCTTAAAATGACTTTGACCCTGAAGGAACCATTTTCTCATCACTTGTGAAAGCATGCTGTGTGTTTTTTTTTTTCTTTTGTGAAGGTATTCCTTACAGCAAGAAAAATTTAATAGTGAACATGTCCCCTTGACAGAAGATCCTGGCTTCACTCCTTCTCTAGGAGAGCCATTTCAGCTTGTCATTTCTGGTGGCATTAAAAATCGACACTGTAGATGAGGTGCTCCTTCACAGCCCCTTCCAGACAAGTCCTTGAAAGAACACATGCGCCTTGAGCCCCTGCTCAAGGCCAGCCTGTGTTCTTGACCTGATTCAAACACTGAGGTTTGTTATGCCTGACTTAACCTTGAAGGCAATCAGACGGAGTCACGTAGGTCTTATTTTGGCAAGGTTTTCCAAGTCACAGTTTGCTAAAATGTTGGTGATGCAGGAACACACATTTTGGTTTTGTTTTTTAATTTAAACAAAAGTATAGTTCTACCTAATTAAATAGGTTTCTTCCAATGTCTTTAAGCATACCCTACTTGAAAACTCTTAAAGCTGAGTGAAAGGAGGAGAGTAGGGAAAGACATCCAGGCCCTGACTAGAGACACTGGACAGAAACATTTTGGTGGATTCCTGTCCCGTCTTCAGTCAGGGATGTTTCATGTGTGGCTATCACAGACTGTCCAGCAAATATTGATTTTTGTTTTGAAGGAAAGTTTGAGAACGGTGTCGCGGAGGGAATGGTAGATCCTAGCCTCAACCCCATCTCGGCCTTTCGCCTGTCAGTCATTCAGAACTCTGCTGTTTGGGCCATTCTTAACGAGGTAAGAATACACTAATCAGGGAAACCACTTAGATGCTGAGTTTTTATTAGTTTGATATTTCATGTAAGGCCTTTTTGGAGTTGAGCATTAACTAACTGCCTTATACTTTTCACTATTTTGTGTTTCAGATTCATATTAAAAAAATCACTAATTGATCATCTAAGAAACCAACACGTTTTTTCCTGGTGACTCTGTTAAAGATAGCTAAGCATGTACCTTTTTTTTTTTTTCCAAACTTGAACACTACCTCTGTGAATCTACTGTAGATAAGACGACTGCTGTTTCCACTTGGAAAGCGAATCTCCCGAAGATAATTGTATTATTTGAACTATGCTCTTCTCCAATTTTAACTTGATGCAAACATTTTACAATTATGACAGCCTGTTAATAGGACTTGTACTGTTTTGGTATTATACTAATACATACGAGTTGTACATATTGTTACATTCCTTAAATTTGAGAAAACTAATGTTAAATACATTTTATGAAGGGGGTACTTTTGAAGTTCATTTATTTTACTATTATAGACCCTCTTTTATAGATTATCAGGGATTATATATAAATATATAAATATACATAAAATGTATGGAATTAATTTATTAGAAACACTTAAGGAGTACATATTTTTGTGCAGTAAATTTTTGAATCAATACTTTTTTTGAGAACCAGTTACCTTGCTTTTTTAAGTTCTTTCTATATTTTTCTTTCAAAATGCAAACATTACAAATCAATGCCATTTTTCAAATGCACTGCCATTTAAGATTGATTATAGATGGATTTCTTAACTGAAGTACTTTTATAATCACAGCGATTCTAAACAAAATATTTTCAAAGGCATTTGTCATTCCTTAAAGCCAAGATTTTAAAGACCAACATCCTTCTTGAGGGTTGCTTTACTGTACTGCGTGTGGTATGTAGCCACAGAAAATCAGTCTGAGGACTCTCAGTGTGCGGGTGTGATGGCGCCAACCTGAATCGCCACGGACTCGCTCGCTAAGTCTCTGGTAGGGAAGGTGGCAGACCCTTCCTTCCTTTTTAATCTTTGTCTGTAATCCATGAGTTAGATGCATTCTCTTTTCTTGTTGAACCTTTTATATCTGCTCTCATTTCTGAGTTAGTGTTTTTAGGTAATGCTATTGTATGGGTCATAATGTGTATAATTTTAAAGAAAAACAAAATTATTATATAGATTTGTGGCAAAAGGTAGTATAGCAGTTGTGTTTTCCCAGAATGCTTTATTCTGCTGCATTGTGATCTGACCTGTTTCCAGAAGCATTCATCACCTTCAGCGGCAGTTCCACATCCTATCACTGCGGCCAGCAGAGTGTGTCACCGGCTTCAGCCATCGATGGTCTCCACAGAGTACTTCCCTTTCAAACAGTTAGGAGCTGTCAAGCCAGCCAGGCTACTCCAACCACCTGGGGTTACAGTGTGTGGCAGGTGTGCACAGGTGGATCCCCTGAGCTTTCTGAGTGGCCCTGGCCGAGGCTGAGGGCTGTGAGAGGTCCCACAGCTGGTGACCTCTGGCCTGGACTTTACTGCTGCCCAGTATGTGGGATGCATGGCGTCCAATGCTGCCCTCGCTGTGCCAGATGAAGGGGAAGCTGGGAAATGCCCATCAGGTTCTGTTGTCCCACTCTGTTGTAGAATGTTTAGTTTCCTTGGTCAGCAAACCTACCATGTGGCCCAGGATTTGATGTCACATTTCAGTTGAAGTTTTTAAATTCCCCATCGCAGAGCCTATCAGCAAATTTCTTTCAAAACAGGGACTTGCCTTTTGTTGTAAATGTTGGCACCAGCTTGGCATTCTGAACCACTACTGAAGCAGCTAAAAATCTGTGCAGATGGAGATCCCCAGGGTCCCTGGTTCCTCAGTAGCAACTGGGACTTCAGAAGGAAAGCCAGCCTAGGACAAAGTGCTGTAGCTCCCCGGGCTACTCGTTAGGGCTTCTTGAAGACTCTGGGCCCAGCCAGCACGGCCCCCACCCCAGCCTCTGCTCCTCTCTCCAGTTCCTGGAATCCTTTCCATCATTCACGGAGACTCTCCTTCCTCCCATGGCTTTGTTCCCTGTTTCTACAATGTGTCCGGCACATGGCAGGTGTGGTCGCCTCTGAGCATGTGAACCAGCTGTGCCAGCCTCTCCCCTCCCTCCGCTCCCTTGGCCTTTCACCCTCCCACCGTGCACACGCATCTCCCTGCCTAGTTGTGACTGACGTGTCATCTCTGAGCTCCTGCAGCCAGCCTGCACCTCATTTCCTCTCTGTCTGTCCTTCACTGCAGCAGTGGACTCACCTGGCCTCAGCGTTAGTTGCTCCTCCTTTCCACCAGGTCCTCTGCTAGGCAATTGAGAGCAGTCTTGCTTTCCCTAAGCAAGAATTTATAGTGGTGGTCCTGACGGGTAGCAGAGGGCCAAGAACACTTGGAACCAGAGTACCTGAACTTGACACTGAACCACTTGTACCAAAATAATGAATGGGGAAGATGTCACTAATATGTTAGTCCCACCACCTGACATGGATTGGCATCTGGTGTGTATTCCAGGTTAACTATTCAGACTCCTGAGCAGTGCATGCCTGCCTAGGCACTAGTCACTAGATGCACAGTAGCTTTTTAAATTAATAAAAAATTCAGTTCTGCAGTTGAACTTGCAATGTTTCCAGTGCTTTGTGGCCACATGTGACTAGTGGCTATTACATTGGCCCTAGAGATACAGAACATTTCCATCATTGCAGAAAGTTCTGATGGGCATTACTGTGTGGAGTACAATGTGAACACTTTAGAAACCAGAATTAAAGGATTCTGAGGACAGGGTTAAAAGCAGATGGGCAAACGCTATAATGCAAATGATGAGTATTTGGAGCGAAAAGAGAAAGTCAAGGACCAATTTCTAGCACCTAAGATCCAGGCTTTCTTGGTTTGGATCCAGACGGGATAGACATACATGTATATATTCAACCCTTAGAGACGTCTTTGAACCAAGGTTCTGTACAGCTTTTCAGATCAGCGGCTGAACTAAAAAATTAGAAGGTACAGTTATTTTAAAAGCCATGAGCAAATTTGTAAAGACTTCTTTTAAATCTTTCATAATAACAAAAACCAAAATTGTCTCCCAACAGTACTGTCCCCCAAAGAAGTTTGGTGATATGAAAATAGCATGTTTGGGGAGATCGCTCCGGTTAATAGCAGTGTGTTTAGTAGACAGAATTCTAAGAATTCTCCCTCCCTGGGATCTTGTATTATATCCTCCCCTTTGAGTGTGGGTGGAACTGTATGATCCATGATTATGTAATGTTATGTAGCAAAAGATTATCTGGGGGCGACTAATCCAGTCTCCTGAGTCCTTTAAAAGCAGTTTTCTAAGGCTGGTCGCCCAAGTTAGACTCCAAGCAGAACTCCAACGCTAGGCAACTGAGTGGAGGGGGTCACAGGGGAAGGAATACGGGCAGCCTCCAGGAGCCGGGAGGCTTTGGCTGCCAGCGAAGAAAATGAGATGTACAGCCCTATAGCCACAGGAACTGACTCGGGCCACAAGCTCATACATGGGCGTGGAAATGGATTTGTCTCCACATAAGAACCCAGCCTGGCCAAGCACCTCGATCCCAGCTTTGTGAGACCCTAATCGGAGAACTCAAGTTGAGTCTGCTGTGACTTCTGACCTGCAGAACTGTAGGATAGTAAATGGGTGGAGTTTTAGGTTGCTACATTTGTGGTAGTTGCTGTACAGCAATAGAAAATGAGTATGTCATTTAGAAGAGGTAAGGAGGAGATGACTTCGTAACTGATTGTCTGTAGTAATGCTGGGTATTTCTTGGTTTAAAAAAAAAAAAAAAAAGTGCATGAATAGTCTCTACTAGCAAATTCTAGTCCTGGGCCTCAGCTAGGATGTTTTGTGCCAGAGATCTCAGTCTTTGTTGGAAGTTTGTTGGTAAAATGTAATGTTTTATACAAGAACTGTTAGAACAAGATTGTAGGAATAGAAATGTGAGGAGCCTTTTTTTCTAGGTGAGATATTCATGATTTAGAATAGACTGCTCTGAACCTGTCAGAAGTATACAAAAGAATAAAACAGTGGTATTTCAGGACACCAAATTAAGAGAAAAATAACTCCTTCCTGTATGTAGAGATTACATAATTTATTGTTATGAGGGACTTATTTTTTTTAATCAAAACTTTATTACCTAGCACAGATCAAACCCTATTTGTGCCAACCCCATTTTTGTACTTTGAGAATGTTTTCCAAAATACCTCTCTGCTTTCAAGCCGTTAATTGCAAATGGGGTTCACTTTTAGTTTGGTTTATCCATTAATTTTTGTGCTCATCTTTACTATATTGCCATACCCTTGATTTAAGAATAAGGAAATTAGAAGCTACAAACTTTCAAGATTGCAAATGTGTCATAATCACATCTTTGTGTTAAAAGGAAACTTAGATTTCCAGATCAATCCCTTTATAAAAGCAACTTTTCCAAGCTATGTAGCAGTATTTATAATGTGTAAAATTTAGTTTGATAGTGTGAAATTTTAAATTCTTAATCTTAACAGATATATGCTATGATAACTAGTATGCTTACTTTATTTCTTTAATGCATGTCAACATACAATGCTAAAAAGACTACTAAAGCAGTATTAGGAAAAGCAGCCAAGTGAGGGTTTGTCACCCAAACCTGTGTCATCGTTATATTAAACTCTTCCCACTTTTGGCACCCCCTTCTACGGTTTGGGCACCAATCAGACCATTGTCAAAGAACAGACAGAGGAGAAGCTGGCGCTCTGGGTTGTTGGAACTGAGAGGAAGGAGATGTTAAAGACAGTAGGGTGGGCTAGGGTGCAGCTCCGGGGTAGAGCACTGGCTTGTGTGTGCCAGGTCCCAGGTCCTGCCCCTGGCACTGTAGGGAAAAAAGGCAGTGAAGTGAGCTAGGAAGGAGGCAGAGCATTGTGCCTGCAGTTAATGCTGCAGTCCAATGTCCAGAGCAGCGGTGCTGACGGCTCTGAGTGAGGACTGTGGTGAACGCTGGAATACCCTCAGACGCCAGGCAGGCTCTTTTGTACCGCTCGCTCCTAGGTGTTTCACTGTATTAGTAATTAGCAGCTGTCCCAGAATCAAAGGTTGGTTTGTACCTTACCCTGATTAGCATCCTGTTATTTGTTCAAAGTGCTCGATGTCTGTTCAACTTTGGTAAAAATCTCTTGAAGACATTCTCTCTGAGCCTTAAAAATGGCGGATATCGATAGTACTGTAAGATGCACTGCCAGCAGATTTGATACTTTCATTTCGGTATAGCCAGTGATGTTTTCTAAGGAAGATTTAAAGTCTGCTAAGCCTAACAGTTGTGTTTCCTTCATGGAATGAAGAACTAAGCATGTCTCATTCAGAGCAATTTCCTTGGAAAGGCTGTCTTTGCATTTGGGGATGTTTCTGGAGGCATCCCTTGGAGAAGCTGCCTGAACAATCTCTGCCAGGTTGTACCAGATGTTTTTTTTTTTCTTCCTAAATGTACATATTTTCCTTAATGTCTTCATGTGTTGAACGGTTAATATTTGTAGTAATATTTTAGGTACCTATTGGATTTTTAAAGGAAGAATATTTATTTTCAAGTTGCTGCTATAATTGAAAACCTAATAACTGGTCCTGTTGACTGTGCCTTTCATCACTGTTTCTCTGTGCCACAACTGTTCATGTGTATTTGAAATAAAGAGATTTAAAAAGCTGTGCTGATTCAAGATTCCTTCTAATAAAATTAGCACTGAACCAAGGAGTGGATCCTATGTGTTTTGAAAAGGGTAAAGCCCTGCTGTCAGACCCAGATGGACACTGTTTATACAGGTGTTTGCTTAGCCCCCAGCACTGACTGCCTCAGGCTAGTGTATCATGGGAGTTTGTGCTTTGTGTCCTCCTTTCTCGGCAAGCCACACTGTCAGTGACAACAGGGCCTCTACTACGCAGCTGCACTACAGGTTAAAGAGGCTTGGGGGAGACTGAGGGTAGCCCCTTGTCCAAAATCAATTCATATGAAAGTTATGTATAGCTCCTGGGTGCCCATATTACCACATGCATGCTTTAGTTTAAAAAATATTTATTGAAGGAATGTACTTGAGACCACAGTGTTAGCATATCTCCTCAAATCTGTAAACTTTACACCTTTAAGATATCTACAAAGAGTTTATTTACAAGTTTTACAAGAAATCATCACCTCACCAATACTGTTGACAAAGTCAAGCTGGGTACTGCCACCTTTCTCTTCATTTCACTCGATACTTATAGAAAGAACACAGAGCACGGGTGAAGTTCCAGCCTAGTGCCAGCGACAGCCCATACAGTAGGATCAGAGGTGCAAACGGATAGAGAAGAATTACTGTGTTTTTCAAAAAGGGCAATGCTGGAAGGGAAACAAATCCAAATTATTTCTTAAAAAATTAACATTCCAAAACACAGCTTGCTCTTCAACATGTGGGACCAAAAAGCACGTGATGCGGGTCTGTGGCTCAGTGGTAAGAGCGCTTGCCGGGCACATCTGAGGCACTAGGTTTGATCCTCGGCACCACATTAAAATAAAGGGGGGGTCCTACAACTAAAAATGTTTTTAAAAAGGTACATGGTGCTGTTTGTAGAACTATAAATACTGTTTTGCTACCCTTAGGACTGAGCGAGGGACATTACAAATACTGACCAGGACAGTGACCACCTCAGAAGCCTATCTTAAGGTACTGAGACAGATGATGATGGAGGGGAAAAAAAATCTTAGCCATTTGAAAGTTTCCAGTGCAAAAGCCATTACACCCCCACGGTTCCCAGATATCACTTAGTCTGGGGGCCCCCTCTGCACTCGACTTGGAATGTCTTGCCCACAGGAAGATCCCAGGAGAGCGTTCCCCACATAGGAGGGCCAAGTGTTGCACCACGACACCGACCACAACCTTCCCCAATTATGTGACAATCAGAAGCTTGAATCTGGTCACAAACCCGGCCCTAGAGCAGGGGAAGGACTGGCAGTACCCACACCAGGCAGTGCGGTGAAGGGGATAAGTGATCCTGGCAAATCAGCTGAGAGCTGGGAACAGCTCTATCCAAAGGACCAGTCTGAGGAAAGTAAAAGCTGCTGACAGCAAGGTTCTGACCACCCAAAGAACAGGAAGGGCTAAAATATGTGGGAGCTCTAGATTTTATTTTCCACTGGAGAGCCTTTTTTGGAGGCTGGTACTGGGGGATCAAACTCAGGACCTCAAACATGCTAGTCGAATGCTCCAGCTCTGAACTACATCCCCAGCCTGACCTCCAGCTTGTGACTCTCCTGCTTCCTGAACAACGCACTACCACACCTGGCTCGTAAGAGATAATATGCATGAAGACTAATGTAAGAACGTTATTCATATTAAGAAAACTGAGCTGACAACAGGATTTAAGAGTAAATTGGCAGGCCAGGCACCATGGTGCACACCTGTAATCCCAAGCGGCTCAGGAGGCTGAAGGAAGAGGGTCTCAAGTTCAATGCCAGCCTCAGCAAAAGTGAGCTACTAAACAACTCAAAGAGACGCTATCTCCAGTAAAATACAAAATAGGGCTGGGGATGTGGCTCAGTGGCCAAATGCCCAAGTTCAATCTCTGGTAACAACAACAACAAAAAAAGTAAATTGGCAAACATCCTGAGGTCAATAAAAGTTGGGTCTAATTGTCTGTGATCATCTACAGAACCATACACGATCACAAAAAAAGAAAATGGTGCAAAAAGGTTTTCAACAGCTCCAGTCACAGGCCTGCAAGCCCAGACCCTTCCCCACTCTGCCTTGGTATCAGTGACCTGGAACTGAATATGCAGAAGAGACTGGAGACCAACTCCTGCCAGCAGCTTGGAGATGTCAGCATGATTTAACATGGTGCCAGGAGATTATGAAATTTATCATATACCAGCTAGACCACTTTCTAGCTGGGAGACCACAGACAAGTTAATCTTTCGCAGTTTCCTCACTGGAAAATGGGAACAAGTGAACCTGTATCATCATTGTTATAAAGATTACATAATATACTTGGGGCGGGGCCTGTCAGTGCTCCATAATGGTAAACTGGGAGTATGTGTTACAACTTGCCCCCTCCCTGTCATCTACGCAGGCACCCACCCAATTTCTTACGGTACTTACCACTGTATCCTAGGAAGGTTACATAGATGTAATAGCCAACTGCAATCAGCCATAAGGTATTTCCAACTAAATATCCAATAAATGTGTCTGTTAGGATAACATCTGCCAGGAGAAATGCACAAGTGAGTCTCTTCCCAGTGCACACAGGGAGCATGGGCGACAGCTGAGAAGTGAGTCTTACTTACGGTTGATGAAGAACAGCTGGATGAAATGCAGAATGACCAGGAGCGGGTAGAAGGCATTGAGGTGCACGTCGAAGGCATAGCCCCACTCCACGTCACAGTCTCTGCTTTGTCGCTTTACTAGATACTTGTTGGAGATGAACCTAAAGGGTGAGATTAAGATTCCCTTCATAATACAGTAAAATTAACTCTATTTGCACTTACTGCCTTCTACAGACCAGACGCTGCTCTAGATTCCGGAGCTCAGGGTGAGCTGGCGCGCCAGGCTGTCTAGAGGGAGGACACGGAACACTGGCATCTGTCAGAGGGTGCCATGGAGAAAAGTACAGCAGCAGCAAGGACAGAACACGCGCAAATTTTCTAGTCAAAGTTTATGTTGGGGTAAAGACCAGAGGGCAGTGGTGGCACCTGGCTTCCTGCAGGAAAGGCTAAGAAGGCAGGTGTGCCTGGAGGGATGGGCCAGGAAGGGAAGCCCAAAGAGAAAGCGGAGCCAGATTTCCTGGTGCCTGTGGCCACTCTAAGACGTGGCTTTCAATGTTGGTGGAGAGAGAAGCCATGGGCTGGCAAGCAGGGCCTGGCTGAAGTGTTCCGCAGGTTCTCTGGAGCCAGTCTGAGAACAGACTATAGTGACAAGTCAAGGAGGGAGAGGGAAGGCTGCTGTGGACAAGAGCCCAGAGCAGTAGGAGCAACGGAGGTGGGGGATGCAAGACGCTCTGGACCTGGGAGCGGAGCCCACAGGATTAATGTCGGAGGGGGTCTGAGAAATAAGGAAGAGTCAAGGGGAGCCTGGAGCTGGACTGGGGACGTTGAAGGAGCATGGAGTCCAGAGATGGGCAGGAAGTCCGCAGCTTGGGGGAGAGCGAGGTCGAACTAGAACAGAAGCTTCAGTGTGGGGGGATCTTGACAGCCATGAGCCCGAAGGACATCACCAGGAGAACACCGTGACCAAGGCAAGACTGAGGCCTGTCAACTCTCTATTAAAAGGTGAGGAGGACAGGAAGAGACAAAGAGAAGAGGGCCGGCGGCATGTCCAGCCACAGGAATACGAATTACTCAGCTGTCACTGTTCTCCGCGCGGCCACCAGCTCAGGTAATTGGTGAGTGATTGAAGGGGATAATGTCCACGAAACAAAAAGGGAGCTCTTCAAAGAACAACGCGGGTCATTTGTGGAAATTCAATGTACCTTTTCTATGTGCCAAGGCATTTCAATTCAAGGATACAATTAAGAAAATTCTCTTCCTACAGAGGAGATAAAAATAGAAAATAAAGAAACAGGGAGAACATGGTGCAGTGTAATACACAGTCCCTCACTTAGTCATCTAAAGAGTGGAACCAGAGGCAGGGAAGAGCAGGGAGGTGGTTGCAAGAAGCTGGGTCTTGGGTATCCAAAGCCAGTTAGACAGGAGGCGTGAGCTCTGCTCCACAGCACAGGGGGTGCCTACGGTTCACATCGATTTATTGTACACTTTACAAAGAACTAGGAGTTCAAAGGTTCCCAACACCAAAAATTTAAAAATGTTTAAGGAGCTGGAAATGCTAATTACCTTGATCTGATCATTACACATTGTATATACGTATCCAATCACTGCAGAGAACACCACAAATATGTATAATTAAATAATTTTGAATGAAAAAGACTTTCATGTAATAGCATGTGGCTCACCCCGAGGAGCTCTGTTCCCCTGCTCACCGTCAACGGGATAGAGCTGTTCCTTCAGAGAGCTCCAAGACAACCGTGGCTTCCCCTCCCACCTGCATCAAGGACACCACTCACATCCACATCTTGGGCCAGACTCTGGTCTCCAAGTTTCAAATCAGAATAGAGACCTCAAGCCCACTGACCCTCACTTCCACTAAATACTCCGCATGCCCCCTGAACTCCACGGGCCCCCTGAGCTCCACACACCTGACATGGCATGCTCATTTGCACTTGTCGAAGGCCATCCTGAAGGAGGCTGTGGCCGCCCCATCTCTTTCCTGTCCCCCACCATATCCTGTTTCCATAGGATGCTCTTCAGTCCACCCCACTGTTACCACCACACTACTCTGGGCCCCCTCTGCTCTTCGCAGAGCCCCTGCCAATTCTCTGGCCTTGACCCTTTTCCACCTCCTCGTTCACTGCCAGGGAAGACTTTGCCTAAGCGTGAAACTGACATGATTCCCTCCCTTCCGAGCCCTGAGCTCCACCTCTCTACCCTCCAGTCACACGTGCAGCCTGGGAGAACAGGTCCTCTTTTTTCTGAATGGCATCAAGGTTGACTTCTCTAGTCTCATCTCCTCCCTAGTCACCCTCAGGGTCACTCTCCACCCCAGACCTGGCATGCTGTCTCTCACTTCTGTGCCTCTGCACCTGCAAGTCCAGGTACCAGCGGTCAGAGGTCCCATGTTTCCCCACCCACCACTTCATGCTGGTTCCAGTGGACCTCTGGTAAGGCCGCGGTTACATGGAATCCTTTCTAGTTTTAGTTCCTCACAGGATTCACAGCTCAAACTCTGGTTCTCAAAGATAGTATCTATTTAACTCACACTATGATATAAATTCATATCGAAAGTGCTCAACTGGACAACACCGTTTCTGGGGCCTTCAGAATCTGCATTCAGGGCAGAACACTTGCTATAAACGATTCCTTTGAAAGCCTCATTTCTCAATTTTTTTTTCATAGACTGTACCATTTTCCTGGGTAGCTCTGTAATAAATGTAATTAGTTAGCAATATTAACTATGGCCTCATTTAAAAATTTTACATTAATAGTACAAAGCATTTATTAACTACCTAGTATATACAAAACCTGCACTTTATGAGTCAGAAGTTACAAAGAAAATAAAAGGTTGGTATCACCAAAGGTTCCAGTCTTGGAAGTTTTGTTTAAGATATTAATAGCTACATTAGACTTAGCACTTAAGTACATTCCAAGTGCTTATTATACCACAATCCTCTCAAAAATCTGACAAAACAGGTAATTCATTTTACAAAAGCTGAGACTTGGACTACGCATGACACAAATGGCTGCACTGGCATTTGAACCCAAGTCGCACTGTGACTAAAATGTTCCATCCTGTTTTCCTAATACAGGGGCCACCACTCCATCTTGGTGTCACTTTCCATCAGGTATGTACCTCTAAGGTGAACAAATGGAGCCTCCACAGTAACTGCAAAGCCAAAGTTAATTACTTACCACATTAAAGTTGATATCAGAAGACCAACACCCACACAATCTATGAACACGACCCATAGGAGAAGCTTTATCGTCTCAAAAAATCCCATGTCCAGCACAAAGCCAAATCCTATAGTGGATACTGAAAGAAAGATTCACAAGATTCACTCAGACACTCGCTGGGTACAGGGCACTGGCCTTGGTGTCAGGGTTTGGTCCTTACACGCCCCGCAAAGGCCCATGTACTAAAGGCTCAATTGCCAACCCTGGTGCTACCAGGAGCTGATAGAACCTTCAGGAGGTGGGGCCTAGTGGAAGGAAGTTAGGTCACTGGGAGTGTGCCCTTGAAGGGGAGATTGGGACCCTGGCCCCTTCCTGTTTCCTGGCCATTGGGAGATGAGCAGTTTTACTCTACCATGAACTCCCCACCATGATGTTTTGCTTCAATACAGCAACAGGGTCAAGTGACCATGAATTCATACCTCTGAAACCATGAGCCAAAATAAAAATTCCCTCCTTATAAATTGTTTCTCAAGTATTTTGTTACAGCAATGGAAAGGCGAGTGACAATCTTGGCCTCCAAAGACCCATAGTATAGTGAGACAGAGAGACCAAAACAAAACTCCCAGGATGTGTCATATGTAACTGATGTAGCAACCGGGAACCACCCTGGGCTATAGATAGATAGTTTGTCAAGGTAGGTAGTTTACGGTGACAGGCCAGCATTCCAAACACCACCGGACAGAAAAGGCACTCATGTATTTTAAGTCCAGTTAAAAGTGAAAAACACCCTATCACTTTTGACTGATGCACTTTCATTATACTACTGGAGAACTTAAAAACAGGTTTTCAAGTTCATGTTGGTATTTTGGAACTCTCTGGATTTACTTAATCGTGAAATACCATGTCCAATCCTGACATTCCTTTTCACAGCAAGTTGGAGTTTGGGTATTGGTTCACTATAGTTAAAAGACATGGAGTGAATTTTTCCCCCTGCTCTTCAAGGTCCCAAAGCAGCAATTTAATTTACTCTGGCATTGGACTGAGACCTGTAGAACTAGGAGGAATTAACCTTTCCTGTGATTTTTGAAGGTACAGAAAAAACAGCTTCAGATATCCCCAAATTTGAACCCAAAACACATTATATCAAAGGATCCTTCAAATGATAAGCCTAATCTGAAAAGCTCAATTTGTTCTTCAACTCTATTGCAGAAACTAACACTTACCACAGAGCCAGATACTTAATAAGACCAAGAAAGCAGGGTCATCTCTGGCCCACTGGTCCTTTGTCTGCTTCCGGTAATGAAAGTTCCTATAAACCCTCTGTGGGGAAGTGAACAGGTAGAGCATCTGCCAGGCAGCAAACTCAAAGTCCATCTGGCGAAATCGAAAAAGCCTCCTGAGGTATTTGTAGCGTTTTGCTCCAGCTGTGTGTCTTGCTGCATCCCTGGAATTCAAGACTCCGTTCCCCTGCACTGAGGAATTCACTGAAGTACTTGGTAACATCTTCCTAGATGGAAGAAAACAATTCTTTTACATGCAATATGAAGAAACGTTTGGCTATCAGCACCCCTCTTCTGTGTTATTTGGCAAGGAGGTCACTTTACATTTTCTCTTCCACCCTTCAGAAGGGTCAGGGGTCAAAAGCAACTGGAGTTGGTTCTGAGGCTTGTCTTGAGGCTGGAGAACTGCTGCCCACTTCAGGCCAGGGCAACACTATGGGATTCAGAACCATCTAACACTTATCCAGGGTCCAGGCTGTTCCCACACTTCACCTCACTCGATCCTCAGACAGCCCTCCCAGGTAGCTAATGTTGGCAGAGGGAGAGGCACAGGGAGGTGAACTGACCTCCCTATGAGCACGAAGACAGTGATGGAGCCACGATTGGAACGTAACCACCAAGCCCTTAAGGGAAAACCTTAGTTGAAGCCGATTAGAACGCAACGTTACCGAAGAGGTACAATAGCTTTTCCACACAGGTCCATCAGCGTAAGGCCAGCAAGCTCCTTGTTCGTCAGAATGCGACATAAAAACAAAGCAAATATCCAATCCCTAGCGCTTTACTCCCAGGGCAGTTCAGCAGGAGGCATGACAGCGTGGGAGACCAGTCGGCCAGGCCAAGGCTGGTGAGCGCAGCCCGACGCCCCTACTACGCTTCGTCGGCCTCCAGGACGCGGACAGTGCCCCGCCCCGCCCAGCCCAGCTCTTCTCCATTCGCCCGGGGCCTCGGGTATGGCTGCCAGGTTTAGCAAATAAAGGTACAGACCGCCCAGTTACATTTGAATTTCGAGCAAGGAACGAATTAGGAGTCCCATGCAACATGTCGGACATGCTTATACTAAAAACTCTCTGAGATTCCCATGTAAATGGGCGACTTTGATTTTCTCCAGGAATTCGACCGCGGGCCTAAGGCCCGAGAGGGGCCGGACACAGTCATGGTCACTCCCCAGCCGCCGTGACGCGGGGCCGCGAGCAGCCGGAAGACACGGCCCCCGGCGCGAACAATAGTCGCGCGCGGGCGGAGCAGTCCTCGGGGCTCACCTGGAGCTCTACTGCTGCCTCGGCCCGGAGCCGAGCTACCCGCCACCTCCGCCTAGCAGCCGAGCCCAGCCGCTGCCCGGGCGACTTCCCTTCCGCAACGTAGCCGGCGCTCGGGGCGCGTGTGGTTGACGTCACGAGCGCCCATTTCCGCTACGCATGCGCTGCCCCTCGGGACTCGTAATGTCTTCCGCCCGACCGGGGAAGACCTTCCGGAAGTTGTTGTAGTATCTTCCGGTGCCTTCCGCTTGGGGTGTCGCTCGCACCTAGCCAGGTGATTGGGATTGAGCACCGAGAGGGTCGCGCCGCCGCGGGCGGGAGGCGCCCTCATGCCCCGCTATTACGAGGACAAGCCGGAGGGCGGCGCGTGCACGGGCGTGAAGGAGGACCTGGGCGCCTGTCTGCTGCAGTCGGACTGTGTGCTCCAGGTAGCGCGGCCGGGCGCTCTGGGTGGTGACGGCGCCTGCAACCTGTGGCTGGGCTCGGCGAAGGCCTCCCAGTCGGCCCGCGGTGGCGGTCCTGTCCAGGTTGTAGGGCACAACACCAGCTGCTCCCCGTGGGCAGATCCCCTGAACTCTCAGGACCTCAACTCCCCGCCCGCGTGGGGAGGGAGATACGATGCCCGCCGCTTGGGCTTTTGTAAATAATAAGCGGTTTCGGTTCAGGAAATTTTTTTTGAAGGCTGGTATCCCGCACAGTTCTGGAGACATAGAGGAGACGGGTTTTTTGCTTGCTCGAAATTGTTAAGAGACTTCCATAGTCACGCTGTTCTGGCCAGTAGTTTCTCCTGCCTGTGCTCAGTCGTGCCTGACCCCGTGTTATATTTGTCATGTGTTGGTTTGAATTTGTTTCTGAGTTGAAGTGCTCTGTGTGCCCAGGTGTGAACTTGTAAATGAAGCAGCTCAATATTTTCAACATTTTGTATATTTCCTTACATTCTTCCCTCACAAGTCACCAGTCTTCTCAGTACCACATCTGAGATCAGTGAGACATACAGTGAGCTTCAAAGTTGACCTAGAACCTGGGTTCTGGTTTAGAGCCCAAGTAAAGCCCACAGGTGCTTCTTCCAATGACAGGACCTATGAGAGGGCAATCAGTTGTGTGCAATTATCTTTGCTTTAGGGGATGTCATTTCAGAAAGCTGCCCCCAAATGGACATCTACCCTTTATCAGTGTTTGAGTCACAACTTATATTCTGTTCACTGCTATTTGCAGCCAGTGAGGATCTTAAATCATACCAAATGGCAACTAAAGCTAGAGTTTAAAAGGCAGTAGTGGGGCAAAACATTGAACTTTGCAGGTTCATAACAATCTACTTGGGTGGTGTCCCTGACACCCACTACACACTATTCCTCACCAGGGACTCAAAACCAAGGGAAACTGCTGAGGTCTGTATCAAGTCTGTATGGCCACTTCATAAAGATTTTTGGTTCCTTAGTTTCTGGAGTAAAGAAGTTAATTGATCATATGGCCGATGGGTGGTATAGTCTCTTCTTGCTAATCTTTAACCACCTGCAGCATCTTACGGATGTCAGCAGGAATTCTGACACAAGTGAATATTTAGTTATAGGAGCTGTCAAGGAAGAGAGTCAAGGAAATAAAGGGGCCAGAGAAATTCAGGATAATGATGGTAAGGCTGTAAGTTCCAGGAATCTGGCAAGGAGAAAGCGATTCAAAAGTCATTTCTGGGGTAGACTTAGGGTTTTATGACTCCTGGGAGATCAAAATGGTTGAGGCAACCACAAGGTTGGCTCTTGGGCTCAGCATGTTTGGGAGCACTGGCTGATCTTGAGAGCATTAGGACATAGGGTCAAACATTACAGAGACCCACCATAGTCGCTTAAATAAGGTAGAGAATTCTGGCGTTTGCTCATGTGCCTGTAAGGCCTGGGTGGCTTTTCTGTCTTCCTGGGCCCATACATTCTTGATCTTATGGCTGTGAGTCCTGTGATGGGAGACAGGATGTTACTCTCATAGTCCCAAATTGCCTCGATCCTACATCATCAGGACTTGTAATCTTAGGGAGTAAAAGGGGCAAGCCTCTTTAAAGACCAACCCAGAAGTTTTACACGTTTCCCACACATTCCATGGCTAGGACTTGTCCCATGACCACATCCAGCTGCACAGGTGACTGGAAAACCTACCCCAGCCACATGCTTGATAAAAAGGAAGAATGGATATTGAGGGACAACTAGTCTGTCATTGGGAGTGGAGGGGATGAATGAACGTTTCATCTCTAGTGTATCTAGATGGATCTTTTCACCAGGCAGCCAGCAATGTAAGTTGAAGGCTTGTGAAAATGGTAACGTCTTGGACATGGTTTGAGGAGGCATCAGCTTAGTCTTTTGTCTACCCCCACTTGGTCAGCACCACCCATCTGCACTGCTTCAGAGTTTGGGGAGGAACACAGTGGTGCCAGGAGACTTTGCCACTCACTGATGTAGATGATAGTTGAAATCCAGGATTTAGGGAGACAAGGAGTAAACGTGGCCACGGTTTCTGGGAATAGGTACATAGACATGGTACCCTGTAGCTTTTTCCATAATGGAAACCAGGGGAATGTGACTGTCACTGGCAAACAGGCATTGGGGGAGTGGTTGGAGAGGCAAGATCTGGAGGGTAAATCCCTCTGCAGAGCAGGCGAAATCTGGGTTATCTTCCTGGAGGGAGCCATCTAGCCTACCTCATCAACATCCATGGAAAGTGTTTAGTTAATGGTGTTCTGATTTTAGGGTGCCTAATTCATAATTTTCACCCATAAAGAGATGAAGATCCCAGTTTCTGAGAAGACTTGTGAGGGAAGAATGTAAGGAAATATACAATATTAAAGAGCCTCAAGGAAAACCAGTGTTTTCAAAAACTCAGGAACCCCTCCAAATTAGACAATTTTTTGTCATTCTGTCCCTTCCTCTCTAAGCACCAATAGTCAAAATGAATTAACTATTTACTATGTAACTGTTTTCCTCTTAATATTTTTGAATATAACTATTTTCAGAAGGACAGTTGCTTTGTGAAATTCCTAGGCATTTATACTGTTTTATTTGTCACAGGAAGGAAAATCTCCTCGGCAGTGTTTGAAGGAAGGATACTGCAAAGCTTTGAAGTATTCATTTTTTGAGTGTAAAAGATCAATGGTAAGTGGCTAAAGATTTTTAAAAGCTTATGTTACAAATCAGCTACCTGGAGTGAAATGTGTGAGTGACTTAAGAGTCATCAACAGGTTGCAGTGTGGTATCATTTGGAAAAAAAGGATGTACACGTTTCTTCCTGTGAGTTGAACGTTAGGCCTATCTCCCAAGGGTTCGTGAAAGCCCCCAGCCTTTCTGTCATCCTGTCATGATGCTGATAAATCACTGACCTTCATGAGTTTCTCCAAGTGTGAATCTTGGCAAGTACAGGTGGGTAAAAGTCAGTGGTATTCCCTGTGAACCCAGGTCGTTGGCAGATAGACAGTTAGGGTCTAGGGTGTGTGCCCTTCTGCCTTAGGTGACAGAGAGAAAAATGTCAGTGTCTGTCTGCATTCTGAAGTGGTGGTCGTGGATATTGGCCCAGCACACATTGCTGACCTCTTGGTTCTGGGCCAGCATTCTTTGATCTGAAAGATCCAGAGAGATTTGGATTGGGAACTGAGAGCCTTTTCTTGGAGAGAGACGCATGAAGTTGGAAACTGAAGCATGCCTCCAGAGAAGGCAGCAGCGGGGACTGAGCCTGCTTTTGTTATTGAAGCACACTGCAAGTTCCTTCCCTTTGTCCACAAAGGAAATGAGAGATGAAAGAACTTGAGGACATCGGCCAGCAGATCTGATCCAGGGAGAGGGTGAAGTTAGACTAAATTTGGCCACACTCTGTTTTCCTTTGTCAAGTGTCAGTTTTCTGCCTTTAGGCAGAGGATTTTCTTGCCTTGCCTCACATGGTTTTGTTATCCATATAAAATGCAAGCCTTTGACTTGTGAAGAACTTAAGCATGTTTCAAGCATTGAGGAATCATAAGGAATAGTTAGAGTAGGAGATAACGACGCGTTGTACTCTGGAATCATATGAAATGACTCAACAGTAAACTCCCCAAAATTCCCTGCTGAAAGCTCAGGCTTGGATCTCCAAAAGATTCAGAAATCATAATCCCCCTGCAGAAATTTTTAATCATAGATTAAACAGTGAAAGTGCTTCTGATTGCTGTCAGTTCAAGGCAGAGCTTCAGTTGACACTGGGAAAGACTGTCTAAGGAAGTCTCTAGCAGACTAGTAGATCCTACACCCTCTCTCCAAGACTGTGCCTCCTTGAGTCTTCCACAGTGAGTGGAATCATGTCACTCTTCATGACTGCAATGCCATTATGCAAGCTTGACAAAACCTAATCATTTGAACATAAACTTTAAATAATGGATAGTTTTGCTTAGTTTCAAGACTGAGTTTAAGTCCCACTGAGGGTGAGACAAGAATTTGAATCTGCTGTTTCCTCAGTATGAGCAGCCCAGTCATCCTGATCATGATTCCCAGGTTTAAAGATTTTTATTTCTTTGAAAATATTGTTCTTAGCTACTTTATGTTGTGCTGAGAAGAATGAATGGCTGGCTGTTCCAGGGTGGCTATGTTGGACTCATGGATAAGGCCTATCTCCCAAATAATTCCTTCCTATGGAATTTCTGGGGAATGGTGTTGACTTCCATGCAGCTTCGTTGTATGATTTCAGAACATTTTCTGTAACCACCACGGTTAAGAAGTGGATCTCTGTGAAGCTTAAATCAAATAACATGCTGTCAGCCTAGGAGGTTATGCGCATTACGGATCTGTGATCCCAAGATGACTGTGTCTTAAATGTTTCTTAGGGTTCTGTCCCCTTTTCTCAGTTGGTATTGATTTAAAGATTTCATATAGGGGCTGGGACTGTGGCTCAGTGGTAGAGTGCTTGCCTAGCACATGTGAAGCCCTGGGCTCGATCCTCAGCACCACATAAAATAAATAAATAAAACAGGTATTGTGTCTAACTACAACTGAAAAATAAATATTTAAAAAAAGATTTCATATACATTTGAATATTAACTGAAATAAAACTTAATGAAGGCAGGTTTGCTGAATGTATGTTTAGTTTAAAGAAAGAGATAAATAGAATTTGGATTCTACTCAAGAAGAAAATCACCTTGAAGTGAAACTTGCTTTTTAGTGCCATCTTTATAATTTTTTTTTTTCTTGGTAGCTCTTGACAATTGCCTTTTTTGATTTTATTGGAAACTGGTTCATTTCTCTAATGTGGTGACTGACACCCTTTACCAAAGTTGTGTTTAATTAATTACACCATATCAAATTTGATTAAAATGTTCATTTATTTTCAGTTGGATGCCAGATCAAGATTCAGAGGAAGAAAAGGATATTGATACCATTACGTTGAAAGCAAGATGAAAACACCAAAGGATTTTTCCACAGAAAAGCCACAATAGGAAATAATTTTTGCTACATCTGTTTGGTTGAACCAGTTTTCCCTCCATGGAACGCTGGAGAAATTGGATGAATTTTGGTTTTGAATATGTATAAAGCAAATGCTTCTCTGAATCTAAGTTATTTTTAGAAGATAAGTTTAATTGAACACTTATAGGCCTGGAATATAATGTGTTTTGAGATTTTGCCTAAAGTACAGGAAATGGAAAAACTGTTATTTTCAAACCTGACTCTTTAATCATATTACACCATTTATACATCTGGAAGGGACTAATGTGACACTGGAGGCTGTCCACAAGATGTTTATTGAGAAAGTTTATTTAATCTATCCTATTTAGTTCTAGAATAAATTGGTTCCTTGGAGAAGAAATGCTTTATTTGATTGATTCACTGAGGCTAAAGTAAAACCTCAGAACTTTGAAATCTGCCATAGGGCCTAGCTGGATCCCAAGCCCACACGGTGTTGCAAGGACTCTTCTATCTCTGACTGATTTTCCCTTTCCTGGTTTCATTTTTAGGGTGGCCCTCTCCACATACAGGACCAGTATCAGCTATAAGCTCACATCCTTAAGATCTGTTATTCAAAAAGGAGAGAGTGAATTTCCCTTTCCAAGGACCACAAATCAAATCCTACTAAAGAACTCTGGTCTTCCCTGGGTCACCTGCACTGTGACTGACCACTCCCAGCAGAATCCCAGTGGTGGAATGGCAGGCCTCTTCCCTGAAGGAAAGGGGGATTTTGAGTACACGGAAACAACCGGTGTGTACTGTAGACAGCAGATACAGAAAACATGAAGTGCAAGTTTCAGATTATGGTAATTTTATCAGGATCACTTAATACATAAGAGAGCCAAAACCTTTAAATAAAACTTTAGGTTCACCTAAAGTTGTGAGAATCCCCCAAAATGCCACTGAAGTCTGCTGTGTATGCTGCTTTTCACTGGGGAAGGGAAGGTGGTAGATTTCTTCAGCGACTCCTTATACCTGTTTAAGTGCTACGACTTTCTTGGTTATTGCAGTGCTGGGCTGGGCCTCAAGGCCTTGCAATGAGCTACCCACCCCCCACAGTGCTACAACTTCTATTAAATGTAATTCTGATAAACTCTTTAAGGAGTATTTTATAAAACCTTTGTTGAATAACAGCTTTAATGAAGAAGTTCATATACCACAAAATTCACCTTTACACCATTTCCACTTGGTAGTTTTTAGTGTATGCATAGTGTGTGCAGCCATTATCACTATCTCTTCCAAAACTTTCCACCACTCCAGAGAAACACATACATACCAGTTAGTATCTCCCTTACTCCCCTTCCCTCAGCAACTACTGATACACTGCTGGTCTCCACAAGCTGCTCTATCCAGAACCTGTTATATAAATGGAATTATATAATATGTGGCCTTCCGTGACTTTTTATTCCACTTACCATAATATTTCCAAGGTTCATCTGTGTGCAGCATCTATCTCATCACATCCAGTGGTGCAGGTGGTGCCACATTTTATTTATCCATTCATCAGCTGATGAACTAGGTTGTTTCCATTTTGTGTCACTGTGACTAATGCCGTGAGCATCTCTGAACAAGTTTTGTGTGGACATGTTTCATTTCTCTTTGAGTATATAACTCAGAGTGGAATTACAATATTGTATGAGAACTCCAACTTTAGCATTCTCCCCAGTGGCTGCACTACCCTTTTACATATTCAACAATCTCCACATCATCTCCAACAGTTGTTGCTATTTATTTTGATTACAGCCATTCTACTGAGTATGAAGTAGTATCCAACTGGGATTTTGATTTGCATTTCCCAAATGGCTAATGATTTGGGCATGTTTTCCTGTGTTTATTGGCCATCTGTATGTTAGTCTTCAGAGAAATGTCTATTCAGGTCCTTAGTCCAGTTTTCAGTTGCCTTGTCTTTTTATTGCTGATTTGTAAGAGCTCTTTATACGTATAAATACGAGTCCTTCAAAGATAACTAATTAGCCAATGTCTTTTCCCAGTCTGTGGCTTGCCTTTTCACTTTCTAATTGACACTCTTCAAAGCATGATTTTAACATTGGTGCATCGCAATTTATTTATTATTTTGGTGTATCTAAGAAACACCAAAATAATAGTGGTTTCTTAGATACACCAAAATAAAAAATAAATAAATAAATTGCGATGCACCAATGTGGAATCATATGTCTTTTTTTTTTTTTGGACTGGCTTTCATCATTCAGCAAAATGTTCTCTAGGTTCAGCCACGTTGTAGTGTCAGAATTTTCTCCCGTTTTAAAGCCAAACAATATTCCAAATAATATTCCAGCTCATGTCGATATCACGTGCTCATGTGCTCGTCCATCAGTGGACACCTGCTCGGTCCCACCTTTGAGCTGCTGTGGACATGTGTCCACAGATGTCCCAGGGGCCCTGCTCCAGTGTGGGCACACACCCAGCAGTGGAGGTGCTGGGGCATCAGTGATTGTCTTTGATGTTCTGAGGAACTGCCATGCGTTTTTCCATAGCAGCCATGCCGGTCTCCATTCCTGTCCGCGGCGCATAGGGACTGCAGCTTTATCTTGTTAACACTGACATTTCTGTTCTCTGAATGGTGCCATCCTAGGGGACATGAAGTGGCATCTCACCGTGTTTTGGTTTGCATTTTTCTAATCAGCAATGATGACGACATCGTTTCATGTGCTTGTTGACCCTTTTCCTGTCTTCGGAGAAATGGCCTTAGGTCCCTTTTCCATTTGTAAAATGAGTCATTTCCTTTTTTGGTGTCATGGTGAAGAAATCATTTCCCAATCCAATGAAGCTCTCCCCTTATGTTTTCTAGAAGTTTGAATGGTTTTACCTCTTAAACTTAGGTCTTTACTAGATTTTGTATATGATGTAAGGGTCTAACTTTTATATGATGTAACTTTTTATATGATGTAAGGGTCTTTTTTTTTTTTTTGCACGTGGATATCTAATCTCTCAACATCATTTATTGGAAAGACTGTCCTTTCCCCCATTGAATGGTGTGGCACCCTTGTGGAAAAACATTTGCCCATATATGCCAGGGATAATTTCTGAGCTCATTATTCTATTACATTAGTCTATATCTGTATTTTTGCAGTACCAGAGTCTGAACCCAAAGGTGCTCTACCACTGCCACATCACTACCCTTATTATTATTATTTTTACTTTGAGACAGGGTCTTGCCAAGTTGCTGAAGCTGGCCTTGAACTTGTGATCCTCCTGCCTCAGCCTCCTGATTCGCTGGGATTATAGGTGTGCGCCAGTGCACCAAGCTATATATGTTTTTAAGCTAGCCAGTTTCACACTGTTGTGATTCTTGCAGTTTCGCAGTAAGTTTTGAAATCATATGAAACCTTCAGCTTTGTCCCTTTTCAAGACTGCCCATTTGGGGGCCTTTGGAGGTCCCCTATGGATTTTTCCATTTCTGAAAAAAAAAAAATGCTGATGCGATTTCGATAGGAAGTGCACTGCATCTATGCACAGCAAAGCTGGGCCCTGCGGGAGCTTCTTGCAAGACCAACCCCATAGCAGCTTAAAAGAGAGACATTTTCGGAAACAAGAAAGAAAATGTGACACAAAAACAGGAGTTCATGTTACTCCAGATGGAGCCTTCTGTGAGGGCATGGCTGGAGACGGTGCTGGCCGGAAGGGCCACCCCGGGAGCCCAGCAGTACATCCAGACATGGCCAGGCTGGCCAAGAGGAAGGAGTCACTCTGACCTTAGCAAATTCAAATACAGCATGTGCCTTGTGCCAAAATAATTCCAGGTGGATTAATCTAAAAATTCAATGGAATAAAAAAATACTGGAAATAAGAACAGGTGAATATTGAAAACACCATCTTGAGGCAAGAAAGCCAAGGCAGAAAGCATGAGTAATATCCGAGCATGCATAGACTGGGTCATGCAAGTGCCAGCAAGACACAAGTCCAGGCCCACAGTGCACACAGGCCACACTCCACTTCAGAGGCAAAGATGTGGCTGCCCACCTGTGTCACCTGTAGTGGTGAGTCGGAGACGTGTTTAGAATAAGCATCAAGCAGGACAGGCACACTACTACATAACAGCTTCTGCATACTTCCCCCATAGCAAAGCCAAGACGGCTGACCATCAGGTGTGAAAAATCTGTTACAGGCGACAGACGAGTTGACAAGCGGAGTTGCAAAAACATGAACATCATGAAAGTATAAAAAGTGTCTGATGTTCCCACTAATCCAAGACACAGGCATTGAACGATGTCGTTTCCAGCTTGAATGAGAATAAAGGGGAAAGGCAGCGGCTTCTCTTTCTGGGAGTTTAAATTCTCCTTGCGCAGATGCTTCTGTTACTGGGAGCTTACCTGAGAGACCCCTGAGCTGTGTTCCTAGAAGCAGCTGTGGAGCTGCATGCAGCCATCCTGGTGAGGGAGCAACCACGAGCCACCTGCATTCCAGCAAGTCACACGGCAATGAGCCATGTCTGCCAGCGGGAGGGTGACCGTAACACACACAAGATGTCAAGAAACCTGCTCAAGTCACCAGTCAGTGAGGAGCAGAACCTCGGGCTGTCTGCTGCTGACTTCCAGGCTCTTAACCCCACACCCTGCTGCCTCTCTGCTTCAAATTAAGTGAAAATGAGACTAAAGAATGAGTCTTGTGTGGTACTCAATGCAGTGGCCGGCAACAAGGGTCCTGTACAACGAGTCTTTTCAACACAGGAGAATGAGTCAGGCAAGACCAAGTTCTGTGTTCTTGTCAGTGATTTATTGTCATTCTAAGGACTAGCACATTTACAGCATACATGGCTTCGAATGAGCTAAGAATATATAAAACAGTAACTGTATGTTTATATATTAATACTGCCCAAAACAAATAAATAAAAGTATTTTAATGCACTAAGCTTGGCAAATACAACTGTGTGGGGACAAAACTGTATTATACAATGTTTTTACATCTTCAAAGGAAACTAAAGGCAACTGTGCTGCAGGAGCTCTGACAGAAACCCTGTGACATTTCCAACTGTCCCACATCTGGACATTTCTCTTTCAAGTGGCTCGGGGAGGTGCAGTGGGTGGAATGCTGCTGCGTGGTGACCTGTAATGGCGCCTGCCCCACACAGCCACACTGGGCTCCTCCTCCTCCAGCTGCTGGCACCCTGGCTGTGCAGCGATGCCCCTGGGAGCCAGGCACAGTGCCTCCAGAGAGGATCCTGATGCCTGAATCTCCTTAAGAGTTATGACGACCCATAACATAAAGCAGAACTTGGGAAGAAAATTCACATAAAGGTGCCACATGCAAAACTGCTGACAGATGAGTCAACATTTGCCATAGTCCCTTTATAAATGCAGATAGTTAATGCTCTTTGGACAAAAAGAAGGGCAGAAAACAATATGGGTAACATTTAATTAAAAGAAAAACAAAGTTTTTCAAAAGGTTGAAATGAGAAAGAATGGAACTAAAAACTTACAAATTAAATGAAATGGTGGAGAGGGTGCCTTTGAATAGGGAGTGACACTTAAAGAGGAGAATCTGATGCTAGCTGAATAGCCACCTGTGTGTGGGGGGGGTTGGTGGACAAGAGTTTCTCTGCCACTCTCCCTCCACCATGAACTAGCATCGAGGGAGGGGCAGTCAGCCACAAGCACCCCTCATTAGTGTCCTCCACACACCAGCTCACTTCTCCCTCCCCGCTGGCACCAGGAGACAGTGAGCTCTGTTAGCACCTGACTTCTGAGTAGGAAAGGCCCAGAGGGTCACCCAGTTCCACCCTACCTTATGCCCACTCCTCTGTGTCCCTGCCAAGGACTGGTCCTGCCTGTGCCTCAATGCCCCAGGCCCAGTGACTCTACTGGACATTTCTCAAGGAGACAAGAATATATCTAGACTTCTAGACTTAAGATATTTCCAAGGTGTTTACAAATCATTAGAATCATTAATATGTGCCATATATATTTCTTTTACAGCCTCTTAAATAACATGTAAACATAATCGTAAGAAACAACAGAATCGATAAAACACATAAACTCCTAAAGAAAAACAACTCTGCTAAGTGCAGAAAGACTCATCGTCACCTTTTATAAGATGACAAGACATAATTTCTATGAAATTCCTAAGTTTCCTGGCCCATAAATCCCTTTCAAAATCTCATTTGAGGAGATACTTTCAACTGTTTCTCAATAGTCATCTTACATAACAGAATGAGAAGAGGAAAGTAACAATTATTGCAAACCTAAAAGTAAGACACTTTGTCAGATATTCAGACATGATTGTATTGTCTCGCAGAAGACCTACAGGATATCCCGCAAAATCTGAGAATATTCAGGTATCCACTACTCTACAGTCCCCAATTCCCCACTGGAGTGTTGTTCCTCAGACATCAGACACACCACGTTTAAGGTCCTCAGTTGGGTAATAAAGGGAGATGTGTGCTGTGGGCCCTAGGAGCAGAGACTACAACAGGGACAGTGACAGGGACCTCACTGCTAGCTTCATGTCTCAAGCGACACCTGTTCTGGAGCTTGTGTGGGATGGAGAGAAGAGTGGCCCGAGGTGTGGGCTCCCTGGCAGGGGTGCCCTCATGGAGTTTCACCTCAGGTGGGCTGACTGGTCTTTCGCCTCTGGGTTTTCCAGGTGGGTGGCACAGGTGACTCACTGGAGCCGCCGTCCTCACTGCATGAGAACAACTAGCGTCTTTTCCCGAAAATATGAGTTAACATTTATTTTTCTGCCTGGGGTCTGATTGTTTTACATTCAGATTTTTTAAAAGTAGATTATAATTCAGTGCTCACTTCTAAGTTACTCAGTAGAAAAATAAGTTAGGTGAGCAGTGCCTACATGGGCATCTGAAAAAGTCTTCTGGCATTCCAGACAAACCTAGCTGGAGGCTTACAGGTAGCTGTGGACGCCTGCCAGGTGGTGACAGCTGGAGGCTAATTAACTGGGTGCTGCTCACTATCCCCACTACTGAGCCACACATTACCTCCTATGGACTCCAACGGAAAAAACATGCTCCGTAGACTCTTTAGTGAAATATTTTAAAAACACAAAAATGAAAACCAATCCTTCAGGTCTTCTTGAAGAATTCGTGTGTAACACTAGAGGGTACCCACATTTATCCTGTAACAGCTACTGAGAGGACACCGTGCTCACGTCTCAACTTTGCCGTAAGTCCCTTCGGGAGGCCTGTAATGCCTGGGGAAAGCCTTCAGCTGCAGGGAATTAAATGCATATTTGCGACTTCCAACATTCTTCATTGTATTTTCTCTCCGACAACCCTCACTGAGGAAAAAAACAAGCACAAGAAATGACAGCAGTAAAAAAGGAAAAAAGAAAAGACTTAAACTAAGATGAAATGAATCATTTTCATAGCATTAAAAAAAAGTTAATTTAAATGGGTGCCGGACTCGTCTACGACAAATACACACAGAAGATGGCGGGTTTCTGAACGAGGCAACTAAGAAGCACAGAGATGGATACATGCTGAAAGGGGCTGGGAGTTTTGCATTTCTAATGCAGTGCTGTACCCAAATGGAAGCAATTATTTTTAAGTTAATATCTCATCCTGTATCTCAAGCCTAGTTATCTGGTTCAAAGGCTGTATCACATAGCAAATTAAATGGGACAAGAACTCCTCCTCCTCTTACCAAAGTCTTTAACGAGCTGCACTTCTGCATGTTAACAACAGTCGTAATCATATCAAATGCAACATGCTGATTTTCCCTGCAGAATCAATCCAGTATGTAGCAAAGCCATCTGGCTAAGAAGGCTGTCCTGACACCCACCTCCACCTAGGGGCCAGCTGTTCTAGGGTAAAGGGACCCCACGGGCCATGCACTGCACGGCTATTGGGGCTGGGGCTGTGGCGGAGTGACCCCACTGAGGTCACCTGGTAATACCAGCCGCCTTCTCTGGGTAGACTGCCCTCACTGTGGGCACCTCAGGTGCCAGGGGGAGCCACAGTGCTCTTCCCTAGAGAACTCAGTACCAGAATCATCTTCAGGCTGCTCTTGATGGCAGGTTGTCATGGCAACCCGCTGGCAAAACAGATGGTGCTGGGAGGATGCATGGGCAAGGCAGACTCACATTCTCAGTGGGAGAACTCAGGGGAATTCTCTGGGAAAGGTCCTGGTGCAGACATAAAATTAATAGGCAGAAGCAATTCTGAATGTAAACGGCTTCCCACAGCACAGTGTGACTTGGTACTGTTACCTTGTTCTAACATTGGCAATGAAATCAACTAGTTATCAAGTTTAGTATAAAATCCCCCTTATGAGATGTAAAATTTGCAGTTACAAAGAAACAGTGATTTAAAAAAAATACTTCAAATTGTATGAAGACCATTATGTCATGCATTTAAAAAAATATCAGTGGCAATTGCTCAAGCCTTGTAAGTGAAAAGGACAGTCTCATTATCAAGAACATGTAAAAGAGTTTTTGGTAAGACAGTAATTTTTATTCAAAAGATAAGCTTGAGTATTTTTTTAAAAAGTATCCACCTGATTCTTTTAACTAACATAGTGACTCAGGTGTGCTTCCTTGTCCCAAAGCCTCAAGCCCTCAGCTGGATGTGTGTCATCTAAGCTGAACACTTGGGCCACATGAGCAGGGTCCCCAGAGTAAATAATGATCATGTTTGTATAATATTCAGAAATCACAGAAAAATATAATTCTATTTAAAGCAGAAGCTGTAGGCTCCTACACAGTTAATATCTGTTAACCTTTGGAAGCTCTTACATTAATGGACTATTTCAGATATGGCTTCTCCATTTACATAGAAACATACAAACATCTCAAAAACTGCCTGTCACTAGTAAATGCCAAACTCCCTTGAGGAGCAGGAAGAATAATTTGGGAACTTTTATGTTCTCCTGTATTTACATGTGAAAGGAGCTAACCCCTGGTTTAGCTGGCTGAACAGATTATACATGAAATTATAATCAAGATTATACTGTCATTTCAATTTAGTTATAAATCAAAGTTTTTCTCCCAAGTATTTGCATTTATAAAATCTGGCTGCTGTGGCTGATCTGGTTGACAGTAACATACTGTCAGTGGTCACCTAGTTCCATGAGCTGGCACTAAAGCTGGGGACTGCATATGCTGAGATGATCTGGGATGGATTTTAATTATTCTGAAGCTACGTGATTTTTAAAATCCTACCAGCAAGTTATTAATTTTCAAGGATTTGGATGGAAACCCTACATGACAATTAATTTTAAGGGAACCACTGGCCTCCCTTTCCAGTAGGGATCAGTACCTCAGAACTCATCTGGAGACCTCAGAGCCTCAGCGATTCCACATCAGACATGGGGAGTTGCCTTGTGGAAGGACAGTATGCCCATCTTTTAAGATCTTGGCTTGAACGAGCCCCCAGAATAAACAGTGACAGTCACACTAGTTGAAAGAACTGGCACCATCCAGTGGGAACTGCTTCTGAGTGTGGTTCTCTGATTCCAGAGGGATGACTTAATGCCGAGGTCTGGGTGGCTGGCGCCTAGGATGCCTCAATGCCTCGGCACTGGATTGCTTCTGAAGCATCACCCATGGCAGTGCCTCCTCTGTCCTGAACCAAACCCCATCCCTGCTCCATCCGGCCTGATTCTCACTAAAGCAGAGAAGATTTTGAAATGTATTTGGCCTGATTTCATGAACAAAAAGCCTTAGTGACATTTAAAATTCAGCATAAAAGGAGAGTGTCCCGAAAGAAAACAAGCTAGCTTCCCCTCCTGCCTAGGCTGGTATCATGGTGCTTCCTAGGATCAGTCTTCCATGACTGGAGGCTCCTAGAAGCGACTGGAGGAGACGGAACACCCCATCCTCCCCTCCTTCCATTCTCTCTCTCTTTTAACCCAACAGCCACGCCTGTGCTGGACAGTAAGGTGTTGCTGGCACCATGGCTGGCAAGGATCAGGCCTTGCTGTCCTGGAGGCCCCCTCAGAGGGTTCCTCTGGCCGCCACAGCTCCCCTTTGCTATGAAGTGGGGTTCCGAGAGGAGCCCCTGCAAGGTGCCATAGAGCACCTGGGCTCTGCGGGAGGGAGGGCGCTGTGTGTAGTCAGAGGGCCTCCCTCCTCTCCGCCCGGCCACTAGCTCCACCCTGGAGGTAGGCGTGTGCATGGGCTGCCACCACGGGCATCAGGATGCATCGCCCAGATGGGAACAGGAGGCTGTGGGGGTCCATTTTCTCACTTTCAAATGAAGCAAATAAAATGGCCTTAGAGAGCTGAAGTACATACCTTGAGGCAAAAGAGGGCAAGCATCAAACACCTTCCAGAGAAACACAGACCGGCAGGACACTGCCTAGTGACTAGTGTCAGTGTGCTACAGCACAACACCACCCCTCAGCTGGCAGGCAGTGAACCTTCACTGGAGGATGCAAGGAACCATACTTATTCCAGAGGAGACAAATGAACTCTCCCATGGTGTGACAGAGGTGACACATGTCCTTGGAATCCTGCCAGTGCTGGGGGATCTAGAAAGAAGGGCATCCTTGGGATGTGGCTGTGATAAAGATGGTCTTACACTATATCAGTTGGATTCTGGCCTTTGTACTACTTCTGTGTTTCCTAGTGTGCAACTCCAGGCTGATGCTAATTCAGAGAAGCCCCAGAGTAAGGGCTGGAAGTCTTGGAGAGAGGAGAGAGAGGCCAGCTTCTGTAGTGAACTTTTTTTTTTTTTTGTGCACCAAGGCATTAAGGTTCTGGGAAAGCCAGATTCTCTAATTCAACCCAGTTTTTCCAGAGTGGTAAAAAGAAATCCACTCATAAAACACAGCATATGGGGAAGTGACTACCTCCAGTGTTCCAATGCTGGAGGAGCAAAACCAGAAGCACAATATGATATGAACTGAACAAGAGAGAAGCCACTGTTTCTTACACAGGGCGTGTGGAATTTCCCCAGATTTATGTGGTCACCTTTACAAATGTGATGTCAATCTCCTGCCACACGTTGAACATACTGTTTTAGGGACACTGAATGTTAAAATCAACCAGAAACCACAGTGACCTCTCTTCTCAGCTCCATCTGCCACAATTGACCAAAAGTTAGACTTTCCATTTTTTGGTAGTTTTCCTTTGATTAGTTTTTGTTCATTATTAACCATATTTGATTAGTAAGAGAGAAAAGCTTTCTGAATTTCAATTTGGAATTAAAGATATCATTTTAAAAATGAAAAATGATATCTCAAGAAAAATAAATGTATATGACTTTAATGGCCTTTTGTTATTCTGTGCATGAATTCTTGGAGCCAGTTTTAATGAATTTAAAGAGTCAAGATGAACCTGAGTCTCGTGCCGTACGTAATCTTCATGTGCCTGACTTGGTACAAGGTGTTCTGTGGTCACAGCCTGTTACCCCAATAAAAAATAATAAACACAAGCAAGGAGATGTTAGGATTCTGCAAACTGTTTGCTACTATAATCCAGGGACTACGCTTTGAAATGAAAGCAGAAAGTACATGTCCTATTAAATAGGTTAACTAGATGAGCCAGTTATAAAGCATCTATATATGTCTTTTCATTTTTCTTCAAAAGGAAAGGAAAGTTTTGCAGTACACTTAAAGAATAGTATCAAATATACAAATATTTCCAGACAGAACTCCTTTCTCTTGGAAATAGGGCACATTGAGATGTACAGGTAATAAATAGTTTTACATCAGAGGGTAAGAGATCTGGTACAAGTAATTGCAAACCAGCTAGATTAACGCAGGAACGTTAGGGTACCATTGAGAACATGTTACAAGCACTGAAGACGCTATGTGATTAAATGAACAAGTCCTCTTGATGAAATAATTTGGCAGGTATTTACAGTTGAGAAGACAAAACGTCAAACTGTAAGGCATGAGATATTTCTTGGCAGACCACGCTCTGACACCTTCCTTCTGTCCATTTAGGTACTCGGTGGCTGGACATATTCGGGCACTTTTGTTTTTCTTGTGACTTATTAATTTTTCATAATGATATTCATTTGCAACGCAATTTGGTCACCAGGTATGCTATGCTCAGAAAGAGCCACACAATCAGTAAATTGGGGCTCAGAGCTAATAAAGGAATGGAACAGAGGAGGCTGGGGTCTAGCCTTAAGTCTCGGATGGGCACCAGGCCGCTCAAGTTCTTCTGGGTGACTACCTCCCGTGTTCCAATGCTGTGAAAAGGAAAAAGTTTGGGAGAAAGGAAAAGAAAAAAGGAAAGGACGAAAGAAAAAAGAGACACGTGCGATGGATTTTACCCAAAAGTATGGAACAAAAGAGGAGAACCAAAATATAAAACAAAAGGAAACAATGGAATGGAGCCACAACAAAAAGAAAAAATGATATCAGAGAGGGGATGAAAGGAGGACCAAACAAAAGCAGCACAGTTACGGGAAAAGAAAGGAGAGAAAGAGAAGTGAAAATAAGAAAAAATACTGCAGTTTACTGAAAATAAACACATGTAGGTTGAAACAATGGTTTTCCATGTTCACCCTCTCTCGGTTGGCCAAGCACAGCTCCATGCCGCCCACCATGCCCCACATGCTGCAGACGGGCATTTCTGAGACGCAAGCTGAACATGAAGAACCATGGGGGTTGACCTTCTCACAGATGCCTGAGCATCAGCTGGCACGACACAGCAGGCCAAAGCTGCCTCTTGGTTAACTACACAAACAAAAACCATTTACCCAAGGTTCCAAAGGAGCGTCCTCCCCAGACCCACCCTGTCGCAGGCGAAGCAGTGGCAGAGCCTGAGCGATGGTGCCTCCAGTTTGCACACATCTGTTTTATGTGCTAACTCCTGAGAAGGAAGTCCAATACCACGCTAGAAATTTTATCTTTCCCCCTTTTGTGCTAAAGAAGAAATGTACCGGGGGCTGGAGGTGAAGGAGTAGCTCAGGGGTATAGCACTGGCAAGGTGCTGGGTTCAATCCAAAAACATGAAAAATAAATGCACCGAGATGAGATGGCACCTAGGACACCAGACTCCAGAGCCACAGACACATCCACCAAGTAGCAACAGTACAGAGCCAGAGGCCCCAGGGCAGAGCAGGCAGCCGGGAGCGTCCATCTGGAGATGAGGAGGCCCAGGGCCAGGGCCCCTCCTAAGCTGAGTCCTCTGAGCTTCCCAGGGAGGCCCTGCTGGGATGTGCTGTCCTGGCAGGGAATGCTCTCCCGGCCGGCACTGGCTAGTGGTCTCATTTCCTGCCAGTACAGGCTGCTGGGTCACTGTGGCTGCTCAGGAAGGTCTGCTGTGTAAGGGTTCCAGCCCCAGTGGGCACAGAGGAACACCACTGGTGTGTGCTGTACACTCCCAAGGCTCCAAGAACTGAGTGTGTGACTCTCCTCCCAGCTCTGTGGTCACAGGTACCACACTCAAGGCTTGAATGGGCCCCGGTAGAGTTATTTATGCCACAAAAAGTGGGAAACACTACAGATCAGGTCTTTTTTGGAGAGAGCTTGTCACTGGACGTTTAAGCACAGTGCTGGCCACCACCCTCAGTCTCCAGGAGTCAGTGGGTGTCAGCTTTGCTCCCCCTGCATCCCACTTTCGCATGCCACACTATTCCATCTAGTAAAATGTGAGGGAGGGAGCAAGAGAACCAAAGAGTTCCCTCTACTTAAGGGCACAGAGGTTGTCACTGCCTTCTCAGGGCTCTCAGGTGACCTGTGGGTACTGGTGATCACAGAGCCAGATGCCAGCTAGCAACGCAGCCACTCAGGCTTGCAGTCAGCTAACAGGTACATGTCTCCTCCACAGTGGACGATCAGCAATCAGAGTCAGGCATGGCAGTGTCACTCAGAACAAATGCCTGGGACACTCGCTGCCTGTGAGAGCCTGAGACACTGCAGGGTCAGCGCTCTGTTTTATTTTTAAGACTTCTTAAATAATTATTAAAGTAAGACATGTTCGCTGTAGAGATTTTAGAAAATTCAGAAAAAAATGAAAATTTAAAAAGACGTCTGTCACTGGAAGCAGAGGAAGGTCAAAGGAGTGGCACCCATCCCCTCTGAAGAGGGTCCATCTCTGTTCAGGATCTCAGGTCCCCTCAGGAGTAGAGAGAGGCACCCTGACTACAGTCACTGAAGTGCTGGGAACAAGGGCAGTGATGACAGTTCTCAATGAGGGTGGTGGGTGGGCACCAACCCCGGGCAGAAGTATGACTGGTCTGGGAGCCACTTGCCAACAGGTATCAAAACTACTGAGAATCCTCACAAAGATTTATGCTTTTTAATCTAAAAAATCAATTTGGGGGTTGGGGTTGTGGCTCAGTGGTAGAGCGCTTGTCTGGCATGTGTGAGGCACTGGGTTTGATTCTCAGCACCACATATAAATAAATAAAATAAAGGTCTATCATCAGCAACGAAATATTTTTTAAAATCAACTTGGAAAATGCAGGTAGGAAAATATATAAGGATATTCACTGCACTATTGATTTATAATGCTGTCAAATCATAAGCAGCTTAAATAGTCAATAAAAAATTAGATTTATCATGATGTGTCAAAAGGGATAAGATCTATATTTATTAACCTGAAAAGAATGCTCACAATAATTAAATGAAAAAAAGTAGTCTATAGTCAGGGGTGGTGGCCAGGCCTGTAACACCTGACTCATGAGGCTGAAGCAGGGGGATTGCAAAGCTCAAGACCAGCCTCAGCAACTTAGCAAGACCTTATCTTAAAATAAAATATAAAAAAGGGGGTGGGGATGAGGCTTTGTGGTTAAGTTCCCCCAGGTTCAATCCCCAGTACCAAAAAAAAAAAAAAAAAAAAGTGGGGAGACTGTGCATATAACTGCATTTGTTTTTGCATATGAGTGTATTTGGCTTATGTGTTATTCAGGGACTAATTAACCAAGGTATGCATTAACCAGCTCACACCCGCATGTATGTATGTATGTATCCATCTATCCATCCATCCATCCTAAAGAATGTATCTCAGTTGTTAACATGGCTATTGTTTAATAGTAGGTATAGAGGGTTCTGCAGGCTGTGTGTTTGTGTTTTCTAATTTTCCTACTAGGACTATCAATTACTTATGTGATTAAGAGTTATAGAAATTACTTTGTGTGCTGTAATAGTTGTGATAGCTATCCTGGTCTGGGGATGTAGCTCAGTGGTACAGCATATATGCTTATTAGTGTGCTTAAAGTTTGTGATAGCTATCCTGGTCTGGGGATGTAGCTCAGTGGTATAGTGTATGCTTATTAGTGTGCTTGAAGTCCTGGGTTGAATCCCCAGCACAAAAACCAAAATAAAATAGCTGTCCTGCACGAAAAGCCCCAAGTGGCCTTGGGGTGGGCGGGGTGGCCCTCCCAGGTATAGGGCTTGGCAGGCCCTTAAGTTAAACTGGGTCTCTCTCTGGGGTCACTTTTTCCCTGGTCTCCTGAGACCCTGATGCTCAGATGTAGTCAGAATGGATTGTTGGTTTTGTTGAAATTGTTCACAAGCTCAAAACTGGAGAGCAACAGGCCTAATTTGGGGCTGTAACGACCTACTCAGTAGACCTGACCTGGGCTTGGCCTCCACAGCACAGGGCCCCTGTCTGGCTCTCCCTTGCCTTTCCACTGGCAGAGGACTCCAGCTCCTGTGCCCTCTCCCCACACCCCACAGCTCCTTGAGTGCGGGATGGCTACCAGGCTGTAGCACCAGGTCGCCTTGGATGGACGTGGAGCCTGAAGGACCCTGAAGCTCCTGAACACATGTCCTTGATCAAAAAATTTTTTTTAAAATTTTTTTTAAAGTGCTCCCAAGCAGGGGTTTTCTGAATCTCCACTGCTTCTCCATTGAGGGGCAAGGGATGGAGAGATGGACTGACCTTAACAGAGGCTTAGATGAACTTAGACAAAATGATGCCATTTTTACAAAATGCTGTCCTCAAGAGGCAAGAGCTCATGCATCACTTGTGCATTATTGTGAGAAGGTCAAATGTCAGAAACATACAGAAAGGATAAGAGAATCGAACACTTTAAAGAATTTGGTGAGAGGACAAATGATACAGAACACTCAGTAGAAGTGACCGTTGGAAACGAGACTTTAACAGCATTGGTGACTACATCGAAGGAGACAGGAAAGCCAGGTTTCTTATCCTTTCTTTTGGTATGTGAGGTAGGGCTGCCCAGCAGTGCTTGAAACAAGGCATCGATCAACAGTGGACAGTCTGAGTTCTGGGTTTCATTCTGCAAATACGCCTGCTGCCTCAGAATCAGGACGTCATTAGGGGGACGTGGCCAGGACACACTGACAACTGTCACCATAAAACACTCACTGGACACTTTGCTCATAAAAGCAAACTGTGCCCACCGCTCAAGAGGAAGCAGAGCAAACCAGTGCAACCTGCAGACGTGTCTCTTCACCCAAGTTTGGAAACACATAATGTACATATGGAAGGCACTGAAGATGACCCACTCGGAGGCCAGAGCCACGCACAGGGTCCCCTACAGAAACAGAAGAGGCCTGCAGAGAAAGCACAGGCCCCAAGACCCACCCACAGTCAGGCATGTGGCCTGGGGATGCCACAGGTGTCCCTCCTCCTTAATTGCCCGCCCTTCTGCATTTCAGTGCAGTCCTGCTCAGGAAGACGGCAGCTCCTCCCCATCAACTTATGAGAACAAGAATGCTGCCTGAATTTGACAGGGCCAATGGTTTGACCAATGGTCAAACTCTAGTAGGTGTCCGCGAGTGCGGGCCGGCCAGGCGCGGCTCATCTGCAGCTTACACGGGGAAGGGCGGGCAAGCAGCCCACGGCGGCACTCACCTGCGCATGCACTCCAGGGCCTGCGTGAAGACCTGCGGGGCCATGCCGTGCTCGTGCTGCAGGATCAGGCACTGCTCCAGCGTCACCGACATGGCCGTGCGGTCCTTGGCACTCTTGCAGCTGGTGAACCGGACCCCGTTAAGGCGGCGGCAGATCTGCCAACAGGAAGCAGGCTGTGCTGAGGAGGGGACACTGCAAAGGGGAGCATATCTGCTCCCAAGGGGGCTCCCCACAAGCCTGGCAGGGTAGCTCCATGCCCAGTCCCAGCAACAGGAACCAAGTCACCTGCAAACAGGTGCTGCTTGGAGGCCCTGCTGCCCCAAGGCTCTGTCTTCATGGTGTCTTCCTGTTCCTTGAGTGCTTTCTTCCTGTCCTCTCCCATGGGACATGCCTCCCAAGCCCAGCTTTCCTCCCTCTTGCAGTATTACTGCTCTTCTTCGACCCTCCCAGCTGTCCCCTTCCAAGCCATCCTGGGACCTTCCTGGCATGTCTAGCCCTTTACTGCCAGCCCCCAAGCAGAGAAAGCATTGAAGATGACCACACAGGGGAGGCCAGAGCCACTCACAGGGTCTCTTGTTGCTGGCCAGGTCTCCAGGCCTCGGGAAGGCAGGGACAGACCCATTGGTCTCAGCTCTCCTTTACCCACACAGAGGGGAACAGCCCAGAGAAGCCACTTCCAACCACAGGCCCTTCTCCACTCCCACCTCCCTCAGGGTCCTGGGCACAGGGTCAGACACCAACAGATCCCTCCCAGACTGCTCAGTCACGTGGGTGGAGCATGGCAGCCCCAGACTGGGACAGGTCACTCTGCACCTCTTCTCCCAGTGGGAAGAACACTGAGGGCACTTCCTTTGCACCAGTAGATATAGTCCTAAGTTCACATCCCCAAGTCCAGTCAGCTTTAAAAGAGGAAAGAGGCTTTTTTTCTTTCTAAGTTTATGGCAGACTCTCTTAGCAGTACAACCAGACCTGAGCTGATGAGAGTATTTATACTTTTTATATGAATATTCATACTTCTCAATGAGGAAATATAAATGATTCTATGGGGCTGCCCCAGACTCTCCCAAGAACAATAAGGCACAGTGGGCCCATCTGGGGAGTCAATCAACTGCAAATCAAAAATACCAAAAGAAAAACTGCCTCTATTCTGAACATGAAGACTTTTTTCCTGGTCGTGACCATCTGCACAGTGTTCACACTGTACTCAGTGTCATAAGTCACCTAGAGATGATTCAAAGAGCACAGGAGGATGTGTGCAGGTTCTATGCAAATCCTACACCCTTTATATTATATAGAGACTCAGCAGAGCATCCTTGGATTTTGGTATCTGCAAGGGGCCCTAGAACTGATCCCTCACAGTGCCATGGGATGGCTGTATTTATATGCACATATGTATTAGGTATATTATACATGTGTATACAACTTTGCACCGTATTACTGCCCTAAAATCTGAAAAATCTGTGCATTTCAAAATATCTGGTCACAAGAAGTTTAGATAAGGGCCTGTGACCCTGTACCAGATACCGTACTGTGAGAGCAGGTCTGGCATTTAGTGAAAGATCACCTAAGCTATACAATGGTGGGCTCTCAGTTACCTGTTGAAATCCAGAAAAATATTAGAGTTATCATTGACTGTCCTGAAAACAGTGCTGCCCCTGCCTCTCAAGCCCGCAAAACCACTTGACATAAAAACAGTGAAGCCTTAAGAAACATGTTCAGAGAAAGGCAAATAGTCAAGGTCCTGGTTCAGATGAGACAATCAGGAAAAAAGGCTTCTTTTAAGATTAAAAAAAAAAAAAAAAAAAAAGACCAAAGTGACCCAAAACTAGCAAGGGTAAAACACAAATTTTGAAGTCATAATTGACAAAGTAAGGATGAACTTGAACTTGGTGAGCTCACTACATCCTATAGATTGTTGACTTCATGACTCAAATATGAGGCATAAGCTGGAACTCTAAATAGACTCCAAAACCATTTAAATGGCACTTGGAGAGGCGGTGCATCCAGAGCTGGTGTGCGTGCCCACAATGCACCTGCAGTGCCAGGCTGCTAGCCCAGAGGGCCATCAGCCAGCCCTTGAGCTCTGGCCAAGTCTCCCTTCTATGAACTGAAGGGTCACACCCGACTCAAGGTATTCCAGCTCTTTAGCCAGAGACTCTGCTCATATACAGAAATGAAAAGAAATACGATCCAGAGAAGAGAAGCTCTGGGAAACTTGGTACCTCCCGCTGAGCTCCAGGGCTGGGCGGGTTATGCTGCCACAACCTGAATTAAACTCACAACCTCATCAGAAGTGAACTGAGTGACTAAGTAGGAAACTGCTCTGAGACCTAGACCCAAAGCAGTGACTTGGAACTCCACAAGTAAAGTTTGAAAACATATTTGCAGTGTAAGTACTTGGAGAACTGCGATCAGAATGGCAATACAGGCAAGGACTGTTTAAAGAGAGCTGAGAGTCTATCACGGTCTCTCTTCAAACCCATCACAAGCCAAAGGAGGCGGTGAGGTTGAGCTAGTATGCACTGTGTAGGCTTCTGAAGGTGCTGCCTGCCACCAGCCTGGCTCCATGCCCCCAGGACAGACTGGCTCAAGCTTATCAGTGTCCTGGCAGCCCTAATGCAACCAACTCAAAGGCAACGTTCACCATTTCCCAGAGTCTCAGAGCACATTCAGTTACTTTCTTTGTATCCTTAGGGAGGAATCTGCTCTCTCCACCCTGGTTCAGATTCCCACTGTCATTATTTTTGCTATGACGCTTGGTAGCAGGCGTGGCTATAACCGCTTCCCTATCACAGCAAGTACCTCGGCAGCTTGCCAGAGGATGTCCACGTTCTTATTCTTCCGGGCATGGACGTTCTGACCCAGAAACCGCAGCAGTTCTGGCAGACAGGTCTGACTTCGGGATCGAGGTAGACCTGGAAAGTAAGAGGAGTCTGTGGGAGTGGGAGCCATACCAAGGGTGCTGCTGCCAAGGACGTGGGAAAATGACCAATTCAGAGCCAAAGAAGAAGGGAGGGAGGTGCCGAGCAACTGGACATGGCAAGCCCTTGATTTCTTTCTCTGTGACATTAGTGTCACCTTCAAAAGTGTCTTCATTAGTGTCTCCTCTGAGCTCTCCCAAGGGGCTAGGGAGCAGAAGCTAAGGAACTATGGGGTACTATGGCCCTGGTACCTCTTCCAAGGGAGGTGGTTAGGAAGGAGTGAGGATGGTCCAGGTAATCTCCAGAACCTCTGCCAAGGATGGAGAACCTCTGAGCCAGGGTGTACAGACCACTGCGCAGCCTGGAAACCCTGGGGGAGTCTGGAATGTGCAGCCTTCCCCAGGGGACCTCCACCCACACCTGGAGGAACACATTTCTGAAAGACCTAGGAGCCTCTCCTTGCTCTAACAGCCTCCCCTCCCACCACGGCAGTCCCTTCCAAGGCCCCCTGAACCCAAAGACCTGTCAGATGGCCTCACCTAAGCAGCCTGAGACAGACAAAAATCAAGGAAATTGCAACCATTCCTGAAGGCCCTCTAGGATCTTCACCATTGGGATTACCAAAGACAAACAGCAGAGCTTCAGGTCAGCAGAGCCTCAGATCAACAGAGCCTGAGTAATCAACCAAGTCCATGGCCTCCAGGATCTAACCCCTCCATACCCACACAGCTCTCACCACACCCCAGGGGACCAGGATCCTTTGCTGATTGTTTCCTTTAGGGCATTGGGCAGAACCAGAGAAACAGGAAGAAGCCTCCTGCCTGTGAGAGCTCTGTCTAGGACAGAGGCCTTAGAAGCCCAGAAGATAAGGCTGGCCATAATCACCCCCCACGAGCAGCTGCAGCCTCCGCCTGGCCTCCCAGTGAACAGCTGCCCACCAGCAAACCACAAGGGCTTGGGGGACATTGGGCTGCAGGGGCTCCAGCATCAGCCTTCCCGATCATGATTCTCTCTGAAACAAAAGGGTACCTGGGCAATGCTCCCCAGCTTCCTGCCCTGCTCCTGTGCACCCCACCCTGGCTTTCTTCTTCAGTCCACTTGAACATCTCTGGGGCCTCAGCAACACCACACTGCCAACTCTCCGAAACACAGAGCTCCCCTTCCTAAGACCAAGCTATCTGCTCCCACCTGCTGCCCAGCCTTGGGTGGCCTTGGTCTCTCCTCCCCGCTGACTGTCTTGGTTTCCTGGCTGATGTGCTGAACCCCTAGTCCATGGCCTATCCCCAGTCCCTATGACAGACAGGGTAAGATGCTACCTGGCTTGACATGGCTCCTGGGAGACTCACCCTCCTTCCTCAGGTCCTCATCTCTAGGTGCACGCCAGAGCAGCACCCACCTCCCAGGGCTGCTGTGAGGATCAGATTAGATAATCCACATAGAGCAGGGGAAGAGGGCCAGACATGGCGAGGACCTGATGGATCTATCATTTTTTCTAACTGTGAGCACTGCTGAAAACCATGAGGGCGCCTCAGCAACTGGGTTGAGCCACTCTCTGCCTTAGTGACCGCCGCAGCTGAGTGCCTGGAGGGTCCCTGCACTTAGCTCCATCTGACCCTGGCTGCGGCGCGTTGGGATTACCATGGGGATCTGGGCCACACCGCCTTCTCAAGGTCCTGTGCTCTCTTTCCTGGTGTTCCTGCAGTTTGGGGAGACTCAGGCTACTCCACCTGAACTCAGGCATTTCCTCCATTCCACCCACACCTCTCTCTCCTTCCCTACTTCCCAGGGCACCTCTAACTGGGCTCTCCAGGACCTTGGTCTATGGCTGTCATCCTCTCACGTCTTCCAGCCATTCTCAAGTTCCTTCCTCAGGTGTCAAGCACAGTGCCAACATCCAGGAAGCTGCAGAGGTGTTTCCAACCTCCCCCGCCCTTGTCTTTCCAGGCACTGCCAATCTTTGGGACAGAGGGGTCCATTCCAAGGCATCACCATGTCACCATCCACATGATCCCCCAGACCACTCCTCACCATTCTGACTGTCCTGAGAGGTCACCAGGGACTCCTGTCCACCAGTCCAGAGCCTACCTGCACCCTCTTGCCCTCCCTATCTGGCCGTCCTGTAGAACCCCTTGTTCCCCATTGATATTGGAGCACGTGGCTTCCTCCAGGCCCATTCCCAGACCTGTCCTCATCGGGCCTCTCAGTGAGCTCAGCCAAAGGGCTTCACTGGGGTTCCAATCTGTACTTCCCATGGGCCATATGCCCAGGTCACACACCCAGCCAGGGCCTGAGCGTGGCTCGTCCCTGCCCTCCCACCTCTCCTCCCTGTGGGGGCGTCATTCCTGCTGCTGCTGTCTCTGCAATCTTCACCCAGCGCCAGACTCTGTCTCTCCTTATGCACTATGTTCCTCTCTTGCTCTGAGGTGCTGGCTTCAAACACTCCCTGTGGAACAGATGCTCAGTCTGAAACCTTCCTAAATACTTCCTCCTCTGTGCACACCCATCACGGTACCAGGTAAGACTAAAGAGAGCAAAATGCGATCTCAGCCGATATCTCCCAGTCTCCCAGGCTACCAGCCACCTGTGTCCTCCAATCCAATCAGCACATGGTGAACCAGCTGTCCCCAACCCTGCTTCCCACCTGAGCACCACCCAGCAAATACACATGCCTCCAGCTGGTCCCAAGGTGGTCCCTGGCCACAGTCCCTCCTAACAGGGTGGCATCCTTCACTGCCCAGGCACATGGGAATCAGGGCCTGGCACCCTTTCTTCATCTGGACATAGGCACTAATATGGACTTTTCAGGGCTGCTGTGGACTCAGTAGAGAACTGTGTGCAGGGCTCTCAGCCCATCAGAGACCTGGGAATGTTCACTGATTTACTACCATTTCCCAACTCCAAGACCCACTCAGCCTTCCAACAGAAAGCAACTGGAGCTGGCATCTTCCCAGCCCATGTGTTCTCCCCTCTCTGGGCCCCATTAGAGGAATCTGGCCCACCTCCAGGGCAGGACAGGTCTCCTTTAGTCCAGCGAGGGAGCCCATGGCTGGAGGAGTGCTGCATGAGCAGCAGTGCACTTCAGACAGGTGCAGGTCACACACACTCTCGGGTCTTGACATGCCTCACGCATAGCATGTGCTCAGTGAGTCAGCTGGACTGAATTCAGGAGACTCTCGCATGTAAAGGTTGTACTGTGCCCTGGGTTCCTGAGTTCTGAGTTGCCAGAGCCTTCTCTGTAGCCCTCTCTTCACTGGGAGCAGAGAGAGCTGTCCTCAGCAGAACTTACCTCCAGGGGATGCTACAACAGGAGCCATCTTGCTCTCAAGCACCCAGCAAGGAGTATCTTGCCAGCACCTTACTTTCTAAGTACCATGGAGGAAGGTGTGTGGGCAGCTCAAACAGATTCCCTGGGCTGAGGGGGATGAGTCCTGAGTCCCTCATGCTCTCCCAGCAGGTGCACAGTGTCTACCACCAAATGTAGTCATTAGTGTCAGTGCTTCTGACAGTGTGTGGGAAAGCCCCACGTCATACACACTGGAAGAGAGACACAGCGGCTGCAGTACCAGGAGACTGCATTACCAGTGGGTGGGATCCGAGCTTCCAGCCAGGTGAACAGGCTGCCATGTATGTGACAGGTAAGGAAGGAACAGCTTAGCATGCGCACGCTTGTGCTCTGCGCCCCCGCCTACACACCAGCGAGGTGAGCCTGGTGGTATCAGGAAGGTCAATAAGCAGAGAGAACTCAGACATCCAAAGTGGTGAAATGGCAAGAGGCAGGGCCCATACGAGTGAAGGAATACTCACAATCCTCAGGCAAAACTTCCTTGAACTGTTCAAAGTAGGAATTTAATCGCACCAAACTCTCCACGTTGATAACTTCCTGTAAAGAGGTATCACCAAACCTTGGGAGGTTAAGGGAACACCATTAGTTGGCTCATGTTACTTTTTTCAAAAACATGCAGAATTGCATGAATGTGAACACATTGATTCTTTCTAACATTCCTTGCTCACATCTAAATTCTGAGCCACTCTCCTCCTTCTGAGCATGAAGTCATCTCTATAATGCTGGTGACCAATTTAATACAGTTTGTGGGCAGGAACAGTTTTGTGACTAGGAGGTTATTAGAACCTGACCTGTGCCAAACCCAAGGACTCAAAGGCCTGCTTTGTGTGATGTGGGCACAGCTGTTCAGTGCAGAGTCCTTGTGCCTTCCTGCCCCAGAAGTTAGGAGAGGGGATGGCAGTGAGGTGTGGCTGTAGAGTGAGGACAGCCCTGTACTCTGATCTGAAGTCACTCTGGGTCTGCCGTGGGACACTGTTCTCTGGGCTACCCGAGGCCCTTGCTATCTCCTGGTCACAAAGGGTCGCCTGAGTCCACCGCATGCTGCAAGCACATTTGTGCCCAATGCCTTGGGGAAGAGGGAGGGAACACCACCTGCGAGAAGGCAGTCATTAAGAACTGTGGGCTCTGAAGGCCGAGACCTGGCGTCCCCAGCTCACCCTGCCACTTCCCTGCTGTGTCTTCCCTGAGCATCAGCCCCTTTGAGGCTGTAGGACATCTCTCTGAGGGCAGGTCTCCCTCTCGTGGGTCACAGCCCACCTACCTCTCGAGCCTGTGATGGGCTCTGTTTTCCTCTCTCTACCTGCTCTCTCTGGGGTCACCCACCCCTGGGCCTGCTGACTCCCTTCTCTGTGAACTCTTTCCACAGCTCATAAGTAAGCACGGTGGGCCAGTGCACCAGGCACAAATGAAGGAGCCAAGCCAAGACCCTGCACCTCCACCTCTTCCCTGTCCCCCGTCTCTCCTCCTCCACTTTGCCCTCTGCTGCATCAGCTGGCCCTGCTTCAGCATTTCCAGAAATGGCTCAACAGCTGCTGGGTGCAGGGAACATTCCTGGACACCTGCAGCTGGGGTCCCTGTGAGAGGCCCACTCTCCCGGAGGTGGGCTCCTTTGCCTCTGTACTCTGGCCTCAGAGGGGTCTGCTTCCTGCCCTTGCCTCAGCCCAAGCCCAGCTCGCCATCTGCAGGGAACAGGATGGACACACTGCCTCTCTGACACACCAGTCTGAAAACCAGCATGTCACTGGTCTGCTTGCCTCACTGTCACGCAGCCTGGGGAGAGGCTGTGTCCTTCCACTACCCCCGTCGTCCTCCAGCCAGGCCCTTCTCAGAGCACCTGCATGCCACCTCTGCGGCCCTGATCCATGGTACTGCCCATGCCTGCCTCTATCCAGCAAGCTCATCACATATGTCCCTCACGTGTCCTTCCAGCCATGGCCAGCAAAATGACCCACTTGACATGTTAATCTGATTGTGTCCTCCCCGACTACAAGTCCCGCAGCATTTCCCACATGGCAGAGCACACTTGCTAAGTGGGGGTGACCCAGACCTAGGGTCCATAGGTCTGTGACCACTAGGTACCAAAGGGCCTTCATCCTGGAGACTGAATTCCTTTAATAGCAAGTACTTTAAGATGTCTTTTTAAGTTAAAACACTCATGTCACATGAATGCGAATGGTACACGAGCAAGATGTGCATTTACTAGTGGAAGGCCACACCACATGCCACACAGGCTCGCTCACTCCTTCCACTCCCCACTTGTGCAATGCCAAGGGATTCTGGAGGAGAGTTCACAGGCATGACTCCTGGTTGGGCACAAAGGCCTTTCCCCTCGCCACTGCCAGTCCCTGCCACAGACTGTGCCAGACCCCATGCTGCTTTCTCCCGGCCTTTGCTCAGCCTTTGCTCAGCCTTCCTGGCCCGAGACAAGCTGGTCCCTCCTCTACCTCCTCGTGTAACACCCACTCATATTCAAAACCCACTTCAGGGGCCAGCACTGTAGCTCAGTGGTAGGGCACTTGCCTAGCACACGTAAGGCCTGGGTTTGATTCCCCAGCGCAACAAAAATGCCCACTTCAGTTAAATAAATAATGCCCACGTCAGGCACTGCCCACCTCCTCCTCTGCAAACCCTCTTAGATCATGTTGTGTGACCCGACTCAGGACCCATAACTGCCTGCATTTATCTTCATCATCATCTCCACACCTATCTCTGAGAACAGAGACCACGCATGGGTCATCTTAGGGGAGATGATGACAGTGCTGGGTCAGGGCTAGTGTGAAAGCATCCTGGCTGATGGAAGGGAGGATGAGCTGGGAGCCTGCAGAGGGGCAAGTCCACATTCCACATCATCTCATGATCATTCCAGGCACTCAGGCACTCAGGAGTGTGGCACACACCTCTCAGCCAGCGTCTGCTGCTCGTTGATGCCCACATTGAAGAGGACAGGCTGCACCCGCAACAGCATGCCACTCTGGATCTCCCGGGGCAGGGCGTCAAACAGTGGACCTGGCAGAGGGATCCGCACGTTAAACCCATCGCTGGAAGAGAGCGGAGAGAGGAAGAGCAGGGGTGAGACCCAGGCACTGGAGGGCTGAGCAGGGACCCCAAGCATCCCCCTCGTGAGGCTGTGGGCAGCCCCTCTGGCTCAGTGATGTCCAAACCCCCAGCCAGACCTTTACAGGGGGAAAAATTAACATGGGATACCTTGACCAGTGCTTTTAAGACAGTGAAACAGAATAAATATAAAACAAAGGGAGCATGCATCCCACAAAATAAACATGACTGAAAAAAAGTGCTCTGGATTGAAGAATTCTGAATAAACATTTCTACCGATTTCCTGTGATGACGGGCAGCATGTCAGTTGATGCATTAGAAGTGGCCTGTGTGACTTTAAAGGTCACATTCCTCAAGTCCATGATCCCAAGGCTCATGTCCTCCAGCATTGCCAGCTCCTCACCTAAACATGGGGGGTGGGGAGGAGGCTGTCAGGCAGAAGGGCCTGCCTCTCTCCCCACAGACTGTGCAGAGGAGAGGTGATGAACTCAGGGGTACGGACATGGACAGGGACTCCCTAAGCCCCTTCCCCAATGACTCACTGCTCTGTGAGTCCACAGGGCAGCTGACCCCCATGCCCACACTGCAGGCACAGCTGGGAAACACACTCTTCTGTGGTCAAGCCCAGGATGGTGAAAGGGGAACAGAAGCACACAGAGCTCAGGAGGCAACTCCAGCTCAGAATGGAGAGGAACTGCAGGCAGGCTTTGCTACGGCCACAGCTTCCAGTGCACTGGGCTGGAGGCCTATTAATTGTCCTACAGTTTCAGAGACTAACAAATACCTTTAAAAAAGGGCCCATTTTCATGGCTCAGAAGACATCAAAGGAGAAGAGAGCCCCCCCAGAGCGATCTGGAAGTCAATCTTAACTCTGAACTCTCCTGCCCTTTGACCCCACTCTCCTCCTGGTGATTTAGAGGCTGCAGAACTGGGCTCTCAGTGCCTTCCGTGTCACGGGCATCAGTGCATAAAGGGCTAAGTAGAAACAATTCAGAAACAACCAAGTACTTGGAAGAAGGGCCTGGGGAGAGAACACCATCCATCCTCAACCAAAAGGATCTTCACCACCAATAGCCAGGGACAGGGCGAATGTGCGACTGTTCAGACATCCACCTGGTTCCTGTTACGTGTTCTGAAGGTGTCTGGTTCACTGTAATATCTGGGAAGAAAGGCTGGAACCACCGCTGCCCCGGGGCCCACACTCACCGTAGGTGCTCAGCAGGCTCTCGAACTGCGCCAGCAGCCCGATGGTGTAGAGCTGCCGCAGGAAGCCGTCGTCATGCAGGCAGTTCCTCAGCTTGATGATGAAGCCGCAGATGAGTGCGGTGAGCTGAGGGGCACATGGGGATCGCGTGAGCCCTGGGCCAAGCTCCCGTGTTTCCACCGCAGCACCTCCTGTCCCTCGAGCCGTGGTGCGGATGCCCTGGCTCTGAGACCATAGTGGGCAGAGGCCATGGGTGGGCAGGGCATGTGACACTGGGGGCTTGCTGCACCTTTCACTCCAGAGGTGGGTAGGTTTGGGCCCAGTTTCTGACCTGACCTGCCTGGGTTATTCCTGGGCTGGAAACTTCTAGAAGCCCAGAATCAGTTTCCCATGAAAGGCTCTATCTTCTCAAAGATCCGCACCGACTCTAGAAACTGAGTCAGTCACAACCAAGAACAAAAGTGAAGAAGGTGGCCCTCAGCTTCCTCAGCAGAAGGTGTCTATGGATGAAACAGGCCCTCAGCAAGGGCGGGGACCTGGAGACCCAGCCCACCCATGCTGCTGTTCTGATCTGTCAATTAGATTACTGGCATCTTTAACTTGTGACGCTAACACTTCACTGAAAGATAACAGAAATCATCAGAAAAAGTCCTGCGACAAGCCAGAAGGTGCTGCTGTTTATGAGTGAGAAAACAGACTGCGCTGACAGCGAACAGTCACGTTGCCCTTGCTGCATTCCTTTGGAGGGAAAAAAGAAAAAGATGGCAAGGAGGCCTCTGCTGCCTGCCACCACCTCGGAGCAGAGCCCACTGTCACTGCCAGCCCTTCAGGAGCAACTTGCACTACGGATGGAGCAGGCGTGCTCCGTGCTGAAATCCAGTCTGTTAGACCAGCTTAGAGAACGGCAGGTGGAGAGACACGGCCATGTACGCTGGCACAGTGATGGGAGAAGAAGGAGGGCCTCCCAGGCCTGTTTCTTCTGAGGTGGGAGTGCCCGTGACCTCCCGCAAGGCCCTCCCAGGGCTTACGGTTTGGCAGAAGACCACGTCGCGGCGGTACTGCAGGCTCAGGTAGGAGGCGATGGTGGGGGCGCTGTCCTGCATGAGCAGGAAGACCATGGCCTTCTTAGCCTTGTCGCTCATCATGGCCACGCAGTCTGTGAGGGTGGTCAGCAGTGGGTAAAGAGCCTCGCTCCATTCACCTGGGCACGAGTGAAGGAGTTTTGATTAGAAAAAAGATCTTACAAATTAGTGTCTGTAAATTAGTCGCCCAGCCCCAACCACTGATCTGTCCTCCCCTACCACCCTCAGCCCCTTCTGACCCTCCTGGCCATCTTAACTCTGACCCTCACTCCACTGTCTTTCCAGTAACCTCAACACCAGTTCTACTTGGGTGCTGCTTTTACACGCCTGGTCTAAAACTGTTGGGGACGCCCACCTCAGCACTCAGGACTGCCCTGCTGAGGAAAACAAGAATGCCTCCGGCCCTGAGGCGGCCAGAAAATGATGCTGTTCACAGAGGCCAAATTCCACAGCACCTCGGTTCCTCACCTGGGCTGAGAAAGACACCCAGAGAGGGAATCTGTATCTCACATCTCTTGACCACTGTAGAGACAGTACCCCCGTCCTTCTGGAGCAAAGAACCAATTCTGTGACAGTTCGCCGTGTGTGTAACTGCTGAATTCTCGCCTTCTACACTCTTCCCGCGTCCCCTGCTTTTGTACTCAATTTCTTCCCTGTTCCCCACCTCCCTGCCCAGTGCCAACTATTTCTAGATTAGTTTTCTTTTAGAAATATAAGGAAACTTTGACCCTGGACTGGAACAACTTTTTAAAAATAGAACCTCAAGGGAGAAATCAGGGCTCGGGGCATCTTTGGCTCTTTCTTCCTTCCTGTTTAGAAGGCGTTTGAAAGAGAAGACATGCCCTCATCAGTTATATTTTTAACAGATCACTGAGTCCAGAAATAGTCATGTGCTCATCCCCACTTGGTGAGCCCAGTGCACCAAACAGGCTCAAGGCCCTGGAAGCACCCACCCTTTAGGGCTGAGGCCCCAGGCTGTCACCATGATGCAGAGGGCCATTCTACCTTTGATAAACAGACTTTAGAAGGCAGAGGGAGTGGGATATGGCTGTGCTCTCCCAAACTGTCTGACTAGCACTCTGTTGAGAAACTTACAGATAACACCTGGAATGTGCACAGGAACTTGCCTACACTCCATGTTTGGTTAATGTGGATTAAACGCATATTAACTGCTCAAAGGTTGGGAACTAACTGGAGGCAGGCATGTTGTATGTTGACAAGGATTTATAACCGTAATGGAAACAAAGCAGACTTAAATTTAGAAATCAGCAGCAGAAAGATCTCAGCAAATAAGTCACGGTGACAAAGAACATTGGACTGAGAAGTGGAAAATGTGAGTCGCGGGCCAGGTTTGTGCCGAGCAGTGGTGGGTGGCAGCAAGGCCTCCACCCTCAGCCGCGGGAGCCTCTTCAGTAACACACCAGCAGTGCTAGAGAATGTCTAAGTCTTTCTCCCTCTAGGATTCTCAGACACCAAGTTTTTGTTTCTTTGAAGAACTCTGTTGAACACATGACAACCATACCCAGGACCTAGCAAAAATGACCAATAGAAATCAGGTTTTACTAGCCAAAAAGTTTGAGGAAAGCTAGGTAGTCACAAAAATTATTTTTCACTAAGAAATAAATGTGCTCAGAGCAAATGTTGCCAATTTTGTTTTTCCCGTTATCATACATATATAAGTAATATGCAAATATGATTATTTTAACCAGAAAATACAAGTGGTCTAAGTGGTCTTAATTGACTTCAGATATAAGGGGCTCTTTCAAGTCCACACTCTGCTTTTGCACTTTTTGCTCATTGGGAGGTTCAGCAGGCGTGTTTCTACCCAGATCAAATACAGCTCTCCAGGGACTCCGGCAGGGGACCATGTTGTCCATTTAACATCCACTGTGAGAAGGCACTCGTGCCTCTGGAAACAACATGGCTGGCATGATCCAAGAGTCCTCCAGCCAGGCGCTGTCTGTGTGCTGACTTCCTTTCAGGTCGATCAACTTCAGGAAGCCTGGTATGGAGAGGAGTCTCTGAGTCTCTGGCAGGTTTACATGCCACCCGCTTTCCTGGTCCTCACTGTTCAGGGTGGCCCCGGGACTTTATCCTTGAGGCTCAGTGTAAAGACACCAGCCTTCTGCCTGCTGTGAAGGCAGGCTGAGGACAGAAACCCAGAGACAGAAATAAAGGAGGAGGATGAGGCCTGGGCCCAGGAGAAGCAATGGAAAGAAGGATCAGGGTGGACTGTCTGTCATCTACTAAGGCTCAGTGGCTGTGGTGGATGGCATGGGGTCTAACACCTGCTCAAGAATACACTGACTTTTGGGAAAGAGAAGCTGTGAAGGGGCTGAAAATAAATGCATTGTGACCAATCAATTAGTCCACTGAAGAACAACTTCATATGGGGTTCTGGGTTGCTAATAAGGAGTCACTTATTCATGCTGAGCTTATTCAGGGTGCTGTGTGAACAGACAGGATCCACCAATGAGTGACAGGAAAGGCTCAGTAAAGCTCATCATCATCAGTGTACCGTACTCTAGGGATAAAGTAAGTGTTCTTTCATCTGACATTCACATCCAGTGAAGAATATTCAATTATCAGACTGTAGCTTATTTATGAAGTATAAGAAACAAACAAATAATATTATTTGGGGGCTCATGCACACTCTGGGAAAACCATAAGCCATATCCAGGAATCTCAATATGAACTAGATCAGGGGTCGGCACACCTTTCCTATAAGGGTTGGACAATAAATATTTTAGGCTCTAAAGGACACAGGGTCTCTGTGGCAAGTAACTCAGCTCTGGCATTGCCACACAAAGACAGCCAATGATAATGCATGGGCATCAACAGTGGGCATGAGTCTTTTCCAGTAAAGCATTATATTTATAAGAGCAGGTTGTAGACAGGATTTAGCTCAGAGCTCTAAACTCATGGACTAGTCTGCCGACTCCTGGACTAGAGCCATAGCACTGCATTTTACATGCAAATGCAGCAAAGATTCCATTTCTAGGGCTAATCCCAACAGAGGCCCATAGCTAGGTCTTATAAAATTGGTTTAAAGCTATATCCAGGATGCAGAGTGGTTACGAATGTTGCAACTTTCAGGTGAATACATATTAACTGACTGCTTCTTCAGAGTCAAGCTCAGAAGTCAGGTGAGCACACAGGAAGTATGAGTAATAGGTGTGTAACAAGCCAGGTCACCCACTTCAGAAGCCCATCAACACTCATAGCATTAATCATCTGCAAAGGTTTTAAGATGTAAAAGTTAAAAAAAATGCATGTAGTAGCCTTCCTGAGGCCATAATTCCCTTAGCCCAACCAGTCCCTCACCAATCTTCACAACCAAGAACTACTGAAACATTTTCCCAACTATAGGAGCATAAAGTAGTCTTTGATCACTTAGTCACAAATGCTACCTGAATGTTAAAAAGACATCGGCAGGAGCCTCGAGTGGAAAGCACGTACCTGGGCTGGACTCTTCAGGAGGGGGGCTGCAATCTGCACAGAAATGGAGGGCGACAGGGATGATTAAGGAACGGCACACAGTTCAAACACAAGCAGCTCAATCTTAGAGCAGCTGCATCAGCAGCTTGCAGTAAGGCAGCTAAGGCATAGGAGAAGAGGTCTGGGGCCCGTGCCTCTTCTCTGGAGCCTCGGGCAGGTCACCGCTGCTCCGAGCCCTCTCCAGTGGTGAGCACATGGTTCACCAGCACCAACACTCAGGTGGCTAATACATCAACACCAAATGCTCTTCAGGATGGGTGGACCAACAAGTATACTGTGAAACACATGCCACAGAACAATGAACCCACATCAAAGACACGGTAGTGATGGAGCCCCACGTTAGCTCACAACATCAAATGAGAGAGACTGACCAGCAAATGGAGCTTTCCTGAGTTGGAGCCCACTGCCCTGACTTACTGGGCAAGCCTGTGTTCAAGATCAACTTCTGCAATCCGAAACATTAAGACCCAGGAACGAAGCCAATGTACCAAAAAGAGTCCTAGGCCAGGCTTTCAGATTTCAACTACAGGGAAAAGCTGGGCCATCTGAGCAAGTATCTGATTAGGAGATTCTCCAGGTTTCCAAAGAATACCAATTTTCATTCCATTTCACCCACTCAGTCACACTGGGATGCCCTCATTTCAATTCACATTTCCCATAAAGCCCCTAACATTCCTGGTTAACTGTGCTATCTGAGGGGAAAAAAGTTTGAAAAGGTATCACAGGAGTAAAACTTCATTTAATTTTGTGCCAGAACATGTCAATCAAAGGATGTTCTCAGGATATTAAAATGAGGCAGCTTCAGATTCCCCAAACCAGCCAAAACCAGCTTCTGGGACACTTCTATAACCTGCTGCCAAGTATCCTTCCCCTCCAATCAACTTTGGACATAGCTTCTTAAACTGGCAAAGGGGACAGAAGATATATATATATATATATATATATATATATATATATATATATATATATATATATATATATATATATATATATTTGGTAAAAAAGGACAATGAAGGACCCAGGTCGGGCAGAAAACTGGAATGAACAGTGACAAAGCCTTTCCAAGGGGCAGAGTTGTTCTCCTAGAGTCAATCTGTTGGCATGAACACGACCTGCTCAATGGGCCAAAATGACCACCCCTGTGATTGGAAATGGTGTGAAAAGTCATGACAGCCATGCTCTGGCACTGGGGACACATGGATCTATTCACCAAATACATGGCTCATGGTCTCGTTCTTCCTGGGCTTCCTGACCACACTGGGGTCTGAACAGCTTCCTGGCTACACTGAAGGTTTCTAAGTTCAGGCCCACCCATAGTCACTTTGGGGGCACATGGCTTCCTACACTCTGAGTGCTGATCAGCAGAGTAAGGCTCTCTCAGGTGCATGCTTCACAACAGAGCTGATGCTGATGGCACAATGACAATCAAGACCTGAACAGTGCACAGATGTTCACTTAAATCACTTTATAACTGAATTTAAATGTGTTTAAACTATATCAGATGTGCCTAGAAAAAAGTGACATTTATATTATGGATATACAGTATCTTTTTAAAAAATATTGTTTTAGTACACACGAACACAATATCTTTTTTTTGTTTATTTTTTTAATGTGGTGCAGAGGGTGGAACCCAATGTGTCTCACGTGTATGAGGCAAGTGCTCTGCCACTGAGCCACAACCCCAGCCCTACAGCATCTTATTAAACAAACTAGCTCCTGATTTTTTAAAAAATCCAACAAATTACTCTTTTTATATCTGCAGAAAATTTTAAAATTACAAACAAGATTTTTTGTGTGTGTGTGTGTATGTGTGGGTGTTGCTGGGGATTGAACCCAGGATCTCACGCATGCTAAGGAAGCACTCTACCACTGAGCTACATCCCCAGCTGCTATAAACAAGATAATATTAAAGAGAAGTAATAAACTTTCATAAAATTTTAAAGAGAAACACAATTCACATTTTTAAAAAACCAACAATAAAACAAGACCACAATAGAGACAAATGAACGCCATGACTCAATCACAGGTGTAGGAGGTTGAGGCCACAGTCCCTCATACATGGAAAGGTGAGTGACACAGATACTGTTTAACCAGAGGCCCAACAGGACAGTGCTCTGGAAACAGACTGCAGGTGGATTAAAGAGGCAAGAGCATTGTATACAGAAGAATCTATCAAGAGATGATTCTGCCTTGAATGGAAGGTGTCCAGTTGAGATTAAAGCTCTCATCCCAGGAAGCATAACCCTGGCATGTCTTGGCCTGATTCACGCAGCCTAATGCTCCCCCCCGCCCCCCTCCAAGAGCAAGCTGGGTCTATAGCCAGTTCCTAGCTGCCTGGCCTCAAATCCTTTCCAGCTCTTACAAGAAAGGGTGGAAGACACCTGGGAGGCAGGGACAAGGACCCACTCATTTAGAAAGCATGTGGTCCTCAGCTTTAATGACCTCCTTGGGGCAGAGGGTCTGGACATGCTCTGTGTGTGTGCTTTGAGGTGTGCTGCTCCATAGTACTGTCCCACATCTACTGAAGGCCCCCCTTGGAGGGTTGTGCTGAACAGGCAAACCTAACTCAGCCCCTCAGAGGCCCACAAATGGGGAACTGCCATCTGACTGAGCTACAGGTCCCCAGGAAACGGGCCTCTGCTGGTAAGAGTGCCTACCCAAGAACAGCAGCCTTTGGGCAAATCTTCGGGGCCTGCAGGCCTAGCTCACCCAGCAGTGACCCTGTAATATTCACCTTTCCCTCTGCTCTACTAGCTCCTAAAATGTAATAAACATCATATCAGGAAGGCATTCGCACCTCAGCTTCCTTCAACTTCTCAGGCTGGTTGACAAGCCTGAAAAGCCAGGGAGCCCTAAGCTTACTGTCTGGCAGTGTGACCCAGAAGGCCTGAGAGTCTGCCTTTGACAGATACGCAGACTCACAAGTGGGCTTCTGCTGCATGGAAGGGCCAAAGGGGCCTCTACCCTTCTGCCTGCTGCTTCGTGCACTGGGATGGCCCCTCTGCCTGACAGCCCTCCCTGCAGTCTGCCTGGGGCGGAAATAGAGTCAGAGACACAGACGACAGAACGATGTGGCATGAGGAGGTGGTGTGGGAAGCGTGGATGCATACGCACGTGTGCTCGGGTGAGGATGGCATGCAGCGGTGGGCATGGAGCAGGGGCATGGCGAGCAGGGGGCGTCACAGTGGGGGTCCTCCGGTCTGATCCAGTAGGCATGGCTGTCCCTGTTACCTTTCTTGCTGGTGCAGCTGCCTGCGCAGGGGAGGACGTCCTCACAGCCCGTGCCATGCAGACGCTCCTTCTGCAGCAGCTTGTCCACCCGCTGGATGATGCACTCCAGGCTCTTGTCCACGTTCAGCCACACTTTCTCCTTAAGAACCAAGAGGGCCAGTTAGGGTCAGCTCTCCCACTCGCCCCCGTGCCCAGGCCACCATGTGCATTAGAACATCAACAGCTGAGAAATGGTAAGGTGACTGCTCATTCCCCATGCCTAATCTGCCTTCCAGAGACAGCAATGTCCTATGAGCACTGTGTTGGAAGTTTGAGAGATGATGCTGGTAAATCTACGTAGCACTGCTTTCCAGTGTCACCAGAGGGTCACAGGGTCACAAAAGAGCCAATCTCTTCCCTCCTCCCTCTACAGCAGGCTCCTACAACCACCAGGCACAGAGGACTAAGGTCTACTTCTGATGGAAGGGGATGGAGACAGCTGGTCCTGGGGATGGGGAGCTGGGGAGGAGACAGAGGGCTGGGGTGGTTTGCAGAAGACACACAGAGCACAGGATGCCGGTGCAGAGGACCACAGTGCTGCTTAGTAATAATTCAGTGCTTCACAAAGCAATGCTTCAAATGACGATGATGCTGAACAATGTATCCCTCCCTCAGGAGACACAGACCCTGCTCTCAGGGCCAACTCTTGAGGAACAGCAATGTGACACAACATGTGGGCAGCAGCTCCAGCACCTGAGTTCCCACGTCTCCAAAAATACAGAAGAGGAATGGGTGGGCAGAGATTGATGAAGCTTGGTTGGTCTCAGGCAGCCAGCACCAGAGGCTGCAGTGGGCAGGGAGGGCAGTAAGACCAGAGAAGGCAGGGGCTCAGGGAGAAAACCTATCTCCTCACCAACCTGGGTGGAGACTGGTCCAGCACCCAATAGAGTCCTGCTGCCCATATGCACACAATGGTTTCAAAATAGTCTTTCTCTCTACATCAGGTGGCCCAAGAGCCATGTGAAAGACACCCTAGAGTTGACCCTCTAGGCACAGTAGAGGAGAAGAGACTGGCAACAGGTTCCATAGGTTGCAATCCAAGTTCAGAGGCAGGAAAACAGGCTGTAAACAGCAGACTCACCCATTCCTCCTCGTGCCAGTCCACCTGCAGGGAAGATCTGCTGTTCCTCCCTGTCCACCTGGCCATGAGGGTGTCCTGGTCGTTCCGAAGCATCACCTGCTCCTCCTCTGTCGAGGTGGGGGAAGCCTTGGAGGCGATGTAGTCAGGCCGTGCAGCGTTCAGGCCATGGATCGCATTGGCCAGCAGTTTGCAGTCGCAGACTGTGACCAGCTGCCGGGTCTGCAAGTACACAAGAGCAGAGCTGTGAGGCCTGCCTTCTCATGGAGGAGAGGATGGGCTAAGGCCTAGCCTCTGCTCTCTCCACAGTGCCAAGCAACTAGAGAGCTGCCTCCCCCAGAACGTCTGAGTGCAAAGGTCCCAAACGACTCAGCAGAGCCAAATCTCAGCAAGAACTTCCCATCAAGGATGGAGAACACAAGGAAGACGAGAGGAGACTGACATGTCTTTTCAGACACGCTTTGACCTGTCTCTGAACCTGCCTGTGAGGGGAAGGGCCTTCCAAGAGCCCCGTATCCCAGCTGACTTCCTGGGTTGCCCCTCTAAGGAGTAAGTCCTCAGAGCTCAGGCATTACTTTGATTCAACCATTTGAGACTTTTTGCTTTGCCTCTCAGCATATAAACCCAAGGTCCTGGGCTTGGGCAGCTGGACTATGGCACAGAATTTCTGGTTTTGGAAAATTTTGTACACAATGGGGATTCTGTGGTTCATAGAAATTTTAGAGCCAGGACCACATTTTTCTTTTCCAATGGATCTAATCATCATTTTTGCTGTGTGGACACATGAGAAGAATATAACACATCATCATCAGACAGCAGCTTGCTTGCAGCAAAGCAAGTGTGGGTGAGAATGTGTAATCAGAATGTACACGTATGTGCGCGCACACATGTATTGAGAGGCTGATGAAATCAAAAAGCATCATCCATCAAGGGCTGGGGCTCAGTGGTAGAGTGCTCACCTAGCATGTGCGAGGCCCTGGGTTGGATTCTCAGCACTAGGTATAAATAAATAAAATAAAGCTCCATGGACAACTAAAAAAAAATATTTTTAAAAAAGCAACATCTATCAAAGGGTCTGATATCTCCACTCCTTTGCATGGACCAACATTTACATATTTTGTAATCAGGATCAAGTTATGGTTAATTAGAATGGGCTTACTGGCTACATATAAGCCAAGAGAATCATGTTCTTTTCTTATGTCTGTATATTGGCTTGGTTTCTTTTTAGAAATTTAAGTACAATAGAAACGTGTCTAAAAAAATGCTGATAAGGCAGTCACTAAGAAAGCTGTGGACAGCATCAGCCCCAATAAAATGATTCCATGGACTTGCTGGGAGACACAGCAGCACAAAGCAGCACCCGAGAGTTGTAGGCCCTGGGCTGGCTCTGCCTTTGGCCAGTCCAGCTCTGCGGCCATGAGGAAATCACCAAACCTCCTTAGCATAAGACAGGTCATCCAAAAGTCACTGTCTTTGTGGCACATCTGGGCCATCCTGGGGAGTTCACTGGCTTCCAGAAACCCAAAGACACCCCCCTCTGTAAACACACACATACAACAAGGCAGCCCCTCCTACCTTGTCTGCCAAGATGGCAAGTGTCCTCTCAAGGCCAGTGGCAGACCTGTCCTTGGCCGCCCTTGAGAGCCGCTCTGCATAGTAACTAACTTGGGTTTTCAGGGTGTTGATCTGGGCAATGATCTCCTTGGCTCTGACGACATCCTGTGGTATGTAGATTATGGACTGGCAGCTAGAAGATGTACTAGAAAGGACAAGAACAGATCCTAAGGGGTTCTCTTGAGTCTGAAGAGCATGGCAACAGCATCCTAACCCTGGCCCATAGCTCGCCCTAAAATAAGGAAGTCTGTTACTCAGGGGTATCTTCTTGTGCTATATTAGCTGCAGATGGGCAAAAGGAGATTTTGGCAGGTCCTTTACATCTATGTGTTCAAAGCCTAACATATTAAAATAGGATGGTCTTTTACCTGCATTTGTACCTGTCTGTGTTTCTGCCATGTTATATGTATATGTGTGTACAAACATTGAAACGTCACACCCAGTAATCACCCAAATGATCAGAATCTTTACCTAAGGACTTCGTCCATCAACTTATAAGCAGTTCTTAAGTAGAGACCTGGGGTCCCCTTATGCCAGAATGGGTCAAATTATCACACTGAAGGGAAAGACCACAATTGGCGGTGGACTTTGCCAAAGAAAATAAGACAATAACAACAACAAAAGCCCCAAACCTGCTTTTTCATTTGGCCAATCAGGATGTCTAACTTTTTTTAAGCAGAACCACAGTTCTCCTCCCTCATGTCTGACCCTGGTGAATCCCGAGAAAATTGGGCTTCCTTTCCCTCTTCCCTGCTCCAGAATGTCCTTACTTTGAAAAATAACAGTCCATCAGAGAAAGAGAAAGTGGAGAATGTGCCAAGCCAGAGGCCAGGCCCAGCACCTCAGTGGCTTTGAAAACCTGGTTCTTCCTCCTTCCCACCTCCTCACCCACTATGCAGCATGTCAGTCTGGGGATCTGATGTCAAAGGGCAGCCCCGTTGCTGCTCAGCAGAACCAGAAGCCTCTGAGGGACCAACTCCACACTCCCTAGAGCCTGGGGCTGGGTCAGTATGTTTGTAACACCTAGGTGGCAAGGATGATTCCATGTCTCTTAGCTCAGATCCCAAACAATCCAATGTGATAAGTTTTTCAGACCACCTGGGAAGGCCAAGGAAAATGAGGAGTAATACAAGTAGTCAATATGGAAGTCTCCTAAAATCTGAAGTTGTGAACTCTGGATGCAATGGTGTCCCTTCCCTTCTGGAAAGAGGAACCTGACTGACTGACCCTTCAAGTTCTGAGGGACCAGTTCTCTCTTTTGAGTTCTGGGAACAAGGGATATAGGAGAGGACAGAGGGTACCACACCCTCCCTCACATCCTGGAGATGAGGGATACTGGGGCCTTTTCCAGGGAAAACCAAAAGTGATCATCAAGAAACTACGGCTGCCCCTTCTCTTGCTGGACTATGGGGGTGAACATGCAAGCACTACAAACCAGAGCACCCCAGAAAGAACACCACCACAAGCCCACACACCACAACGAAGAACAATGGATGTGCCAGAAGCCCATGCAGCAGACGGCGACCCAGCCTGTGTGGCACAAGCCATTCCACAGCGCCGCGTGCAGAGACCACCTTCCAATCTGCAATCACTCTTCCAAATGAATAGCTGCCATTTAAGACAATTTGGTCTTGAAAATACGTATCTCAAAATAGAACTTTTAAAAAATTGATGCTTCCCAGGCCCTCAATATTTAGAGTCCACATGTAGTAAGAACTTTACATAGATATACCTTTGTGTGTGTAAGTGGGTGGCTGGGTGCACACACCATCCCAAGGCTGGGAGGAAAACCTTCACTTGTACTCACTGGGCTCCTAAATAGCAGCCCTGGGACTGATGCACAGGAAATACATGGTGAGTGTGAGAAGGGGAACAATTCACAGAGCTGCTGTTCAGGTGCTCAGGAATACATAAACACACGTGCCCCGTTACCTAGTTCTAAAAGCAGGCGGCCACATGAAAGGAAGCCTGGGGTGCAGATGTTTTGCTCCTTTGTGTGAAACATGCCTTAACAGGGAGTCTTAAAGGAAGTGACCTGTCTGTTCTGTTAACTACCCTGGGGTCCCAGAGTGTCCTGGGGCAGCCCCAGTAGGTAACATCCTAGGTGTGGTCCATGGGCCACACATTAGGTCCCCAGCCGTAAGCCACTGACTCAGACCTACCCAGAGAGGGGTTAGGGACTAAAATGAAGATGCCAAAGGAACTTAAGGGTGGACTGTTCTGGTAGGGGCCAGAAATGGCTGGTATGGATGAGTGACAGTCCCTCTGAACATGAAGAGCAAGGCTGTCCCTGTGGAGACTGAACTCCTGAACCCTGCTCATAGTAGAAGGTGGGAGGCTGGGTAGTCTCTGACTGAATTTAGTCAGAAATGCTCGCTACCTGTCTCAGGAATGTCCTGTTTATAGGGAAAAGGAAGGTGGAGAGGTGGGAGTAACCAGGACCAGGTTGGGCTATGGAAGGTCTAGTCTCCTCAGTTAAGAGGAAACGACTAAAGAACTTTCCAGATAACTTCAGTTGGGACTTCCAAAGGGCAACTGAGTTTTTGGCCCACTTGCCCAGCCCTCAGACCTAACCCTGATGTTTCTACCCTCCACCTGTACTGTAGAAAAGGGTGAGGCCCTGGCAGAGAAGGGAAGAGTGGAAGCTACCCTCCCCAAGAGCCCTCCACCCTCCCTCAGTACCCCTGGGAGAAGGGCCTTCCTCAGGGGAAAGCTGGAGAGGCTTCAGTGTGGTGTCCCAAGGACTTCCTACTGTCAGATGCTCCTAGCAGAGCCCCGAAACCTCAGTCAGGGTCCAGCTGTGGCCCAGAGCCTCACAGATCATCTGCTCCAAAGGGGCAGGTGCTCCAGATGGAGCACCAGTGCAAAGGCCCTGTTCCTGTCTGGGATTGAGGCTGTGGAGGAGAACCCTAGGTGTACACTTGGTGGCTTCTGGCTGCCATCTAGGTCTCTAGTGGAAAGAGTCACTCGGTCACAGGTCTGCCCCCTCAAGGGGTAAAACTGACTCAAGTAAGATCCTTTTAAAAGTCTGCACAAATTAATAAGTATATGGAAATGTAAGCTGGATTCATTTGTACAAGAGGTGGGGATGATTTGAAAACTGAAAAGATTCTTGTAAAAGATGGAAAGGGGTTCCCAACCATACCCATGGATCTGGGATCTTCCTCATCCTGGGAGACAAGAACCGGGCCCTGTCTCAGAATGAGGGCAGCACAGGTTTGCTGCCAGGTTGGAAAGGTGAACAGTTCCCTGCAGACTGGCTATTCATCATCAAAGCACATTGCAGTTGGAAGGGAGAGCTCCTCTACAAGGGAGTGAGTTAACTGCAGCCCAGGTGGCACTAAGGGGTGAAGCGGTGCCCTGGCCAGGGCAGGGGACAGCACAGGCTTTCTCTTCGTGAAAGCGAGACCCAAACAGACACTCTCTCCACGACAGAAAACTCACCAACACTCCTCAAAACTGCTAAAGAAAAGAACCAAAATGAAATATTAGCGATTTGTTAGCAAATACCAAATGCCAAATAAAAAATTAAAAAGCCAAGTTAATTTTTTTGTCAGAATACTTAAAATTATTTGTTGAGGCCCCAACTACAGGGACGATAAACTTGTGAGCCCACCATGCTTATTCCTTGAAGCAACTCAAGCCCAGGAGACAGCCTGCTGGGAGCACGGTTGGCCTGCATTAAAGGAAAGCTCATACAACAAAACCCTGCCTACAAGTGACTTTATGACACTGGTAGGAAATTAGATAGAAACTTGTGTTATATATTGGAAAACCCCTGCAGAGCACTTTAGGAAATTAAGTCTGAAGTGAACATGCAGAGTAATCAAGTGTCAACACTTTGACCCTCCTGGGACAGGGATAGCCAGGTAGCCCCCTCTTGACTAGCCACACAGATAAATGGGCGCTCTCCTTCAGGGCCCCACGCCATCTCAGCTCACACGCACACGCTCCACATGGCACATGCAATGGTGCAACAGACACGCTTTCTTGCTGGCTATGCAGAGCTGCAGTGGGCACAGAAGCGTCGTTGTCTTCCTGCTCTCCAAAGGAACACTGGGGACAGTGAATGCTGGGGCAGGTCTGGTCATCTGGTTTGTTTGCAAAAGGAAGAGCCCTTCATGGGGATGAGTCAAAGTCAAGGAGGCTGTGTGAGGCTTCCCAGAGAATGCTGGGCCCCTCGTGCTGACCCCAGGCCTTCCTGGCTTCTCCTTCTCCTATCTCCAGGACAACTCTGCTCCTGGCGGGCCTCAGGCAACTGCGTGTCTGTCTACACGGGGAGTCCTCCCTGTGTACTCTCTTCAGCTTGCTGCTCAGCCAACCAGGCTCATCCACCTCGGTGACACTCAACAGATGTCTCCTGACACCTTTGGTCACTGGCCTAAACTGCCCCACCCCCATCTAGACCATGGTCAATTTTCCCAAGCAGTGTTGTGACTCCTGGCCATGGCAGCAGTTGAGCAACAGCCTATTAGCTCTGGTGTGTGCATAAGCTCTTCTCCCTGTCTTCCCCTGGCCAACTGATGGGACTCTCTGGATGTTCCCTGGGCCTACGCTTCACTTGGCCTCAAACTATCTCAACTGATGACACTCAGACCTTTGATATCACAAGCAGAGGTTTGCCCCAATACTTCATTTCATTCCTCCCACCTCAAAATCCTCTCTGCAACCCCATCCACTCTTCCTGACCCTGCTGGGCTGAACTATATGGTCTGCTCTTCATCTTCTTCAGAAGCCACTCTGTCAGCATTCTCTTCTGTTCCACCTCATTCAGGTGTATCTGCCCTATTGGCCTAACCACATGCTCAAGTCATAATTATTCTCCCCACCTGAGAACTTGGTGCTACTTCCTCATTCTGCAGTCTGTCAAAGATCTCACAAGATTATTTCTATTCAGCATCTCCACTTTTTACACTGTACCTTCAATCCATTTACTCCTGGAGACATTGTGGATGATCACTGAGAAATACCCCTCAGTGTCTAACACGACACCTGGGATTAGGGCTCTCCCCAACCCAGGGTGGATTGCTGCCCCCCCATGTTTCCAACACCCTCTGTGGGCCTGCTCCAGGTACGATTCACCCAAATGGTGCTTGCTGAATTGTCTGCTCCTGGGAAAGCCCCTGAGCTCGACAGGGTCAGGCCCAAATCTGCTAAGCTCTGGTCACCAGTGTCAGCTCAGTTTACTGAAGGCTGGCAGCAAGGCCAGCTCTCTGCCTCAGCTCCTCTCCCCCTGCTGCATATGCTGCATCCACCATGTCCTTGTCTGAAATGCTTTTCCCCATCCTGACTGCCTGGCAATTTCCTACTCAAGACAGTAGCTTCATGAGACCCCTGGATCTTTTCAATACTGGGAATGTTCACCCAGGCTCTCCTCCAGGAAAGGAAACAATGTGCCTCAGACTTTACACTTCTGTGTTCAAGTACCTGGCCTGGGACTCCAAAGGAAGCCAAGTCAGCAGATAGTGCACACAGGCTGCTGCCTGAAGCATCACTCAAAGGTGGATCACAGAATGCTGTTCACTTTGAAGGTCTGGGACCACCAATGCGGTGCCATCACCCACCCAGCTCAGTCTCTCTCTCTCTCTCTCTCTCTCTCTCTCTCTCACACACACACACACACACACACACACACACAGCAGCATAGGGTCCTGCCACGCAAAAGCAGATTGAATGGCTGGATGTTTGTGATTGTATTTAGATTATTATTATTTTTTTAACTGAGAAGCGTCAAACAGCTGTACAAGAACCACAAACCCCTTCCTTCTACTTACTGTTTCTTGGTCTCTTCAAATTTGTGCAGCTTTTTGCGGAGACCTCCTGATTTAAAACCTTGGCAGTGTGCTGCTGGTGCTCCAATGGTGACAATGTCGTAGTTCTGATCTGAATGACAGAAAGCTCACCTCTGTTACTCAGGCTCAGGCCTGTGGACAGCCAGCTACAGAGAGAGGCACACCATCTAGGATGCTGCCCCTGCAACCTTGGTTGCCTTGATTCCACAGCCTGGGGCTTGGGGGGCCTGCAGGAGCACTGCTCCACTGTCTCTGCAAAAGGGCTTCTCTGCTTTGGGTGGGCCACGTGGGGCTGCAGGAAGCTAGCGCAACACTCGTTCTCCCCCTTCCTGGGAAAGGGTGAATGGCGGGCAACTTTCTGCCATGGAAGCACAAAAGGAAGTTGGAGGGAGGAGAGACAGGAGCAAAGGCTCTGGGCTCTTGAACTGGGACCTTCCCAAGGTCCTAGGGAGGTGTTTCTTCTTGGAGTCACCTGGCAGTAGAGCACACAGGGAAACTAGGACAGATGTGGAGTAGCCCAGGGACCAAATATTCAGGGGAAAAAAAAAAATGTAATGTGGTTCAAAAAGAGGGGCCAAAAAGTAGGTACCTGATCCGCCATCGTCTTGAACTCTCATCCTTTGTATATGCAGGTTTGTGGGAACAAATTCTAACTTTTTATCTGCTTTCAAACTGCTTGCTTTAAATGAGGGACCTGAAAAATGGAATATGAGAAAATGAAGGTCACCAGCAGATCATGAAGAGCACGCTGCTGCTGCTGCTGCAGGAAGGCAGGCATATACTGACTGACTTAGAAAACTCTGAGTTGCACACAAGCAAGTTTCGTCTCCAGGTGGTAGGTTGGAGGGCAGCTCACCAGCCAGGAGAACCAGCTTCAGAAAGCTACGGGAGTAAGGAGGACATGCCTTCCACGAATCAGCCTGCAACTCAGAGATCTGAGCCTGTGCCGCACACTGTCAACAACTCCAGGTAAGGCAATGGGTCCATGCCAGAGACCACCTGTTTCAACCCTAGAGACTTTCCCAGCCCAAGATTTTAGAACAACTGGTTTGGCTAGAGTAACACATCTCAATCCTAAAAAGTGATGGCAAGGTCTGCTCATTCCCCCAGGTCCACAGGAGAGCAACAGAGCACAACTGCAGCCTCAGGGGCACACAGCTCACCAGCAACCTGTGTGCCAGGCTCGTTAGGAAGCCTGGTTGATGTTTTATAACCACTCTCCACAATCTTATTTCTCTGATCAGAATCTAGAATCCGTAACTAAGAACCTCATGCCTACCAAACGAAGGGATGACAACTGAAATGATAATCAGAAGAAAAGAAATAAATAGCCCATCTAGTGAAAAACCATGAATTGTACTGTCAGCCTGAGATGGCAGCCCAGCAGCTGTGTGGTTTGCATTCTGTCACAGGAGTTTACTCCCTAGAGTCTGATACTCATGCTGAGCCTCTGGGCCAGCAGCCTGGATGTCCTGGGACCTAAGAGAAATGAAGAACCCAGACCTGATTTTTAACAAGATTCTCAAAGTATCTGGAAGCCACTGACATTTGAGCAGCTCTCTACTCTAGAAAACCCGAGGCTGTGTGGACTCCACTTTCCTGGGTAACACTCATCGAGCATGGGTAAGTGCCTAGGTTTTTTCAGCAAATGCTGCCACTTCTCAGTGATACACTTAGACTTGCTCTTCGGGCTCAGATCCAGCCTATGTACCACCATCTTGTAAGACCTAGGTTTGGCTTTTTTCCACCCAAAGTTGTGGACAGGTTCACATGTTCTTTGCCAAAATTACATAAAGGGCTTATGATTTTTTCCTTTAACCCTAAAATATTATGTAGAGAAGAAGAAGGGAAGAATATGAAGACAGAATAATTTGAAGCAATAAATAGCAAAAAAACAACAAAAAAATTATTTCCAGTCAGAATAAAAGGGAAATGAGTTAAGAACTGCTTTCTAAGTATTTTGAAAATCAAATGGCATCTTTAAAGAATAAAGGGTGTAACGTGGGCTGGGGAAGTAGCTCAGGGGACTGCTTGCCTAGCATGCCTGAGGCCCTGGGTTCAATCCCCAGCACTGCCAGAAAAAAAGAAAAAGAAAAGGAAAAGGCAAGATGTTTGCACTTAGCTTTCTTCTTTGAGTCTTTTGACAACTGCTATGTTCAATGAATATTTAAACAAGAAAATCTACAAAACTGCTTTGCCTCAAAGCAAATAGCCTATATCCTTTTGGTCGCTTCAATGGTATTAGATGAAGAAACTACACAAACCAATAATAGCTTGTAATCTTATCTCCCCTAAATTTCATCCTACAGTCGTTGTATTGGCAGATAAGAGCAGAGAAGGACTTTTCTGTGCAATTCACATTTGTTATTTTAATTAACATCTGAAAAAAAACCCATATGTGAAAGAATTCACACCTACATGAAAATCTATTTTTAAAAACCCACTCAAGAGTGTCAGTGAGTATGTGAGCCACCTGGGTTCCAGGTCTCTGGTGGGGCAAGTGGGAAGTATATGCGCCTGGAGGGGACGGGCCACACCCACCTTTGTACTGATGGAGGTCGCTCAGGTTCTCCTGGTATGTGAGGATCACTGTCTGGTACTGGGTGACGATCTGGCGCCTGAGGCTCTCCCAGCAAGGGGAGAGCTCCCCCAATTCCTCCAGCTCACAGACTCTGCAAGCAAGATACATATTAGGCCATGGGGCTAGCCACAGAATGTGCACAGAAGTAGCACTGGTGCCCAGAGAGGGCCAGGTCAGCGGTCACACTGCCAGTCTAAAGGGCAACCAGGGAGTGGGTGGACAGACGGCTGCATGAAAGGCAGACCCGCTGGCCACAGCAGGAAACAGAGAAGCTTTCATAGGACCTCAGATAACTGCTCAAGGGTTACAACATGAAGGTGGAAAAGACAGGTGTCAAGTGCAGCTCCACTATGGGACACCGCTCAGGCACAGGCAGGACCTGCATGCCATCCTCCACATCAGAGAGTACTGGAGGCATGTGAATAACTGCCAGAGACCATCTCCCCTCAGGGCTATCAGGACAGTCTCCTCATCTCCCAGATTCTGATGAGGTGTAGGCTTTCTAAGCTTCTCGGCTACAGCCTAGGGCTGGCTCCTAGCAGCAGGGCCCAGAGCTCAGCTAGTGCTGCAGCCATGGCCCCTCTGTCTCAAGGTCCTCCTCCCTGGATGTGGGACAAGGACCATGAGGAGCTGGCACCTCGGCATAATCTTCCTTTCACTGCTATGGATATGAGGAACTGTCTGCATCTGAAAGTGGAGCATTGTGTCATTAGCTGGTTGAATCAGACTGCCCTTGCTTGGGCCTCGTCTTCTAGATGTGCTTGAGGGAGGGGATGGGTGAAGGGGAAGAAGGGAAGAAAAAGGGATTGTTATCTTCAGGAAACTCCAACTTGTGTAATAAGCACAAGCTCAAATATAAACTCCTTAGTTCAACGGTAATAACTACATGAGCATAAAAAGCAACACACGAGAAGAATTAAAGAAAAAGGATGACTGTATTAGGAAATGGGACTGAGGAAGGATAAAAGCTAAATCTCTCATCACAGAAAGGTAGTAGCTAATCCCTGAAGACAATTAATGACAAGAGGACTTGAAACACACAGTCAGAAACACAGTACTAAGCACCACACCCACGAAAAGCAACAGCTTCCATAAAGGACATCAGCAGCAGAGGGAAAAGTGAATTTAATAAAAGTTTTTAGGAATCAACTAAGTTATTTGAAGTTACAAAAAAAGTTTTGCCATTTTATCATTAGCAAAATAGCAAAATTAACATACAAGAACACCCAGTGCAGGCAGGACCATGGTGGAACAGCCCTGGTCTGAGGTCATACCTGGGCACAGGGGCTCTGCCGGCCACTATCTTGTGGTATTTTTGCCCTGTGTGGCACATGGCTGCTCTCTATATTCCAGGTGCCAGTTAAACATTGCCACCTCCCCGAGGCCTGCCCTGACCACCCTTTTTCTTGCTCCCTTTTCATGTCTGACACTCACTGACACATCTGGCTCTCCTGCATACTGCTCCCTGTTCTCCATTTCCGACCACACCTGGTGCCCCACTGACCACACTGCCTGACACGCTGCTGCTGCTAACAACACCACAACTCTTGAACTAAAGCACCTGTCCAATGAATGACTGCTTTCCAGGTGTACCACACAGAACAGGAAAGCATGCCATGATTAAAAACTAAAACATGAAAACTGAAGATACATGGGAAAACAGATTGCACCTATGAAAATATATGCAAAGATGGACAAAACTAAGAAAAATTTTAGAAATCAAAATTACTTCTAAAAACGTTCATGCAGAAAGTAAGCAAACTATTAACAGTTGGTGAAAATAGATAAAAGGTATCTGGGCATTCAATGCATTATTCTTGCCATTTTTCTCCAAGTTTGAATTTTTTTTCAAGAAAAAAATTAAAATAGTTGTATTAGAACAATGGGATTCTGGTTGTCTTGTTGTCTTTCATGCTTCTGTTCTATGGTGTTGATAATTAACATCATTTTAGAATAAGGAGTGGAAATGACAGCCTGGGACAGACAGAAGACAAAGTCTGCAGGCCTTAGGACTGATGGAGTATGCCCTGGGATAAGTGGGGCTGAGGGGGCGGGACCCTTGCTCCAGGGAGCCAGAGTGCCTGGACAGGTCCTCCTCAGTCCTGTGGAGGCCCCACCTCTGTGGCCCTAAGCTAGGAAACCACCAGGCAGCTGTTTCAAACTTCCTGAAGGCCAGGAAGAGAAGGAAGAAAAGGGGAGGGCAGGAAGAAGTGCTGAGTTCTGGGCACACTCCGGGTCTTAGACACACCACCGTGTGAAGTCCTGCCCTGGGAGCTGTGATACAGATGAGCAAGCAGAGGCAGAGACTCAGTCCAGTGCACCTTTGCCCACCAAGTCTCGGGAAGGAAGGGACACCATGTAGGTTGACAAGTGGCTGCCCCTCAGTGGGGCCTCACCTGGCCGCGTCTTCTTCCAGCAGGAGCTTCACAAACTGCCGGGGCACGTGTAGGGAAAGCACACTCTCCGCCATCTGCTCCAGGATCCGCAGATGGTTGCCATCGGTGGTAGGGAACCGATACATACGGCAGATGGCGCCCCCGAACACTGAGGTAGAAGGTGGGGGAGGTAGAGGTGGTGGATGAGACCTGCCTCCTGGGTCCTTCCACCCAGGCCCTCGGCGATGCTGATGCTCCCAAGTCCTCTCCTGTTCTTCCAAGGGAGTCACCAAGCCACTGAGCCTCAACGTTCCTCCCCTGTGACAAGCAACCTTTTTGTCCCAGAAAAGGTAACTAACTTTAAAGTGCAAGGGGCTAGAGGTGGGGAATGGCAGTCACTAAACCAATGTGAAACAAGAAAGGGTGAAAGGAGGAAGAGACCCTTCCTCTAGGTATTTCAAACTCTGTGCACTGCTGAAATAATGGCACATTGACGAGCAACAGGCAGGTGACAATCAGGGCCCAAGTAGACAAGAGCACCAACCAAGGAAGCTGTTTACCTGACTTCAGTAAAGTGTCTTTACGCAGTGAGGCATATTTGGATCGGATTCCCAGGGCCTCAGTCAAACTCTCATCAACAGGCAGAACCATCTAAAAACAGGACCAGGAAAGCATGAGACCCGGCCTACTCCAGTGCACTCAGCAGAAAGGGGGACTCCCGCGCCACAGAGAAGCTCTGGAGTGGGCTGCCCATGCCAAGGTCGCTCCCCTCCCCGGGCACCCGGAAAACTCCACGCACACCCTATTTTCCTCAGAGATGCGTCTCCTCACTCACTTCACCTCGGGTTTCAGTGGTGTGGTGTGCAAAACAAAAGGGAAGGACAGGCACATTCTGAATAAGATGAGACACCGTCAGACCTTACAACTAGGACTATGCAGTGTTGGAACTCTTAAATTAGAGCTCTCGTTGAGGGCTCAGGGCTTCTGAGTGAGGGATGGGCAGGAGGGTGCTTGCTGGAGAGGAGTGGGTCCTGAGGAGATGGGGTGTACGAGGTGACTATGGGGTCTGTGTGTGTCTGGGGAGAGTTATTACCAAAATCTAAGGGATGACCTGGTCTCAACAGCCTCTCCTCTCACACTCTCAAGCCGAGTCCTCACTCTCTCCTCCTCCTTGGAGCCATGCCTGGAGGATTTGAGTGTCCTGCGGGGCAGCTGCAAGGAGCAGGCACAGAGGCCCAGCCCCAACACCAACTGACTGGCCCTCCCAGTCCTTCTGAGGGAGAGAAGGAGGTGGCCTACTCACCCTGCCATTGACAGTGTCTACAGACCGGGTCACAGGGGGCCGCTGATCTGACTTCTCCTCCATCTGCCAGCCGATCACGGTGATGTTGCCCACACGATCACTCTCTGCAGACCTGCAATAAGCAGCGTGCTTTGGTGAGGGTTGTCACTGTGTGTCTTTTCTGCTTAAAAGCAAAGTTGAGCCATCCTGAACTTTTCAGGGGTCCTGGGAGTGGCAAGACCCAGCCAGCTGGTTAGTCAGTCACCTGTCACTGCTATGTGCCCCCTCTGGGAGAGACACACAAGGAAACCAGGGGGCACAAGAGAGGGCTGCATCTGATGGGACAGTGTGGATGCGCCTGGTGAAGTAGGAGGGGGCCTCCCTGACGAGAAGCCACCACTGGCCCTGGAGGTCACTGCTCAGGGGTGATAGGGTGCATCTCAGATTCAGGGATAAAGAGTATCTTTTTCTGGCAATGGACCACTTTCTGTTCCTTCCCACCTCACCCTCAAGGCTTCATGAGCACTAGGCCTAGGCTGAGACTCCAGGCAAACTGAGACCACACAGGACTGCCTGAAGGCCCTGCATCCTGAAGTGATGTAGCCCATGCCACCCCAGCCCTGGTTGTCTTTACCAGCAAGGTCCCTCAGGGTGGATGATGGCTGTGCCCATCTGAATCATCCATCAGAGTGCCAGGGACACCTTCGAGCCCCAAGTGTTTCATTTATGATGTCTGAGTCAGTCTGGTTCCAATTTTTATCATATCTAATGACCATTTCCTTTGTGACTTTCTGTCACTGTTCTCATGCCCAGAGAAGTCCTTGAGCTCCTTTTCCAAAGGAAGATGTCCACTTCTCACAACTAACTCTAATCCAACTAGATTTAGTTCTGGCACTTGATCTACCTACATATTTTCCCTCAACAGCAATTTCCCTCACATGAGCTCTAATTTTAACCAATATTCTTCCTTTTCCTGCATTGCGTTCTCCCTACACACCCAGGACTGATGCAGGGCTCTCATCCTGTGGGCAGATTGGACAGCCAATGCTCCCAACACTGTCATTACTTATGGTAGCTTCCAAATGCCTCAAAATTGCAGAGACTTTGTTGAATTTTCTTTGCTATTTTAGATTATTCCCCTAGGCAATATATGTCCAATTTTTACATGATTTTGAATAAAGAACAACATGCCAGGGTTTTGGTGGGAACTGCCCCTAAAATCACTTGGAGAAGGACTGACATCTCGACACTTTTCATCTTCCTGTCTAGGGATGCAGTGGGGGTTTCCCTTTCATTCATTCACTCATTCAACAAACACTTCCTGAGCATAGCCCTGTTCTAGGTGGTTAGAATATCAATGAACAAAGCAGAAAAAAAATCCTCCCTACAGGAGATTATGCTCTACTGCGAAAGGGAAGATGACAGCTACATTTAGTATTATCAGGTCTGGGCCCTCTAGATCTGATACAGCTGTGCTCATATGTCCGACAGACAGCACGCATTTCCATCCTGACCGATTCTCTGATGGGCAGGGTGGTTCATCTTGCCTTACCTCAGCAGAAAATACCACTGGCTCAGACCTGCCTCTGGGGAAGCCAGGGTGTCCTCTCAGAAAAGGAAGTAGGGCCTTTCCCCACCTGTCCCTGGACCCACAATTCCAGAGCCTTTCAAAGGAATAAGAGCAAATACCAACCTTAGTGTTAAGTGTAACCTGTGATGCCTGTCCTGGAGCAGATCTTTGACAACGAATGTTCCAGAGCCAAGTAAATACATCTGAAGAGGCGGAGAGAGAGAGAAGCATAAGTGCACTCATCTGCCTCTGGTCCAGTTGCCACACCCAGGGGAGTGGTGCTGCTTCCCATAGCCATCTCACACTCATCTTAGAAGCCCATGAGGAATGCTCAGAAAGCAATTCCCAAAGACAAATGTGTTAGACATGAGTTGCTTTGTGAGCCAGTAGTGAAATCAATCCTGTGCTCACCACTCACTCAAATGATTACACAACTGTAAAAATGGGGAGAAAATTCCATGAACCATGGCATGTTACTTAACTGTTCCCTGAGATCTATCTTTGACATCATATACAGATAATTTGATTTGTGTCATCTGATTGATAAGAGAGTCTTGAAAGAAGGCAATGCTGCTCAGAAATATAGGATTATTGGTTCCCTAGAAGAAAAAAGAAAACAATCAGAGTTGGATTTTTAAAAAATAATTGTTTTTGAAGTAATCTAACATTTTCAGAATGAGAAACTAACATTTTACTGACTCGGAGTACCTAATGTAATGGCAGCATGAGACCAAAAATGTGCTATCCCAAAGAGGAAAATGCAGTCTGCCGCAGACTGTTAAGATCCAGACACAACAAATAGGCCTGCGGTGCAAGTTGCTACTGTGGGCTCATTTCTAAGGTTCCCACTCAGGAGGAGGAATTTTGTAAAGTGAAACCGTGTGCCACATGCACACCTATTCTCAGTGTCACGGCTTCAGATGTGCTGCACATTTGGACTTACCACTTTGGGCTGTCTCTTTAAGATGTACAAACAGGGAAGAAGAAATGGCTTATTATTTCTAGACTCCTCTGCTTGGAATAATTAAAGCTTGACTTTTAAAAGCTATCTCATTTTAAAAAATATTTATTTTTAGTTGTTGACAGACCCTTATTTTATTTATTCATATGTGGTGCTGAGAATCGAACCCAGTACCTCACACATACCAGGCAAGTGTACTATTGCTGAGCCCCAGCCCAGCCCCAAAGCTATTTTTCTTTTAGGCCCAGCTGCTAGTTTCTAGATCATAGGTGGCTATTTCCTGGCAACATAGCCCGCCCCTCAAGGCGCTACGGCATCCTCTCTCTCAGGCAGTGCGGAACACCATAGCTAAGCTGCTCTGTTTCCTGTTGGCACCTGCTGTGATGCTCTGATGTCGGGCCTCTGGCTGGTTCTCTCTGCAGCTCCAGCTCCAGTCTCTCCATGTCTGCTGGACAGTCCCTCCTGGGGAATCTCCCTCCATCATCCATGGTAAAGCTGTCTCTGACTCTTTCCAAGCAGGCTAAACACCTGTGGGCCTGCTTTGGTGCCTCCTCCATCACTGTCAACCACCCAGCAGCCATGAACTTCTACAAGCTCCACCTCCTGAGCCTCTCTCACATTCATCCCTTCCTTCCACTTCCTCCCTCTGCCAAAGTCAGTTCCTGCATAACTCCCCCAAACACCTGTCCAAATCAGGACACCTGGTCATGTGACTTCCCTGCAGCCCGCAGTGGCTGGCTGTGTGCCACATCACCAACTCTCTGGCCATCCAGTCCTTCTGTCCTTGCCCTCCTTGCCTGAGCCCACACTAAGCAGGATAGCTATTCCCAAACCCACATGATGCTTGTTATCATGCTGCCTTTGCAGAGCTACCACTGAACAAGCTCTTCCACATGAGGACCAGCCACGTGGGCATCACCTGGGCGTCTGTGAGGAACAGAGTCCTGGGCTCCACCCTGGACCTGCTGGGGCAGAATTTCATCCAGCCCCTCTAAGGAAGCTGCTCTGACCCTCAGAGCTAGATAGGTCGCCGTGTCCTGGCTTGCCTCACCGTGCTACTCTACACTGCCCCAAGGTGCTGTGTATGGAGGTGGACCTGTTCCTTTCTGCCTCCCCCCTCACAGGCTGGGAACACCCGAGGACAGGGACTCTGCCCCTGTGTCATTACCTCTCACTGAGCTTGATGTGTGGGCAGTGCTAAAAACCACAACAGTTGACCTAACCTTGGAAACAAGTTTCTAAGAGACTAAAAGAATACTCTAGCTTCCAAAATTTAAAACTGTTTTTATGTAAAATTATGTACTATTATGTCTTTATGTGAAAATGTAAAAATAATGTAAATGCAGTTTAATTTAGTTGGTTATTCTTCACATTCCAAATTAAACCCTATGGAATTTCACACTGCAACTTATGTGATGCATCAATTATCTTAAGGGATTTTGTAAAATTTTTTCAGTACATGCATAAATTAATTTAAAGTAGAGTTAACATATATGGTAGAGCGCTTGCCTGGCACATATGAGGCACTAGGTTTCTTAGCACCACATAAAAAAGAAAGAAAGAAAGGTATTGTGTCTATTTACAACAAAAAAAGTACTTTAAAAAAATTCAAAAGGATATAAAGATAGGCAAGGTGCAGAGGTGCAGGCCTATAATCCCAGCTCACGAGGCTGAGGCAGGAGGATCACAAGTTCAAGGCCTGCCTTGGCAAATTAGCAAGCAAGACCTGTCTCTACTACTAGGATGCAGCCTGGTAGTAGAGCACTTGCCTAGCATGTGCAAGGACCTGGTTCAATCCCCACTACTGTGAAAAACAAAAAATAAAAATAAAAACCAACAAAACTAAGGATATGTGCCAGTAAGAGGACTGATTAATAGACAGAACTCTTCCAAATTTTGATTAACAACCACAATTTTTTTCCTGTAATCCCAACTACTAGGGAGGCTGAGGCCGTAGGACTAAAAGTCAGAAGCCAACCTGGGGAACTTTGTGAGATCCTATCTCAAAATAAAATAAAAAAGGTCAGGGATGAGGCTCAGTGGTACAGTGCTTGCTTAGCATGTATGAGGCCTGAGGTTCAATCCCCAATACCGTCACCTCCTTACCCAAAAAAGAGCACAATTCCAAATTAAACCCTATGGAATTTAAAAGTAGCAGCCAGCTGGAAATGACAAGGAAGAATTAGGCCTTCTTAAGAGGCAATGAACCTTAGAAGATCACTGCTCCAAATACCCATCAAATAGTTAATCAAAAACTGTCAAGGACATGGCAAATGAGTGGAATGAAAAATATCAATGTACTGAAAACTCTGTAAAACCAACAACTCACATAAACACAACTGTAGCTAAGATGCTCGGAAAGGAGCAGTGTCCGGTGAGGCTGTGAATACCATGGCAGCGAATCCCAGGCCCCCAGAACACCCACCTCAATGATCTCTGTCTGTGCATGCTTCGTCCAGAACGCCTGAGGAGGGGTGGTGACGCTCACTGCTACAAAACTATTTGGTTTTCGATCTAGCGATGGCGTATGCAACTCACTGCAAGCTACAGAATCAAGACAGGAAAAAAACAAATTCTTCAAAACCAGGCGCTGGTTAGCTGTATGTTCCAAGCCAAAAGAAAGCAGACGATGACACTCGGGAGGATAAGATGATCACACTGTCACAGGAAAGTGATTTTACAAATTTCAGTCTTTCCCCCTTCCTTTGCCCTTCTCCCGCCCTGCAGGACAGCAGGCCCACAGCTGCAGAGGCAGGTGGTGTTAAAGATGGCTTCCTACGTCCACACAACGGAAAACAGAGCTAGCTCTCTCTCTTGGGGGTCCTCCATATGCCCCCAACAGCTGGCCTTCGATAGTGAACTGAATTCCAACCAAATGACCAAGAAGACACAAGTCTGAAATCTACAACAGGGCTCCACGTGCCTGCATCCTGTGACAGTGTGGCTAACTCTAAGCCCAGCACCCCCCGCATCTTGGTGTGAGCATCAATGTATATTGGGAATAAAATTAAAATTCTATGGCAAAATAAAAAAAAAAAAAAACACTTTATTTTGAAAATGTCATTGTTCATCTATTCTCCTAATAAGACACATTATGTGCAAAATACTCAGTGTAACTTCTCAGAACTAAAGATATCTTGCAGAACCATTTTGGTTGAAAAATATGATGTGCTACGTAGACTGAAGTACACATCTGATAGTACACTCTGAATAGTACACATCTCAGATAATTCTATCACAGAAGTGATCCACAGGAAAAACTTACATCTCATTGAATCTAACATGCTCTCTGACATAAAATGCACTATGAAAGGGGAAAAACAAAACCCACTGTCATTAAACTATGCTATGCCATTGAGAGGAAGTTATTTCCTTAAATTAAAGAGATTTTAAAATGTGAAAAAGGTATATCTTGGATTTGAGAAAATACACAACAAATCAATGTTCAACAGCAGTAAAAATAATTAGCTTTTTTGGTGGGATTCATTTAGAAAAACATAAATGTTCAGCTGCTCCCTTTAAAATTATGAATAGAGAAAAGTAAAATTAACTCAGTTTTTCAAAATGAAAACGTTCTGGAGATAGGTGGTGGTGGCAGGCATATAATTTAATATCATTCAACTGTACACTTTAAAATGTTTAAAATGGTAACATTTATACTATGTGTATTCTGTCACAATGAAAAAATAGAAAGTCTACCTTCAACTCTAATTTAAAAAAACATCCGCATGTCCACAACAGGAGGGACAAATGCAGAGGTAATGCAGAAGGAGGAGAAGGCTTGGGATGAAGACAGTAATACAGACAAAAGAAGCAATAATTAGAAAGAAAGAAAATGATGAAAAGAAAAGTCAGGAAAATACAAAGCAATGGAAGGAGGAGAGGCAAACTTGATGGAGGGGTTGGGGTGGGAGACGCCTTGCTGTGTTTGAGGCGGTTTGGCTGAGAAGGTTTGTTCAAGAGGCCACTTGGAGGAAATTACTGGCTATCATTGTCCTTTGAAAGGATCTAACCATTGCACACAGCCCACACTGCTCTTTAGGGTTCTAATTACACTCTGCCTGCCATTAGCATGGCCACACCAGCTCTTCTGCTGGCACATGCATGTGTGTGCTTTATTTCACACAGCCACTCTTCACTGAGCTATGCCCAGCTTGCCCAGGGCCCTTCTAGTGCTTGGCTTTCCAGTCCTTTCTACACCTGTGAGCTCAACACCTCAGCACTGTTTACACTGCAAGTCTGTGTTCACAACACCTTCTTTCAGCTTTCATGGTCTGAAAATGTCTCTATTTGTACCCAAATCCTTAAGATTATTTTCTCTAGGCAGTTACTTTCTCTAAAACCTTTAAACATTGTGTCTCTGAGTTTCTATTTCTTCTGTTATGAAGTCAACAGTCAGTCTAATTATTGCTAATCTGTGCTTTTGTACATGTTTGTTTGTGTTCTAGCAACTTTACTGATTTTCCCATTGACTTTGGCTTCCGACAGTTTAACTATGATGTATCTAGGGATATTTTATTTTTACTAGTTCTGTGACTTGCTGAATTTTATTAGCTGGGAAAAAATGCTCACCTATTAATACACTTTTTTTAAATTTGGTAGTTTTATTTTTTTCCCACAATTTTTATTGGTGCATTATAGTTGTACATATGGATGGAATTTGTTGTCACATACTTTATATGCATACAAATATATAATATAATTTGTCCAATACATACACTTCTGACCCTTCTCTGTTTCTTCTTGAACACAAACAGATACTCTCACTTTTTTTATACTCTTTTGTTTTTATTGTTGTTGTTTCCATTATTTTCTGTCTCTGGCTTCTTTTGGAAGTTCTCTTCTTGACTTATAATCTAAGACCATCAACTTTCTCTTCAACTGTGTCAATTCTGCTTCTCAGACCCACCCACAGGTTGTTAAACTTGCTGATCTGAATATTCACTTGGTTCTTTTATGGTTTTTCATTCTCTGATGAGGTGTCAATAATGTCTTTATTCTCTTTATTCCCCTTTAACTTAATGTTATGAACTGAATGCCTGTATCCCCTCAAAATTCACATATTAAAATCCTAACCCCAAGATGCTGGTGTCAGGAGGAAGAGCCTTTGGGAGGCCATTAGGCCGCAACAACAGAGTCCTCGTGAGTTGGAATTAGTGCCTTTAAAGAGGAGACATGCTCTCCTTGCTCTGCTCTTTGCTACATGAGGATACAACAAAATGGTCACCTGCAAAGCCAGCAGACAGTGGACCTGCTGGCTCCACAATCTTTGAATCCCCAGCCTCCAGAACTCTGAGAAATAAATTTCTTTTGCTAAAGCCACTCAGTCTCTGCTCTTGTTCCAGCAGCCCAACCTCACTAAAACAGCCAGCAACTTTCACATCCCAAATCTTTGTGGGTCTGTTTCTATTGTTTGTTATTTCTGTTTGTGTTTTTCAAAATTCATGAACTTATGCTGAATATAACTTTTTAAAAATTGTTTATAGGAATGACTTGAGGCCCAAGATGATGCTTTCTTCAGAAAAGACCTGTGATTGCCTCTACCAGGTTCTAAGAAGCACTGACATTCTTAACTTTTGGGAACTGAGTGGACCTGTAGCAAGCGCCTGCTTCTGGTTCCCTTTAATCTAGAAGTACAGTCTTTTCTATTCTAAACCAAAGTGAAAGGAATTTCACCAAGTATCTTTCCCCTTATGGGCCTTAGAAAAATAATTCCCATCACTTTGGTACTGAAGTATCTGAAGCCCTGCTCAGCTTTTTCTTGGGAGTCACTGTGAGCCCTCAAAAAAAAAAAAAAAAAAAAAAAAAAAAAAAACCCAACAACAATACTGTGTCTCCACCTTCAGCTCCATTACAGAGTTATCAGTTTCCTGGAAACATGAATAAGATACTTCTTAGATTTTTGCTCCTTTTTTCTAGATTTTTCTCCATTTTTTCAAGTTGTCCTTAATGGTAGGATTTGGTTTTTCATTGTCATTTAGAAGCATGTTAAGTTTTTTTCTTTATCCTTGGAATTTACAAGTTTCAAAAGGAGACACCTAGCAGTTGGTGAACATTTTGGGTCTTACATCCACCCTTCTTCCAGGAAAAGATTCTTCTGTTACTTCTGGCCTGCGGTTCCTCTTTCTGTCTCTTTTTCTTCTTCTGGGTCTCCTAAGCATTTAATAATACAATGCCAGATATTGTCACATCTCTTCACTCAAAATGCCTGATTCTTGATATTTATTCTTTGAGCTGTGAGATTGTTCCTTTGTTTGTTTTTATGTGTTTGTACTCATTTTTAGTAGTGTACTTTTGATTTTTTTTAAAAAAGATATTTTCTGTAAGATCTACTTCACACACTATAAAATCCACCACCCTCAAGTATACGATTCAGTGGTTGGTAGGGTATTACAGAGTTCTGAAACCATTACCATTATCTAGTTCCTTAACATTATCATCACTTCAAAAGAAAAACAAAACTGCCCATATGGGCTGGGGTTGTGGCTGAGAGGTAGAGCGCTTGCCTAGCATGCACGAGGCCCTGGGTTCGATCCTCAGCACCACATAAATATGTATATATATTATGTCTACCTATAGCTAAAAAATAAATACTAAAAAAAGCTATGGCCATAAACAATCATTTGCCATCCATCCCTCTTCCCCAGCCCTCCAGAAACCACTAATCTCTTCTGTATATATCTATCTATTCTGGACACTTTATATAAATGGGATCACACAGAATGTGGCCTTTTGTCTCTGGCTTCTTCGATCTGGCACGGTTTCAATGCTTACTCCTTCTACAGCCAGTATCAATACTCCACTCCTTTTTAGTGATGAATCATGATCTACTGAATGGGCATACTGCATACCGTTTGTCCATTCATCAATTAAGATATTTTGGTTACTTACACATTTTAGTTATTACAAAATAATGCTATAAACATTTGTATACATGTCTTCACGTGGATGTATCTCTTCATCTCTCACGTTCGAAGGACTTTTTTGCTGGATATAGAATTGTTGGATGACTGGCTTTTCCTTTCAGGAATGGGAATATGTCATCCTACTTCCTTCTGAACACCAGAGTTTGTGATAAGAAATGTTTACTCTTGCTGAAGATCCCTTGTACATAGTAAGTCACCTCTCTTGCTGCTTTTTAAATTCTTTGGCTTTTGATGGTTTAATTATAATGTCTCCAGGTGTGAATCTCTTTGAGCTTATCCAACTTGGAGTTTACTGGGCTTCTTATATGTTTTCCATCAAATGTGGGAAGTTTCTGGCCATGATTTCTTCAAGTATTTTTTCTCTCCCCTCCCCTCTGTCTTTTCCTGGAACTCCATTGAAACCTATGTTGGTACACTTATTTGGTGTTGTCCCACACGGCTCTGACACTCTCTTTATTTTTCTTCTTTTTGCTTTCTGTTCCTCAGACTGAAAAATGCCAATTGACCTGTCTTCTACATTTGCAGTTTCTTTCTCTGTCTGTGGTTGAGCCTTGTTTAATGGATTTTTAATTTCAATTATTATATTTTTGAACTGCAGAAATTCCATTTGGTTCTTTTTACAAATTTCTCTTTGGTTCTTTTCTGCCTTTGCACTGATATTCTCTATTTGGTGAGATACTGTTCTCATGCTTTTAATTAGTTCTTTAGACAGGATTTCCTTCCATTTTTTGAACATATTTAAAATAGTTGATTTAAAACTTTCGTCTAGTAGGTCAAATACCTGTGTTTCCTATAGTCAGTTCCTACTGACTATAGGTTTGTTTTGTTCTGTTAATTTCCCTGTATATGAACCATACTTTCTTGACCTTTTTGCATATCTCAATTCTTTGTTGAAAAATAGATTTAAAAAATCTACTGTGGCAACTCTGGAAATCAGGTCGCTTGCCCTGCCCTCCCCTCCCCAGGGTTTGTTGCTGCTTTTCTGTTGCTACTGATGTTCACCACCTCTGTCACTCACTCAGGGACTTGCCTCATCTAATTCTCTTCCACATGTGGCCACTGTAGCAACTACTATTAAGCTTAGTGGTCAGATAAAACTGGATAGAGATCTCCTTAAATACCAGAAACCACAAACCTCTGATGTGTGGTGCTTTTTTTTTTTAAATATTTATTTATTTTATTTTTAGTTCTCGGCGGACACAACATCTTTGTTGGTATGTGGTGCTGAGTATCGAACCCGGGCCGCACGCATGCCAGGCGAGCGCGCTACCGCTTGAGCCACATCCCCAGCCCTGATGTGTGGTGCTTTTGCTAGAAGTTTCTGTGTGCAGACTGGGTTACATCTTCGGGGTTCAGGAAGGCAGTTTGTAACTGTCTTCACTTCCTGCTTGTGCGGAGCCTCAAGGTCATTGTGAGGAGATAGCTCAGCCTCCTCAGGTCTTTCCTGAGCATGTGCACAGCCCTGCATGTGTGCCAGCTGCCATGAACATGCCAGAGCTTTTCAAAGCTCCTTATGGACATACCATTCCCCAGCTTTCCCTTTAAAGGCTTCTCCCACCCCCAGCTTTTTGTTTGCCTCAACTGTTAGTACAGCCTCAGGCAGCTGCAATGCTTTAAAAAAAAATTACCACTGATTTCCCTACCCACCCTTATGGTGCTGGGAATTGAACCAGGGCCACATGCTAAATAGACACTGAGATATTCTTCAACTCTAGCCACTGATCATTTCTGACATGCTCTCAGGAAAAAAAAAAAAAAAAAAAAAAAAGTTGCTCCCACTAAGGGAATTCTGAGGCCAGATTAAGCCAAGTCTCACAAGTGGGGTTTTTTAGGAGTCTGCCAGACAGGTCAAATGACAACTGCAAATAGAACTTTGTAGGATCTCCAACCTCATTCTGTTCCCTACAGTGATTTCTAGGCTACTGGTTTTCACCATGATTTCAGGTGGCCACAGGATGGGTAGACTGCTGATGGGCTGTGGCTGCTTTCAGAACATAACCTTTCCACAAGTGACATTCTCTCCTAGCCTGATCCCCCCACCCATCCTACCTAAATCTCACCCCGTGCTTAACTACTAGCTCAACTTCCATAGCCTCCTGGAGCTTCCTTTGAGCAGCCCACAGTCCATCTCCTGCTGATCACCACCCATGTCACTCACTCATTTGGATTCACCTCTAATGTGCATGCCTTGTCTCTCTAGCCAGATCATCTGTAATCCCAGCCGAATAAATGTTAAATGCTGAGGCAAACTGGTAAGACACATTGCAAGTGCATATCATTTGACTTAGCAATTCCACATTCAAGAGTTTGCCCTATGAAAATAATCAGCAAAATGTACAAAGAAATCTAAGTATGTTAACTATGGTGGTATGTAGAATGACAAATTAAAAAGCCTAAATGTTCAATAATAGAAACTGGTTACAATAAGGAACACAGCTGAAATAATGAAGCAAACATTCACCTATTCAATGAAAGGATGCCAGTGATAGTTTTCTACACCACAAGGGCATGTCAAGAATACTGGGTGCCATTTCTAAAAACAATTCCATCACCTCTGCCACCAGCTGCACTCATAAATTCCCAAATAGAACTTTGTGAGGGTAGAAAATACACATATATTTGAAAAGAGTTTTAAACGAAAATGCCAACTGATTATCTCTCTCCAGTAGGGTTTCCTTTTCCTCTGAACACTTTCTGTATGGTTTTACAGAAGTGAGCAATTCTTAAACTCTTAATTTATTGACTTTTTTCTTTTAGAAATCAAAGTATTTGCCCACACAAGCACACCACTCCTGTCCACTGTTTTAAAAATTGTGGTGAAATCCACTGAAGATAAAATTCACCCTCCCTTGCTTAAGCTCTTTTCTCCTCTGAATCTAATTAACATAGAGCATTACTGCTCTTGAGCTGCCACATTCAGAAATGTCCCAATTTCTATTACAGAGGATAAGGAGTTTTAATTTAATTATACAATGTTCATCCTTTCTCTCTACTCAATCGTTTCAGCTCAATTTTGTGTTAAACTCACATTCCACAAGATTAAAGTTAAGCATATGCCATTTATCATGAGCCACTTCTCTCCAGTATAGACCCTGTTTCCTGGACACCAAGTCATTTTTTCCTCAACGTATTCCCTCTCTCTTTTGGGTGGAGCACATGCTCTATAACTTCTAGAAAAAGGAAGTGGGGGAAGTCAATTCATCTGTGACTCTGCAGAGCTGAAACAAGTTTTTTCTGCCCTCACATTCCACTCACAGTCTGCTTGGACAGAAAATTCTAGGTTGAAGATATAATTAAAGGTGTTGCTGCCTGTCTGTCTTCAAGTTTCCAATGTGACTCAGGAGTTCCATGTTAGTTTTATTCCTAACTATAAATACAGTTTTTTCCTCCAGAAGTTTTTTGGATCTTCATTTAATTCCTGTGTTCTGAAATTTCACCATGATGCATGCCTTTTTCAATCATTGTTCTCGGTTTTGTGAGGCATTTTAACCTAGAAACACATTCTTCAGTTCTCAGAATTCTTATATTATTTCTTGGTAATTTCCTCCCTTGCATTCTTTTCTATTTTCTCTTTTAAATGTTAGACTTCCTGCATTTGCTCTCTAATTTCCTACTTTCATCTTCTCTCCCATCTCCTACTTTGCTTTTAAAATTTTGTTTTCTGGGAGAATTCTTTGCACATCTACAATTTCTAAACTTTATCTGTCATATTTAAAATGTTAAGGACTGATCTTGTTCATCATTTGCTATTCTTTTTTATCATATCCTGTTGGTGGATACAATACCTTCTCTTGAGAATATAAATTGTAATTTCTTTCATGTTTTCTTCTACTTCTGAACCATCTCTGTTTCTTCCAAGTTCTATTTTTTTCTTTCATTTGTAGGCCTCCCACACAGGTCTTTCATTTTGTTTTAAATAAATTTTGAGCTACAATTTTTAAGTTAAAAGTACCCATTTTAAGTGTACAGTTCATTAAGTTTTGGGAAGCATCCATGCCCATACAATTACACCACTATTAAGATATAGAACACTTCCGTCACCCCAAAAAGGGGTTCCTTCTCTTTTTCCAGTCAGTCCTAACCCCATCCCAACAACCACTAACCTGCTTCCTCTCACTACAAGTCAACCTTCCTTGAGGTTCTTGCGGATGGGACCACAACACATGCAGCTTCTGTGTACTGCTTCCAGCTTTTGTTGTGCACAATGCTTTCAAGATTCGCCCAGGTGCTTATACGTATCAGCCACGCAATCCTTTTCCTTCCTGGATGAGATTCCTCCCATAACTAACTATTTCACAGAGTTGAGTTTCCTGCTGATGGACATCTGAGGTGTCTCCAGTGTAGGCTATTATGAACTGAACCACAGTGAACACTCAAGCACACATCTTTGCATGGACAAATGTCCACATTTTTAAGAATGGGGCACTGAAGGCCAAGTGATGCTGAGTGTGGAGCTGCTCAGCATGCCTGCTTTAGGTTAGGGTCCAGAAAGCAGTATGTCTGTCTCTTTGGGAGGAGTGGATGAGGATGAGAGCAAAGTTGACAAGTGGAAGGAGCTTGTTATTCAGTAAAGTGTTCCACTTACTCCTGGCTTCCTCTGGCTTAGCATCCTATCTCCTCTGGGCTGGTGTACCTGGCCTGGAGCCCCTGCTTCTGAGTTTCTTGAGGAAAAAAATCCTCTAGTCTCTGCCTGGCTGATGGGACTTAAGAGGAACCTGAGCCCAAACTCTGATCTATAACAAGGGGGTATATGGAAATATTCACTGTGCTAGCTAAAACCAAAAGTCTGTGAATAACTTTTGCAATTTGTAAAAAGCAAGAAAGTCCTCCTAAGGTGGTGAGCAGGAGTATGGAATTCCAGCAGGGTTATGGCTGCATCCCCAGATCTCTCACCCCAGAATGTAGCCCAGCACTCAATGTCCACTGCAGACCAGCCAGCAAGTCAAGGCTGGGGAGACCCTCCGAACATGTTAAGGAAGGTAAATCTGAAATGGTAACATTTTCTGAATTTACTATTAATTTAATAATGCTTCACTTTTATTTTTATGAGTTTTGCAATTTGTCCAAGTCTTTTCAGGAGGGGAGGGGAGTTTAACTGCCTTGATCTTCTTGGCTCTCAAATGAACACCAGCAACCCCAAGCAGCACGTGAGGAAACTGGGTCAGCAAGGTCAAGTGGCAGGCTCAAGGACATGCAACTTGTTTGGCACAGTCAGAACTAGAATTCAGGTCACCTGACTCTCCAGAAGTGCCTCTTTAATGTCACATTACCTCCTGGACATCACTGCTGAGCCAACAACCAATGCTGACTATCACCAAGAGCTGGGGGAGAGAGGAGCTCTGGCCCTGGCCCTCGACTCTGTACATTCTAACCCATTTTGGGGGAAGGAGGTTGGGATTAAACCCAGAGGTACTTTACCATTGAACTATCTCCCCAGTCCCTTTTAAAATTTTTATTTTTTATTTTGAGACAGGGTCTCGCTAAGTTGCTGAAGCTGACCTCAAACTTGTGAACCTCTTGTCTCTGCCTCCCAAATTGCTGGGATTACAGATGTGTGCCACTACACCCAGCTCCCACCCACTTTTTCTGACTCTCACTGAGAGGAACAGCAGGCAGATGTCATCATCACCTTCTGCAGTATAGGGAATCGAGGGATATAGAACTAAACTCTTCTGGCCAGGGGCAGAAATTAGAGCCCTAAGCCCAGTTTTCTTACTCCTCCCCTCTCCCAAGAATAGGAGGAGGGGAGAGAGTCTCTGCAGCAGCTCTGAGGCACTCACTTCCCTGTCCCCTGGCCATGCCAGGACTGCCAGAGCACTTCCCAGACAGGAAGTTTCTGAGGAGACCGTAGCCCTGTGGGCCTCTGAGATTCCTTCCAGCCTCATCCTAGAAACACCTCTGCAGAGGTGGCAATAGCAGCAAGTTCTTAGAGACAAACCTGTGCCCGTGGTAGGATTTGTGGTTTTGTTTTTAAGAAACATACTTTTCAAAACAAAACAAGCCGGGCGTGGTGGGGCACACCTGTATTCCCAGCAGCTCAGGAGGCTAAGACAGGAGGATAGAGTTCAAAGCCAGCCTCAGCAACAGCAAGGTGCTAAGCAACTCAATGAGATCCTGTCTTAACACAAAATACAAAATAGGGCTGGGGATATGGCTCAGTGGTCAAGTGTCCCTGAGTTCAATCCCCAGTACCCACCCTGCCCCCCAAAAATTAAAATGATACCTACCTAGGCTGAATTCTAAAATGGGTTCATCTGGATCTTGTATGTTTCCTGAATAGAAATGAAAGAAAAAAATCACCTTTATTAAATCTTTCCTTGCTTTTTTAGATTTAATACAATAAAATCTACCACTCTACTTCTTCCCACACCCAACCCCCAGTTATTATAGGAAATTATTTCTTTGCTTTCTAAACATTTTACTTTTGAGAAGCCTCAGGTTCTAAGACCACAATGCCCCTCCTTCTGGGGTCCACATGCCCACAATGCAGAGGGTTTGTCACAGCCAGGTACGTACTATGGACATTCCTGTATCATCTATTGGCAAATGGGCCCCAAAGAGGCCCACTTAAACTGGAAAAGATGACGATCAGGATCTAGCAGAGCACCTCCCAGGGGGAGGGTTGACTGTCCCTCCCAATTTCCTAGATCAATCATAAGAAAGCCACAGCAGAGCACCCTCCCCATTCTTCCCGTCCATCCTATGCCCAGGAGGCAGGCTTGGACAGTGTGGGCCCTACATGCTGAGAACTCACACCAGGGGCCCTGGGCAGACCCTGCGAGGCTCACCTGCCAGAGACAGGCCCAGCATGTCGGCTGCCACATCAATGGTGGAAGCCCGTTGCATTGCACGGGCCCTTGCGCCATGGCGAGGGCTGTGCTCTCTTGCTGTCATGATGTCATTTGTGAGGATGTGCTTCTTGTTCCTGGGTCAGACCACACCTGATTCCCCAGGAAGCAATGTCACCAAGTCCTAGTCTCCTAAGGTGGCAGAAGCCCTGAGAAATAGAAGCAAACACTGGTAAGAAGCCAGAAGGATGGTGACTGCAAGGCACTATGGAGAAAGAACAAGACCTAACGTGGACAAGAGCAGTAACCAGGGTCCTCTGGCAGATAAAGCACTGGGGTGGCATACCCGCTGCTCTCAGCCCATCTAATTACTACTTTTCCCCTCCACTCCCCCAACACGGTGCACCCATGGATTCCCATAAAGAAAACATGTTCTCTTCAACAGATATGCCACAATAAATGATGTGACTTATGTGCTCATACAAATGGCTTTTGCCACATCCAGTGGCACATGTCTATAACCCCAGATACTCAAGAAGCTGAAGCAGGAAGATCAAAAGTTCAAGGCGAGCCTTGGCAACTTAGTGAGACCCTGTCTCAAAATTAAAAAATAAAAAGGACCAGGGATACAGCTCAGTGCTAGAGCATCCTGGAATCAATCCCCAGTATCACAAAAAATAAAAATAAATAAATAAGGCTTTTGAGATTTTTCTTGTTGCTTTATTATGCTCTCCTATAGGCAAGTCTTACAGATCCTTTATAATCTCCAATCAGTTCACCCCTGCTTGGATAGGGACAAGAGCTGCGTGAGAGGCCTGCAGTCCACGGGCACAGAAGAACTCTGGAGGTACAAAACTCAGGTCTCTAATCTACTTTTCTGCTTCTCTGAGCTAAACAAACTCCTGTGTGTCTTGGTCTCAGGCTCTGTTTCCCACAAAGCACCAAGTGGTAATCCGCGCCTAACTGAAGGGGAAAGTGCTGAGGTGAGATGGCGCAGGGGGAACTGCCGCCACAGGCTGAGTCAGACAGAGACTGCCCTGGTGCAGCACAGGGCTCACACTCCACTCCCAGAAGTAGGTTAAGCAGAGAGAATGGGGTGTCGGGGTTATCCAACCTATGTCCTACAACTCCTGCTGGATCCAGAGGAGCCAATCTTTGTAAGTCAAGATAATGAGGCTAAGTCATAAGGCTGTTAAAAACATCCTCTTGAATGTCTCCACACATCCAGGGAGACGCATCTTCCCACGGGTTTCTATGACTCTGTACCTGAAGGACCTGGGCTTCTTCTCTTGACTCAAATTCAAGTGACTTACTGGACATGTTTGCTTTTGGACCACGTGGCATTTCTTCATAGAAGATCATCCAAATCCATCATCTAAAAACAGAAAAGCAGAAACTTGATGAGCTGATCAATCTGAAGCTCCTGAGAACACAAAGCCTAGAAAAGTGGGGAGCCAAGAGCTACTCCATGTTGTTTGAGCTCTATACCCCAATCTAACTTTTGGCTCAAAAACACAAGTCTTGCTCAAACCTAAAAGAATAAGAAATAAAAAGTGCCCACTCCTTCCCCCAGCTGCCAAGGGGTAATCTGTTGGGGGAGTCTGGGCCTGCCCTTCAGAGCCAAGTGAGCAGTTGAGTGGGTTTAGGAAAAACACGGAGATGTGAATCTGAGTCCGAGCTTTGCTGCTCACAAAACTAGACCCCAGGAGAACCCTTAGAGGCTATGCCTTTTGGCGCTGAAGATAAGACTAGTTGTACATGTCACATAGGGCTGCAGCTGAAAACCAAATAAATATGTGAGAAGAGGACTCCACTGAACCTTCCTCTGCCCCTGCTGCTGTTGCCTGGTTCCCAGAAGGAAGTGCCAGGCCCCACTCAGGACCCAGGGCCCAGCTCATGAGCTACCTGAAAAGTCCCAGGTTCTGGGAAGGGGAAGACAAGAAAAGTGTGCTCAGCCCTCAGGCAGACTGTTTCTGGCCCCTATCTCTTCCACTGGGGATGCCCAGGGGCCCTCAGCTAGGCACCTCAGCAACCTCAGTACAGAGCCTTGGCCTGGCAGGGGAGCCACTGTAGAAATCACTAAGGGAAAGATTCACTGTTTTGTTGGTTTAATCACAGCCAGGCATGCAGGTACAGTCGAAAGGTTTATGGGGGCTGGGAATGAAGCTCAGTGTAGAGGGCTTTCTTAGCATATACAAGGTCCTGAGTTTGATCCCCAGTATCCTGGCCCATCCCCACCCCCACACAAAGGTGTACAAGCCAAAAAAAAATTCAGTACAAACTGTGCAGCTGTACAACTATAGTACTAAAACCTGCATTTTACAGTAATGCTGTTATAAATGAACAAAAATTCACTAATAATGCAAATGGCAAGTGGTATGAACTCATGAAAGATGAATACACATGGTAAATATTCTGGAAAAGAGACCAAACTCTATAATAATGAAAGCAATGCTAAATACACCTATCTTCACCTAAATTAGTGGAGGTTTATCTGTTCATCTAATGAAAACACATGTTGCTAGTGGACCTGGGGGACACTGCACAGGGCTCTCCTATACTCAGGTCACATTTTAAAGTTGTATAAGCATTTCAGAAAACAAATCTTCAAAATTTATAAGTGATAACAATATTTGTAAGTGATACAAGATTTGTAAGCAATAACAAGATTCTTGCCAATAATACAAAATATGTAACGGACTACTGAACAGAGACACCTGTAGCATTACTTCTAATGACAAAGACCAGCTATCAGTATGTATGTTCTGGAGAAACCATAAGATATGCTATTTATTATACAGCTGCTAAAATGATCCTAATAAAGCCCATAAACACATGAGAAGTTTTTCAACCTCATGTGTCATCAGGGAATGCAAAATGAAACCATGAGCTACCCCTGAACACCCACTAGAGGAGCTTCAAGGGAAAGAGTGGGCAGAGCCAAGTGCTGGCAAGGATGTGGGATGGTAACTGCCCCTGACGTAGCTGGTGCAGCAGAAGCAGTGTGGCCACTCTGGAAACCTGGCCATCTCTCTGCAAGCCGTGCATCTGCCTCTCCCATGACCCAAGACACCACTCAGGGTGCAACAGCTAACAGAAATGCACACTTATGTCCACCAAAACAAATGTGTGCAGAACATTTAGAGCAGTGACAGCCTTAACCGATAGTAAGATCCCAGAGATAATCCACACCCTAATCAACAGCAGGATGGAACAACGTGGATGAACTTTGGAGACAGTGTCATGGGGAAAGCCAAGCACACAAAGCTGGCTCTAGGCAGGGCTGCCTGTGTGGGGTGCCCCCAGGCATGGAATCCGTGAGTGAGGAGTCAGCAGAGGGCTTTCCACTGGGAAGGGCTAGTGGGGCTCTGATAACACCCTCTTTCTTGGTTTGGGGTCTGGTTCCCTGAGTGACTACACTGAAGATTCACTGAGCTGTGCATGAGTGGGGTTTTGCACCTCAATAAAAAGTGCATTTAATTCCTCTACTAACTATAATAAAGACAACACAGCATGAACAAACGCTGATGTGGGCTCTGCGTATCAGGTGTGCTTTAATGAACTATTCCACCTGTGCTCTGGTCACAGCTGTTTAAAGAGCAATGACCCAGAGGGAAGGAGCCCCAGGGAGACCACACTGAGACACTGGCCGTGTCTGGGGTGATCTTGGGGTTTGTGTTTTCTGTCTTCCTGTACCTCATCCTTGTGCATCATGGAAGGGTGCACCCTATGCTGACCCACTGGGTGTGACTGTGGTGTGAGGGAAGAGTTCCTGCCTCTTGACCCTTTTCCCAGTGTGCCTCCAACATTCCATCACCTGCCCCACTGCCCTGCTCAGTTTGGGACTGAAGGAGCCAGGGAGACACTTTGAGTGGGACAGCAGAGACACATCACCTAACCGAGGGCCTCATCTGTACCCCACCATCTTGCCAGTCCTTGGGGGCTCCACTTTTATCCCCTTCTCCTCCTCCAGCTGGGTCCCTGCACATTTTTACATTATTATAGGTGTGGTGGTGTCTCTGGAAATAGAAATCCTTCGAGTAGAACATCTACAGACTAATTTTACACTAGATCATGGGTCAGAGAAACTTTTAGGTCAAAAATACTTCAGAAGCCACTTCATAGTTATTTGGGGGCATTTAATTAGAATCTGCAATTGAAGTCACCAAGACCCAGAACGTGAAGCTAATTTGCACAGCTGAACTCGATTTTCCTTCTTGGTCTCATTAACTTCAGATAATTCACCAAGGACTCCTGAATTCCCAAAGCCCATGTTTTCCTTCCCAGCTTCATCTGAAGATCAGACAAAGCTCATTAGGAGGAAGAAAAAAACGGGGCTTAACTCAGGGAGCACAGAGAGAATGTTGGAGTTGTTTGGGGGGCTGAAATTTCTTCTTGGGGGCAAGAAAGCAGCAACTGATCATGAAATTCATGCCCCCTTTCCCCACTCTGGAAATACGGGACCCCTTTCAGCAAGAGAACGCATGTCATCAAATGGAGAGCAAACCCTGAGGTCCCTCCCACCAAGGTCCCCTCTCCTAGGCAATGCTGACAAGGGATCCTGGTGAGTCAGAGTGATGTGGGGCTCCATACAGGGAGTAGGATTCGTTAGTGTTGGCAAGGACTCTCAGAAGCGTCTAAGGAACCAGGCTTGGGAAGGAACTTAGGAATCTCAGGCCATGAAGGAGTCTGAGAGGCCCCTGGACTTCAGTGGCCTTTCAGGGGCTGCTGAGATAGTACTGAGGATGGGGATGAACCATAAGAACTCCACTTTGGTCCATCTTATACACTGGCATTCTTCTGAAAATAATCTTCAAAAGAAGTTGCAAAGATGAGATTGCACAAGTACAGACAGGTGATTTTTCTCAAGGTCACCTGGAGGTGAAGAATGAACTACCAGAATCCACGTAAAGCAAAAAGCCCAAATATGACTGGGGCTCCTCTGCTGCCCCGCCCAGCCCTTTGCTTAACTTGTGGCAGCAAACAAGCCAAGAACCTTCCCTGTGCCCCCACTGTGCACACACAGGCAGAGTACAAACACAGGGACAGACAGGACCATGAAAAGTATGAGAGTCAGTGTGAGTCAGCGGCCCCTGAGGGAGAGCTACTTTAGGAGGTGGAAAGAAGAGGAACTTTCTCTCAAAAGCTGGAATCCAGGATAGCTGATATCACTGCTCGATGAGGTGTCTCACCACTCATGGGCACCCAAAATTACTATTATAACAACCTAAGATGACAAATGTCTCCTTCCTCCAGGAAGCCTTTACTGTAGACAGACCTTACTGACAAGGGTTCCCCTGACAGGGCTAAGCATCTGTACCTCAGGGTACTGCATTTCCTTGAGTGATAGTGGAAGAGCCATCTGGGAACCTTGTGTTTCTCCCATGTCCTCTGGGGTGCCTAGCTCAAGCCTAACCCTGCACCAGGGTGCCTAATGCATACCTGATGCTTAAACAAATCATCAGCCTCTGGGCTCACCTCTCTGGCTCCACCCTCTTTCTCAGGCACAGTGACAGGTCCTTCTCTCTAGTCCCCTTCCAGTTTTGTCAAGCTGTGTGACTGAGTGCAGAAGACGCACCTGCCTACATGTGGATGGTAAAACACTCTTGAGATCTCTTCCCAGCTTGTAGTGGAGTAGGCAGATGATTCCAAGGCCCCAGGGTAACTCAGAGTTACAAGATGGAAGGAAATCAGGTCCTTGAGATCCTATGGAGCACAGCCTCTCGCCTCCTTTTCCCCACATACATACTGGGCTTAAGTTAAGAAAGAAATAAGCCTTTGTGGATGAAGCAGCAATTGATCATGAAACTCATGCCCCCTTTCCCCACTCTGGAGACATGGGACCTCTTTCAGCAAGAGAACACATGTCATCAAATGGATAGCAAACCCTGAGGTTTGGGGGGTTTTGTTACAGCATCCAGAGTTAGTAACCCTGAAATGTCTGCAATACCAGGCACTCAATTAGCCACTCTAATGAAACAAACATGACAATCAGCACTTAAGACTTGAGCACAGCCTGGGAGAAAAGGATGCTTTGTTCTCTGGGTGAAGTATGGCTGATTCAGGATAAAGGAGCACACAGGTGATAGAGGGACCACCAAGAGGCCAGGAAATAGGAAGAACGCAGAGAAATAAAGATCTCACATTAGTAGAAAGTCAACCAGACAAGAGCATTTGCCTCCTACAGGAACCAGGAAAAAACTCAGTTTCTGCTACAATTCTCGCACAATAGAGAACAGGTCTGTGAAGCCCAGGTACCTGGGGTATTCCCACATACCAATCAATTCCACAGCACAGTCTCCAGCGGCACTAGCTGGGAGACCTCTACTCTAATCCAATTTGATCCTGACACCATCTGAAAATGGTGTCAGATCCCACAGGCTGTGGGTTCAGGCCCATAAGACTGCCCCCCCCCACTTCAGATGTCAATCACAAGCACAGATTGTCACCTATACTTCTGACCCACTGGCTATCACCTGGGAGTTCTGACTCTCTTTAGGTTCAATTAATTTGTTACAGCAGCTCCAGAACTCAGAGGAACAGTTACTCATGTTTACTGGTCTACTACTGGTTTATTCTAAAGGCTATTACAAAGGGTACAGGTGAAAGCCAGATGAAGAGATGCACAGAGCAAGGCCTGTGGGAAGGGCTGCCACGTTCCAGGAACCTCCATACATTCAGCCAGCTGGAAGCTCCCAGAAGTCACATCTTCTGGGTGTTCACAGAAACTTCACTGAATAGGCATGACTGATGAAATCATTAGCACTGGTTTTTCAGCTCAGCCACTTCCAACCCTCTAAACACATGACTGGTTCCTGGCAACCCCTCAGGAAGGTGGTTCAGGAGTCCCCAGCCACCAGCTATCTCATTAGCATAGAAAAGACACTTATCACTCTGGAGATTCTAAGAGCTATATTTTGGAATCAGAATTGAAAGAGGAAATCAAATTTCACACCCCCTCTTTAACTTCAGGCCAAGCTCAGGACACCCAGAACACATCTACTGCTTCTCTACCTGCAATGTCCCCTGGGCTAGACCTAGACCCTGAGGTTCCAGACACTCCATGTTATGAGATGGCCTTAGTGCTAAGAGGGAAGTTTCACTGTTGTGGTCCTAGAACTGCTAATCCAACCAAAGCCGAAAAGATGAGCCACTTGCTGCCATGAGGTGTTCCAGATCAGCCTCTATTCCACCCATTCCCTAGGGCCAGAGGGAACTGAGGCTACCCAGGACTCCACCTGGACTTGGACCCATTGGAAGCCCAGCAAATAAGGGTTGACAACAACATGGGTGCAAACTTCACAACACAGGCACAAACCTGGAAGTGGGCATAGGGTGAGTGAAACACCAGTGCCACAGATGAAATGGGTCAGATCCAGACAGCTACAGTGACAGGGATGGGCAAGAGGCACAGGGCAAGGCCCACAGAGAGGAAGAGAACCAAGGTAAGGGTGACCAGAACTCAGAGTCTTCACTCCAGGGAAAGGCAGTGGTGGTCCAGGAGAGGCTCCACATACCCATCTGCCACCACAGCTCATTCTCTGATCCCCGCAAAGGGACAGGTGGCACCCACAGGACCAGGAAAGCCTGGCTTCTGTTCCAGAGCAACAGTCAGTGGTGGCAGAAACCTGCTCTGCCTTACGAGTGGAATGAATGAGCGGCTGAACACCTCTATGCGATAGCTCCAATGGAAACGCAAGCCTTGACAGGGAAGGGTGTGCCGAGAAGAGTGTGCGCCCAGGCGGGAAGACAGTAAAACCCACCCTTCCTTAAGTCCGGCCAACCGAGGAGGCAAGGAGGAGGGTGTTCAGTACAAGAGAAAATCACTGCCATCAGATGAGAATAAAAGCAGGTGGGCTGGGCATGGGTTATGAAAAGCTAAAGGGAGAGCTCTGGGAGGAAGAGGAGGGAAGGACTAGGCCCAGCTAGAAGGCCTGTATTTTAATTTAGCAGATCTGAAGACTCCTTCAACCAATGGCTACTCCCCACCCCTTGCCTCCTCCCTCACTAAAATGCCAGAGAACAGCAGAGGAGGCGGTCTCTTAATCTTCCCCTTTCAAACAGCAGTCATCTGCACAGGGAAGTTCTTAATCTTTGAGGCAAAATCAAACTGCCTCCCGACCATAAAAGGCAAACAATGCCACCTGCCTCAAAGGATCAGGTAATAGTGGAACAATGGCCAGAGGCTCCCAGGACAAGGAAGAGTGGAGAGAAGAGCTGGGGAGGACACAGGAAGGTCTTCATCATGCTCCTCATGTATTATGGCCCAGATCTCACAGGCTCCTAGGACTCCACGGCAAGCTCTTCACACCTGTCCTTCTGCAACCTACACCTTCAGTTCAATCTGCGAAGCATGCCACTTCAGAGTCCTCCTCCCCTAAGGCAGCCTTGCAAGAGTTGTCAACTTCTTCAACCTCAGGCTCCAAATCTGCACAGAAGGAATAATGGATGCCCTGAAGAGAAACACCCAGAACACCCTCAAGGAGCCTGTTGCGAGGTTCTCACCTCTGCTTTTCCTCTCCTCCCCTGAGGACAGCCCTGGGTGCTTTCATACTGGGGGTGCCTTTATACTGGGGGTGCTTTTATACTGGGATTCAATAAGCCTGGAAGGCTTTTGTCCACAGCCAAGTCTGGGTGAGTTCCACCCAACTCTCCAGCCTTCTCTGACTCCTCTAAGCAGAGCTCTTCTCCACAGTCCTCAGCACTTGCTTGTGTTGCAGATTATAGTGACCATGTTTTCCAAAACAAATATTAAACATAAAGGGTATTGCTGAACGGAAGCCCTTCTTGGAGGCACCATGGCTTGTGGAGCAGCCTGGGCATTGGCGTCACACCAGTGGGGAAGACAGCTGACACCTGGTGAAGCACAAACAAGCATATGACCTTCTCCAAGGTCCCGTCCCTGTGCCTGAGTTTCCCCAATCATACAATGAGGACAAAACTCTGTTAGAAGGATGGGTGAGGAGACCCCAGCTCCCTGGGGAAGAAAGTGAGGTGGATGCTCTGATGTTCCAGGCTTTGCATCTATTAAGCAGCTCTCTATGCTGGAGAGGCTTTCTCTGTCCCTCGGCAGAGCTCAGCTCTCTGGCACTTTCTGCTCCCAGTACCTGCACAGGGGAAGAGGACTACAGGGAGGAAAGCTCTGACCAAAGAACTCACCATGCTGCGGAGCATCAGTGCAGCTGCTAGTGCTTAAGAGCAGAAAAGACAGTGCTTTAGAAAATCAAGCAAAGGAAGATAAGAAAGTGCCAGTAATCTGCATCCCTTCTCACCCACAGACACAAACACCTGCCCCCGCTCCCCACCTGCTTGTGCTACCTGGGAGATGATCAACCCTGTACCTCTGGCTTCCCATTTCTCCAGCACTGTTCTCTACCAGTGACAATGGTAACGAGTTTTCACCCAATTTAATAGACATTAACAGGCCTCATTATTTTAATGAACATGGCAACTGAAATAATGACTAAGCCCAGATACTAATGCACATCCCCAGACTCTAATTCAGGGGGCTGGTCACCATGCTGGTCAGCCCAGGTTAGAACTGATGCCCTGAGTGGTCCCCCAAAATTTGTGGGTTGAAACTTAATAGTCAGTATGAAAAGTGTGATCCAGGTGGTGCCTGCCTGTAATCCCAGGTAGGCAGGAGGCTGAGGCAGGAGGATTGCCAGTCTGAGGCCAGCCTTGGCAATTTGGTGAGACCCTGTCTCAAAACAAATAATAATAATAATAAAAGACTGGGGGTGTACCCCTGTGGTACAGAGCCCCAAGTTCAATGCCTAATACCACAAAACCAAAATAAAACAGGTAATCCTTTAGGCGGCCATTAGGTCTGAAAGGCTCCACCCTCTTGGATGGGCCTAGTGCCGTATAAAAGGGCTGAGGGGTACTAGCTAGGCCCTTTTTGCCCTTCTGTCTTCCATATGTGAGGACACAGCAAGAACGCATTCACCAGACCGTGATCTTGAACTTCCTACCCTCTAGAACTGTAATAAATAAATCTTTGTTGTTTATGAACGACCTAGTCTCAGGTACTGTACAGCAGCCCAAACAGAGACATTATTAGATAGGCCAGTGGACATCCTTTAAATGACTGAGCAGAGGACAATTTTCACAAGAGCAGAACGAGCCCAGATGATTTCGCCTTTCTTTCCTGGTCCCAAGCCCCTCTCGTTTTCCCATCTCAGTCAGTGTGGCTCCATCTTTTCCACTGCTCAGAGCAAAAAACAAAATCAGGGCAAGCCTTCTCTGATTCCTCCTCTCATCTGCATCCCAATCCATCACGATTCTGTCAGCTCAACCCTCCCCACAGATATAGACTTCAACCCCCTCAGCACTCGAGCACCCCCGCCTTGGGCTTCTGACCAGTGTCCCTCCTACAGCCCAGTCTATCTACGACAGCAGCAGTAAGGACCCTGAGCCTTCCAGCAGCATCTTCACCCTGCCCAGGCCAGCCTGCCTGCTGGTCAGACCTCACCTGGAAGGCCTTCACACCAACCTCCCCTCTCTGGAACTCTTCTTCCTGGGACAATGGAGAAGCTGCCTCACTTTCTTTGTGTCCTTCCTGAATCTCAACTTCTCCAAGAGGCCTTCAAGGTCAGGTTAGAATTGAAGCCTGGCCCCTAGTGGTCTACCTACAAGCCACAAACCTCCAGGGGATTATCGGTATAGGAAGTAGTTGAAAATAAGACACCCTGAAAAGAGCGCAGTAAAATGCCTGTGCCGAGCAGCACGTGCGCCAAGCCCTGGGTCTGGGTGCTTGCAGTCTGGGTGATGAGAGATGAGTTAAAAATAGCAGATGTGACATTAACCGGGCATCAAGAGCAGCTGTGGTTGGTGTGTGGTCCCCTTGGCCACCTCTGCTATAACAAACCCTCCTACCTCATGCTTCAGCCACTTTTTCTTAAACACCTACACTTTCTTGCTTCTATATCTCATGTTGTTTCTTATGCATAAATTGGTATTTTCTTACACAAACAGTTGAAGGTCCATTATGGAAAATTTAGGAACTCAAGAGACGAACAGGGAAGCTTCATCAGGAGCTATGCCACAAGAAATGTAACAAAAACATATATGGCAGACAATCTGAGGCCACACTGGTGGTGGCCTAACCTCCTCGGGAACCCACCCTTGCTCCTTTCCAGCCAGGGCACCCCCTACTCCTGTGCCAGCACCAGGGGTTCTGGAGGCTTTTCTTGTGGTCAATCAATCTAGTGTTCTCAGACATTCCCCTCTCACTCCCATGCACGAAGCGACACTTGTCATTTGATGAGTTTCCCAATACAACAAAGACAATGAGAACCCTGTGTTGAATGGTGACTGCCTATGGAGTCATCAGGGCTGCCTATGGAGTCCTGGAGACAATGTCCACAGTGTCAGTGCTGTTCTCTCTCCTATGACTGTCAATGGCTTTAACAAGTCTCATTTCTTGCTCCACTGTCAACTCAGCCACTTGAAACCCTCCCACAATTAACTGAAAGTTCGCCTCTATGTTGGCAGGGAAGACCTTCCATTAGTGCCACAGAAATTTACAAATAGGTGTATAAATGGATTGAGGAAACCATCATTATCTACCAACTCCCACATCAATGAGAACACATGGTTTCTGAAAACTGTGAGCCAAAGTGACAAGGACAATGGCTTACCTGTGACCTGTGGGTCAACTTATCTGAGTGAGGGTCCACACCAACCCCTGAAGGAAAGTATCACACATCCAGATGCCCCCCACCAACCCAGGGCACTTACTCAAGCTTGTCCTAGAAGATACAGCTAGAAGTCTACACAATGTAAACCCACCTGGCCTGGGCTCCTCGGTGTCTGGGTGGGGCTCTGAACTCCAGTAACAGGCTAGGTGTGCCCTGTTCTTTGCCTGAGGCAGGTCTTTCTATTCTCTTTTCTTCTTCCACCCAAACCCAAGCCCGGGAAGGCCTGTCCTGGTGGCTGCTTTTACCTCCCTCCACCCAGAGGCCACAGGAAGCTGGACCCTACCTCCACCAGGAGGCCTCCATCTCAAGTTCTGCCTCTCCTCCTTCTCCTTCAGGAGTAGGATGATCACAGCTACTCATGCCTCCTTAGGACAGCACCCCATGCCCCCATTCCTAAGGGGTTCAACAATGAGGCTTTCATGGTAGACAGGTTCTGGAGACTTTTGCTATCGTCATCCAAACAGGTAAGACATTATCTCCTTATCTGCAGTTTCACTTTCCAAGTTTTCAAATGACTAAAACATTAAATGGAAAATTCCAGAAGTAAACAATTCATCAGTTTTAAATTGCATGCCATTCTGAGCAACATGATACAACCTGTCCTACTCCATTCTGTCCAAGAAGTGAATCATCTCTTGGTCCACTGTATCCATACTGTATATGCTACTGACCTGTTAGACATATAGCAGTCATCTCAATTATGAGATCTAATGGTATTGTGGTGCTTGTGTTCAATTAATCTTTCTTGTACTTTCTATTATAATTGTTCTATTTATTATAATACAGCAATTGTCCTATTTTTTGTTGCTTATTATTGTTATCTTTGTGCCTAATTTATAAATTAAACTTCATCAGAGACATGCATGTCTAGGAAAAAACATAGTATATATAGGGTTTGAACTATCCATGTTTTAGGCACTCACTGGGGAGCTTAGAACATATCCCCTGAGGTCAAGGGGGACTACTGCATTAACAGCCAGTACTCCTCTGCTGCACAACAGTGGAGAAACCCAACTCACTCAAATTAGCCTAAGTGGAAGCTCATCCCGTGTGTCCTAAAGATTCTAGACTGACTTAGAAAACTGGAGCAGGAACACAGCTAGTCAAGCCCATCTGAAGTAGGATAGAAAAAAAAAAAAATAAAAGGTAGAGACAAAAGGAAGAATAAGAAAATATAAGCTTAATTTAAAAGCTTTGTTCTAAAGCTCCTCATACCCTCACTTCCCAACCCAGTTCTCTCTCTCAGGCCTATCACTACCAAATTTTTGGGAAATCTGTAAATCTTAAGAATTAACATAAATTCACCCACTTAAAAAAGTTAACTTGTGCACTCTTAATCAGCCCACATAATAATTAAGCAAAGAGAGATGCACTATTTTAAGAAACCTGTAATACAGGGTACTTCCCAATATTATCTACTGATCAAATAATGGAGACCACCTAGGCCTAAAGATCCTGAGAATGACCAGACCTCCATAAACTTATGTCAACCTTCTATACCTTCCATGTCCACTCATCAAGTTTCCTTTAAAAGAGCCCAAGAACTCTAAAGTGTCTCTCACTCCTGAGATAGCCCATGTTCTCCCTTGAACATGTATTCCTTGCTTTCTTAAACCTATATGCCTCTAACTTGTCCTTAAACTAATTTCTCTGATGTCTGTCGAGAACCCCACTCACTCTGAGTTGAGGTCCCCCTGTACAGGAAATTCCTTGGTCCTCCTCAGGTTGCACATGAACTCCAAAGCCAAGAGACAGGCAGCCCTCCTCAGCTCCCCTCTGCTTATCCGTATCAGTCTCCTCACTCACAGATGAGCCAGTCTACGTAGTGGGAAGTTAAGGCAGCCCCCAACTTTAAACTCCCCAGTGTCGTGTAAGCCCCCAGAGAGGCTGACTGAGTGGCTCCTCTCCCAGCCTTCTCCAGGGAAAGTAATCGAAGGGCTCAGCTCAAGCCAGGTACCCATGGCTGGAGGGCTGGGGTCCTACTATAGCACCAGACCTCCCACACTACTTAAGAGTTTGGGTGAAGGAGAGTTCCTACAAAGAGATTGGGGGAATATAGACAGAATCACCTCAGTCCATCTCAACTTTTAGTAGTAGCCAATCGAGACTTACTTACAGCAAGTGTTTCTTAAGATTGCAAAGAGAAAAATGAAAGAAATCCCAGTGTTAAGTAGAAGTTTTTTATACTGTTTAAAATACATTACATAAACACAGAATTAGGAATAAACTCTTCTTTTTTAGAGCTCTTAAACTGCTAAAAGAGACTTATAAATTAATGGCAAGCAAAACCCCAACATAAATGAACTCAGGTTTATATTACTTTAATGTGGCACAGGGGGCTGCTGCATGGGAACCACTGCAGGATCACAGCTTAACTGACTCCAGTTAAGTTAATCAATGTTATACCCCTACTTCACCCCTGCCCTGCATGAGGCCACCCAGAAGCTATCTGGTTAAAACAACTGTGGCTAGCCACTTCCTGAGAGCTGTCAAGCAGGAAGAGGAGCAGGATACAGCTCTACCCTCCCTGGACTATGAACAGGGAGTCAAAGAATCCAAGGTGGTGGATACTTCAGCAAGTCACTTTTCATCTTTTAAATCAAAGAAATTACAGAACAAAATATGGCACAATTCTGAAAAAACACTGGTCCTCTCTCCTTGACACCTGCCCCATCCAGGGGAGGGCTTCTGGAGGTGCCAAACTCAAGGTGGTGCCCACCCTCCTCAAGCCTGGGAAGAGCAGCCATCATTTGCCTTCAGTCTGTTTACAGCATCATACTCCTCCAGGGCTTATCGATGTCTGCTGCTGGTATATGCCAAGGGTCAAATTTCTCCATGTTTCCAACCCATGGGAGACCAAGAGGTATCAAGCCTGCAATGCCTCTGGCTGCTTGCCTGCCTTCCTCTGGCCTCGGTGGGCAGATACACCCTGCCCAGAGACTCCTTGGGTAGTAATCCTCACTGGGGAGGAAGTGTATGTGTGAGCACCATGACACATCCTGCAGATGTCTTCCATGTCTCTTGACGCATTGGTTCTCTTACTGCAGGGCAGGGCAATGAGGATGGAGATTCTTGAGTTAACACCTGGCAGCCAGGTACACTGGGGTAGAGGAGCTCCCTCAAGGTCACAGCTGCGGAGAGAAGTCAGGACCTAAAAACTGGCCTTACTAGTCCAGTCCTCTTTCTCATATGCAAAACAGAGCACATTAATTCAAGTTACAACCAAAAGCTTATAAAAGATGCAATCATTTTCACTTCTGGAGGTTTTTTTTTTTTTTAATTTCACAAACATTTAGTATTTTTTCATAGTGAATATTTTGCAAAAAAGGGGGGAGGTGGTTCTCTCCAAAATTTCAATATGGCTCTTTACCTCTTATACTAATATTAAAACACTATCTGCTATAAAATAATATGAGTTAATAGAATAGAGGAACTATGCTAATTTTTAAACAATTATTTCAACATAAAAGAATAAAACATAATAAAGAGCATATGTTGCTTGGTGCTAATGACATAACATTTTTTAATCATATAGATGAAGCAAAACATACAACATGAACCAGATATTGAAATGGTTTAGAACTAGTCTAAAGACAAATATTTCAGAAAATATGTAGAAATGTAACCACAGATTTGTTATAGGGAGTTAATGCACTTTTTTGGTTTCTCGAAATGAAAATGCGTTCTGATATTAATAATATATATTCTAAAAATTATACAGGAGAAGCAGTTTTCATGTTTTAGTTTTTAAATCAAACTTTTGTCTTTACCACATACAGGATTTTGGGAAACTTAAACTCTCTGAGTGTCAGAATACTAATTTTTAGAATGGGTACAGTAACATCTTAAAGAATTATCATGTTGTTTAGATAATACCTGTAAAGTACTTTCCCTGGCATCTGACACATACTAAGTACTCAATAAAGAGTGGTGAGTACTTTTTCTATTACTAGTACTATTTTTCATTATTTACTACTAATAATCACCCTTCAAATCTAAAAATAAAACAGCTTTAGAAGAATTGAGTATGACTGTAGTCAAAGAATAAAATATTGGATTTCAGAGGTGTTACAGATGATATCCAGACTGTAATCATGGGAGTTTATGGCTACAGTGAAGTAAAGGTAGAGGTCATTGTCAGGAGTTGAGGTTGAGAAACTGTGAGGTGGTCAGAGTTGTTCACCCACATGATGGTTACTTCTTTCTCAGAATAAGGATAAGAGATGAGGTGGAGAAGAAGATTCAGTTGCGAAAGCCTCACTGGATGTAGGAGAATAACTTGGAAGATGATAACATGCCCCATTTGAAGCCTTCCCAGGAACTCCATCCCCCCCTTTTGTCCAGCTCAGGCTAGAATACATCTACCTGGTTCTAACCTACTTTTCCATGCAATAAAGAAATCAGAAAGGGCACAAAGAAAACTGTACTACCATTTCCCAGCAGCACCTCAAAAACAAGTCTTGGGTGCTTGCTAATAACTGCAATCCACAGTAGATTAATGAGGAGGTTAACGTGCTTTTTGACCCCACACTTTGTAATATGGAGAACAGATAAAAATATGGATTCAAATAAATACACAGATATTGACATCATTGAAGCAGCATGACATAAAATAATATTTATACACACAACATTCCTCTGCAAATAGCAAATGTAAAATAAAAGATACTAGCAGATAATTTTGTTTATCTCATGTACCACACAGAGAAGCAGTACTCCTAGCTGTCTCACTAGATGGTATCTCCCTTGGGTTACTTATTAAGACCCTATTTTAACTCAAATTTGAGCTAACCAACTCCCTCACTACAATCTGGCTTTTCCTTTTGGGGTATGTGAGCACACGAGTGCGAGCATGCACATGCATATGTGGTGCCAAGGATGGAACCCAGGACCTCACACATGCCTAGCATGCACTCTATGACTGAGCAGTATCCCCAGCCCTGTGGCATCTCCTTCTTTAAGTATAAAGTCTAATATAGTATGGCTCACCTACAGCTCCAATATTTGAAGTAAAGAGAGCTTTATGCAGATTTTGGCTTTCAATGGAACTCTGCTGACAGTACAAAGATTCAAATCATGGCCATTCCTAAGAACCATTCTAAGACCAGAGACAGAGTTACTTAAAAGGATATGACTTGTTGTAATTTTAAATATAATCCATGCTACTTTTCTCTATGACACAACATAATATTTTTTCCAAAAGTCTTTCAATATTCTATTAACTGGAAAAGGAATAAAAAGTCATTTTATAAAATAGAGACACTCAAGCACTGATCTATTCATAAAGTTCTTACACAGCTGAAGAAGTTTACATCAAATGGACAAAAATTAGTACAGAAAACCTACATAAAGACTTAGAAACATCCACCTCTTAGAAAGCAGGTCAAATGGACTCAAAGACCTCGCTGAATACAAGAAAGTCAATGGGAAATAAAGTAATGCCTTCTCCTGGGAATAAACAGAAACCAGTCCATATAATCAAGAAGTTATTTTTCTTCTTGATCTAAATGCTTGCCTCCATCTGGGCTCAGAGAAAAGCTTTGGTCATTTGAACTGGTTGTCAATCAAGGTCCCCTTCATTTTAGCTTTCTTGGCTTCTAGTTCAGCCAGCTCTTGCAGTCGCCTCTTGCTCATGCCTTTGCGTTCCAGCTGTTTTTCAATCACTTTGGCATTCTGTGCATAGGAGTCAGCAACTTCCCTAGCCTCAATCTCCTCTTCCTCTTCATCAATGGTAGACACGGTGACAGAGCTGAACTTGCCCATGTCTTTGGTCCGTTTGGTCATCATCACCTTCTTTGGAGGCTCTTGTTTCTGAGTATATATATTTGTTTTCCCAAAACCCTGACCAAATTTCACTACTGCTCCATCCACGATGAAGGTCACAGGGGCATTCTTCGGCTGGGACTGGTAGAAGAGCGGTAGTCCACACTTGGCACACTTCTTCCTGTATTGTCGTTCAATGCCTTCAGGCCTCCGAAGATACACAGTCTCCTCATCTTCTGTATTACAAAATTTGTGAGCATGTTTAGCAGCATCAATCACACGGGATCGGTCGCGAGGCCTCATGGGCAACTTCTCTAACTGACAATCCAGCACCAGGACCATCTGGCCACACAAACAGTAGTAGACGTGGAGGGGCTTCTCACCATCATCATATTCCTCGCGATCCCGGGTATCGGAGCAGACAACCGACCGAGACACTACTTTAGGCATAGTCGAGGTTTTCGTTTTTTAAGCACTTTCACATCTATTATTTTTGTCTTATATTATTTATTGGACTATAATTTTCTTCCTTCCACCCCTTTCAGGAACCCCTGGAAGGAAACAGTTCAGATTCAAAACACACTAAATGGTATTTCCCTCTCTTTCCCCGCCCATCATCTTTACAAGTGTCCCCTGTGGTCGCTCAGGCTCTGACCCGATCTCCAGCCTTCATATTAAGCAACACAGATACCAAGAGGAAATGGATCTTCCTGGAGAAGGCAAGAACACTTCAGGATGGGAGCAGCTTCTTTGTATTCTTCATGATTGATTTCCATTTCTTGGGCTGAAACTAAGCTCCTTGAAAACAAAGTCAATGTTTTTGTTCAAAATATTTCAACTAAAATTATTAAAAAAACAAAACTTTTTGAACAGGATTGAGATAAGCCTAGCCAACAATACCAACTTATAGTAAAGTGAAAAGGCAAAAAGAGGAGCCAACACTTAGGTAAGTATTGCACAGAAACAAGATATTTCAGTGGGAAAACAGGATGGGCAATGCACCCCCCACACACCATGAATCAGCAAGCTGCAACTTAAGACAGGGCTTCTACGGTGACAAGCTGGCTCTATGAGCAGGGGCTTCTGTTATTTTTGTACAAGTACTTGCAATTTCCTTCTCTTATGGTTCCCAACAGGTTCCATTCATTTACTGGAAAACATTCTGGTTTGACAAGTGATGATGTATCAAGGTGTTTTGAGAAACAGTCACCATGCTGACCTCAATTCACACTGGTGACACATATTCTACAGTTCAAGAATGAAGCCTACATCCCATTCTTCTTACAAAAACTTCAATGGTCAAGAAGTTTAACAAGGGAAGCACCACAGAGAGTAAACCAGCTCAACACAAGGGCAGTGCAGGCCACATAAAAATGGCAGGCCAGTGGGGGCCTTGCCCAAGGTCAGCCTGCTCATGAGATACAACCATTCCAAAGCCTTTACTAGTACTTAACAGCAAAGTGCACTCTTGACATAGGAGATAAGCTCTCACTAGCTCCCAGAGGGGCTAGTCAGATGCTTGGACCCTAAATGTCCCAAGGGCCCATAACACTGGTCACCAGTGGGTGGCACTATAGGGAAGTGGTGGAACTCTCAGGAGATGGGGCATAGAAGGAAGTTAAATGGTCAGGGGCACACTCTTGAAAGGGACATTAGAAGCCTGACTCCTTCCTGTCTATCTTCCTTCCCAGCTGTCATGTGGTGACCAGGTTTTCTCTACTCCATGCTCCCACTACCAGGTGCTGCCTTACTACAGGCTCAAAAAACAGTAGGGTTCAGTAAACATGAACTGAAACTTAGGAAACCATGAGCCAAGATAAATCTTTCCTTCTTTTAAGTTATTCATTTCAGGTCCTTTGTCACAGAGACAGAAAGCTGACTAACCCACTGACTTGGTACTACTCAAGACCTTTAAGAATGGGAAGCTCCACATTCTAATTTATACTGAAAGCAAAGCCAGGTTTCAGTTTTATTTACTGGAAAGCAAATTACTAATTCAAGACTTGAAATCCAGGCAACCTTCAAAACTCCCTGCTAATGGAGCTTCAGGAAAACAAAGGGAGGATACTTATCTGAAGATGGTCTTAGGCCTATTTGCAAACACTGGTGTCTGCAATGCATAACAGTGTGCAGAATTCCAGCTCCAGCCAAACCCCTTGTTCCTGCTGATCCCTCTGCCATTCTCACCCTGGCACCTTCAGCAGGATAGCACGTGAGCCCGTGAGGCACTGGCAGATTCACTCTATATACATTATTTCTTCCTAGATCACCACTGAAAGAGCAGAACAAATAATAATTTGAAAGTTCCTGTGTTTCAGGTGCCTTGAGTTGGGTAATTCTGATTTATTTTTATCACCACTAAGAAAGCTTATTTTCTAATTCACAAATGTAGAAGTTGGCTTCAAGAGAAAACATATTTTCTAAGTAGCAACAAAATTCCTTAAAGGGCTCCAAATGCAAAGCAACAACCACAGATCAATGAAATGCCAGGAAGACAAAGTTATTTTTGAATCAAGGCAGGAAGCCAGGAGACTAGGAACGACCTGCCCAAGGCCTCCCAGTGGGCACCACCAGCCAATTCTGTTTCTAGCTTCCTCACCAGCAAATCAACATCAAGGAGAGATGTCTTGGTCTTCTAAGTACCTCGGAAATACTGAATCACACATTCTGCATGCTTAACTATATGTAGCTCTCTAGTGAAGTGGTATATTATCTACCTGCTTTAACTGTAAAAATGGAAACCGTTTTAATCATTTATTGATGGGTGGAACACTTTACTAAGGTAAAGTGTTCAAAGAACTTCAGTGCTCCATATTCTTATAAAAAAAGAAAAAGGAGTCAGAGGAGGAGGAGGGGGAAGGAGAACAAACCTCTTGCTCACTTGATCCAAACCGGAAGGATCCTGCCTAATCTACAAGGATTGCAATGAGCATCATTCCTTACCAGCTGAGCAAAGAGTGACCTGTGCTCAGGCCTGGTAAGGCTGGGTCAAGATGCACCTGCTGAAGAACAGACAGGCAACAATTACAACCATCACACAAAGGGAAACTCCCTTAGCCCGGCAGGTCTGCAAGGGTTCCAAAGATCAGTCTGACACCAGCACAACGAAACCTAAAGTCAAGCCATGCTCACCAGCTCTGAAGGATGCATTGGTTCTGCAGATATAAAAAATAAAACTCAAACAACAAAAGAAACTAAAACCACCTGATAACTCAAAAACCCAAGAAATTTCCAGTCCATTAGCAAAAACCTTATACCAGGGCCATATTTTGTCTTGGAGCTAGACTTTCCAAATTACCTCTCCCATGCAGTACAAAAGTGAGATTGTTCCAAAAAGCTGCTAGAACTAGTTTCCCTTTCTTTCACTGTGGCCTTATTCCAGAAAGATTCCTAAGCTGGTTATGTTTCTGAAGAGAATGTGAATGGGTTGGGATATCTGTGTAATCCTAAGAAAAGTGTCAAGAGGTACTTTAGCCATTACTTCTTTTTTCTCAAATATTTGCAGCTGAATTCTGAAATAAAGAGAATGCAATGAGAACAAAGGCCCCCACAAAGTTTCTCCCTGCCACATAGCACATGTAATGCTACTACCACCGAGACAGTGAAAGCTAATTAAAAGCTCTACTTAGGCTTTTTACATTTTATTGTAAATATTCTTGGCAGTTGGGTAGTAAAGGGAACAAAGAAAATATGTTTTCAAAATTCAATTTTCAGATTGTTGCCATCTCTCATTAGAAGAAACCTGCAGAAAAACTAAAAGCTGGAAACCGGCATGAAGCAGGTACATCCTCCGAACCCCTTAAGCCTCCCCTTACCAGCCCACTTCAGGCCCAGCCTCCTTAACACAGGCCAGGACACTGACAGTGCAGCCAGGCAGGGTGGACCTCTGCAGGTGGAATGAGCTCTCTCATCTGGAGAACACAGGTGTCACCTAACACCCTAGACTATGATCTGGCCCTATAAGTGGAGCTCAGTGAGAACTAGGCTCTTGGAGAGAACTGCCTACTCACTGGGCAAGGTGAACACATTCACAACATTCCAGAACGCTGGATGGGGAGGCAGTGGGCACGCTGCATGAAGATGACTGAGGTCGTAAATTAGCCTGAGCTACTGTACACATAGCCAAGGATCCTAACAGCCGTGCAGTTGAAAACCAACAGCACACTCAGTACAGCCGCATAGGGCACATCTACCTACTATCAGTGAGAGGCAGAGAAATGCAATGGACACAAATGACACAAAGTCAGAACACCTAGGCTCTTGGCCTGGTTCAGGTCTTCATTTAGCCATTCAGTCTCAGGCAAATCACCCTCTGGGCACCTCATTGCACCACCTGCCACCCCTCATCCCCATGCCATCCCCACCCACCCAAACTACTGTGCTACACTGGCAAAGTACCCAAAATGATATAAATTATGCTCACTCTATTTTGTCATTTGCTCCTTACAACAAAGCCTGGCCACCACAGAAAATCATTATTCCCAGTCTGAGTGAGGACATTCTGTGCACAACCAACAAGGCTGAGACAAGAAGTTGTCATCTCCCAAAGTTGGCACGGACCCTACAGTACTTTCTGAACTGCAGGCACCCAGGGGGCCATTGCTTCTACCATGACATACTATGGCTCATGAGTTTTTCTTCAAATAAATTTTTAACAAATGTGCTACATGAACTATTTTGATAGCTAAATATTTACTTAACTATTCAAATCTAAAGCTTGCTGCTCTCCTACCAGGGGCAGTGACAAAGATTCTCTGTTGGCCAAACTTTGGATCCTGAACATTCTTCTAGGCCCATCTGTGCACTACCTAATAAGGATCCAGGTTTAGCCAAGAGCCCTGCTTAGGTAGTTTAGCAAGGACCTCCCACCCAGGTTTCTGATCATCATCCATAGCTGATCAAGATCATCATCGCTGACCAAGATCATCATCCCTTACCACCACCACTACTCTAGTACATGACTAGTAACTCTGGCCTATCCTTAGTAAAAAAACTGGTTAGACCAGTTTAGTCAGAATCCCCCTGACCCCTGATGTTCTAAGTAATTTTCCATCCACTGATCCCCACCCTACTCTTTGGCTATATGTTTCTACTTGCCCTCTGTAATTGAAACTGCGCCTAATCTCTCTCCCGAATGCAAGACCCTGTTGTGTCTCTGAACACATTGAGGTAGTCCTTTAAAAAACTGTCCTTACCATGCTTTAACAAGCATCACTGAATGGTTTTTTAATAGCAGACCTGCCCTTTAGGAAACACTGGACCAAGAGAGGGCTCATGGAGCCAGTGTGCCATCTCCATCTTCATCCCCAACCCTCAACCAACTGTCTGACTGTTGGAAAGCCTGACTCTGAATCCACGGCCACTGCCATAAAGTGGGAAAAATAGTCCTACCTACAAGGTTTGCTGGGAGAGGGATGTAGTTCAGTGGTAGAGCGCTTGCCTTAAACCCCTTAGTACCCAAAAAACAAACCAACAGAAGGTTTGTTGAAAATCTCAAATAAGAAAGTGCATGTGAGAGTTTGTAGACCACAACTCACGATGTTAAATTTAATGTTTCTAGGTCTTGCTAAGGGTCAAATGAGATAGGATTTGGGTGGAAGTTAGGATTTAAACCTTAAGTGACACATTATTTCTGAAGAATGATAGCCTGAGGTATGAGCAATGAGATCACCTGCCCAGAAATTATATCTGATCCAGTTGGTGACATCTCCTGTGGTTTTCGCTGGGCCCCACAGGTAGTCACTGGGCACCCCGGTGATATTATGCTGGGCTCTGGGCCCACGTTCCTACCAGACTTGGGTGGGTGGCCTGACACCTCTAACCTTACTATTTCTTTAAACAACAATCTCCTCCTCCTTTCCTCATGAACACTACCGAGAAAGATTTTCTATGTGGAGTCAGAGGATGTGGGAATCTCTCTACTTTCCCCTCAATTTTGCTGTGAACCTAAAAGAGCTCTAAAAAACAACTTTATTAATTAAAGTTTGACACTAATTTGACACTAATTCCAAAGGGGTTTTTAGCTGCCCTGCCCTAGATAGTCAGAAGAAAGTCTCCAAACACATCAGCGATTCAGCCTTTTAAGGTATAAATTCTAGAGTCCGACATTCATCAGATCACTTGGAACAACATTAAGAAAAGCCTTAAAATTTCAAATAAAGTCAAATAGATATAGCACTCTGCAGATCTTAAACAAGGCTGCATGAGAAGATCAAATCTCATATCCAAGGAGTGGAAAACAGAGAAAGCGCAAAGCAGATCTGAAAACACCCATGATGAATCAACACTGCTATAGCAGGGAGAGATGGAAGGGGTCAAAACCCAAAGCAAACCTGGCATTTTGGGAATGGCTGCTAACATTCCATCCTGTTTCTAAGTGCCACTGTGCACATCAGCCAGACCCCATAGCAGGTGGACAGATGGCAAACAGACATGATGGAGCAGAGAGAAGACAACCTCCAAGGCAGCCATTTTTAATTTACTACATCTTCCTGGCTTCCACCTTTACAATTCTGAATGGGGCCGCTTCCCCAGTTGCTCAAGGAGGCAGAAATTGGCAGTCACTCAGGTGGGTATGAGAAAGAACACTGAGTCTCCACTTTTAATGTATGGTAGTCTACTCTGGCTGCCATAACATAATGTGCCTCAGAAACAAGACACTTATTTTCTCATGGTTCTGGAGGCTGGCGAGTCCAAGGTCAAGGTGCCAGCCACTTCAGTTCCTTCTGAGAGCACACTCTTAAGCAAGCGGACTGTGCCTTTTTGCTGTGTCCTCCCGCCAGCTTTTCACTTCGTGTCTTTTCCCTGGTGTCTCTTCTTATAATGACACCAGTCCTACTGGATTAGGACACCACCTTCATGACCTAATTTAACCTTAACTACCTCTTTATATACCCTACCTTCAAGTGTAGTCATACTGGGGGTCAGGCTGTCAACCTATGAATTTGGGGAGGGCACAAGTCAGTCACACCAAGACACCTTGCACATTCTACCTGATACTTTCCATCCAATGCATTGCTCCAGTCTATCACCTGAGCTGGTGCTGCAGCCAGTGGGAGGCTGAGGAGCAGGAGAGCCCAGCATCTGCTCACAGAGGGTGCAGGCCTGCACATCAGATGTGAGGGGTGTAACGGAGGCAGAGGTGGTGTCAAGCACTTCCCTGTCATTATCTCACTGAGTGTTGAGGGTGATGCTTGAAACCCGGTGTTGCAGAGGGAAAAGCGACCCTCAGTAGAACCAGGAACCAGCCCCGAACTCTGTCTCCCTCAGGGCACAGCTCTTGCCTTTCTCCTCACAAGCACATTTAAAAGACACTTTGGAAAAACAGACCCAGAGTAAGTCAGAGATGGCTGAGGGCTCCATCCAGAAACCTGATGAAATTTCTTTTCCAGTAGAATCTTTTAAAAGTGTAAAATGCATCTTAATAAAAGCCCTTTGGGGTGACAAGGGAATAGACTTTTTGATGCTATTTTCCTCTTCATTAATTGGATATTTTCTTTTAAAATTTTTCCATATTTTTAATGATGCGTTTATACACAATGGTGGGATTCACTGTTACATATTTGGAGATGCACACCACATAATATAGATATTTTCTAGTGTAACCTCTCTCTCATTCCTTCACTCACAGGATCCCAGGGAGATACAGAAATAGTACTCCTGTTCAGTTCTAGTGCCACTTCCCCATCTCATCTATTATTGGTATACACAATACATTATAATATATATATATACACACACACATAATATTGTTACACAACCCCAAAACACTGTCATAATTGCTACTCTGTACAATGTTGTCTTTAAAGAAGAGAGGCGAGCAGTACAAGCTACAGAGCTAGTTTACCAGCCTTCTCCACCTTTCCTCCTGAGGACATGGTCACCATGGCGTCCGTCTCCATCCTCAATAGAGGTTTGCTCCATCTGCCTCCATTGTGCTACCAATGCCAGATGCACCTCATTTCTCAATGTTGTATCATCATGCACATCATAATTATGTATGTGTTATTTTCTAAAACCACTTTTTAAAATTGGCTAAAAGAAGAAAGCAAAAAAATTATGCATTTATAATTTCATAGTTACCTTTACTGGCAGTCTTTGTTTTCTCATCTGAATTTAAAATGTCATCTGGGGTCATTTGCTTTCAGCCTAAAGAACCTCCTTTTAGTATTTCCTGTAAGCTAACAACAAATTCTCTAGTTTTTTGTTTTGTTTTTGAAATCTGAAAATGTCTTTAATTCACCTTCATTTTTGAAAGATGTCTTTGCTGGGTAGACATACTAAGGTGGCAGATTTTTGTTGTGTGTTTCTTTCACACTTTGTGCTGTCCCACTGCCTTCTGGGTCCACTGTACCTAATGAGAGGTTAGCCGTTCATTTCTCCCACCTACAGAATGAGTCCTTAGTCTCTTATTGCTTTCAGGATATTCTCCTTGTCTCAACATTTTTACTTTGCTGTGCCTGCAGGTGAATCTTTTGGAGTCTAACCTACTTGGAGTTCACTGAGTTTCCCAGATGTATAGATAAATGTTTTTCACCCATTTTTTGTTTTTTTTTTGGTAGTACCAGGACTGGAATCCAGAAATGCTCTATCACTACATCCCCAACCTTTTTTATTTTAAGACAGCGTCTGCCTAAATTGCTCAGGCTGGCATTAGATTTTGAATCCTCCTACCTGAGCCTCCAGAGTAGCTAGGATTATAGGCATGCACCACTGTGTCTGGCCTATTATTTATTCTAGTATCTTTGCTTGTTGCTTTCATTCTCTCTCTCTTTTCCTCCTAATACTCTTATTACATTTGCTAGTGTGCTTCACTGAATACTACACATCTCTAAGACTGTTCATTTTCTTCTTTCTTTCCCCTGTTATTTGGATTGCATAATCTCTACTATTCTATCTCAAATTCACTGATTCTTTCTTTAGCAATTAACACTACTATTGTGTCCCTCTAGTGAATTCTTATTTCAGTTATTGTAACTTTTTGATTCTATAATTTCCATTTTTTTCAATCAATTCTTTTATTGATACTCCTTATTTGGTGAGATGATGTCCTCATCCTTTACTTCTTTAAGGATGATTCCCTTTAGTTCTTTTTTTAAAAATAATTTTATTTTATTTATTTATATGTGATGCTGAGGATAGAACCCAGGGCCTTGCACGTGTGAGGCGAGCGCTCTACCGCTGAGCCATAACCCCAGCCCCTCCCTTTAGTTCTTTGAATATATTTTAGATTACTTTTGAATCCTTTAAGACTAACATTTCAGTCCTCTATTAGGTCCTTCTGTTACCTGTTAGTCTTCCTGTCTTACTTTCCTCTTTCTTTGCACATCTTCTAATTTCATGTTGAAAATGGCAATGCAGAAACTCTGGACACTGATCCCCTCTCCTCCAGGAGAGGAGATTTGCTTTTGTTTATTTTTTTCAGAAACCTGGCTGGGCTAGTTTGGTGAAACCTATCCCCTGACCTCCACCATGTAGCATGCAACCTCTGAAGCTGCTCCTTGTAGGGCACATCCTTGAGCATATACAACAAATAATCTCTCTGGGTGACAATGGTTATATCTGGGTTCTTCTTGACAGTACTCTCCCTGATCACTCTGTTAGGCTGTCTGCCTCTGACATGACATTACCACACCCAGCTCTTAGGCCCAACTAATTGCTGACTGATTGCTCTGTGCTCTATCTTAGACAAGACTGGGAACATAAATTGCTCTACAATCTAATTAAATACAGGTCTTTTGCAGGGATAGCTTTTGATGTCATTGTATGAAGTTTGTTCTGACTCCAGAATGTCTCTTCTTAGTTGCCTCTTTCCCTGCTTGTATCTTGCTTTGTCTATTGCTTTCATGGAGCTACCAGCATCTTAATTGCTTGCCACCAAAATCAACTAACCAATCAATCCATCCTTCTATATATACTTAATACAAACATACATACATACATACATACATACATACATTTATTTTTTCTTTTAGACCACCCTTAGGCTTAAACTTCCCTGCTCTCTCTTATAAACTGATACCCTTGAGGAGAGCTCCAGAGTTTTCTATTTTTACAGCCTACCTCTTTTACCTGGTCAAAATCTGAACTGCTTCTTTGGAGGTGGGAGCAGAGTAGCCTGCTTCTCTCACCGTAACATTTCTAATTCATAAGCCGGGTGTTGCATGGGGATGGCAGCCTTAGGTTTCTTGGCTGGCAAGACTGGGGTGACAGATGGCATTTGGGGCCTCTGCCCTGTGAGGAGTGGCAGAACACCCTGGTGGAACTCAGCCTTTGTGGCCTGGAGTTCTGGAAGTGGGATGAGAAATGCTGACAGACTGCCACTCTGAGGTGATAACTTTGTCCTTGATAAAAGCGTGGGGGGAAAGCCCTGCCTGCACAACCACACTCCATCATGCTGAGCTGGGCAACAGGCTGGGGTGGGAGGAAAGGAGTGGGTCATGGCTCAGCTGCCACAAACTCCAGAGATTTAGTAGATGTCACAATCAGATATTTCTCCAATTACTATATGCCTTCAGGACACTTTCCAGAGACTTTAATTGGATGTTTTCTTAAAATAATTTTCCCCAGTTACTATTGTTTCACTGAGGAACAGATTCACAGAGCTCCTAACACAACAATCCCAGAAGCAGAGTCCAATAAAATTTATTCCTAATTTCTTTATTCTTGATTGACAAAATATATGAAAAACTCCTTTCAGCCTAATATTCCATGTTAAGGAAGCTGGTATTAACCAGCACAATATGAACTATATATGCTGTGAAGAAACTTCCCCCCTGTAAGAATTAAACCAAGTCTTTAAAAAGATATTATTTTTGTTTAAAAAAAAAAGTTACCTAGACATAAATTCTACTCAGCAAGTAATCTGTAAAATGTAAGGAAAATCTGCCATCATGAGAGATGTGGGATCACAGATCATCACGCAGCTGGGTAAACTAGTCCTACACACATCCTCATAATAAATCCCAACAGGGAGCCCCTCTAAACACAGTGGGCTCACCCGAAAAGGCCAACAAGGTTCTAATCAATATTCAAAGAAAATGTGGTGCTTATCTCTCCCAATTAGCAAGAGGCTCAGGTGTGCAGGCCTGGGCGAAACGGAGTTACCAGCATGCTCTTGAAGGTCACTGAGTGTTGCCCAACCTCCAAGGACAGCAGATGGTATTCTCAGAATCCAGTTGAGAAGGGAATTAGGAATGTGAAGACGCCAGTCAAACACCTCCACCTGATGGGCAGCTGGTAGGGTGGGTGGCTGGGGTCCCTCAGGTTGAAACTCTGGGATAAAGCCACTGACTCATACTATCAGGGGAGGGATCATAGATACTGGCTCCAATGCCAACTCTGACCTGCAGGTGGAAGAACTGGACTAGATCCTGGACACCCTCCAGCTCCAGACCTCTCACCTATAAAATGAGAATCTCCAATAACTTATGAAGTCCAAAGTCAGTATTCAGCAATCTACTGCTACATTTTTTCAGGCAAGAAGACCCAGATGGGCTCTATGTTCCATATGGGTCTCTGTAGATATGAAGCTAATGCCAGAAGGTCCAGGGGTTGTGCTCCTCATGCAGGCCCTGTGGCACCCATTCCAGAGCTAGCGCCTGCCTGTTTCTCCCCTGGGACCTGACTCTGTCCACTTTCATGACCACAACAAACCAGTGAAACCTACAGGGCCCCTGATACCCCTCCAGATTCCTGTCCTCACATGCCTATGAGATCTCCTTGGCCAGCTGAAGGCAGAACAGATTCTGAGTAAAATGGGAATGAATGACAAAGGGCCAGATGTACAGTCCTCCAAGGGACAGCCTATCAAAGGGCCACTCCTTCAGACAACAGAGATGTCACAGTAGGGAAACCTCTGGCAGCTGCTTTGGCCAATGAGATACAATTAGATGGCAATTTTTATAGCAAACCAGGAGAAATATTCTGAAATGGCTTATATTCCTCTCTGACTGTAAGGACTATTCTGAAAATGAAACTCCTAGTTAGAAATAGAGTACAGATCCAATCCTGCCCTATGATAGCTGTGGAGAGGGTCACCTGCCCGAGGCTCCACTGTTGGCTCATTTGCCACATGGGGAAGATGAACATGGCTCAGGAGTAACTGTATACAAAGGGGCCTTTACTTGAGATGCAAGAGGTTGCTTGAGTCCATGTCAAATGCGCTTGGCTTGCTCTTGCTTTTCAGTGTTCACATCTACTTGTTAAGATAGTCTCACTCCACTTGCCATTAGCTTATAGCTTTTAATATTCTTGTCGATTGAAATGCGCGGTCTCCTTCTTGCTGGGGGCCTGGAAACCAAATCTTCCAGACGAGTGTGTGCCTATGCTTTAGAGAGAGCAGCCATCAGGTGAGGGTTGGGCCTGAGGGCACCAGGTTTGCTTTCTGCCCTGGGCCCTCCTTGCTCTGGGTCCGGCTTAGTCATTACTGTGCCACTAGCTCAGGGAGCAGTGCACTTTCAGGGGAGGCAGCTACTGAAAATAGAAACCTTCCTCTAAACCCAGAAAAACCTGCCATCTGACTAGTTACTACCCATAATGTGAAAACCCTCTGGAAAGTTCATCCCCATCCACTTTTGGAAAAACAATTTGTTTTTGATTAACTGGATCTTGGTTACAATTAGATACAGACAGAACTTACTGTTCCTACTATGGTCTGTATGACCCGGTTTGGGTTTATTTAACTTTTTTCCCCTCCATCAATATAAAGAGAAATGACCTGAAATATAAAATAAAATGAAATATAAAATAGGATGAAATATAAAATAAAATGACTTCATTTTATTCCCACACACACACACCATTATTTTTTTTATTATTAAGAAGCTTATTTTAAAAAGCTTATTTTCTTTGGAATGTATTTTGTTTTCAAAGCAAAAAGTTCAAATATTGTAAACTCTTAATTCAGGATGCCAGGTTTAAGCCCCCAGTGTTACCTGGCCTCCCTCAGGCACCACCTCTCCCGCTGCTGTGGCCACTGACTGCAGACTTGTGCAAAACTCTGTTTCACATTCTGACCTGCCCACTTGGAGGCCCTGGGGGTCACAGATGGGTGGAGAGCCCATGACAAGGAGCCATGTTTAAACAGAACAGGAGAGGGAGGAAGGCATCCCCAAAGGGACAAGATGAGGTCAGGACTGAAGCCAACTATGGACACTTCCAAGGCACCTCACATACTGACCAAGTATAGTCCAGCTCCTCACCAGAACCCCAAGCTCCTCTCCACCTCCACACAGGAGCAGGGCTTAGGGTGAAGACACCGTCCTCTCACACACCGTTTTACCTTCACACTGGACGGGAATCCCTGCTCCAGAGCCAAGTGCTGTTTCTGAAACCAGCTTCTCCTTTTAGAGATTCTGGTATGATAAACAGAAAGTCAGAAAAAGGAAACTAGCAGGAAAACCAGTCCCTCGTCAGGAGAGTCTCTGACGCTTCCTGAGAGCATCATGCTGCTCCTGTGTCCGAGCTGCTCTACCTCCAGTCTTCTCCGTCTCAGCAAGATGGCACCGATGCTCTCCAGGGGGATGTGCCAAGAACATGGAGTCTTCCCTTCCTCTATCAGCCCCTCCCTCCCCTCTCTGACCTATTGACATGTCCTGGGGACACACCCAGAACTGGACCACTTCTCCCCAAGGCCTCCGCCACCACATCTCCTGAGGTTACAGTTCTGGATAAGCTCCATCACCCTGGGCCTTCCCAGGCTGTCCACTGCAGCCCAGGAGCATGTGGGTCCTGTAAAGATGTTATTCCATATGGAAGAAAAGGAAAGGCAGTCGGAAGTTTGTGGCTGCACAGGGGAGGATGTATAAACCCCTCATGAAATACTATGTCAAGCAAGGACAAAACCTCAGAGAAAATAAAGATGGCCCCACTCCACCTCCCTCCGGGAAATGATTACACCTCCATAACTTTACAGTAGAAAACACATTTTGTGCTATGCCACAAGCAAGCATCAGGTTGACTTTCCCCTCAAAGTGAGATTGTCAGGGGAGACTGGTAGCTCAGCGTTCCAGCACAGACTCCCCAAGGTGAAAGACCCTGAGCTCCTGGTACCAACGGCGTCAACAGTTGTTGTATAAATGACAGCTCTCACTTGGTGCTTCAGCGACTCAGGGCCCTACAGAGGTCACTCAGCTTGGTGTGGCCATCTCTCCTTTCCAACTGGGGACCGGCTCAGGCCAGGCCCATACTTGGTGTGTGCCTCCCTTGCCAGTGCTGTCCACTAAAGCCTTCCGGTGGGCAATGCCCAAGTCCTTCTCCTGTGGTCTAATCCCACATTTCAATTTCCACCTCCCTGACTCCGAGCTCCCCGTGAAACTCAAGACCACATTCCCTTCAGAACTTGCTTCTTTATTTCCCTTCAGGGTGCCACCTTTCATGGGAGCTCAGATATGTCTGACACTTTCCAACCACCAACAAAAGTTCTCCCCCTCTTTGAGACTTCTCGGCTCTCATTACCCTCATTTTGCTACTCCCACAAGTAGCCAGAGACCAGAGCAGCAGAGTCCTATTGCAGCCTCCTGCTGAAGCCACACACACAGGAAGGTGCACGGAAAGGCAAGGGTCCCAAGTCTTTAGGTGGGATGCGAGGCTTCCCCTCAGTCAAAATACTCCCCACCCCACCCTACCCTATCCCATCTTCCATCTCTCAGTACTTCCTTGAACTTCAGTTTAAAGCAGGCTCTCCAAAGAGCTCCCACTTGTTTCCAGTAGACAGAACACCCTCAGGCATTGATCCTCAGGTTAGCATTTAATCAAGAGCAATTAAAGGACTCCAGAGCAGGACTTCATTCAAGACCACCAGTTGGCTGCGTCTCCACCTGGAGCTGGTGGAAGGGGGCATGGCAGCACCACTACAGGGATAATTCCAGGTATGGAACTCAGAACAAGATGCACACTGCGCTTGCAACTATAAGAATGCCCACAGACCAAGGAGCAGGTATAAAACAGACCGGCAAACAGAGTTTTTCAGTTATTTCTCACCATTGCTATAACTTAAGTATTTTGCTTTTTTGTTTTTAAAGTACTTTTTTTTTTTAGTTGTAGATTTATTTAGTTGTACCTTTATTTATTTATTTTTATGTGGTGCTGAGGATCGAACCCAGTGCCTCACATGTGCCAGGCAAGCGCTCTACCACTGAGCCACAACCCCAGCCCCAGGTACTTTGCGATTGTTACTCAGTTGCTTACATAAAAATCGGAATTACAGTACTGTTAGCCACGTAATGCCCAAATCTTGGTTTCTAAGACTATTCTCCAATAAAAGGGATAAGGATTCTTAGAAGAAATGGCTAAGTCTAGCCTTGGACAGGAAATGTTTGCGATGAGCCTGGAGTCTCTTACAGTATCAAAAAGGAAGAGCTGAAAAACCCACAAAATAACCCACAATGAGGCGGGAATGACAAAGGCACACAGGCATGAAAGAGCTCCTAATGGTCAACGCTAGAAAAATGTGAGCAATGAAATAAATAACAGTACTAGGTGACAACTCAAAATCATGGGTCACGGTGATACAAATGACAATAGATCAATAAGAATAGAGACAAATCTCCTGATTAAGGAGCATTCCAAATAATTGACAGAGGTTGAGTATAATCCCCACCCTTCTATGTGGGTTGTGGATGATGACTTCCTTCCAAAGAATTCAGAATGCAAAGTAGGGGCTGCGCCTTCACAGTTGATATACATAACACTACTGCTGGCCTTAATACTGTCATGGTCATCAAAAACAAGGATATTTTGAGAAACAGTCATAACCAAGACTTGACTAGTAAATGTAATATGGTGGCCTGGATTGGATCCTGGGACTGGAAAAGCACATTAGGCAATAAACTGCTAAAAAAAAAAATAAATAAATAAATAACAACAAAAAAATAAAACACTAACATAAATCTAAATAAAATATGCACTCTAATAATGCAACAATTTTGGTTATGACTAGTGTACAAAGAAGTAGTACTTGACTAGTGTTAAGAAGTTAAAAATTGAGAAAAATGAGCTTAAGGGGATGGAGAAACTGTACTACCTATACAACTTTTCTATAAATTCAAAACGATTCTAAAATTAAGTTTATTTTTAAATAATCCTCACTCTGAATCAACTAGCTTTTCCTTTTTTTCAGCAAGAATGGTAACCCATACTTTATTTCCCATAGTACTTAGCTATCTCTTCCCTTCCTAGGTGCCAATCAAGGCATGTGTGTGGTGTGAGTTGGTGTTTACTTTCAGACTCACCCATGCCCAGTTCCTGCCACTGGTTGAGGTCTCAAGTACAAAACTGCAGGTCAACACTCCAAGTCAAAGCAGGCAAATTCCCCAAACCCATGTCCCAGGAGGAGGCCATTAGCAGTAGAGCAATCAGACATCTAAACAGCAGCCATGGGTGTTTGCAGAACCCTTTGCTTGCCTTATGCAACCAGGCTTCCAGGAATGTTCTATTCCTAGACTCCTTCTGATGTAACTTATCCACAGAAATCCAGCATCACACTAAGAAGCTCTTTGATATGTACTTTTTTCCCCAACCCAGACTGCACGCTCTCTGGGAAACTCTGAGGAACTGCTGTCCCACCTGATCCAGAACCTAGTGGCTGTACCTTTTTAAAGCTATCCAGATGCATCAATGCTTGAGAGGAAAGGGATACAGATTTAGCAAACCCAATATGAAAATCTGATATTCTAATGCTCCAAAACCCAAAACTTTTTGAGCATCACATCAACACTCAACTGGTAAATACTCTGTCAATATTTCAAATCTGCAAAACTCCTAAGACTCTTCTAGTGCCAAGCATTTCAAATAAGGGATAAACAACATGGACACAGGATGATGGAAAAGCACTGAAAGTCGAAGGGTCTCCTCTTTTAGGAGATCATCAAGAAAAAGAAAGGGGACAAAAGAAAAGGAGAAAGAAGGAGGGAGAACAGGGAGCACCAGCCTGGACAAGAAGCAAGATTCTTCTTTCCAGGCACCAGAGAATCCACAGTGGTTTCACAAGGTATCATTGGGACATGTCTGGCCAAGTTTTAAGAGGAACTGCAATGTCTGTGCATTTTCATAAAACTTGGCCTGAGTTATGAATGATACTCCAGGAAAGAACTTCAGTCAGTCAACAGGATCATAGGAGTCCACAGGTTAACCATTCAAAGGATGATGAAGAGTTACCAGAGTCTCATTTAAGACATCAAAATACTTTCACATTTCAAAATACTGAAGTCAACATAATAAAATTACCTGGAGCTGGGTTCCCATCATCAGAAACTTATAGTAGTTGTCCCTAAGTGAGAGCTGGCCCTAAGTGTCAGAGGTACAAGTAGAGACACCCGGATTCAAACTCTGGGCCTTCACTGACCATGTAATCCACCAAGGACAGTAAGCATAGAAATTTTTTAAAGAAACATTGTTACCATAATTCCTTTACTGAAAGTCTATGAAATAAAGGGAGAGAGGAGCCCCACCCACAATCACACCTTAATTAAAACCAATTCTTTTACTTGCATATTTTACATGTATAAGATCAGTGGCTATAAGAGATTTTAGTAACCTGCCTTTTCATCTGAATCTTAGATTGTAAAGACACTTCTTATTGCAACCAGGCAGCATGATTATCACATTGTTAAATTTTAATCTAAAATATGTCTTACAAAGATGGTAATATTCTTTCAGCTTTTCAGCAGCCAGAGGCCAGCAAGGCAACAAGGACCCTGCATGATTAGGATGGTCTCCACTGGCATGAAAGCTAGACCTCTTAGTGGGATGAGATCACACTTTTTAATAACCCAACCATCCCGCAAAACAGATGTGCAACAGCTAGAGTTCACTGGACCATTACAGAAGCCAGGGAAGAATACATGTCAGGTTTGCAACAAGAAACTAACACAAAGAAAAGCCTGGATTAGAAGACTAAGGTCACCGCCCTTGGCAGAATCTCAAACAAGGATGCTCACTGCATTACTGATACCATGAAGGATGTTACACCATAAATTGCAAGAGTTAACAGCAGCCTAAGGCCTGTCAGGGAAATAGTAAATTATGGCTCAGTCATATGGTGAAATACTTTGTAGATAGCTGAAATGGAAATCATTGAGTTTATAACAACTTGACAAGTGAAGAACTAAGATCCTAAGATCTAATATAAATACACAGAAGCACACACATACAAAGTGGGAGAGATCAGAAGAAAATACTACAATGTTAACACTAATGGTGACATATCATGCCTTTCTTTCTCTTCTACTGGACTATGTTTCACTAAACTTTTGTAGAAAGTATTCAGGACTTTAATAACCGGGAAAACATACCTGCACTTAGTTACGTGGCTCCTCCACAAGCTATCCTGTGGTGTTCCCACTTTCTCCTAGGCTATTTCCTCTAAGCTCTCCCTTCAGGGGTCACCTCAAAATACCACCCCACTGCAAACTTGTGGTGCATATCAATACAATCCCCCTAGCCACACGAAAACTGCCACACCCTTGGCTTTTGGCCCTTTAAAAACAGGGACTGGGGCTTGTCCATTCCTGACCACAGGCCAAGGGAAATGAAGCACCAGAGGGCCTAACACACAGGGAGAAGAGAGAGCCAAGAGCAAGCCACCCAGGAGAAGAGGGGGCTGGGAATTCAGAAGACGAGGACCCAGGGGCAACCCGAGAAGAGGGTCAGTTTCAGGAATGAACATGGGAGAGGAACTGAAGCTAGATCCACCCCCAGGGGAGTCATCAGAAGGTGACATGACCTCAAAGGCAGGTGGCCAGGTCTTTCTGGAGAAAGAAATAACCAAAATAACCTAGAATTACAAGGCAGTTACAGGAGTGGAGAAGACAGGGCAATTCTAGTTAGGAGGAAGAACATGCACAGATGGACACCACTCTTATTTAGAGGCCTCTGGCTCTCCTGGAACAACCAGCTATTTCAGTTAATGGCAGCAGGCAGGGGGCATCTGCAAGGGGACAAAGGCTTCTTTATATGAAAACAGAGGCTCAGGCTGCATGGTGAGAGGGCAGAGCAGACTTCACAAGACAACAGGAATGTGGCTGGTCTGCTGGGCACAGCCAATTTTTTCTCCATGGACGGCCACAGATCACCTTCCTGTCCAATCATGGGAGCAGAGAGCCCTCAGAAAGGTGGACAGGAGCCCACTGGGCTACTACCTTTAGGGCAGGCTCCTGGGCAACATAACAAGGTGGATAGCCATAGGGATGCTAGGTGCAGACAGAACCTTCTGAAGGAAGCCAACCCTGAGGCAGAGGTGGACACAGTCCTGCCATCCTTGCCACTGGTGGTGGGGACAGGCCACCCCAGCATCCCACAAATGCCACGACAGCAAGGCAGTGTGTGAGGGAAGCTGATCTGTCAGGACAGCAGCTCCACCCTTCACTTGACCATCCCTATACCGCCTAGGGCAGCTCTGAGGCCACAAGCCCAGTTTGGAGAAATAGCTGTTTCTGACCACAAGTATCACAAGACTGAAACTGAGAATTAAGAAGCAATGCTGGCTTCCTGTCCCCAGCATAAAGTGTGTGAAGAATGGCTTACAAAATATGAAGAATCAAACAGACAGAAATAATAACCAGCAAATTCAGGGTAATGGTAACTTCAGAGAGAGGAAGGGAGGCACGAGTGGTTCCAGCCATGCTGAGAATGAGCTGTCCTGTGCTGTGGGGCATTTCTGCATTCTCCCCATCACCGTCACATGGAGTCTGTCTGATGAACACTGTTGTTATTAAGAGGTACGACAAAGGTCACCCAAAGACCATTTTACTGATATATTTTCAATTACTTTTTTAAGTTTTCAAGAAGCAATGTAACTATAGTACAAAAATTTTAAGGGACAGCTCAGAAACCATGTGTACCTCTGAAAAGGTAGCAGTTTGGATCATGTCCAGGTTTTGTTCAGAAGGCTTGTCCCTGGGTGTCCCACACTTACCCACATCAGCACTAACTCACTGACATCCTATGTGATGAGCCCCTAGGGAGATACTGTCCTTCAGGCAGGTGTGACAAGTGGAGGGACCACCACCCAGCTGTCCATAGGTGATTTATACCTTCTAGGAGAGGTGGTTTCACCTGTCCACTGGTGCCCACCTTTACGATGGCTGCTTTCATTTTTAAATCCCCGCCAGCTTGACTTCCCCGTAAGGAAGACCAGGAATAATCAGCCTGACATCTGTCAAGGCTCTCCTTGGGACTGGCACCAGTAAGGTGAACCCTTATGAACCACACCTAGCCAAAACAATCACAAGTAGCAATTGACTCTGTTGTCCCTCTGGGGTGTGATTTTATCAATGGCTCCAAAGTCTTAGCCCCAAAACATGATAGTGTGAAATCACAGGAATGAAGGTAGAGAGGGCAGGGACCAGGGCACAGGGATTGTTTTAGAGCAAGGGGGCCCAACAGGGTCCCACACATCACCTGCTATACCACTTTCTTTAACACTGTTTAAACTTTTCAAGTACAAACTGTTGAGCTATTGTGCCAGGACAAGAAAGCAAACAGCCCAAGTCTAATATGGCAAACTTGTAATAAAGGGAAAGGGGGAAAGCACTTAAGGAAATCCGTCCCCAGAGGATGTGAAGCCCAGTCAGAGGCACAGGGGTAGGTGGAGAAAACACAGAAGATCAGCTGCCCGACACTCAGTCAGCTGGGCCTCACACTCACCAGCTGCGGCGGTCTCCCTCATCTTCCGGGCTGCTTAGAGTTCTCTCCTGGCACCAGCCTGCTTGCTTACACTGGATCACAATATAACAAATATATTCCCTCCCCATAAATCTACTACTGAGGCTCCATGCAATAAGATCCTTTATATGGAGAAATGCATCACTGAATCTTCATGCCTAAGACACTTCAGATGGGTAGAACCCAAGCCAACCTGAGGCCACACACAATTCCCTAAAGAAACCAGCACAGTTGAGAGGCCCCGGAATTATCCAGGAGCCACTGGTTATCAGAATAAAAACCATGAACACAGAGAGATCCAACTCCAAGAGTAGTACATTTCACATAGGCCAAGTGACCAAGCTGGCAGTGGTAGAGCAAACGCAAGGAGGCTTTGGGGATTAAAGTCCCAGGCTTCTTTCCCCTCAGAACATTCTCAGTGGAAGACAGTTTCACCCCACCTGGGTCACACTAGGTCCACAGTGTTCTTCCCACCCTCGTGTTCACTTCTTGGCCTCTCTACAGGGTGAGGGCTCACCCTAAGGGACCCTGTGACGGATGTACCAGATGCAGAAAGGTCTCATCAGTCTTCTGGTTACATTGTTTTGGTAGAACACCACCTTCAAAGAGTGCTGGAGTGGAACCGTAACTAGCAGGTGAATGTGCAGCAGCCTGGGGAACTTAAGACCAAACCCAGGCACTTCTTCAGTCTCTGGGCCTTGGTTTCTTCATCTGCACACTGGTAGAGAATTGCTGCCTGGTGGCAGGCACAGCTCCCCACAACAGTGGCAGCCTCACCAGTGCTGAGGACAAGACACTGGTGGCACCATGACTCCTTCCTGGGGTTGGAAGGTCTGAGGCATGCAGTAGTTCACACTCACCTGACATTCTCTACAGGCCAGTACTGGGGGACTCTGGCTGGGAGACAGACATTCAGATCCAGGAGCAGAGCTGGCACCACGGCAGGCTGGCTGAACATTTGGTGCCCTGGAGGGCCAGGGCTGGAGATGGGGTACTCTCTGCCTGGTGAGGACTGCTGGCCAGGAATAAGGGACAAAGGGTACAAATGCACAGGAGATGAATGGCTGCCTCAGTCACTGTGTCTTTGTGCACAAGGGCCCACCAATGCCTGGGATCATGCAAGAGTGTAGAGACCCCAAGGACAGCAAACTCCGTTCCAGGTCTCCAGCACAGACAGTGCCGGGAAACCAGTCAGCACTGACATTCCTAACAGGGAAAAATGACCATGGCAGTCCTTCCTACAGTGAAAAGCCTTACGCCACTCATGAGAGCATGACAGAGCACTGGATAAATATCTGGTCACACCACCTCTTGGGGCATGCTTTCTTCCTCTGTAAAACCAAAATGAATAAAATTACCTCATCAGGTAGCCAGTGATTAATAAACTGATCCTTCACAAAGTCTTGCAGCAGGGAAGGCCCAGCATCCATTAAGTGAATCAACCTCCCAGGTGACTCCCACCTGCCCAAGTAGTCAGAGGAGGAGGGCCTTCCAGAGGCTCCAACTGAGTGCCCTGCCGAAATGCAGAAGGCTCTAAGTCTCAGTAGGGCAACACCCTGTAGCCAGCAGGGAGGGCAGCATACTGGGGGCACTGCACTGCTGGAAGAAAGCCACCTCAGGCAGCACTCCCTGGAGACAGCTTCCTGCCCCTGCTGAGCTATCTGGGGATAGTTTCTAAGTCTGAAGAAGACAGCATCCCAGGAGAGGCTTTCTAGGAAGTCCCACTGGGGGCAGTTTTAGATACTAGTACAGCCCAAGGGAGAGCTGACCCTTGAACTCTGGCAGAGAGGCAGAGTACAGGTCAGGCACAAGGGGCTCCAGAGATCATCACATGGGAACCAGCTCAATCCAAGTCAGCTTGCCAGGAACCAAGAAGATGGCTAGGCTCAGACTTCCTCATAAGTGACTGCCCTCTCCAGGGAATAAAACAAATCTGTTGTTATCCTTACACCTCAAATGCCATTTGCAACTGTTATTCATTTCAGTGAAGTTGACACTTGTCAGATGTTTTATGTATCAAAGAACATCAACTGGGACCCCCTCCTCATAAAACTGTCCACACAGTTTCCTGCCATTCAGCCACCCTTTCTGTGTCACAAACACTGTGGGCCACATGCTGTGAGTGAAGTCTGGGCCTCCTGTCAACCTCGAAAAATCCAAGAATACAGTCCACACTGCTGACTCACGCAAAGCAGAGTCAAAACTCTGGTTCCTGTGGCTGGGAAAAGTCGGTTCAAAGCAGTGATAACCATGTCCAGATGCCACCAACCAGTCCATAAACTTAACTGTAAGGCCTCCATATCTAGAACTGGTATGTGATTTTCATGGCAAAAGCCAGCTCCTGGCTTTTATGACACCTTGATCAACTGGTTTGAAGTGAAGTAGCCTTGAGTTAACTCCTGAAGCACACACAGGAGATTCCCTGCCTGAAGCAAGCAGATTCCACCCATTAGGACTGCTGCTTGCCGGATGGGGACACAAGCCCCTCCCTGTGCTCCTAGACTCAACTGACACTAAATACAGCAGCCCAGTCTTTGAAAAGTAATAAAAATAAGGTAATATCTTCAGTGGGTTGTGACTCAGGAATAAACACTCTAGGGCGCCAGGAAGTGTGGTCACCAGACTTGCCTAGGAGCCTGGGGGAAGTGCCCAGGCTCGTATAGCCTCATAGGAAGCCAGAGGACTCATTTAAGTCTCTAGACTATACGTACCTTTTGGACCTCAAACTTCAAATTCTGACTAAAAAAGACTTCTTTTGCCCAGTTGAAAAGTTAGGCCAGTCGACTGATTTCTATAATCCAATCTTTTTACTAAAATATTTCCACTTATACCCCTTCACCAGTGACACCTGGAAGATGGAGAACTCCCTGGGGTTCAGTCCCAAAATCTGTGTTGAAGGAGTCCTCTGAGACACTCATGTAAGCCACTAATGTGGGTGAAGCCATCATAGCCTGCTTCTTAGAAGATGCCTGAAGCTTTACACAATTATTTCAGATTAAGTCCTAATAGTGTGTATAAATCTGGACTCCCTCTTTTCCATCATCAGAAAATAGCACTTAAACAGAAAGTCATAGGTGTGGGCCACTTTCATGTTCCGTGATGACAAAACTGCAGAGTAAGCGAGGACAGATGGGGACAGCTGCACCCTCCTCAGTAGTCCCAAACTTCTACCCTCACCCCTTTCACCCCTACCTTTACACATCTTACCCTCCAGGTGCCCTCTTCTCAGCCACACTGGTAAGCATCAAAAGGGTCTAGAGATCACCACTGCTTGCTGCAAAGAAAGTAGGGGAGTCACAGGCACCTCTATTGACCCGGATGTGGAAGTGGTCTGCTCCTCCCACCTGGACACGAACTGCAGCACAGCTCTGGTGGAAAACCATCTGCCAGGCTGTATGGCTGCCTCAGTACCACGTGCCCTAGACATCCTCAAGCTCCTGGACAAATGACCTGGTCCTCAGACCAACAAGCAAGCTATTAAGGAACTCCGTCAAAGCCCCCTGGACATGGAGTAGTCCTCCTCCTCTCTCCCCAGCCACCTCTCTCCTCATGAGGAGGCCTCTGCCAAGCGCAACATGTGCCAGGGTTGCCTGCGGCTGTCCTGATGGCAGGGAGGATATCATGACTTAAGTACTATGTGGCTAAGACAGAGAAAGGAAACACCTGCAAATTAAGAAGTGCGCGAATTTTAGCTTTAAACACATCCCTCTCAGACAGCAGAGTCTAAAATAGTACCTCCTATTTTAGGGAGACCAAAAGCAGCTCCTAAATCAGCCACTACAGAGACCCTGAGTTTGAGACGAGGACTGCACAACAACAGAAGTTGGGGCAGCAGGGACTGAACAACACGTAACTCCACTCCCGCTCCACTTGAACGATGAGCACACTGAGGCCTGGAGAGCCAACGTGGCTGCTACAGTCCTCCTGGCTCATTCCACTTCTGATCTTCTCCCACAGGAGGGTCCAGCAGTCCAGGTCAAAGAGGCCCCCACCTCTGTCCCCTTGTCCAGCTGAGGTCTACTGGGCAGAACCCACACTGCTTGGTGAAGTAGGCTCTGGATAGGCAGAGGCATGAGGGGTGTTAGGGAGAATACCTTGGCTCGTCAGGCCCTTGAACTCTAGGCTGAGCAAGGACAGTCACTAATAGAGGGATTGAGACAACCACAGTCTTGTTCTCTCACACACAGTATAGTTCCCTTAAGACACCAATGGCTCCCCTGGAGATTAAGGGCAGGAGGGAGGTGATCACCAGCGAATGGGCCAAGACCCACTGTCACTGACACTTGGTTAACTCCCCTAAAGTTAGGCCATGGTCGAGATCTCAGGGAAAGGCAATAGTAAAGCTGTCCCTCTGAACATGGGGCCCAGAGCAGTCACCTGTTACGACCCGAGACTGGCCGTGGTCTCCCCGGTCCATGCAGAAGGATCAGGATGGGCCCACACCTGTTCAGGCACAGGGCCTAGAGTGTGCCTGAAACAGGCAGGCTAGGGAGATGGGGCCTTATGCCTCACCTACCCTCAGGGCAGGGAGTGCAGATTCTCGAGCCAGGCCACTAGATTCCAATTCTGGCTCTGCTACTTACTAGGTTTCACCCAGGCAGGGGTAGTTCCTTTAACCTGCTTCTCCTCAGTCTTCACCTCTGTAAAAGGGGCATCCAGAAGCATATACCTCATGGAGTAGTTACAAAACTAAATGATTTAATCCTATAAATGTACCTGGCACATAGAGGTGTCACAAAAAGCTTTGCTGCTACTATTACCACCACTACAGTTCAGAGCATCTGACAATCCCAGGATCCCAAGACTCTTGTATCCAGTTATAACCAGGGGCTATGGAAGCACAGGCCACACCACTGCATCAAAGACAGCTAGCAAGGGGCTACACATGTCCAGGGATTCAGAAAAATGTACATCAGGAACCAAGGCAGGGATGGAGGCCAACCAACTAAAGCACAAACTTAACCTACTATCCTCACAGGTCAGGAAGAGAATGGGCTAGAGCGCCTTTGAGAATTTCTGGAAGAAGGGAAGCAAGGCAATCTTGACCATTCCTAGGTGACAGTATTCCAGGGATAACCACTTCGGTGACCCAACTCACAAAGAGCAGAGCAAGGACAGTTCTCCAGGACCCACCTCCTAAGACCCAGTGCTGGGCCACAGCACCACAACCTAGAGCATCCCTGGATAGGGGAAGGAAGCCCAGAGTGGGTGGGAGAATGGGAGGTGGGGCCCTTCCCCAGACAGTGTCCACCCAGCAGGAGAGTCCTGCTCTAAGGAACTCCTGAGCTCAACCCTCCTAAGGGACAGTGTTTTAGACTGACTGGAAAGCCAGTCAGGGTTAGTTCAAAAAAAATAATAATAATACACACACACATACATACTGGTTTGTATGTCCTTGAAACACCTGACCCAAAGCTGAGAGTCAACACCTAAAAAGCAAAATTAAAATTCTAGGCACTATTGAAACTCAAAATTTTTAAAAGTGTCTACAATATGATCCTTCATTATCCTGTGCATCCATTCTAACAAAATTCATTAAGTTTTGAGATTAAAAGACCAATTTCAGGTGGTAGTTGTGACTTTTTTATCAAAGAGAAAAATGTGGGTAAAATCTCACCACAAAAATGACTTGCTACCAAAAAAAAGCCATGTGGAGTTGATTTTCCAGATTCTGCCACCAAATTTGGACTTCCTGAGGGTGGATTAAACATTTGTGGATTAGCCTTAGTAAACAAATCAGAGTGCATTTGTGGAATAATTGAAAAATAAAAAGCATTCTTGCTGCACTCCACAGTTATTTGGAATTACTGGCAAACAAGGGGGAACCAAGGATCTGTCCCTCCCCATCATGGGGGTGCTGCTTGCCCCTCCCTGGCCCCACGTGAGGGAAGCACCACTCCAGGGGGCAGTGGGCTACTGAGCTCACCTCTGCTCCACAATGTCCCAGCCACCACAGCTGACCAACAACAGGCTCCTATGACCATTTCTTGTCTTTTTTAGCCTACTGACACTGAAGTACAAAACAACATGAAGTGTAAAAGTTCAATGTCTTGGGCTGGGGTGCAGCCCATGACAAGAACTTGCCTAGCATGTGCAAGGTCCTGGGTTCCATCTCCAGCACCACAGATTTTTTATTAAAAAAAAAAATAATAAGTTTAAAGTGCTGCTAAATTTTATGAATGATTTTAACCAGAATAAATTTATTTTGTACTATATTCTGACTCCTGTGGTGTCACCCATGATGTTGCTTTATCCAAGGCTTGTGCTCTCTCTGACATCTCATCTGTCATCCTAGCTGGCCAAGAGTTGTTTAAACAGTGGAGAAAGAGCTGACTTAGGTACCTGGAAGGCAGCACACAGGGTTTTAGAGTGCTCTCTGAACTTGGAATCTGAGGAGCTAACTCCCTGACTAAAGCCTCTCAGGATGTATCACAAAGTGGTCACCCAGGATGAACATTCTGGTCCATCTACCTTTCCCAGCTCCCTAAGTACCTCACTCATGGGCTGTTTCTTACAGGATCTCACTGGTGCTTCGTGACCAATTTAAACAGCATTTTCTCTGTGAAGCTTCCCTCCCTTTCAGGCAGGATAAATACCCTGTTCCCTCTCTAGAGGAACAGGAAAAAAACCTTTACTACCCTGTAAATCCTTGTCTCCCCTAGTTCCTTAGCAGAAGGGACTATGCCATCTTCACCATTAACCCTTCAGTCCTGAGCACAAAACCGAACCTCTGAAGGAGCCCCAGAATCTCCTCATTCTAGTAAATGATTACATGAGAGGAAAAAACAAATATTGTGTCCCCAGTGCCTGAGAAGGATCTGGTACATAGCAAAATTGTTTTAAAATGTTTTTTTACAATGGCATAGTGTCTCTCTCTCTCTCTCTCTGAAAGAACTTTGACTACAAAACAATGAAGCTAGTAGGGCACGATGACATACAACTGTCATCCTTCCAATGGCTCAGGAGGCTAAGGAGGAGGATTATAAATTCAAAGCCAGCCTCAGAAACTTAGCAAGGCCCTAAGCAACTTAGTGAGATCATGTCTCAAAATACAAAAAAAAAAAAAAAGGGGGGGGGGGGACTGGAAATATGGGGATGTGGCTCAGTAGTTAAGTGACCCTGGGTTCAATCCCTGATTTAAAAAAAAAAAAAAAAAAAATCCCCAAACCACTGAAGCTGATTTTTCTGCACCTCCAGTCAGTGGGCTGATGCTGACATGGAGTCGTGAAAAAGCAAGGCTGCGAGATGCTGGGGTGGAATGGTGCACAGTCCCCCAGGGCAGGGTGGCACACTAAAGGTCCAGAGCTGGGGCAGGAGCCTAGTTTGGTTCTTCTCTATTGCTAGCCAAGCAGGAGACTCTGGGCAGGCCACTTACTGGCTGTGGTCCTCAACATGATGATGCTTGCAGTGGGAAGGGCTGCATGGCACCAGGCAAGGCTCATATAACCCAGGGCTCACAGGTAAAAAGAGGGGTCTCTAAGGCTTTTCCACATTACAAAGAAGGTAACACAATGAAACAAAGAAATAAACCCCCAATCCCAACTACTTCTTTTATGTTTGAATCATGCTTAAGAAAAAACTTAGCCAGGTACAGTGGTGCATGCCTGTAATCCTAGCTACTCAGGAGGATGAGGCAGAAGGATCACAAGTTTGAGGCCAGCCTCAACAACTTAGAGAGACCCTGTCTCAACAAGAATTTTTAAAAGAGCCAGCCAGGGATACAGCTCAGAGGTAGAGAGACTACCTAGACTCAAACTTCAGTACTATTTAAAAAAAAAAAAAATTCTGGTAAGCCTCACCCAGTACCCAGAAGGTTGGGGTACAGCCCTTGCCAGTGGCACTTTGGACAACAAAGCCCTCTCTAGAGGAACCTACAATGCCCTCCTCCCTCCCGCCAGCACAGATATGCACTGCTGTGGCAAGCAGAGGGGATCCCCTCTGAAGGAGAGATGGCCCAGGTGCAAGCAGTTCTGCCCCTGGCTAACTGGATGTTCCAGGCACTCACTGGGCCTGGTTCCCGCCTGTGATGCAGGAGTAACTTAGACCCCTCATCATCATCTCCCGCTGTCCCCAGATGCTGTATGCTGATGACTCAGGGATTCAAAGGCCCACCACAGACCATCATGAGGCCTGGGCTGAGACTGTGGGAGTACAAGTCTCTGCTGTGGCCCCATGCCTCAGGAAGTCATTGTTGGGAGGACAGAGTAAGCCATGAGAAAATGCTACAGAGGGGCAAGGACATTTCTTCAGCAGATGCAGCTGTAGAGGCCTGGTTCCTTGGACATTCACTGGCTATAGGAATGGTCTCTCCACATTGGCTGGCTTCTTCATGCACTCCCCAGAGAGGTGTTACTCCACTCCCAACAGGAGCCCATGGTGCTGGGAGGAACAGCAAAGAGCAGCTGAGACCACGCATGCTATCACCTGGGTATGCTCACACTACTGACCCTCTGCTCTGAACACACTCAGAGGGAACTGTCAGGGACAAGGCTGGGATGAAGCCCAGATGTGCACCTTCTGTCCGCCTCCCCAACCAAGGACCCCACTGAAGACTCATGCTCACCACTTCCAAAGCCCTCCTCAGTCCCCCAGGTCTCCACCCACATGGACAGTCCTGTTTATGGCTCCAGGAGGGGCAGAAATAGGCCTGGCTGAGCGATGAGAAAATGGAAGCACATGAGAGAGCGAAAAAGGGCCTTGCTGGAGTGGACACAACCCAGTAGGCACTCTTGGTTCCTGCACAAAACAACTGACAAGGGCTAGTGGGTCTCAGGTACAAGATCTGAACAGTCAACAGGCTCCCTACAGCCTTCCAAGGAAATCCAAGACTGTTGCTTCCTAAGTCAGTCCTCACCCTGGCACTTGCCTGGCATGCTGCAGAAACAGAGCTCTGTGACCCCAAGCTCCAGGGTGCTGTCTGTGACTTCAGCCTGCTGGGGATTCCCAGGCACTGCTGAGGTCAGGGGGGCTGAGGCAAATCCACTAGTGAGGTCAACAATGTCTTGGGAGTTTTTCACTGTTTCTGAGATTTTCAATAAATAAATAAAAAGGCTTAAGGACCACAAGCTTCAGCACCGTCCATTTAGCAAACACAAACTGAGCTTCTGGGTCTGGTTTTTGAAAGCTCAGCCAAGGCTTTGGCCACTGAGAAGCAGCAGCACAGCCAGGCTCATTCCGATTTACAGCACTAAGGATGGCCACACAGAAATGAGGAGATGCCATAGAAACCTCTTGTGGAACTTAAAACACACTCCCACCTGTTATATATTTTAATTCTACATTTTCTCCTGATGGCTTAGTGAGACTGCCAAGTTTAAAGGGGAAAAATTAAAAAAAAAACTCAAATACTTTTTAACCCCCACAGGATCATCATTCCTTTCTCTGACATGGAAGGAAGGGAAATTAGGAGATGATGTTTCTCACTGAACCCAGGGCTGGGTGTCATTCATGGTGGCTGTACACAATGGAGCCACAGACACACACACGCATACACACCAGACACGTTTACTCACACTATACACACAGGCATGCATACATACCACACACGCTAGCACACATCCACAGCTAAAACTAGTTTAGTATGAGCTCAAAGCAAAGGCTTGGTCCAAACCATTCCAGTTTCTGAAACTAATGGTTCAGCAAGGTATAACAAAAATAAAACAGTAAAATCTTCTTAAAGAAGGGTGGTGAGGTTTCTTTGGCAATGTCCCCCAGATCCTCTTGCAGCGAGCCATAAACCACACCCAATAGGAGGCAGCACCAAGGAAGGGACTACCCCAAAGCCATCATTTTTCCTTCTGATCCTGGCATCAGATTTCTTCCCTTTCCTGAGCCTTCAGTGTCTGGCCATGAAGGAGAAAACTCCCTACACCTGCTTCTGTTGGGCTATTGCCTTCCGGTGGAAGGGCAGGAAGGGCCACTGTGAGACCATACCCTCCCTCGGGCTCAGAACCAGAGACTAATAGGCCTCCCTCCTGCCATGCAGCAGGAACTGGGGGCCACTCAGGGCTCCAGTCAGAAAGGTACCAAGTGAGCTGCTCCTGTGCTCGGTCAGCCTCCATAACCAGCTCGCTCACCTGCACACCTGGACCAGAGCAGGGCAGCAAAAAGTAGGGTTCATCTCAAGAAGCAAAGAAGAGGAGGAAAGCTGGGGAGGAGGGGAAAGTCCTCATGAAAGTCACAAATCCTGTATGCTACAGCCAGCCTGATACTGACCCTGTTGATGCATTAATATCCTTACAGCCTCAGCTTCACGTGTCCCCTTTGTTTAAGAAAAATGTGAACTTAATAAGTAATGCCTTTAAGAAGGTTTTTGGGCTATAAATTCTAAGTTCTTAATAAAAAACAAATTAGCCTTTATTATCAAGAAGAGAGTGGGGTTTCCCTGCAGTGGTCCCCTTAGCTGTCCCCCATCATGCCTAGACACTTGGCTGGCAACACACCCAGGGTGACAGCGGAACGCTACCTGGGCCACTCACAGGATGTCTGCTGCAAGCACTGCCACTTCTCTGTTAAGGGGCCTCTGGAAACAGCTGCGTGGGCACCAAGCCCCATGCAGGGCCTATCCTGTGCCAACACCACAGTTCTAATGCATCCCAAAGAGAACACCCAGACCGCCAGAGCCAAAACTGCTGGGGGAAGTAAGGAGCAAGGGACTTGCTATTTTCAATAGAGTGGATCTTACCCACAAGGTGACGTTTGAGCAAAGGCCTAAAGAAGCTCTGAGAGCAGGTCAGCCGCATGGGCCTCTGGGGGAAGAGATGCCAGGCAGAAGGACCAGCCAGAGCAAACAGCCTGAGGCCAGTTGGGGGGGCTGGGAGAAATGCTCCTTAAGGTCAGGGTAGGGTTGGGACAAAAAGGGTCAGGAGTTTGAGGAGAAATTAGGAAATCATAGCTGAGGTCAGAGTACAAGGGCCAAAGCCTGCCCACAGCCACACCCATTTGTTTACAGTAAGACAATGCCACCATAGCAGAGCTTCTGAGAGCTGTGACAGACTGTGTGGATGGCCCACAGAGCCTGGAAGATAAACTACTTGGCCTTTCAGCTTGAAACAGGACAGTGGAGAAATACACTCATGTGCCAAGTTCTCCCCGTGGCTCACAGGAGCTCAGGGGTCATGAATTCAGACTGGTCAACATGGTTGTACGTTCTCCTCTGGCCATGTGCCACTGCACTGACAGGTGGCTACGACCAGGCTTGTGGCTTTCCTAAGCAAGACCACGAAGGGAGAGGTGCCAGCCTTTTCCTGTCTGCCATAACTGGGCCATGCTGCCATAGGGCCTTCTTTGGTGCCCAGCCCAATGTCTGTGCTTCACCTTCATGGCCTCTGGGAGATGGCAGGGACAGAGGCTCAGCATTTAGTGACTGGATCAGCACAGCTATGAGGTTGGCCAAGACCAGGAGCCTGAGCTCTGAACTTCTAGGCCCACTACTCTCCACCCCAGCTGCACAGAATCACTTAATGAGAGAGGTAACAAAGGCCAATGCTGACCTCAACCCCAGATTACACTAATGAGCCTTTGCAGGGTGCTGATCATGCTTCCATGTTTTTGAAAGTCCCAAGTGGCTGTGATGAGCAGCCAGGGTGAAGACACCTGCAACCCTGCTGGTGTTCCTGCTCTTACCCCCAACCCCAACAATCCCCTTTCCAGCTACTCACCTCTGCCCTGCCAGCTCTGGCTGTCTCTGTTCTGTTCAAAACCATCCCAACCAAGACTTTGGGAGATATCACTTGGGGTCTCTCTTTGGCATGAGCTCTTCATAATTCTCAGCTGGATTCTGGTCCTGCTATGGACCCTGAGGGCTGAGATTGCTAGCCTTCATCCAAAGAGGGTGTTGTTTCCTCTTCACAAACTCAAGTCTCACTGTGTTCAAGATCAACAGAACTATCAAAAAAGAAATGCCACAGGTCTTAGGACCAGAAATGCCACTCTCCAGCCACATGCTATACAGCATTTAGTCAGTTTTGCATTTTATTACCCTTCCTTCCTTTATTAAAAACACCCCCCACCCAACCCATGGCACCTTTAAATTTTCCGTTTTCCTTACTGAGACATCAAAATGGGGTGTCTAAAAATCTCACTTTCTTATTATAAAACCTCATTTCACAATCGTCCCATTAAGACTTAAAGTTACTATGTGTGAAACTAGTCATGGTTCTTGCTACATTAGAAAGTAAGCTAAGCACCATAATTGATAAATCTTTTTAGAACTTAGTTCTTAAATTCCACAAAGGTGAGGTTGAGCTTTTATGTATTTCAACCAACAGGCTTCATTTTGAAAGTCATTAATAAGTTATCTGGGACCTGGGGAACATTTCTTTCCATGTAAAATTATCACTAAGATGGTACTTAAGTATCTATGCTAATAAGCTAATGTCTATTCAACTCATTGGTCCTTTTCTGACTTAAAATAAGAAAAATGCGTCAGACATAGTAGCACACATCTATAATCCCAGCTATTCGGGAGGCTGAGGCAGGAGGATAGCAAGTTTAAGGCCAGCCTGGGCAATTTAGTGAGATTTTATCTCAAAATAAAATTTAAGGGGGGGGATGGGCACTGGGAATGTAGTTCAGGGGTAGAGCACTTGTCTAGCACATGTGAGGCCCTGGGTTCAATCCCCAGTCTGCAAAGAATAAAATAAGAAAAATGTTATTATAATACAAGAAAATATTTCTGTGTGTTTGAATGTGTATATACAGACAAGAAAATCAAGTGTGAACATGTATGGGGTGTACATGCAAAACTCTGCTACTAAAGGAAAAGAAACTTCAAGTTAAGAACACAGAAGTCAATTCATGGAGATTCAGAAGAGACTTCTGAGTGGAGAACTCTGATGCTAGTGGATCTCCACTGACCTGCTATCCTACACAGTAGGTGTCACTGACATTGCTCACAGGTTTTTGTCTTAACTGGTAACCTGGGCAGAGGGAAGGGGTTTAGCAGCTGGAAAGCCAATGGACAGTGTGGGGAGCAGAAAACAGATAAGAGGATAGAGGGGCATGGTTGTCATATGCACAAACTACCAAAAGGAAAGAATGCCGCTCCCTCCCCTTCTCTAAGAAACTCTCAGTTCAGAAGCCGGGGTGTGGTTCCTCAGGACTGACAGAAAACACACACATGTGAAACAAGTATTTAGAAAGAGAGAGATGGAAATAAAACTGTGGGTTTCCATCAAAAACAGACAGACATTGTCACCATGGGTCCTGTCTTCTCACTCCTCTGAGTTTGATGGCTGGTGTATCCTGGGACAAATCCTATTTCCAAAACCATAAATGAAGGCTTTGTGGACAAGGCCTATGAATTGAGTGTGCTCTGCTAGTAACCACCTGGGTGACTTCTCTGAACCTACAGTCAGTCTCTCATTTGTAAAACTGAATGACACACATTTGTCATTCAGGATAGCTGGAGGATTAAATGAAGTAGTGCTCTCTGAGACACAGCAACCAGCACTCAGTGAGGTTTCAAATGCTGGTGACCCGTTATAATCTAAAACAGGGAAAGTCTATCACCTCTTCTGAGATAACCTCAAGGGTTAGCCTCAAACACACAAGAGAAGGTTCCTTCCTAAGCTTCTGTGGGAAAGGGTGGGAGATGGCGCACAGCCAGATGGGCAGGGATTGGCCTGCACACACAGCCAGGGAATCAGAGGGAGAACAAAGGAAATTCAAAACCTGAAGCCCTCCACTGCAGAGACATCAGGGCTGAACCAGGGCAGATACCCCCAACAAAAGCAGGGACTTAGCACACAGACAAGCAAGGAAGAATGTTCTGCTCTCTAGGCAAGGAGATAAGAAGACACGTCAGCTCCTTAGGGGACCTGAAACCCAGCAACTGAGGGACTTCGGCAGCCTGGGGCCAGTGACTGTGGCACTGAAAGAGAAGAAGGATGAGCTGAAGATACAGAACAGATTTTAGAACATGAACTACTATAAATTTTCATTAGGTCATTCATAACATATAAATGCAAATAAATATTTATATATATACATATACATATTCATATATATATATATATATTCCTATTTTAAGACTCCTCCTCCTTCTATTACTTTTTTCCATTCAAATTGTGTAATGATATTTTTAAATCTTTGTCCTCTACTCCCATCCCCCAAAGCAGGAACTGCAAGTTCTGTCGGCTCTCTCCCTCTGCCTACTAGAGGGCCTGGCCCAGAGCAAGGTCCAATAAATAAGTCAACCATGTGCTCCCCCTCCCAAAATCGTCTCTCCTGAAAGTCACCTGGCCTTGCCCATATGACTTCTTGTCAGTGCTTTGCCAAGCCACCATGCTGGGCCATTTCACCTGTGTGATCCTATCTAATTTCCAACATGACCTATAGGTTGTTCTACAGTCAATATACAAATGAGGAGGAGGAGGCTGCCCAAGGCCACTCAGCCATAGTGAAACTACAATTCACTCATTCAACTAGCAAGATACAGGCATAGCACCTGAGCATGACACTCTCATTTTTTTTTTTTTCAAATCAATAAAACAATACAGGAAATAGAGGTTTATCTGTTCATCATGGGAGTTCTCAGCAACATCATCATGGCCCCTAGCCATGAACAGAGCGAGAAAAGAGCTGTAGCCACCACTCAGCCTTCCCAGCCTCAGAGTTCACATTATGCACAGGATAGGCATAGATAGAGAACAGTCTTCATAAGGCTGCTATGAGATGTGACAGGTAAATAATGTCCCTTAAAAAATGTCCACATTCTAATCCCTAGAAGCTGTAAATGTTACCTTTTATGGCAAACTATCCAGATGCTTGAACCCAAGAACTTGAGGTGGGAAGATTATCTTAGATTATCCCGGTAGGCCCTACGTGCCATCACAAACATCTTTATGGAAAAGAGGCTGAGGGAGATTTCAGAGGAGAGAGAGCAAGGTCATATGACAAGAGCAGAGAAAGCAGACTCACAGAAAAAAGATGCTACACAGGTGACTTTGAAGATGGAGGCAGGAGACCACTAGCTAAGGAATACTGGCAGCCACCAGAAGCCAGAAGAGGCTAGGGATGGATTTTCCCCTAAAGCTACCAGGGAGCATGGCTTTGCCAATACCTTGATTCAGCTTACGGAATCGCATTCTGAACGTCTGGCCTCCAGAATGGTTAGAGAATTAATTTTTGTCATTTTAAGTCTCCAAGTTTGTTGTAGCAGCCACAGGAAGCTAACCCAGAAGATGAAATGGGAAGAGGACATGAAGCAATTAGCACACTACCTGGCACATGGTAGGAACTCAAGAAATCCCTATTAGTGAAAGACAGGTCCTGCCATCCTGTCTGGACAACCAGCCCATCTCCCAAAGCTGTGTGGAAACTTATTCTGTATGACCAGTTCTGTGCCCCACTCACAAAAGCACCTTCATGTCTCACTTTATTCTGTCCCAAAAAGGAGTTTCCAAGGCTGCCCACTGACTCTTCACTCATCCCATATAAATGTGATTTTGCCACGGGCATTTGTGTTAAAACAATAAGTACAACTAATTCAAGCATTTCATAGGATGGCCAGTGCTGAGATCTCACAGAGTAGACCTTCCCGACCTCAGGCATAAAGGGCTATGATCAGGACCACCTTACCTGAAGAAACAGCCCAAGCCCTTCTTTCAGCCACAGGCCCTGCAGCTGTCAAAGGAGAAGCTAGTGTCCAGCTCCTGCCCTGCCAGGACCCACACCAGAGAAGGGCAGGTTGGTGAACAGAAGAAGGGCTGGGGTGGCTTGTGTCTGGCCCTCTAAACTGCTTCTCAGCATCTTTTCATGCAAAGAGCTACCCCTGTGCTCTAAGCCCCCTTCTTTAGCCCTTGTCCTGTGCAACCTGCTCTCCATTTTCCTTCTTGAGGGGTGAGTCCAAGTGTCGAAACCCACTACATGCAATAATTCCACTTCCTCCCTGTTCTCGGCCTCCCCCATGCAGACTGCAGCCTCAGCTTCCTCTGGGTTGCTTTGAGGATGAGGCCCTGTGATCCTGATAGCCCTTCTGCCCTTCCCTCTGTCCTCTTCAGTTTCAAAGTCATGGCTGTGCTGTCCCAAGAGCCCTGCCACCCTGACTCCAACCCTCCTCTCCATCCTGCACACAATACAATAACGACTGTCCCTCTAACCAAGCCATAACAGCCCACAGCCACAAAAAGTCCAGGGTGGAGTCCCAAAACCTCAAGAGTATTTCAGAGAAATATGAACAAAAAGAAGTAGCCTGTTCCCTTCCTGGGCGCCACCATCTGCAGGTCCTCTGAGCTGTCTTCTTTGCACCTTTTCTTCTCTGCCCTTTTGCCAGGGCTGGGTTCACTCGATAGAGACCTCGCTCCAAAAGCGGGCTGAGACTATCAGTGCAGGAAGATGGCCATGGGCGTGCACAGAATGAGCCATGGCCAGGAGCAAGAGCCACCTCAGTGTTCCTCAGCCACAGGCATTGCACACAGCAGACCCAGTGGCCTAAAGTCTAAATTCTGCCAGATTTTCACTCCCCCTCAGAGGCTCAGGCCTCCAATCTGTCCTAAATCCCACATGGGGACTTATAGGCATTCTCACAGGTACATGCCTGTGACCTCTCTGTGGGTAGTTATCATCCCTGTTTTCTGGCTCTCCCCAGAGCCAGCTTAGTAATTGAGGCTTCCCTTGTGTCAAAAAAACACCTGCTAGGGGAGTGAATGAGAATGGGCAGGTTTACCCCAAGGAGCTCCTTCACCTCCCAGTCCTGCAGGTGGGACCTCACAGGAGTCCTCTGCCTCCATGACACTGTCTTGTGACATACTTTGACACACTCCACCTGTGATAAACTACTATGCCACCTCAGAGATTGAGAAGCTAAAGACAACCATCCCATGTGATTCTATATGACATGTATTTACAATGCCCTTGTCAAGGTTACTCCCTTCCCCCTCAGAGTACATTGGCCAGAGCAGCTGATAAGCTAGGAGGGCAGAGCCAGAGCCAGTCTCTGCCAGACACCATCACAGCTGGAAGGCTGTGTTCCTGGTCCTGGCTGTCAGAGAGATCCCTCCACAACTATACACACACTCAGACGGCCTGTCCCAAAACCAGGGTCAAAGATGGCCTTGCCAAGCCTCATTCAGATTGCTAGGTGTTAGTTTAAAAGGTCTGTGTGCAAATAGAATGTAAGGCCATATCTGTAAGATGCGTACCTTACAGATAATAATATCTAACCATTAACTGCCCTCAACCATCCAAACAAAATGATAGCAGCCATTTCATAATTGAAATAAATGGGGAGTAGTTTTTCAAGGTCACAAAAGCCCATGCTCTCCTCCTAGCCAGAGCCCAGGCCCTAGAGCAAGCAGGGGCAGGTGATCAGTCACAGCTTTCTTTGAAGAGCTAATAAACATACTGATGCCAGATTGGGAATATAATTGAGTAGCAGAGTGCTTGCCTCACATGCACAAGGCCCTGAGTTCAATCCCCAGCAACACACACACACACACAAAACAAAACAAAACTATTAAACATACTGATGGCAGGCACAGGCTAGAAAGAACCTAACAATATCCAGAGAGCACTGGTTGAGGCATCTATAGCACAGTCTGGCATAGGATGGCATGCAGCTAGACACAAAACTCCTCGTGTTCCAATGATACACAGTCAAGGGAGAAGGTGAGGCGTGTGCAGCGGGCAGCATGACACCCCAGTGAGTATAGTTAATTCATGCATACACGTTTGCTGCCATATGCAGAATAGCCTGGCAAGTACCTGGCACTGGTGTCTCCAGGGAAAGGATATAGGGGGCGGGGGGTTGGGTGGGAGATAAGATTTTACCATATATCCCGCTATACCTTATAATGTTTAAGCCAAAAAAAATATTTGCTTATAAAAATAAAATAGATGGGCTGCGGTTGTGGCTCAGTGGTAGAGCTCTTGCCTAGCACTTGGGAAGCACTGGGTTTGATCCTCAGCACTACATAAAAATAAATAAAATAAAGGTATTGTGTCCATCTACAACTAAAAAATAAAAAACAACAAAATAAAATAGAAAGTTATACAATGTGTCAAATCAAATAAATAAGGCAGGTTTCAAGAACTCTTACCAAGTGACATTAGTGCAAAGTCACTAATAAGAAGGTAGGGATGTCAAGGCCATTTTCTGGGGGCAATACCATGTCCACAGTTGAGATCATCAGAGTCACACCGGTTGCTGGCAGTAACTGCCCTGTCACTGAGCATCCCTTGCTCTCTGTCCTTCCATTCTCCCTTCTCCAACAAGATTCCTTCCACTGTTTTCCACCCCCTGCTACATCACCTCGAGATGACACAGTGAAGTCCATGCTCCAAGTCACACAGTCCTGGGATCTTAGAGATGGAGGGTGGTTTCATGGACTCACAAGGCAATCCCTGCCCCCTTGATCCCTATTCCCAGAGCATCCCTCAAGCGAGAAACAATAGCTTCACTGTTTTATGTCTGCACTGTGCCCACAGCAGAGACCCCCAAAGGTCACAGAAACAGTGAAGTCTCAGAGAGGACGAAGTCCCTGGAGCTGCCCTCAGCTATCAGCTGTTCACTGCAGGGAGAGCCCCAGAGGCAGCCGCAGGAACCTGGAAGGCCAAGGGTTCTTCCTCATAATTGGCACAGCAGTTCCCAGGCAGCTCAGCAACAGTACAGACCATCCTCCCCAGTGCTGGGTTTCCTTTCTAGCACGTCACAGATACGGGTTCACCTCTGACACTGTGGACACCAGGGCACTCTGCCTTTTGGTATACGCTGTATCAATCCTATATCAAGACCCATGCCTGCAGGAATGGACCCTGAGCAGAGATTAGGAATCCAAATCTTGGCCCATAAACCCCCAAAACTGATGTTAGCACAATCCAAGAATCTCTTCAAACCATGAAATGGCCCTGGTCATTTAAAATAAAAGAAATAAGCAAAAGAGAATCAAAACGTTTAAAAAGCCTGAAGACCCTCCAGTGTGCTGAGAATGAAGTCCCAAACCTTACTGAGGGTCTGAGGAGCCTTGAGCCACTGGGTGACATGGCCCTGCCTCTTTGGAGCCTCTCCCCTGAGGTGTCACCCAGCGGTCCTCCCCACCTCTCTTGGAACCCCAGCTTGAGCGACCTCATCCTTCCCAAGGCCTCGTAGTGCTCCCAAAAACCCAAGAGAGGAGGAGGCTGCCTTTGCTGATGGTCCTACCCTTAGAGGTTTCCTTTTATCTTTTGATATTTGTGAATATTTGCATAAGTACATGTATGGAAAGGGGGAGGTCCTTATCGAAGTTGCTTAAATTTAAAAAGCAGGAACAAAAACAAGATTTCCAGACCCTAAGGAATGATACTTTCTGACCCAGAGGAGCAGAAGCAGCCCCAGGTTCCAGGCAGCCGAATAAGAGCTCATGTGCCAAGGACATAAAAGGTCATTGCTGAGAACAGGCTTCTGCCTGTGACAGGCACAGTGGAACAAGGTGACAGTTCTGGTTTTAGCCCCAGAACTCATAGTGGCAACAGCTGTGCCACTAGCGCTGGTCTCAGCTCTCTCCCTTCAGATCGATGGAACACCAGCTTGACTTCTGACAGCAGGCTGTCTTCCCGGAGAGGCCAAGGACCTTCTTGCTACTCATCACAATGACAGACTGGCTTTGTTCACTCATTGACTCAAGAAACACTAATTATACACCTATTTTATGCCTGGTACTGCAGGACACTCTAGAGATACAAAGAAAACTGAGCTATTGTCCCGGCCCTGAAGGACACTTAAGTCTCATAACACCCAGATCCACAATATTCACAGGCCTGTCCCCAGAGAACTCTGGCAAGCTTTACACTGTAAATGCCACTGTGGGATGCCATGCCTGGTAACTCAGAATCTCACACTGGAAGTGACCTGTCCAGGCCCTTCAGGAGCTGGTGTTCAGGAAGAGGAGGAAGTAGTAAGCGGCCTCCCACTCAACATGCTGCCTGCCAGCCACCAATGGGCCACTGGCAGGTTAGTTTGCCCTTATGTTGTTCAGTCTGTTGGCTGCCCAGCACCGAACCCATCCTACTAACAACAGTTTCCAAATCCCACAGGGGAACTGAGCCACCCACCCCTCCTCAGGCCACTCAGTGGGAGGGTAAGGGCGGGCAGGAGACTTAGCCAGGCCCTGGAGTGATGATTTTGCCAACAGCAGGGAGTGCCGGGTAGAGGCAGCACCTGACCAGGTCCACTCAGTCAGTGTGACTCCTTCTCCTGGGCCTGAGCCATATGGCTTTTCTCCCCAAGAAGCACAGTTCTCAAAGGACAAAGCTCTGCCTGAGTGCTCTGTGATCCTAACCTAGTACCATATGTATGCCCTGTGCATGCTCCAATCACACTTGTGGCAAATGTGACACAAAAGTCATAAAAAACCAACAACTTCAGTGTCTCCAGACCTTGGCAGTCACCATCTTGAACACAGATGCTTCCCAACTGCCTACAATGAACATCCCTGATGAGCATGACTAGGACCAGTGACCACACAAAGTGTGCCAAGAGCTAATCTCCACGGTGGGCCAAGCTTTTGAGAAATTCCACCGCCTCTGCACTTTTGTCCCTGCTGCACTCCAGCAGAGGAGGTTTCCCCTTTAAGAGCTTGAGAAGAAACGTGGAAATCAGATTCACTGCCCTCGGCCTCTTTCTGCACATATGCTGCATATTTAGGTATCCGAATAGCCTTTGCTTCCTCTGGAAAAAAATGTACAGCGTCCATTCGCCAGGGCCAAATGTGACCCAGAGCACCTAAGGAAGGGGGAGGAGAGTCCCAAGTAGCACATACCAGCACATCCATGAAAGGTCAGGAAAGGTGTTTCCGCGAAGTGGGAAACTCCTTTAAGTGAAATATTTCACTCTCAAAGATGAAAAGAAGTATCTTCACTGAGAAAGAACTGGCTAGCAAAACAGTCTGGAAGACTATCTCTAGCAAGAATTCATGAGGGGACACCAAGAAAGGTGCTGTGTTTGCTTGTTAGTAGCCACTGTCAGCATGGAGAAAGTAAGAAAGGGCATTTGATGATTTGAGCCTTTTTAAAAATTAAAATTGAAAGAAAAAACTCAAAAGCTGGGATAAACAGTTATTACAGACTAGCAAAATTCTGTCACTAGCTTTGGAAACACAGAAGTTTCCTATCATAAAAGCAGGACTTCAGGGAGTGATTCTCTCTACCAGTATTCTTGAACACATGCACACCGGTATCCATAACACTAGTGGAGTCTGGGTCAGTCTGGAAGCAAAGCATGGCTCTTCCAGGGGGTCTGACTTCCCAGAGCTGCTGGCTTGTCAGGTTGAGTGTATAAAGGGAATGTATGTGCACATGTACAGGTCAGGTGACAGCAACTGTCAGCCTAAACAAATGCTTATTCACAGTGCTTGCTGGCCCAAGGATGGCCCAAACTTCTCCCAGTCCATGCCTGGTCTTGTGTCTCACATCCCTCCACAGCAAAGACTATCTTTTGACTTTAGAACCTGCTAGCATTTATATTATTCTTAAAAGGCAAATGCCCCCAAAATAACACATTCAGTTTTGCTGATATTTACAATAAACTGGGTATTAGATCCTTTCTACCTAACACAGTGGGCAATGGGGTCCCTCTCCTAAATGGAAACTTGGGACAAGGTGGGGTAGAGCAGGACAGAGGTACAGAAAGACCCAGGTACTGTCCTTAGTTCAGCTGGGGAGTTGGCCCTCTGCACACTCAGGGAAGTGGACTGTCAGTGGTGCTCGGAATGAGGAAAAAGGAATCAGCCCTTCCTACCCTGGAGGCCATAAGGAAAAAGCAGTCTCCGTGTGGGCCTCTCCACTCTCGGCCTCTGCTGGCTCAGTGAATCTCATCCCCAGGCCCTAGCCTGGACCATGAACTCTGCCCGAAATCCTCCCAACCCTCCACTTCACTGTGACACATCTCAGGAGTCCAGAAACAACAAGTGGGTTCTTGGTAGAAAGCAGCTCTGGTCTGAGCCTGGGCTGGCTCTGAGAATTTAGATTAGAATTCTCTTAGTTCCATTCTTCAAATGAGGAAATTAAGGCACAAAGGAATCAAATAATCTCTTTCAGGCTCAAAGAAGGTGGTATATGCAGAAGTGAGAATGAAGTTTCTAGTTGGTTGCCCTACCCCACTAGTTTCTAGTTACTGGCATAGGGAAATTGATCCAACCATCTCCCAATCTAGTATGAAAAAGCTCATCTTCCAAAAAAAGATAACAACTTATAGAAAAGAAAGAGCTTGCTGTCTCTGATTCCCCTCTCTTCCCCTCCCTTGTCAGCTCTTGCCAAGGAGCTATGAAGCTGATGTTCCATGAGGAACTCTCAGAAAGTCTGCTTTCCTGGAGCCTGGTGTTTGGAAGGCAGTTTGGGGGTGTGTTTTTGTTTTGTAGTACAGGATGGAACCCACAGTCTCATGCATGCTACACAAGTACTCTGCCACTGAGCTGTACCTCCAGTCCTCGCCTCGTGTTTAGAAGACCCACAGGCTGCTTATACCTCAAGCCATCATCCTGGAGATAAGGTCCTGGAACATGACCTGGGGATGGCACAGCATAAGCTCTGACTGTTCACCTCCAGACTTCAGCAAAGGAAGGACAAATAAATACCTATCTTGACTAAGCCTCTTTTCTCCAGGTTTTTTCTATTATGCGTAGTCATATCTAAACCCAACAATTCTACCATTTCCCACTAAATCCAATGGCACAGAATGTCAGCATCCTATGTGCTGGGAACTGGGAATTCGGAGATTTTAGCCTGGTAATAGTTCCACATTTCCAGAAAGAAACCTTTAAATAAAGCATTTTCAAATTTACCCTGGGCTGTAAGCTAGGGTGAGTACATTCTCAAAAGACCTTTTAACCATAACAAGATTTATTTAGTTGCAAAGTTCCTTTATGAAAGAGTTTCTCCTGATATTATAACCAACAACTATAATCCTGAAACAGCTAACCCATCCTGCATATTCAGTGCAGACAAATCTAGATTATGAGGTAAAAACAGCCCCTGCTTTTATTCATTATAGTTATTCCACTAAGTTAGGTTTATAGTCTAAGCCACAGGCTACTAGTTGCCATGATAAATACGAGTATAATCTTTAATGGTTTACAAAACAGCCAACCTGTGGATATGTAACACAGGTCAAATTGTGGAATGCCCAGTTCCAAGGAGTGAAGCAGCAATTACTTCCCTGGAATTTGATTGTATCTCATCTAATCCTATTGGAAATGAGTCATTATACCTTGTAGCCCTCTTTGCTATCAAGGAGGCTGCTGTGCTAGCTTCTTTAATGAGGATACACCCGCACACCAGACAGGGTAGCTCAGCACCCTGACAGCATCAGGGCTAGGTGCACACAGGGACATGGCCCCGTAGTGAAATGCCAATGTAAAAGGCCAATGTCACCCCACATGAGAGACTGAGTGAGATGAACTTTAAAACCTAGATGCTTTCTACTAACTGAGTTGGTACCAGAATCATTTCCAGGAGGACTGCTGTCACTAAGGAATGCTTTCTCTTTGAGCCAGGTAATCTAACCCCACAAAAGGCCCCTCACTATTTGACTACCCCAGGCTGACTTTCCTTCTATCTTTGACCAAGCAGGTTAATACCTAGCTTGGTAAACATAGTTTACTAGCTAGACCTATTAAGAAATGATTAAATAATTAAGTTGGCACAAATCAAAATATCCCCCAGTGGAGTTATTAAAAATGTGACACGTTTGGAAGGTACCTATAAGGACAATCCCAAAATATCCGCGCTCCCAAAGCAAGACGCCCCTGCTCTTATAGGTCTGCACTGCTTCATAAGAAAGGCACATGACTGAAGAATATGAATGCTTTTAGCCAGATCAGCATACCTGAAATGCATTCAGAGCCTCTTAGGGACTCTTGTTGAAGAGAAAGCATTTATATAGCAATGTGCAGTTGGAGCTCTTATCTGTTCATTCTTTGCAACTTTATACCTATTATTCTTTCTGCAACAAGTCAGTAATGGCTAACAGGAAATAAAATAGATCATCAAAATACCAATGACATTCTTAAAGAAACTGAAAAAAAAAAAAAAACTCCTCTAAAATTTGTATGGAACTGAAAAGACCTCCAAATAGACAAAGTGATCCTTCTTGAGCAAAAAACAAGGTTTAAGTCTGATTTCAAAATATATTAAAAAGCTATAGTAACCAAAAAGCAGAGTACTGGCACAAAAACTGACACACAGACTAATAGAACAGAATAGAAAACCCACATATTTACAGCTGACTGGTTTCCTACAAAGGGTTGGCAAGAACATACTAGAGAAAGGAAAATCTCTTCAAAAACTGGCGCTGAGGAAACTGGATATCCACAGGCAGGGGAAAGACACTAGACCCTCATCTCTCACAATATAAAAAGATCAACTCAAAATGGATCAAAGACTTCCATGTAAAACCCCAAATTATGAAATTACTTGAAGAATACTCAGGACAAATGCCTCAGAACATTAACCTGGGCAAAAAATTGGGGAATACGATCTCAAAAGCAGAGGCAAAAATTGACAAAACTGACAAACCAAAAAGCTTGAGCATAGCAAAGGAAAAAAATCAACCTATAGAATATAAGAAAATATCTGCAAACTGTTTACTGGACAAGGGATTAACACCGGGAATATATAAGGAAGTCAAATAACGTGACAGCAAAAAAACAAATAATCTGACTTAAAAATTGGCACATGATCTGAACAGACATTTCTCAAAAGAGGATGTGCAAATGATCGAGCATATGAAAAAATGCCCAACTTCATTAATCATCAGGAATTGCAAATCAAAACCACAATAAGTTATCATCTCACCCTAATCAGAATAGCTATTATCAAAAAGATTTTTTTTAAAAAATGTGTTGTGGTTCCAGCACTTGGGAGACTGAGGAGGGAGGATCAATTGAGCCTGGGAGTTCAAGACTAGCAAGAGCAACATGGCCACACCTCAAAAATTAAAATGCTGGCAAGGGTGCAGAGAAAGGAGAACTCTCAGGCACTACTGGTAAGAATGTACACTAGTACAGCCATTATGCAAAATACGTGAAGGTTCCTTAGTAAACTAGAAATTGAACTACCATGCGATCCAGCAATCCCACTACTGGTAGTTAAAGGAACTGAAATCAGTATGTCTCAGAGACATCTGCACTTGTAAGTTTACTGCAGCACTATTCAGAAGAGAAGATAGGAAATCAACCTCAGTCTCCATCAACGATGAATGGATAAAGAGAAATCAGTATGCACACACCAATGGAATATTATTCAGGATGAAATTTTATCATCTGAAACAACATAGGACTTGAAGGCATTACATTAAATAAAGTAAGTCAGGCACAGAAAGACAAACACAGCATGTTCTTGCTTATATGTGGAAGCAAAAAAGTTGATCTCAAAGAATTTGAGAATAGAACAGTGATTCCCAGAGGCTGGGAAGAGTGGGAGAGGGGCACAGAAAGAGCATGGTTAACAGGTACAGGGGAGCAATTATATAGGATGAGTCATTTCTAATGTTCCACAGCAAAATAGGATAAGTAAGGATGGTTGGCAATTAATTAAATATTTCAAAACAGCTAGTAGAGAAGATTCTGAATGTTCCAAACACAAACAAATGATAAATGGCTGAGGTGAGAGACAAGCCCATTACTCTGATCACTACACATTGCACATGTTTTGAAATGTCACAACTTACCCCAGGAATACACACAATTATTAAGTCTCCATTACAAAAAAAAGTATAAGAAGAAAATACAACAGGCCAAAAGTAGGAAGAAAGCAGGTCAGAGAGAAAGAGAGGTATGTGGAGATGTCAGGGAAGGGGTGTCAATCTGCCAGTAAGGAGAAATAGTCCAGACCTGAAGCAGAAGATAAATGTGAATAAATTATTAGGGATCAGCACACTGTAGTGAGGTGGTCTCCATCAATCCATGGGAAAATGACAAGGATTTGGACTGCAACATTATATCTACAGGAGACTTGAAGACTGTCTACCAGGGGCCTCAAAGGAGGGATGTGAGGGTGGGGAGCAGGCTGGAGGAGTCTGAGAACAGTTCTGCCTGCTCGGCTCTACCTGGACCAGGAAGAGCTTGGTCTGCATGATTATAGGCAGATCCTATCTCCACTGACACATCCTGGGTCCTCCAGCATCTCTGACACCAAGTAATTTCTTCTACTCTAGGAAGTAACTGCTGAATCACTGCAATGGGGCAAGAAAGTGAAAGGAGAAAGAAGCAAAATTTCCAAGTCAACAGACTGGGGAAGCAGCACTTCCCTAACCAGGCACTGGGTGTGTCAGTCCAGTGCCAGCTAGACCCAGAACACACCGCCTGCACCTTGCAGCACTCAGCCACCATCACACCTCCATTCCCTCCATTCTGCCATCACCATAGGAGAGGAGCCAAGGGGGCAGAAATGGAGGGATTCACCTTAGCTGCAAAACAAGGAAGGAGGACAGTGAAATTCAGCACAACTTCACCAAGTCAATGGCAAGTTGGGCGTAAAACCTGAATGAGACCACTAGCCCTTCCTTCCCACCTAAGGTGGGCACAGTCTACCAGTTTGCTTCCCCCAAACCCAATCCTTGGCCCACCTTCCTCTCCTCTTCCAAACCATGGGAGTAACAATGTTATGAAGATTCTTGGGTATCTGGACATCTCTTAAACCTAGCTCCCTCCTGACTGGGCTCCATCAATCACTCCAGTTCATTACTATTTGATTATCACCCAGTCATGCAATGTGATCATTTCATTTGACATCTGTATATGTAGAACAGTCAAAGCAACGAATAAGAAATGTGCGGTACTCAACATTCCTTCACACACAATCCCAAGTTTTTACACATTAAAAACAACACAACAACAAAAAGTGCCAGTGGAAGCCAGCTGTATCAGTGACCACTTGACAGAAAGCTGGTCCAGATTCCTCCCACCCCCACCCACATCCTGTAACAGCTGTCCCTGTCTCAGCACCTCCTTCTTCTGCAACGTTTATTTCCCCTAGAGGTGCTCTGAGCAGCAGTCAGAGATGGTAAGCACTCCAGCCCACTGAACAACTTAAAATCAGGGCACTGTTAGGGAAAACAGAATCAGCAAGACTCTAAAACTAGTGGGAGGACATAAGCTCCCACCTGCACTGGTCCATTCCACAGTTCACAGATCTCTCTAGCTGACCTCTACCCTCTCGCCCTGGGAGCCAGGCACTTTCCTTTCCCCATTTCACAGATGAGAACTAACTAGGACTCACATCAAGCACCTTTTCTTTCTTTTATAATCCAACTTTCCCCTTCCCAACAAAACCAAACAGATATGCCAAAGACACTACTGCCTTTGCTTTGTGATAGGAACCAGACTGATACCTGCATCAAATAATGTGTCCCCTGCCCAACTCCGAGCCAGCCAAAGTGACTTGGGAACTGTTCTTCATTGCTAAGACAAAGGAACCTAGGAGAAATCACCCAAAATACACCCTATGCAAATAAATGTTTTACATAAAAATAAAGTGCTTGCCCTTCCTATAGAAAATGGATCTGGATATTTGCTATTTTGTTTCCCCCCCCCCCACACACACACACACAAAAACCCTTTTAAATGTTGGTCACACCTTCAAATTGCTTTTGTGAACCACTGCCCATTGAAAAATACTGTGGACCCTTCGCCAGCCAGACTCCTCCTCCAGTGTGCCTCTTCCTCATCATCAGTGTAAAGGTAGAGATCTCAGTGCAAGACTGCTCCTCAACATGGCTTTTATGTACTGAGATGAATTCTTAAACTTTGGAAAGTCAAGAAGATCTAGAAATACCTCAATTCACTAGTTTCAGGAAAAATGTGGGACCGTTTTGATCTCCTAATTTCACCATGGTGGTAGCTACTTTATTTCACCCAAACATAAAGTAGGGGAAAAAAGGGCACAAAGGAGGACACGTATGCAAAGTCAGACAGCATCATCAACCACTGCCGAAAATAGTCACCTGGACTGTGTCCAAACCAACTCCCTAAATATTTCTCAAGTTGCTGTTAACTAGATTGCTCTCTATTTTTCCCAAATGAGCAAGGAGTAAGAGGGCACAGGAACCCTACACATCTGAACATACTCTGCGAATGTCTTGGGAAACTGAGTCAGAAGACCCAGCTTAGAAGGGCCAGTCTGGAAGAAACCATGCCTGCTGGGCCAGACACAGAACCCAGGGCTGGGTGTATTCATGCTGCTTCCTTTGAGTCCCACTGGGAGGGGGAGAACCACATGCAAAGAAGCTACAGAGGCCGCAGACATAGGGGCCAATAAACAGCTGGGTAGATGAGCTGGGGCATACAGCAGGGGAGATCAAGGAAAGCAAAGCTACCTCTGGGTCCTTAAACACTTTCCAGTTCACCCTATGAGCTAACTGCTCAACATCCACTCCTCCTTCTTCCTATTCTGGCTTCAGGAAAGGCCAACCCCATTTCCAGCTGTAGAGTGGGAGTAGTCTTGATTAAAATAAGGGTGCATCAGAATCCAGTGACCCTGCAACAGATTTCTGGGTCCACCCCTCAGTCTCTGATTCAGAAGGTTGGGTCGGGGACACTGCATTCTAACAAGTTCTCATTATTAATGAGAGATGATTAATGATGAGAACTTGCAACTTTTCTGATTCTGCTGGTCTATGCCTAACCAATCAATCCGCAGCACTCTCAAAGCCTCATGCTGCTGGTCTGGAAAGGCACGGGATCCTCTGCTCCTATGAATCAGAGAGAAAGATTGATGTACACAGGGCAAGGGTTGGCTGGTGACCCCACTGGTTTGTCTCCTTCCCTGCTGCTGCTGGAAAGAATCGAGAAATAGTCCCACTGACCTTAACTATTTTGTAAGCATTAGGAGACTAGCCCTATAATGAAACCAGCAGTGATGGCTGGCGAGAGAGGAATCCAGGTTGATGATGAAACTGTAAATCTGCTAATACAGTAGGACTCCAGTGATTGGACAGCTTCCATCAGAGCAGCCCGTGCAGCTGCAGGAAGGCTTTGGCAAGGAATGGGGAGCAAGAAGGGGCAAGGAATTTTTCAGAAGATCTCAGAATCCTATCTAGTAAATTACAACAAGACAAGCCCTATAGGAACCTGAGGTCAGGCAAGTCACAATGTGAGGGAAAGGGTTCTGGGAAGGTTCCTGGGCTGGGAGGAGTGAATGTTTTCTTCCTCTAGAGTCCCCATGCCTCCTCGTGGTGGTTGAGGGCACCCCTCTGTTTTTCTGACCCTATTCCAGAAAATAAATAAAGGACACCTCATCTTTATCATGAGATGATGAGTCCCTGAAATCACCCACATACATATTTATTTGCCTTCCTGCTTTTGAGGCCCTCACCAGGTAGACCTCACAGAACAGCCTCCATATTAAAAGGCCTGCAGTCTCACACCAACCCAGTTAGAGCTACGGGCAAACAGTTAGGGGAGAGGGGAGCAGAGGGTTTGGCTGGGGGACACAAACAGGGCTGCAGCCAAGACAGGACATGAAGAAGGTGGGTGCAGACCAGAAAGAGGAGAGAAGGGCACAGACCCCAGGTCCCCTGGCTTTCCAATCCCCAGTCAGGTTATTACAAAAGGGACAGTTAAGAGATTGAACCTACAAGGAAAAGCTGATCCTAAATTTAACGCTGACACCCCCCCCCCCTTGCTCTAGATCTGAACTCATCATAAAGGCTTCGTTACTGCAGTTATCAGCGTCAGGCATCACTCCAAGTACACAATGTGTACTAGCTCATTTCGTATTACAACAGGACTGCTACCACTACCCACCCAATTTTTTCAGGTGAGAAAATGAGCACAGAAAGATTTAGCTACTTGCCCAAAGTCACAGAGATACTTGAAAAAAATTCAACTTAGGAGTCCACAAAAGTTCTAGGAATAAATTCAGTTTCTGAAAGATGTCTGCTCACTACCCAGGCCTAAGTAAAGAAGCTCCTGATTCATAAAGCAAAGTACTGAAAATAGAAATTGTTGATATTGGAAAGTGTAGATAATTAATCTGCATCCTTCCATTGATAAATAAAGTGAAACATTTATTTTAAAAATCCTATGAAGGAAATTATGTGATTTAATGAAAATGGCACTAGCTCCAGACACTGAGCACTTGAATCCCAGACCAGCCTCTTTCAACTAACCTCAGGTAGGTACCCCAGCCACCCCTCACCTGGGCTTACTTTATGACCCACAGCTTGCCTCTTGACAGGCCCTGGGAGGACCTAACCTGAGCCATGCATTCAGGAGCTGCTCAGAAAACAATAGTCTCTTCTCCTTTAGGTTAAAAAATGTATCACGCTTAAAGGAGCCTTTTAAGGTTGCCAAGAATAAAGTCCAAAATTACAGTAACTTCCACAATCCAGTAAGAACAACCTAGTAAGAAAAAAAAATAGGCAAACGATGTGAACAGGTAATTCACAGAAGCTAAACTATAAATTAGCATGAAAAGGCCTTCAATATTTTTGGCAATTTGGGAAATAAAATTAAAACAGTAATGTCTTCTTTGCCCATTAGACTGGCAAAATTAACAGTTAACAAAATTAACTGGCAAATATATCTAGCCCAGTCAAAGGGAAACAGTTTCACTCACTAATGGAATAAGTACAATCTGATAAAGTCGGCGGGTGGGGGGGGCGGGGGCAATTTGACAAAAATATCAATTTAAAATTACACTCTGTCCCAGAAATTATACTTCTAGGGATCTAGAAGACTGAAATATTTTTGAGCATTAACACTGATATGTTTCAAGGATTCCTCACTGATTTTATAGCAGAAATCTGGAAGCAATCTTAAATGTTCAGTAATAAGAGATGATTAAATAAACTGCACACATGGTACTCTAGAATGTATCTCTACTCCCCACAACACAAAGGAGGACAAACTTCTCATGTCAACATACAGAGATATTAGGAACAGAGCGTTAAATTTGAAAAGCAAATCACAGAAAATTTTGTGTAATGTGACTACACTTGTTTACAATTAAAGCGTTTGTCTACTGACAAGATCCAGAAGCAAGGGCACTTCAGCAGCAATGAGCACACCTAATGCCTGATACACCTGGGTTTTTACACCACTCTATTAAATGGAACTAAGGCTCTTAGGAGAAATGGCTAGGGCAAGGAAAACATAAGCTAAAGTCTTGATTTTGTGCCAGAAAGAAAAGAAATCCTCAAAGAACCATAGGGACATTTCAAAAGGACATACAATCCAGCTGAAAGGGCTCCCCCTGGCCAAATCTGAGACAATTAGAGCAACAAATGAGTAATGGGAGTAACAGTCTATAATCCATTGAATAAAGCAAGAATTCTTAAATCCAGGGATGCAAATCAAGAACTAAATAAGATAGAAAAGTTCCATTCAGTACAATTCCAACTAATAAATGTAGAAGAAAATATGGAATTAGAAAATCACCATCTGTCAACAATCGTAAAAAATGATTCAAACAAGAAGCATCAATGGGTTCTAAAACTAGTAGGTAAAAATATGAGTAACAGTATACTAACATAGTCTCAAATTCTCTCCCTATGAGATACATATTGATTACAACAGGAAAAATGAAAAGTTTTCAATGAGGCAGACACCATCTGAGTCAAATGATCAGAGTTAACAAGGCCAGTGAATGGGATCACGGACAGCATTATCCTAACCGGACACGCTAACAAGACAGCAGCATCAAGCCTGCGCTGTTCCTGCCAGAACTGCATAACCTGAATCTAATCATGAGAAAACCACAGGAAATCCAAATTGAGCAGCATTATCTAGAAAACAGTCAGTAGTCTCCAAATATGTCAACGATATGAAATACAGACTCAGGAACTTCTTCAGACTAAATGAGTTGATAGAGACAATAAATGCAATAAATGAGCTAGGATTTTCTTTTGCTATAAAGGACATTTTGGGGGGCAACTGGTAAGATCTGAATAAAACCTGTATATTAAATAATCGCATTCTATCAATGTGATTTTTAATAATTTCACTGCTGTTATGTAAGAGAATCTCTGTCCTTGTTTTCAGGAAATACACAATAAAGTATTTAGAGGTAAAAGGGCATTAGGTCTGCAACTTACTATTAAACAGTTTGTAAAAAAGTCATACATGGGGGCTAGGGCTGTAGTTCAGTGGTAGAGTGCTTGATAGCAAGGTGAAGCACTGGGCTTGATCCTCAGCACCACATAAAAAATAAATAAGTAAAATAAAGTTATTAAAAAAATTTCAAAAAGAAATCCATGAATATGAGAGAAAGACAAAAGACACAGCAAAATGCCAACATTAGGAGAATCTGGATGAAGGGTACCTAAGAATTCTCATTATTCTTGCAACTTTTCTGAGTGTGCAATCATCAAAATTCAAAAAATAATTTAAGAGAGTAAGGTGTGTATATGCATAGAAATATAGGGGATTTCCTGGGGATTAGGTTCATGGTGACATCTTCCTTAAAAGCACAAAAAATCAGAAAATAATGAAGTAAGCTTGCATAGGGGTTAATACTTATCTCTCCAAAATATGCTCTGCACAATGAAAAAAAAGCTGTTTTTAAAGATCTTTCAAGACCAGCTCATTAATCATGTTCTACAAAAGAAGCACCAACATAATCAAGCCTTCTTCACCACAGATCTGTGCTATTTTTTTTTTCCTCTGAAAGTCAAAGCTTCCTGATACTATGAGTAGTTGAAGATGCTGTGGGGACTTTTCTGGAATATGTAAGCTAAAAAGGAGTTTTTCATTAAAAAGCAAACAGGATAAAACAGACTTGGTAGAATTCTTGAGATGCTAAGCCAAGGGGTAGGAATGGGGGTTAGCTGGTTGCAGTCTACTCTAAGAAGGCTCCCAGGTAGGCAGCTGGCTAAAAGGACTCGTGGGGTCCATAGTTCTCTATCATATACATCCCAATTCTCTGGTGTCCTACTGCTTACAAAAAGCTCTCATGGGTATAATTTATTTCACCATTTCCTTAAAGTGACTTTTTTTTTAAAACTCCAATATTTATTTACCAGCAATACTACAAAATAGCCAGTTTCCAAAACAATAGTATTAACTATAATCTAAGACGTCGGCACTGCACACTGCATCTACTTGGGGACAGAGTTTAACCTGAGCAAATAAATACCCTGAGATGGAAGATACCAAATGAAAAGGAGCTAGAAAGGTAAAGTAGGAAGGTAAGTACAATAAATTATATTGCAGAGCTCAGCATAAACACTGCCCTCCTTTCTCTTTGAATCTGACCAGAATCCATTCCTCTAAGCCCTGTCTTTGAGTCAGACCCTCCCAGTAACTTTGGCTCATTGCTACAGAACATATTTACAAGACACTACAGGGAACAAGGCCTTGGGAGGCTCTGTTCACATGCAACACCACCCTGAGAACAGCATCATTCATGGTCTCCGACACCAATACTCCCACAGAACCGCCATACTGACCTCCCCATGTGGGCACTATTTTTCACTTTCCTTAAAGAAATCAATGAATTGAATCTTCCAGGAGTAAATATTTCAGGGAAAAAAAAAAAAAAAAAAAACAACCAAAGGCCCTAATCTATATCCAAAGACAAACTCCCTGTTAAAAAAAAAAAAAAAAAAAAGGCTGTTTGCAACCAAAGAAAAATTAGGATTAATTCTAGGACAACCAACAACTAATCTATGTGCATTGACCAATACCAAAAGAATCCAGGTTTAAAAACAAACTCAGTAAGAGATTCTGTTTTCACCTTTTAGAGACGAGAACACCAAGATACAGAGTTAGCTAGTAGCAGAACCAGAATTCACACCCAGATCACCTGCTCTGTCCCCATCCCCCACTTGTGTCCCCGCAGTCCACACAATCCACTTGAACAGGGGATGAACCAAGCATAATTTCACTGCAACATCCTAACTGCCAAATCACCCCCCATTCCCTTGTTTTAGATGTCCTAATGGGCAGGTGACAAATCACATTCTATCCCTCCCCAGCCTCCCAACACAAAACACATTCAGAGGCAAAGCAAAAGACAAGATGATGAGCTTTACAACCGCCTATACTTCCTTCTTACCCAGAGGAATATGTTCATGAGCTGTCAACTGGGGCAGGAGGAACCCATCATTATGTAATGTCAGAGGGCAGGCAACAAGGGGCAGGGAAGCCGAGCCTATCAATGCTCCCGTCCTTTGCCCACAAAGATATAAATTTACCTTTGACAATGTGAGTGTCTCAGTTTTCTAGGGCCTACACGTTCAAGACTGGCTTTTCAAAAGACAGCCACAAATTCCTGCAAATCTCTCAGGCCTCAATTAACTGACTAGCAAAGCCAGAAAGGCATAAAATATGAAAAGCAAAGATTAGAGATGTCGAGGACTACAAGTCTGCAGAAAAGGGAGGAGGAGTTGCAAGGATGGAGACCCAATTTCCCACCCTGAGATGCATGTTTATTTTTACCCGGTAATGTTTACACCCGAAACACAGCGAGGCCTTCAGCGTGGGGAGTCACTGGATGCGGCCCCAAGACGAACGAGGCAGGCGCCGCGACACCGGCACGGTGCGCCGCATCCTGCATCCCCAAGCTCCCAGCCGACCCTCCGGAGCCAGGGTCGCCCCTGCTCGGATTGTTCTCAAAAGACGCCACCGCTGGCGAACCGCTAGGCTGTGCGATTTCCATGACAACCACGGGCGCCGTCCGGGTCCGGCTGTCCAGGTACCGGGACTGGACCCCGCGCCCGTTGCCCAGCCCCGGCCTCGGCCCCGCAGACGCCGCGTCGCCCCGGGTCCCGCCCGGCTCACCTACCTGGCGTGCCCCGGCCCGCGGCGCCCGCCGCCCAGCTATGCCCGGTTCTCCGTCAGCCGGGCGCGCGCCCGGCCCCGCTGCAACAGTAGCGGCACCGCCTGACTGAAGTGGCAGGTTTCGAGCCCCACCTCAGGTGCGTATCCCCCTGCCCGCGTCCGCGGCGCCCGCCCCAGCCGCGAAACTGCTGCCCGCGCGCAGCCCAAGCCCGCCGCCGGCGCCGGCACCACCGTAGCTCCGGACGCCGAGCGCGGCCCCGCCCCGGCCCCGCCCCGGCCCCGCCCCCGGCCGCGCAGGCGCACCGCAAGCCTCAGCCGGCCAAAGCCCCGCCCCTGGCTGCTCCAGGCTTCACATATCTCACCCTCCTCTGTACCCGCGTCGCCTGCGAGGAGTTCTTCAACTTCCGGACCCACAGATGGCGTTTTTACCCTCAGCGACACTGAGGCTTTTGAGGCCTGACACGTCGCCGAGGAGTAGGTTCCTGAGAGGAGCCGCGACCCGGCGACGTGCTCAGGCGATTAGCGCGCTCCCGAGGTGCAGATGTGGTGGCTCCCTCTGAGACGTTTAGCAACGTGAACGGTCCAATCAGAAACGTGCAAAAAATAAATAAAATAAAAATCACAGTTCTTGGAAAATACAGATTTGCAAAAAGAAGAGGTTGCTGATATTTGAGTGTGTGTCCTTCCGGAGCTGCCTGGCATATGTGCATAAATGTGCATTTATAGACCCCCAACTGATATCAGTTTCTTCTTCCACGAAATTCTTTTTTCCATAGGAAAACAAAATAGAGCTGTAAAAAGTTTGGGAAGAAATGTTTCACTTTGATACGACTTTAAATCTTAACATTTCTGTTTGAGCAAGGTAAATACTGGACTGAACATAAACAGTTAATTTCTCCTGGAGTCTTTACATTTTTGTTTTGTTTTCCCTCCCCTGATTACTTGAGTCATTACATTTTATCAGGGGGAAAAAAATATTTCTCCTTAAAAACTGTTAAATGAAAACTAATTTTTTAAAATTTTATTTTAGTTGCTGATGGACCTTTTAAAAAATTATTTATTTTATAAGTGGTGCATGAGATTCAAATCCAGTGCCTCACCCATGCTGGGCAAGCACTCTACCACTGGTCCACAACCCCAGCCCCATTTTAATTCAATAAACCAAAATACTTTGCAGTCAGTGTTCACATCTCAGGTATAAAAACAAGTAAGCATTGATAATTTGCCTCAAAAATGAAAGATATTACTCTGTTAGAAATTAAACAAGAATTCTCTGAAATCATTTAGATTTAGGTCTGATCCTCCCCATGCAACCAAAATTCAAATGCATATGATACTCTGCAACAAAAATAAATAAACATAAAACTAACTTTGAATCTTTCTTTTTCAATGTTTTATTTTATTTCTCTTCTGAAATATAACCCACTAACAAAATACTTACCTTTTGTTATTCTAATAAACAGAAGGAAATACTGACAGAACTTTGACCCTAGTACAAAATTAAAGCCAAGAGAATCTAAGGAGCTGGTAGAAATATTTTTTTTCATATTTCATTTTGTAAAATTAGTGTGACCAATATACCTGGTTTTCCTGGGCCAGCCTCAGTTTGTATCTTTTTTTCCAGTAATAATTTTACTGGAAATGCTCCTTTTCACTCTCAAAAGTATTCCAGTTGAAGCATTTTATGGTCAGGCTATTTATAATTCAGTTAAGAGAGTTTTAAATTCAGAAATTTTAAAAAGAAGAAAGAACCTAATTTAAATTCACATTTAAAAATAGAAATCAGTCTAATGTCAACATTCATTCACTTAGCAGAGTAACAAACTCTGAATGAAAATCAGTCTTCCAATAATATTTGTCACTTAATTGTTGTGTAATTCCGAATAACCTTAAAAGATCAGTTGTGTTTCTGGTGTGACATTTCCACTGTAGAATGAACTTATCAAAGGAAAGGGAACCAAGTATGTTAGTTAAGTGCATTAACAAGATGGATAATGAGCAGTGTGCTGGTGGCACAGTATCTCAGTCCTTCAGAAGTTCTCAGCATGGGTGCCCAACCAGTCCTTAGTATTCTCTAGGAGTTTGCTGGAAATGCAAAGTTCCAGACCCCACCCCAGAGCTGTTGAATCAGAATCTCTGAAAGTGGGGCAATCTGTATTTTAATGCAGATTGGGGCAATACTTTCGAGGAGATCTGATGAGCATACGGACCACGGGTACACTCACACACACCATGGGTAAGCTGAGTTAGGTGATCTATATACAATAACTAAGAGCTGAGCAGTGTGATCTGCAGGACTAGGACTGAAGGGAAAGCGAGGAATGAGACACGACACGGGTAAACGAGAAATGACAGACCAGGCAGAGATACACACGAGAGTTCATTTGTCAGAGCTGACAAAGGCCATCTCTCTACAGGAGAGAGAGGCAAAACAGGCTTGGGTTCTGGGATTTTTATAGGGCACACTCAGGAATCAGAGCCAGGCATGTCCTAATGCGGATGGTTAAGGCTTGGGTTGGTATGAGGGAGTGGTGAGCCTTTCTCAGAAAGGCCCTTGGGCAGGAAAGCAAAACTTTTTCCTTAAAATGGCGGCTGTCACTTAAGATGGCAGTCCAGATGCTAATCAAGGGCCTTATAAGGACCATCCTACAAGAGAGTTCCTCTTCAGCACTGAAACATGATGTTTATATGTACATATGGTTTCATTAGACTTTGAACAAGCAATATACAAAGGCTAAGGAAAAGCTATAAATTGCCTGCCTGACAATTGAAGGAATGCACACAGAGCCCCCCATTTAAACACAGGAAGAGGAAATCTTTGATTCCAGCATTTGAGGAAATGTTTGCCTGATCATTTGTGAACAATTGATCTGACGAGCAAAGACTACAAATGACTACAGTGACATATCAGTGGGTACAGATGATAAAGAATATAGATTTCACAGAATTAGCTCAAGGGAGTCACTAAACAAGCAAAAAACAACAAGAACAAACAGTAACAACACATCCTGGGAAAGAAGAATAAATATGATTTCCAGAGTTACCACAGCATAATATTTAAAATGTCTGTTTTTTAAAATAAAAATAAATAAATAAGTTATAAGGCACATATACAGGAAAGGACACAGGCTTAATGGTAGTTGATAGACCATTCCTGAAAAGCACAAATGTTAGACTTACTAGACAAAGATTTTAAATCAGCTATTACGGATACATTCAAAAAATTAATGGAAATCATGTTATGGTTCAAATAGGGAGTGTCCCCCAAGAAAGTTTTGAGGTGAAATGATTGGGTTATGAGAATCTTAACCTAATCAATGCATTAATCTTGTAAAAGGGATTAACTGGGTGGTAGCTGTGGGCAGGTAGAGTGTGGCTGGAAGAGGTAGATCCCTGGGAGCATAGATCCTTCTTCCTCTTCCTCTCCCTTTTCCTCTCCCTCTCTTTCCACCTCTCTCTCTCTCTCTCTTTCCTGAGCATGACCTGAGCAGCTTTCCTCCTCCACATTCTTCTGCCATGATGTTCTGCCTAACCTCAGGCCCTGAGGAATGGAATTGGCCATCTACAGACTAAGACCTATAAAGTCGTCGTGAGCCACAAAATAAACTTTTCCTCTTCTAGAATGTTCTTGTCATATCTTTTGGTCACCGCAGTGAAAAACTGACTAAAACATCATTGTATATAGTATACATTAGTACGCTACTTCTTTTTCTACAAAAGAAAAAAGTAATAGACAAATAGAGGAACAAAAAGGATATATGATACATAGAAAATAAATAATAAAATGACAAACATAAATAAATCCTACCTTATCACAAGCTATATTAAATATAAATGCATTTAATAATGGGATCAAAAGCAGAGATTGACAAAATGTACTTTTTAATCAAGTGTTTTAATTGTAGATGGACACAACACCTTTATTTTGTTTATTTACTTTTTATGTGGTGCTGAGGATCGAACCCAGTGCATTACACATGCTAGGCAAGTGCTCTACCGCTGAGCTACAACACCAGCCCCGAAAAATGTACTTTTAAAAAAATAGATCCAACTACATGCTGTCTGCAGAGATAAACTTTAAATTCAAAAGTATATACAGGCTTGAGGTAAAGTTATGAAATCATGTAAACCATAACCAATAGAGTGCTGAGGATTATACTAATATCAGAAAAAAACAGACTTTTAAAAAGATTGCTAAAGACAAAGACAATGTTTAGTAATAACAATAATAATTGATCAGGAAAACAATAATTGTAAACTATATGCATCCAAAATAAGTCCCAAAAATACATGTAGAAAGTCTGATAGAATTGAAACAAGAAGTGGAAAATGTAATATTTATAATTGAAGATTTCAGTATTCCACTTTAAATAATGGATAAAGCAACAAGCCAGAAGATCATCAAGGAAATTAAAAAACTTGAACAATGCTTTAAACCAACGGGACTTAACATACCTATGGAACGAACACTCCCCCAAACAGGAGCAGAATAGACAAAATGCTCAGTCACATGTGGAATATCATGCAGGAGAGACTATGATAGCCCCTTTAAAAAGTCTCAATAAAAAGAATTGAAGGTGGGCTGGGATTGTGGCTCAGTGGTAGAGCGCTCACCTAGCAAGTGCGAGGTCCTATGTTCGATCCTCAGCACCACATAAAAATAAATAAATAAAATAAAAGTATTGGGTCCAACAACTTCTAAAAAATAAATGTAAAAAAAAAAGAATTGAAGGCTTACAAAATATGTTTTCTGACCACAATGCAATTAAAATTTAAAAATCAACAACAAAAGGACATTTACAATTCATTGGAAATTAAACAACACATTCCTCAAAAGACCAAAGAGTTCAAGAAGAACTCAGAAAGGAAATGAGAATCTATTTTGAGAAAAAAAATTAAAATAAACTTGTACTTCCAGTGTCTCTCCCAGTGCACAATGTCTTGCATGCAGCAAACAATGACACAGTTTTATTGAGCTTGGTGGTTTTCTAATCTGGATCCCTTGCAGAGTTTTTAAAAATTCTGATTGCCCCAGCTGTACCCAAGGCTGGCTAGCTTAACATCTCTGAAGGTGAAGGCCAAGCTTTGGAATTATACAGTTTCCCTGGATGAATTTTCTGTGCAGCCAAGGTTGTGAACCACCGGTACATTACTTTATCCATCTGTTCTTATTGGTAAGTCCTGGCCAAAAACAGTTCACCTCCACTGGAACTGAACTGAATTCAATTTGGCAATTTTGTTTTTTGTTTTGGTACCAGGGATTGAATTTGGGAGCACTCAGCCTCTGAGCCACATTCCCAGCCCTATTTTGTATTTTATTAAGGGTCTCACTGAGTTGCTTAGTGCCTCACTTTTGCTGAGGCAGCTCCTTCTACCTCAGCCTCTGGAGCTGCTGGAATTTCAAGCACGGGCCACCACGTCACACGGCTCAATTTGGCAAATATTTTTGATTCTGCTATCTGCAATCAGGTACATGTGCATGTGTACATAACAAACACAATTTCCATGGAATAATACTTCCAAGAGTGCAGTCTTGTTATTTTCTATTATATCCCCTTACAGCTTGTCATTTGATTGATCTCATGACTCAAGAATGGATTACAGCCCACAATTTAAAAAAAAAATTAAAAGCCTTTAAAGAATCATAGTAACTTTGCAAGGAAAAGGGAAAGTAGTCAGACACCTTCTGCTTGGACCAACGAACCTGACCCAACTCTATTTAGCATAATTGAGCATGTGGTTACATATGTGGTTTCCAGGGTCCCTACCCAACTTCAACGCTCTATGCTTTGACAAGTGAAATGGGTACAATTAAAACCCCTCCATGCTTCTCCATCTCCCTCTCTCTCCCATCTGAGCTCACCCCTGGTTGTCCCACCGCTGCAACAACCAACAGGCCTCTGGATCCCAGGTGCTACTGTGCAGTGACGAGCAGAGTGGGCCATTGGCTCCTGGGGCCGATGGTGGTGCCCTCAGGAACAGGGCAGGTTTGGAAATGGTGCCCGTAAAATTTTAGCATTTACTTATTGGCACAGGAAGTAAAGTATTTCCTTCCATGTTAAAAGGCAGATGTTTCAGATAGCTTTTTTGAGATATAATTGATATAATTTTGAATGAAAACTATACATTTAATGTATACAGTTTGATGAGTTTGCACATATGCATACACCTGTAATACCATCACCATAATCAAGGTAATAAATATATCATTTCCAAAAGGTTCCTGGTGACTCTTTTAAAAAAAAAAAGAAATTTTAATAGTATCAATAGAAAAAAAAGCAAAAGCAGATATTATGAAAAGTTACAAACATCAAATAAGGTTTATTTCTCACATGTTTCAAAGTCCAAGAGCAAAGGGCTCAGAAATCCAAGCTCTTTAAAGCCAGGCCTGCTATGTCACCAAAAACAAGAAGAAAGTAGAACAGGCACATAGAGACACCTATGCCACCTCTACTCAGGCATCACTGGTCAGGGCTAGTCATCTCATCAGCCTGTCTGCAAGGGTGGCTGAGAGGTAGAGATACACCATGTGGGTGAGACAGGGGTGCACCACCATCATCAAAAGCCATCCCACCCACCCAAAGGGACAAACATCAGGCAATGCATTTATTATCAATCATTGAATTGCGAGTCCTTCAACAGGGGCATTCTTACTTTGGCACCCGGACTTAATTACTGGTAACAACGTGCTAAAAGGACCAAACTAGGCCTTGCTGCCAGTCCTGAAAGCTGAGGTTTGCCCAGAGAATGAGATCATCCCTCCCACTGTACTGGTGAGATTTGTCTTTTTTTCTTTTTCTTTCTGATTCCAGGGATTGAACCCAGGGATGCTTAACCACTGAGGCACAAACCCAGCCCCTTTTTATTTTGAGACACAGTCTTTCTAAGCTGCTTAGGGTCTCGAAGTTGCAGAGAGTGGCCTCAAACATGCAATCCTCCTGCCTCAGACTCCCGAGTCACTGGGATTGTAGTTGTACACCACCATGCCCAGCCAGATCTGTCTTTGAATCATAGTCCCCACACAGAGAGAAGCCCTAGGTGGAAATATGTGCACAGCTCAGAGCAATCCTTCCCTTCTATGGGAAGTCATACTGCATATGGGCAGAAGTGCCCTTGGAACGCTTCCCCTTATTATTAGCTGAGCATTTTTTTTGTTGTTCCCAGTCTGGGGACTGGGAAGTCCAAGGTCAAAGGACCCACATTTAATGAGGGCTTTCTTGCTGCAAAGGGATGGGAAACAAAAAATGCAGGGTTTCTTTGCAACTCTTCTTTCCTTCTTCTCAGGTAACCCCGAATCACATCCACAAGATTTCTCGCCTCTAATGCATTTAGGAAAGACGTGAACTGTGCTTAAACTGTGAGAGAGTCCAATATTGCCACCAACCCCGTGAACACTGACTTCTGTTAACAGGATGAATTTTGCATAACCACAGGAAATGGATAGAAGAATCAAATCATTCTGTCAAAGCAGACTCAGTCATCTGGGCCTAAGGTTTACCACGCTGCCCTCAACCATGAAGAGCTGGCAAAGAATGTCTGCATGCTTCAGTGGTATCAGAAGCCACTTACCACGTGTCCTTCGTAAATGACTGGTCTTGGGCAATTTCACTGAGAATATAAGATTTCGAATAACATAAACCCAAATTTAACTTTAATACTTGAAAGTATATATGAAGTTTAAAAGAATTTCAAGGACCATTTTGGAAAATTCTCATTTAACAATTACTACCCTATTGAAACAGAACTTGGAGTATTTCAAAGGAGCTGTCAAAAGAGCATTGAATTCTTCACATTCCACTCTTTCAAGATAGGTGCCTTGTTTTAAAAATCACACCAAAAAAATATAACCCACATCCAAAATACCTAAAGTCATCATAATACTGTTTGGATAACCAATGAGTTTCATGGTTATTGGGCATTTGATTTTTTTTTTTTTTGATAGCAGGGAGGGTACTGGGGATTGAACCCAGGAGTGGTTAACCACTGAGCCATATCCCCTGCTCTTTTTTTTTTTTTTTTAATATTTTATTTAGAGACAGGGTCTCCCTAAGTTGCTTAGGGCCTTTCTAATTTGCAGAGGCTGACCTTGAATTCATGAACCTCCTGCCTCAGCCTCCCAAACCACAGGGATTACAGGCATGTGCCACCACAGCCCAGCGTTACTGGGCATTTGAGGATCATGAACCAGGAAGCAGCCCTCACTAGACACCAAATCTGCGGGCACCTTGATCTTGGACTTTGCACCTTCCAGAATGGTGAGATATAAACTTCAGTTGCTTATGAGCCACTCAGCCAATGGCATTTTATTAGAGCAGCCCCCAAAGACCAAGACGCTGTGTATATATAATAATGTCATTTTAATTTTCTCATGTTTATCTACTTCTCTCTTTTCATGATGCAATTTAGCAAATATAATTGTAAAGAAAAGCAGTAAACCAGAAGACTGGAAGAACAAGGAATAGCAAATGTGCAAGGTCCTCTCTGGCCAGGGCAGAGGTAGGAGGACAAGATCTGTTCACCAAAGTTTTTCAGGGCCCCTGGCCCAGGATTCTGCCCCTCTCATGTCTCTTTTTTTTTCATAAATAATTTGATGACAAATATAAAATATGATTGTGATTTAAAAGAAAACTGGAAGGTATGCATAAGCAAAGGAGAACAAAAAATAATTTGTTTATCGTTCTACCATGAGATAATGGTGTTAAGAATTTAGTATATCATTCCACACTTTTTTCTGCCTATTTTAACTACCTCTCTTAGAATGAAAGAGAGAATGAGATTGAACACAAAAGAACTTTTCAAGGTCACTGTCTTAGTATTGCTGTGTTGCTGGTAGTTTTGCTATAACAGAATACCTGAGACTGGGTACTTTATAAAGAACAGAGGTTTTGCTTGCCAGTTGGTATATGCCTATAATCCCAGTCAGTTGGGAGGCTGAAGTGGAAGGATCACTTCAAGCTTCGGGTTCTAGACCAGCCTGGACAACACAGTGAGATCCTGTCTCAAACAGTAAAAGAGATACAAACAAACCCAAAACCAGAGGCTTATTTTGGGAGTCTGGAAAGCCCAAAGTCCACATCATAGTGAGGGCCTTCTTCCTCTAAGGGGATGTCAAAATAGAGATGTTTGCATCTCCTTCTTATTCTTCTCAACTCCAAGTCTGTGGATTTGCTTTCTTCTCAAAAGAAGTGGACTTTATGACTATATTTTCTAAATAGTGAGGATTTCCGCTGAAAACAGCATCTATCCTAAGAACATCTGGCTAGAGTCGCTGAATAGCATGGAGAGGACAAACCTGTGTTACAGAGACAGAGCTCTATATGGCATAGTATACGTCTGACTTGAAATGCAGAAGTGAATAGGCTCCCCCTCCAAAAAAAAAAAAAAAAAAATTCTTTTTAAGCTGAATCAATTTCTGAAATTAGAATAAATGCATCCCTCTGTGCATCTCAAGCAGCCCCAGGGGGTTCTGGGAATGTGTGCAAAGGGTGTGGGGGGGGGGGTTGTCAAAGTGACTGCAGGTGCTAATGGCATTCAGTGTGATGGGGGATGGAGGCCAGATGCTCATTGTGATGCTGCCCTACCCCAAACAAGGACTGAAAAGCCTGTGACAGGGATCACTGAGAGCCAGCCACTCCTAGGCCCTCTTCCCCCCTGCAGTGAACACAGTCTTAATGTTCTTGGGAAGCATGGGGTCCTTTTTTAAGTGCTAGGATGATGTGGGTCATAGGCCCAATTGCCCCCAGAATTAACTACAAACACACTGGTCAAATCCTCTTTTCTTTTAGCTGAATCAGAGATGGGCAGAACTAGAAGGGCCCTGAGTTAACACCCCTGGCCCTGTCCTAGGGACAGAGAGATGCAGCAGCCCCAAGGCCAATCTGAGAGATGCAGAGCCCCCAAATCCTGAATGCAGTACCTTTGCCAGCAAAACACGCCAAAGTGGTACCATTTGCTCATTTAACTCCTGCGGATCCAAGTGTCTGAGTCTTAGGAAGAGCTAGAGGTGGGGATGAATGCAATACAGATGTTACTGATATGATGCGTAAGCCCATCATATAAAATGGTACAGTATTTGCAGGGCCTGACATACTTCAGATCTCCTCTAGGTTAATTATAATATCTAATGCAATGTAAGTACTATAAAAATAATTGTTACACTATATTGTTTAGGGACTAATGACAAGGGACAAAGTTCAGTACAGACACATTTTTTTTTGTTGTTGTTGTTCCAGATATTTTCTCTGAGGTTGGTTGAATTCACAGAGGCCCAGCTGAGAACATAGAAGGCTGGCAGTCATCTGAGTTGTGCCGGGGACTCCAGCCACTGTTCCACTGTTGAACTGAGTGTGGGAAGCTCAGCACACTATCAATGTTCCAGCACCAGAGCAAAGATTATCTTTAAGTTAATATATTATTTGTTTCTCAATATGAACAATGAAACCAAACATAAAGTCATTCTTTAAAAAAATGGAAAGTAAATTATTCAAATGAAATACATGATTTGAATTCTTTTTTTTTTTTTTTTTAAATATTTATTTATTTTTAGTTATCGGCGGACACAACATCTTTGTTTGTATGTGGTGCTGAGGATCGAACCCGGGCCGCACGCATGACAGGCGAGCGCGCTACCACTTGAGCCACATCCCCAGCCCCCTTTTTTTTTTTTTTATAATAACAACCACCTTTTTTTTAATATTTATTTATTTTTAAGTTTTTTAGGTGGACACAATATCTTTATTTTACATTTTTATGTGGTGCTGAGGATCGAACCCAGTGCCTCATGCATGCTAGGCGAGCACTCTACCACTGAGCCACAACCCCAGCCCCTTGAATTCTTAAGTTACAGTTAGGAACTAAAAATCACTAAGATAACAGGAATGTGTTATAAAAATAGACACTCACTTTGCTTTGGTGGAAATGAAATTTTCTGACAGTTTTAATGCTTCCGTGGCCCATTATCTCTTTTTCTCTAGAAATGGTCACTACATTTGCCAGTGTTTCTTAGGACCTTGTAAACCTTAAGAAGTTTATTTTAAATTCAACACGCTATGTTCTCTACTGGCAGCTGGTCCTGGCAAAGTTAAATAGACAGTGGAGAGCTCAGAAATGAACCCAGTAAATTATTGCGGCAGTTATGCTGCATGCAAGTCTGGTGGGGATCAACAATGACGTCTGATTTTGAATCCATGTCTTTGTTGTTGTGGGAGAGAGAACACAGCAGCCTTGTCTGTCCAGATAAGACAGGGTTGAAAATCACTCCCCTGGGTTGAAAATTGTCACACTGTATAGAGTTAGAACAAGCCCCTCTACTGCCACCTGCTGGGAACACGTCATAATTAATACAAAAAGGTGCATAATGGTGTGCGTGAGCAGGACACCTCTTTAGCTGGGGCCTTACAGGGCAGAGCACAATCAGAGTAGCTTGATGTCTCTTCAGAGATTGTGCTTCCTTTCCAGGGTACAGAGCAGCTGTCCTGGGAAGCAACTGCTTAGTGAAGGGTCACAATTTCCACTCCCTCTTTCCCTGCATCTAGATGTGAAAAGTTTTCACCAATAGAAGTGATAGGTGTCTTCTTTTTAATTTTATTTTACTTATTCCAATTTTTAAATATAACAACAGAATGCAATTCAATTCATATTACACACATAGAGCACAATTTTTCATGTCTCTGGTTGTACACAAGGTAGAGTCACGCCATTCATGTCTTCATACATGTACTTAGGGTAATGATGTCCATCTCATTCTACCATCTTTCCTACAACCATACACCCTTTCTCCCTCCCTTCCTCCCCTTTGCCCTATCTAAAGTTCATTTATTCCTCCTATGCTCCCCCCACAATCCCCATTATGTATCAGCATCCTTATATCAGAGAAAACATTCGGCATTTGGCTTTTTGGGATTGGTTTATTTCACTTAGCATTATATTCTCCAACTCCATCCATTTACCTGCAAATGATGATTTTATTCTCTTTTGATGCTGAGTAATATTCTATTTTGTATATATACCACATTTCCTTTATCCATTCATCTACTGAAGGGCATCTAGGTTGGTTCCACAGTTTAGCTATTGTGATTTATGCTGCTATAAACATTGATGTGCTGCATCCCTGTAGTATGCTGTTTTTAAGTCCTCTGGGTATAAACCAAGGAGTGGGATAGCTGGGTCAAATGGTGGTTCAATTCCAAATTTTCCAAGGAATCTCCATACTGCTTTCCAGTTGGCTGCACCAATTTGCAATCCTACCAGCAATGTATGAGAATGCTTTTCCCCTACAACCTCGCCAACACTTATTGTTTTTTTAATTTCTTAATAGCTGCTATACTGACTGGAGTGAGATGAACTCGTAGTTTTGATTTGCATTTCTCTAATGGCTAGAGATATTGAACATTTTGATAGGTATCTTCTTTAGGCCAAGGTGATTATGAACCAGAGGTACCTCGTTCATCTCCTCAGACCTGTCTGGTAGCTGCCTGTGGAACTCTGAGACCCACAAAAGGGCAATGCCAAAACCCAGGATCTGGGTCCCTGCTAGCCAGGAGCATCCATGCTGCAAGAGTGAGACACCTGTGTTGTGTCAGCATCCGAGATTGGTAGTCCATTGAGGGCAGCAGCTGGTGCGACTTTAGTAAATATGATTTGCTACTGGCTGATGCGTTTCATCAGCTAGCTGCTGACTAGCGGTACCAAACAGCAGCAATTATAGCAACATTAATGGAGGAAATATGAAAAAAATTGAGGCCATTTACATTTCCCTGAAAATTACTAAAAAGATTGTTCTTCCTAAATTTCATAGCAAAGTACCAGTGTAGCTCACACAGAATCCATGAGAATATGGTTTGGAAAACCTTCTGTTGCTGTTTTGTGGAAGGCAACCTTCTGCTTACTCTTTAGGGAAGATAGAACCTAGGGTGATGGGTACAGGTAAGGCCAGAAGGCCTACTGTGGCCGGGCAACTCCCTATCCTTATTTCTTTTTAATATTTATTTTTTAGTTTAAGGTGGACACAACATGTTTATTTTAATGTGGTGCTGAGGATGGAACCCAGTGCCTCACATGTGCTGGGCAATCACTCTACCACTTAAGCCACAACCCCAGCCCTGCCTAGCCTTAATTTTGCAGGTATTTACCTGCTCACCTGATCTAGGTGTAGAACCTCAGGAACTGAAACATCTCCAAAGCTGTCTTTGCTATAAAGATCATCACATTTCATGGGATGAGCTGATGAAAAGGAAGTGACATAGTACACTGGAATCCACATGGGAATTTAAAAGAAAATCCTAGGTCAGTGCTACCACATTAAGGGTCCAAGTATTTACATTCCACCCAATTTTCTGGCTCTTTGGAGCTCAGAATGTAGGTTCTCTTGTCTCTTTCTGGTTAATGGAATTCTCTGGTTATTTGTTCTGCTTTAGTATTATTGTAGGTGCACCTGGGCAGGTTTCGCCTGTTTGATAAATTTGTTAAATATTGAATATGGTTAAATATTCAAGATTAATGGACATGGGGAGGTTGTAGTATAAGTTAATCTTAACTTTTCACCAACACAAACCACCACATTAAGGTGGGTGCCTCAACATGGATGTCTACCTGTCGCTTTGTTATAATTTCTAGGTACCTATCTTAGAAATGTACCAAAGAAAGCTCACTTTCTAATTTCATGAGAGCAAAATCATACCCAGAAACCTCAGAAGAGCACATTACCGACTAAATCAGGTTCCAGTCTTAGGTCTTAAATCATAGACACTAGGGAGTGTCTTTCTAAAAAGAATATTAAATTATAAATTCAAAATCATGAACAAAAGTAAATATTTGAGTGAGAAAAATCATTAAATGTTACCAGTTTAAAAAAATAAAATACCAAAGACATAACAAACTAAAGAACAATACTCTATTGGTATTTTATTGCCATTTTATTAGTCAACTAGCTGATATAACCAGTTTGCTACTTTTGGGGGGGTGGTACTGGGGGTTGAACTTCAGAGCACTTTACCACTAAGCTACATCCCCAGCTTATTTATTTATTAATTTTGAGATAGGGTCTCAGTAAGTTGCTTAGGGCCTTGCTAAATTGCTGAGGCTGGCCTTGAACTTGGGATCCTCCTTCCTCAGCCTCTTGAATTGCTGGATTACAGGCATTACTGTGCCCAGCAGTTTGCTATGTTTCTTTGTCTTGCTATTCCAATCAGGTTTCAACATGAGCTTTCTTGAGGGCAAACCTTGTCGACCCTGTAGGAGAACTAAGGACGCTAGTGGATGAGCTGGGAGCACCCCTTACCTTCGTCTCTGGCTCACAGTCCCCAGCCTCCCCACTGTTCCTGCTACCTCTTAACTCCAATTTGCCCAAATCCTCAGGCTCCAATCTCGGCTCATGATTCTGACCACACCATCTTCCTGTTTCTGTCCCCATGGCTGAGTGCCTTATGGTTGCTGTTTTTTGTCTCAAGCCCTGGAGAGCCTGAACCTGGTTAGCTCAGCTTGGCTTTTGCAGAGAAGCACCGTGCAGGTCTGCATCCCTGTGTAGAGGCCCATCCCAGGTCCAGCCAGCTCTGCTATCAGCCTTCTCTCCTAATGTAAATATTCTGTCAGTGCGTTGTTTGCCATTGATTAGAGTGCTTTGTTACATGGTCAGATCTTTACCATTTGGTGCAGACAGTCTAGGCAAAGGAATAACTGCTAGGAGTTTTGATAAAAGCACTTATTTGTTTGTTTACTCCTCCCAGTGGTGGCCCCAGTAACAGATTCTTGATTCCTCCCATGTCAGAGCGAGCACTTGGTACAGTAAACTGAGTGATTTAGAGACTCCACAGAAGCTGAAGGTGGAGGCCCCGGCTTGTAATCCTAGCAGCTGGGGAGACTGAGACAGGAGGATCGGAAGTTCAAAGACAGCCTCAGCAACTTAGCCAGGCCCTAAGCAACTTATTGAGACCCTGTCTCAAAATAAAAATTATAAAGGGCTGGGATAAAAATTAAAAAGTCTCAGTGGTTAAGTGCACCTGGTACAGAAAGAAAGAAAGAGAGAAGGAAAGAGAGAAAGAGAAAGACTCCGCAGTGTAGTGATTGAAGTCCTCCATTAATGACAATGTACATGAACTTCTGAAACAAGGTTCTCACTTCACAAACCCTGATCTCTTTTTTGGGGGGGGGTGAGGTGGGATACCAGGGATTGGTCTCAGGGAATTCAACCACTGAGCCACATTTTGTATTTTATTTAGAGATAGGTCTCAGTGAGTTACTTAGTGCCTCGCTTTTGCTGAAGCTGGCTTTAAACTCTCGGTCCTCCTGCCTCAGCCATCCCAGCCGTTGGGATTATAGGTATGTGCCTTTCTCATTTACTAGTAATTTACAACTGTACATAATAGTGGGATTCATGATGCCATATCTGTACATGCACATAACATGATTCGATGGATCTCATTTCCCAGTGCCTTCCCTTTCCCTCCTCTCCTCCTTCCCCTGATCTGCTTGCTCTAGGCTATTGATCTTCTTTATGTTATTATTATTATTATTATTATTATTACCATCATCATCATTATTTTAATTAGTGCATTATAATTGAATGTATGCAAGATTCATTGGGGTATATTCGTGCATGGATATAGCATCATTAGTAGATTCCATTCCCCAGTTCTTCCCAGTGCCCTCCCCTCTTCCCTCCCTGTCCATCTGATTCCTCTACTCTGTTTGTCTCCCTTCAATTCCCCCCTGTACCTTCCTTTTTTGTTCCCTTTCTCTCTCTCTCTCTCTCTCTCTCTTTTTAACTTCCATGTCTGAGAGAAAACATCTGATCCTTGATTTTCTGAGTTTGACTAATTTCACTTAGCATAATGTTCTCCAGCTCTGTTCGTTGACCAGCAAATGACATAATATGGTTCTTCCTTATGACTGAGTAAAACTCCATTGTGTATACACACCACATTTTCTTTATCCATTCATCTCTTGATGGGCACCTGGATTGGTTCCATAACTTGGCTAGTGTGAATTGTGCTGCTGTAAACATTCATGTGCAGGTATCACTATAGTAAGACAATTTTGGTTTTTTTGGATAAATATTAAGGGGTGGGATAGCTCGGTCATGGCGGTTCAGTTCCTTGTTTGGGGGGGAGTCTCCATAGTACTTTTCAAAGAGGTTGCACCAATTTGCAGTCCCACCAACAATATATAAGAATATGTAGTTATTCTTATTACGCTGTAGTGATGTAAACTTTTGGGGGAAGCTACTTAACATTCATGCAAAACCTAAGAAGTCCGGCATTTTGTTTCAGTAGCTTCACCTCCAGGAACTCTAAGGTGATTAATCCCTTCAACATCTAGCACATACTTATCAAACACCTATTATGTGCTAGGTCTTATACTGTGGGATTTACCATGATAAGGGGAACCTGATTATTATCTGAATAGAATTTGGTTTAAGAAATAATCAGATGAATGTGCCATAGAAAAATTAACAATGGGCCAGGCTCAGTGGCTCAGAAGTTGAGGCAGAAAGATTGCAAGTTCAAAGCCAGCCTCAGCAATTCAGTGAGTCCCTAAGGAACTTAGTAAGACCCTGTTTCAAAATAAAAATAAATAAATAAATAAAAAGGGCTGGGGATATAGCTCAGTAGTTAAGCATCCCTGCGTTTAATTCCCAGGAACCCATCAACACATGAATGGTTAAAAAAAATATGGTATATTTACAAATAGAATTTTACTCAGTCATAAGGAAGAATGAAATTATGTCATTTCACAAAATTAGAAATGAATAATGGAAACATGAATGATTAAAGACTGACAACTACTGGCAAAAGTAGATTTGTTATGGTTGGAATGTGCCCCCTCTAAATTCATGTGTTGGAAATGTAATCCCCAGTGCAACAATATTGGAGGTGGGGCCTAAGGGGAGGTGTCTAGGTCACAAGGGCTCTGCCCTATACAAAAGTTTGTAGGAGTGGATTCTCTCGATTGCCCCTCTATAATGTGTCCGCCATATTGTGACACAGCACAAAGGCCCTCACCAGGTGCTGGCCCCTCCATGTTGGACTTTTCAGCCTTCAGAACTGTGAGAGAATAAATTTCTCTTCTTTATAAACTACCCAGTTTCAGGTGTTCTGTTACAGGAACACAAAAGGGATGGGAGAATTTGCCCTTTAAGACTATTGGTGGCCAGGTGTCTGGTGCACGCCTGTAATCCCAGTGGCTCTGAAGGCTGAGGCAGGAGGATTGTAAATTCAAAATCAGCCTCAGCAAAAGCAAGGTCCTAAGCAACTCAGGGAGACCCTGACTCTAAATAAAATACAAAATACTGGGGATGTGGTTCAGGAGTCAAGCACCCCTGAGTTCAATCCTCCCAGTATCCCCCCCACCACAAAAGAAGGACTATTGTTGTAGTGTGCATTGATTGTGCACAAAAATCACAAAAGGTTGAAACAAACTGTCTTAAACACTCCTGCTTGCTTTGTAGAGCCTATGGGTGTAGTGTTTAGAATACAAATTCTAAAATCTACATTACTAGTCCTGTGTCCTTGGCATTTTACAGACATTCTCTGAGACTAATAGTTTTTCTACCTGGTTATGAAAATTCAAAAAGACAGATTCACTCATGAAAGGAGTGCCCACCAATACTGGGTACTTCTCTGGGCACTGGAGATATTACAGAGAGCAGAAGAGGGTCCTAGAAGGGGAGATAGGCAAATAGCACCTACCATTAAGACATTTCTCATCTCCTTCAACTTGTTTGGGCTGGTGCATCCCTCAGCATGTGCCATGTCACTCCAATCCTTGCTTTTGTGGTCACATCACCTTCTCTGTAATCTTCTGTATGGGAACCCATTCATAAGGACCCTTGCTACCACATCAGGCCCACCTGGATAATTCAGGATGAATCACTCCATCTCAACGTCTGTGAAGTTTTCATGTCTGCATGATCAGTTGATATTGATACTACATCCCCTCATGGCAGTGATAAAGTGCTGTTGTCAGGCACTTGGCTCCTGTTCTGGGTGTGAATATGTATAATGTGTTAATATGGCTTTACCTTCTGGAGAGAGGAATATCACATAATCTATATAGGTTTTCTGCAATTCTTTTATAAAAAATGATGTCCTTAATTCCTTATTCATTGGTTTATCCATTCATTTATTTATAGGTGTATGGCCTCCTAGAACTTTATATTATACTTTGGGTTATAATAATTCTATTTTTTTTCTTTTGTTGTTCAACTGGTTTCAGTTTTGGCCACTGGGAACTCTTTCAGAGTGTTTGCTATGATGTCCCTTTGACATACTTCCAGCATTTTTTAAAAGCAATTTATGGTTCTGTGAGATGCTCCAGGCTCATCATGTTATTTTCCCTGCCCTAGTTCTAGAATCATCCTCTGTTCTTTTTCTTGGAGAAAGATAATTAGAAACCAAGATCTAGGTGCTCACTACCAGTAAGTACCAATAAGTCCAGGCCATTCAGCAGACAGACAGGAACATATCCATGTTCCTTTGTACGCACACCTACCTACACTTACTCTGCATTAGTCTGTATGTATAAATAAACATGAGTTCATAGTGACATCTCTGATTCCAATATAAGACCACAGGATTCATTCCTGCCTCTTACTCTTACTTTTTTATAAATTTCTCTATGTAATAAACTTCAAACCATTCAAACCCTTCCTTCCTTCCTTCATAGAATGCTTGTCATCTCAGAATACCCCCATATCAAACAAATTTACAACTGGAATTTTGTGTTCATGTAACTTCTTTCTTGTCTCAAGTCTAACTTTCTAATCAAAGCACCATTTATTTAGGTCATCGTTGTACCCTGTGTCCTTCAGTAAGTTTATGTCTTATGTTTGTAATACAGTTAGATTTATATGTCAAAAATCTGTTTTCCATTACAGATTTGCCCTATATCCAGATCCAGTTTTTAAAATTTGCCTTCCTTAAAGTTTACTCTTTGTGATGCACAGTTCTCTGAGTGTGGAGAGATGTGTATCTGTGTATCCCAGGCCCATCACACTAAGCATTCCCCTGCGTGTCCACTTGATAATCAACCATTCGCCATCTCTCAGCTCCTGACAATCATGGGGCTATTTTCAATCCTTATGGTTTTGCCCTTTCCAGAATGTCATATCAATGAAAACTTTTGGCATGAATCAATGACTCATGGATTTTCATTGGCTGATTAGTATTTGATTATATGGATGTACCACTGTTGAATTGTATCATGGTTGCTTCCAGGTTTTTATTATAAATCAAGTTTCTAATAAATATTTGTATGTATGTTTCATATGAATTTGCTTTTAATTCTCTTGGGAAAATACCCAGAAACATGATTGCTGGATCATATGCTAGGTATGCATTTAATTTTGTAAAAACTGTACTAAATTGTCTTACAAAGTGGTTGGGCCAGTTTCCATACCCAGCAGCAATGCATGAGAGTTTTTATGCTTTACATCCATGGCGATATTTAGTGTGGTCAGCTTCTTGGATTTAGCCATTGTTTTAAGTAATTCATAAAGTCTTTGCACAGAAGAGTACACATTTAAAAATCAATTAATGGGGCTGGGGTTGTGGCTCAGTGGTAGAGCGCTCTCCTCGCACATGCGAGACCCTGGGCTCGATCCTCAGCATCACATAAAAAATAATAATTAAGTGAAATAAAGGTGTTGTGTCCAACTACAACTAAAAAATAAATTTAAAAAAGTACTCTGACTTAAAAAATCAATTAATATGTGATGTTAATAATAATGTTAAAGATTAAAAGCCTAAGTCAGAAGGTTCTTTCCATGTGTCTGTGGTGATGGAGGAAATGTATGCTTTTGCATAAAGAATGGTGCCTGGCACACAGGAGGTGTTTAATAAATGATCCTTCCTCTCCAGCCTGCCTTTTCTCAGGCAGTTCTGCTTTCTTAGGAGGGAAAGCTTCATGATACAGGAAAGAAGGTTTGATGCTGTGCTACCAGGAAGCTGTCACTGGAGGGGGGGTCATTTTTTAGGACGCTTGGTCATTACACCTGCTCCAGGTACAGAGAAGGCGGGGCCTCAATTCTGTGGAAGATATTCTGTCAAACTCAAAGCCCTTCCCACCCTTCTCACTTTTCTAGAACTCTCTACTACGCGGGCAACTGAGGAAGATAGGAAAGCAGAAGGAAGGGAAAGGGACTTTTTACTTCCTTTTTGCCCTTCCTTAGACTGTCCAAATTCCTATTTATGAACTTGTCCGAGTTCCTGAACTATCAGTAACAGCCAGCAGTACCCTGTCCTCATAAGTCTGAGTTCAAGCTCTTGGGCCTGCTCCTCTGAGCACCTCTGCCCCTTTGATCTCCAGTCCTGGGGGTGTATAGCTGCTTCTTGCAGCTGCCCCTCCCTGAATAAACTCAGCATCCTCTTCCACTCTTTCAGTCCCCCAGCACATACAGCTAATTCCCTCTATTAAGTTCTCTTTGGTGGAATACCTAGCATGGTTTGCATTTTTCTGATGTCCTTAGATTCTGATATTTAGGTTCTTTGTTGGCTATTAAAAACAGTGCTGCAAAAACAACAACAACAACAACAAAAAAAACAGTGCTGCAGGTGGGTATTGTACCCCACACTTGTAATCCCAGCAATGCAGGAGGCCGAGGCAGGAAGATTGCAAGTTTGGGGCCAGCCTGGCCAACTTAGCAAGACCCTGTCTCAAAACAAAAACCAGAAAGGTCTGGGAATGTAGCTCAGTGGTTGAGGATCCCTGGCCCAATCTCCACAGTACTCCTACAAAACAAAATAAAACAATGCTGCTGTAAACATTTGTACCCGTCTCTGGGGACACATCACTGTCATGTCTCACCTGCCTCTGGATGTTCCTGGCCCCTCCCATCAGTGTATACCACCCCTGCTCATTAGTCCCTATTTTTCTAGGGAAGCCATTGCCCTAGACACATACACTGGGGTTGGAACTTCTTTTATGTCAAGAGCTGAGGCAGGATTCAGGAATCGTTTTTAATCCACATCTTTATTTTTCCTGTGCAAATGTCAATGCAGGCATAATTAATAGTTAAGGCTTTAAAAATATACGCATTTTGAGAAAACATTGCTAGTTACATTTTGCTGATGCTATGAGATTGGATCAACGACCTTTAATAGACCTTCTTATTCATTTTTTAAAAGTTAAAATGGTCAAATGACCCACAGTAAATGGTCAAAGGACCTGCATGAAGAGACCCATGTAAGTCCAAAATACATAATTGAAAATGCAGTACTTTTGGCATGAACTATATTAGGACCCAATTATGTAATATATGGATTATAACATCAGATCACAGAGCCTTCGAAATTTTCAAAGCAAAGTGGGGGATTTTGTCTGATGAGAAGAAGAAAGGAGGAGGAGGGAAGGAGAGAGAGAAGAGAAAGGGAATAGAAAAAGAAAGATTCATCATTGTGTAATTTGCAATGTGTATTCAAGTGAAGGATAGACCACGGAAAGTATAATTTGCAATCACAGAACCAAAATATACAAATCTGTTATAAAATGTTAATGTAGTTATATTTATTGGATTAAAAAAAAAAAAACCCTAGTTTCTGCAATCTGCAAGCTCTCAGCTAGCTATAAGCTTTGCCTTAGGATGGAATTCCAAGAGGGTTTGAGGCTTCCTCAGGTATGAAGGAGCAGTTTGTAAAGATATGGATTATGGGCCTCATCTTCTACAAGTCCCGGTCAACAGCATTTTTGACTTAGGACACCATTCCAACCTCCAAACTAAAAGCCTCTCCCTGAACAGAGCTCTCCTCTTGGAGGTAGGACAGCTCGTCCCGGGGGGTCACATAGCCCTAGCAGCAGGCTATCCCGGCAGTGGCAGTTGGTTCCAATCTCCTTTGGGGACTCCCTGCATCATTCTCACCATGCAATGCACTCTCTTCAGAGTTTGTCTAAATTCCTGTGTCTGCCAAATTTCTCTGAGTCCCTGAATGATCAGTGATGGCCCACAGCATCCTGTCCTCAGAGGTCCCAGTCCTAGGACAAGAACGGAAGCTGTCTTTGAATCCCTTTGGCAAGTGAAAAGGGGACACCGCTCTTCCCCTAAAGAGAAGCTCTATTCTAGGAAGCAGATCCTGGTGTCACTGTGGCTGCATATGCCAAGGAGTCTATTGGTGTCACCGTGGCTGCATCTGCCAGGGAGTCTAGTATTGCTTTGCCAATTTGAAGGGGCCTCCCACAGAATTTGTGCTTGCCACAGAACCACCAAAGGCTGGGGTTTCTAGGGGTCCCAGCAAGCATGTAAAGAGACATCAGACTCAGAAATACATCCTCAGACCATCTCATATAAGATCGAATTTTCGTTTCTGCCTATCTTTTAAGTTTCTTGTTATATTTTATTTTTTTTAAATATTTATTTTTTAGTTAAAGGTGGGCACAATATCTTTATTTTATTATTATTTTATTTTTTATGTGATGCTGAGGATTGAACCCAGTGCCTGACACACGCTAGGCGAGCACTCTACCACTGAGCCCCAGCTTGTTACTTTTCATAATGAGATGGTGATAGAGTGAGGTTGGAGGTGAGGAAAAAGAAAGGGTGACTAAGTAATCTTCCACTTGTAGGAAAATTAGGTTACAAGTCCTAAAAATCTCCTCATGGATTCCACAAAAAAACAAAACAAAACAAAAAATTGGGCCAGCATGTAGCACACACTTGTGGTCCCAGCTACTTGGGAGGCTGAGGCAGGAGGATCACTTGAGGCCAGGACTTCAAGGTCAGCCTGGACAACATAGTGAGAATCTGTCTCAGAAGCAAATTATTACAGTTCCCCATACATACTTGCATGTGCTTGGACTGAGGACACTCCACATTTCCCTGCCCTGCTTGGAATTTCATGAAGATCTTACAGTAACCTGGCACTTCCCTGGAGCTAACATCCTGAGTCCAATTTTCTAGGGAAGAAAACCAAAGCTCTCTCCTGCAGTCACACTGCTTGCAAAGGATGAGCAGAATGCAGGATGAGGAATGCAGCCCCAGCTGAGTCCTCCGCCACACAGCTGCAGACATACAGCGTTGCACAGAGAGTCGGCCCCCATGGAGCAGCTCATTTTCACTACTGTTTGGCCTCTGTCTTTGCAGCCTCATCGGGAGCCTCCGCATCAGACGGGGGGCCGCTCCCACTGCCCTTCACCTGGCTCTCCAGCTGGCTGAGCCGCTGCTTCACCTTCATCTGGTTGGAGTTATACTCCGCCAGGAGCCTCGCAAACCTGGTCTGTAGCATGTCCAGGGAGGACTCCAGGTGCTCCACCTTCTCCTCGATGTCCTTGGGGTCTGCCCCAGCCTTGGCCACATCCTCATCGATCAGGTTGTCCTTCATCAGGATCTGCCGTCCCTTCTCCTCCAGAGCCTTCTTGGCCTCAGGGTATTCAGTGAGGGCCTCCATCAGATCATCCTTGGACAGGCAGAACAAGTCCGAGTAACCGATGCTCCTGATGTTCGCCGTCCTGCGGTTCCCCGACTTGCTTCCCTTGATGTTTAAGATGCTGATCTCCCCAAAGTAACTGCCATCGCTGAGGACCACAAACTGGGTGATCCCATCATCGGCCACCACAGCCAGCTTGCCCTCCTTGATGATGTACATCTCCTTCCCAATGTCCCCCTTCTTGCAGATATAATCCCCAGGGCTGAACACGGTTGGCCGCAGCTTCAGCACCAGCTCCACCAGCAGCCCCGCCTCGCAGTCCTGGAAGATGCGGACCTTCCTTAGGGTGTCCAGGTGCACGTTGATGGCGATCTCGGCTTTCAGCTTGTCTGGAAGGCTCTTCAGCACCTCCTTTTCATCCACCGTCTTCCCGTTGGCCCACAGGTAGTCAAACCAGCGGATAACCCGGGTCTCCAAGTCCTTGGTCACCTTGCGGAACTGCATGTACTGCTTGATGGAGTCAATCTTAGCCTGGAACTCGGCCCTCGAGGCGTTCATGTTCGAGATCATGGAACCCACGTTGCCCACAATGGTGGCAAAAATCAGAACACCCACCAAGAAGTCAATGACCACAAAGAGATACTCCTCGTCTTTCACGGGGGGTGGAGTCTCACCGATGGTGGTCAGGGTCAAGGTGGACCAGTAGAGACTGTAAATGTACTTCCTGGAGAGGCGTGCATGCTCTGGCTTGGAGATATTTGGGTAGACCCAGGAGTCTGTTCCGAAACCGATGAACTTGGAGATGGCAAAGTAGATGCAGGCATTCCAGTGGATAATGACGAGGATGTACAGGACCAAGTTCCCAATCCTGAACACATTGGGGTAGCTGGTCCTCGTCTCTGTGCGGTCAAAGAATTCAAAGAGGCGAGAAAGTCTCAGTAGGCGGTTGAACCTCAGTTCTGGGTAGTTCATGCCCCACTTTATATAAGCCAGGTCTGTGGGGACCAGGGACAATACATCCAGCTTGAACTGCATGGACTTTGTGTAATGTTTCCACAGCCTGCTAGTATCCTGGACCATCAAGCCTTGCTCGAGGAAACCTAAAGAAGAAAAAGAAGGTCACGTGGGCATCAGAGCACCTGGCTTTTTTTGGTCACGGGCAGAGAAAGGTATTTTATATCAGGACTACACACTATGCAGTGACACCTATGTAAGGACAGCAGCTTCCAAGAGCTGTGGGAAACTCACACTCACGGATTTTCTTCCATGATGTTCTAATGCATTCTATATTCTGTTCAGCTTTTCAAAAACCAGATCAGTTGGGCAATGTTGAAAATAGATTGGGTATCATCCATGTTGGCATCCTGACCTTTAGGTTTCCTGTTATATTTTCACCATCAGATGGTGGCAGAGTGAGGTTGGGGAGGGAAAAGAGGAAGGGTGACTACATAATCTTCCATTTCTAAGAAAATCAGGGTACATACAAGTCCTAAAAATCTCCTCATGGATTTCATAAAAAAATAATTGGGCCTGACATGGTAGCACACACCTGTGCTCCAGCTACTTGGGAGGCCGAGGCAGGAAAAGATTATTACATTTTAAAGGATAAATGAAAATTTGTATATATGATTTATATATAATATAATTTTAATACATAATTATATAAATTTTTACTTACATATACATTATTATTAATATATATAAAATTCATAATTATACATGTATTATCTATATACATAAATTTATATAAAATTATATAAATTTTATGTACTATTTATATAATCATATAAACATAAATTTATATATAACCATATTATTTATAAATTATACATGATTATATGAATTTACAATGTGTATAATTTTATGATTTATAAATTTTATATAATTTATTTTATAAATTATATTTTACAAATATTGTATAATATACTTTTTTATAAGTTATATATTATGAATTAATAATTATTATTTATATAATATATAAATTATAATAGTTCATATAAATATATAAAATTTTAAAATACATAAAATTATAAAAATAAAATATAGGACTGGGTTGTGGCTCAGAGGTAGAGCACTTGCCTAGCATGTGTGAGGCACTGGGTTCGATCTCAGCACCACATAAAAATAAAGACACTGCATCCACCTATAATTTAAAAATAAATATTAAAAAATAATAAAATAAAATCTATATGAAATTTAAAATGTACAAAATCATAAATTATATATTTTATGATATATTTTATTTTATAAATCATGCAAAATTTATAAAATTATATATTTTCTACATTTATACATTACTATTTATGTAATTGTATATTATATATAAATATAAATGGGTACATATATGTGTGTATTGATTTTAAAAGGAGCTTTTCTAAGTTAACTTTCAGAGTCAGAGTGAGCTGAAGAGTTCACTGCCTGGGATTGGCTTGAAAATATCCCAGGCAGCAAGAAAAAAGGGACGGGGTGGGGCAGGTGACGGACAGAGGGACAGAGGGTAAGAAGCTGGGAAGTGTGGAACTGGGTGAGGGCCGTAGGGGTCACAATACTGTTCCCTCTGCTTCTGGCTGGGTACACTGGAATATCAATCATAAACATTTAAACACACAGCTCAGATTCTATCAAATCGATTTCACCAGTCTCATGGGGCACAACCTGCCTTTGAGAAACCCTCCCCAGGAGTGGGGTGGCTCCTCCTGGTTGCACATTATAGTCTCCTAAGCTGCTAGAAGTCTGGGATTCGTGTCCAAAGACTCAGACTGGCAGGAGACAGGCTGGATACAGGAGTTAAGAGGCGTTCCGACCAGTGCACTCTATCATGGAACTCGTGACCTGCATTCTTTTAGTTTTCGCTATTTCCAAACATGCACAGGAATAGAGAGAGTAATATAATGGGTGCTTTTGAACTTTGGGTAAGCAGCAGAGTCCCCTATGGGGGGTTCAGTGGGACACAGAGGGCTTGAGCCTGGATGTCTGGGGCACTTCTAACAGGTTCTGGGTGCTGCTGCCACTGGTCCAGGGCCACACTTTGAGGCTAAATGGGGGGTAGGCTGTCACCTCTATTAAAATTGGAAATCAAGTTTATCCACACATAAAGTATGTCCACACATAAAGGACACCCCACCTCCAGCCCCTATTCTTCACATCCTTCTTTTGTCATCCATTCTTCCTTTGGTGTCTTTGGGCGGGTAGGTTCCAGGATCCACCTACCTGTCCTGCCCAAGGATACAAAAATCCTCAGTTGGTTGAGCCCGAGGACACAGAGGGATAGAAGGGCCATTGCACATGTACTTATTGAGTGCCTGGGCTGTCACATAGCATTCCTGTGCCTTGACACGTCTTGACACTTCTTTGAGACCTTTCTCTCAATTCTGATGAGTTTTCCCCTTGGACCATGATCCACAGCCACTTGGTTTCTGTGCTTCCCTCTCCCCCAACTTCCTGATGCACCTGGTGTTGCCCAGGGTGGAACACAGGCATAAGAGTCAACGTCTGAGAGAGGGGTCTTGTTGCACCAAACTTGGCTGAGATCAATGGACAGCCAGCCCAATGGACTGTTCATGGAGCTCTGAGCCTGTGCAAGCTAATGATGTGCAGCAGAGTGGCAGATCCCCAGGGCTGGCAGGTCACCATGTAAGCCTCAAGCCATGCATGGGAGGTCTTCTAAGTGACAGTGCTAGGCACCAGTGTGGGAGCCCGTGTGGCATGACTGGGTAGTGTCTGTGGACTTTGAGCAACTCACACAGTGTCTCTGGCCTTGTTTTCTAAATGAAAAACGGAGACCACCATCCTGCACCTCTTGTCTTGTGCAGTAGTTCCAATGAGAGCATGAGATGTGTTTGGAATGCTTTATAAACTACGAAGACACACAGAGAGAGGTGTGCTTGCTGTGACCTGGTGGTGTTAACATGGACAATTATGGCACAGTTTTTAGTTTAAAAATCTTGAAAGAAATAAGCAGGGCTTTTGCCAGTCTTCCTGTGAATTAGAAAAGGGAGCACAGCTCTGAGCCTGAGGGGTGGTGAGTTTTAGTCCTGGTAGAGGCAGTAGAAGGAGGTCTCATGTCCTTGGCACTGTGCTCTGAAAGCTACTGAGTAACTTTCCCTTTTGCTCCGCTACCAGTCTTGAACAGGCAGAGCTTGGAGGGGTCCTTCCAGATTGAAGTGTGGCCTTCTTGCTTTATAGATGTCCACAGAGACAGCTTGACCTGCTCAAAGCCCTTCAGTTTTCTGGGAGAGCAGAGCCCAGAGCATAGGCATTCTGACCCCTGCTCAGGGTCCATTCCAAGGTTCAGCATAGAGGGACCTGGAATAGCAGCACCCATCTTCATGGTTAAATGGTCCCCAGACCTCCTGGCCTCTCATAGTCAAAGACAGGTAACGTCCAACCTGTTATTCTGGATCTCTCTGAGCATTCCATGTGGTACCCAATATCCCCCTAACCCCAAAGTCTGTGGCCTGGCTCAGAGCAGTCTCCAGGCCTGGGACAGACTCACCTGTCCGAGTGCGTACCAGCATGTCCAAGCCATAAATGACATCTGACGAGTAGTCCAGGACCAACCACAGCATCAGGTGCTCAGACTGGAGCTCATCAAAACAGGCCCTAGACAAACCCAGCATGAGAGATGAGACAGATGGCCACTTGTCAGAACACAGGCCAGGCAGCATCTTCGTACCGTAAACATGGCTCACTTCACGCAGTGACAGTCCTGCTTGCAGGGTTAGAACCCCAGAGTATTAACCCAGGCCTCTGATGAGGAAACAGAGTTTCTTTTTGTTCCTCCAGAACTTGGGATTTGAACCCAGGGCCTTGGACATGCTAGGCAAGTGCTCTACCACCGAGCTGCACCCCAGCTCTAGAGACTCAGGTTTTAGAAAGTTACTGTTCCATGGTCATGGGGCTGCTAAAAAGAGCCAGGGGCTGGGAGCGTGGGTCAGTGGTAGAGGATGCACAAAGTCCTGCTTTGAGCCCATTACCAAAAATGAAGGAGGAATTGAAGACAGAGGAGAAGGAGGAAGAGAGCTGGGATTGACCCCAAAGAGGGACAGTGAGCTATAAAACCCTAACAGGTGCATTTTTTCTAGGCCTCTTGGTAGAGTCAGGTAATGGCGCTAAGGACCTACAACAAAGTGTGACAACTGAGAAACTGACAACTAAACAAGCCAGTGAAGATCTCCTATCTTTTCCTCTTTACACACTCTCTCTCTCACAGAGCCAACACCCCGGAACTCCCCTGCTGACCTCAGAAGAGCAGCAGCCTGTCCCTGAGGCCCTTCCTGTGGCTTGCTCAGCAACCCTCTGAAGAGCAACAGTTCACTCCTGGGTCCTCAGATTCTGACTGACAGGCAGGGAGCAGTGCAGCCCCCTGCTAACTTGCAAGGAGAGGTCTCCACATTCCCTTCTTTGTCCTGCAAACCCTCAGGAGAGCTGATCACTCCTTTCTCAGGCCATCCCAGGACTCCTCTTACACTGGGGTAGCGTCATGATTTGGATTTTAAATGTCCCCAAAGGCTTATGTGTTAAAGACGTGACCGCAGCCTGTGCTGCTCCTGGGAGGTGTGGGACCATTAGCAGATGGGGCCTATGGGAGGAAGGGAGGTCATTGAGGGCATGCTCTTGAAGTGGAGATGGGGACCTGGCCCCCCAATACTTCATGCTGAGGTGAGCAGCTTCCCCCATCACCCACTCCCCATGATATGCTGCTGCTTTGTCACAGGCCCCAAAGCAAAAAATTGCCCATCAAGGGAGAGCTCAGAAGCTGGGTTCAAATAAACCTTTCCTCCTTTTAAGTTGTTTATCTCAGGCTTTTTGTCAAAGTGATAGAAAGATGACTAATGCGTGATCAGAAATGCCACCACGCTGTCTCCCAGAGCAGCAGCTGTCTGTCTTGCAGTCTTGCTCAGGAATGCCTCAAAGCCCACTGTCTAATGTCAGAGGGGAAGGACTTGCCTCTGTGTCCTGGTCTTGCATGCCAGCTCAGCAAAGCCCCAAAGGCACCCCTCACCCTCTCGGGGCTGCATCCTGGTTGGTCCTATCATGCTTTGGAGAGCCCCAAGTCCTTGCTGACTCTCAGAAGTGTAGAGACCTGCCCCTGCATGCTTGTCCTGCAGGCTTGCCTAGGGCCCTCCAGCTGCTCTCAGAAGAGCAGCGTATTCTGCATCCTTGTCCTGCAGGTCTGCTGGGAAGGGCTCCTAGATCCCTGGCTTAACTTGAGAGAGCAGAGTATGGCCCTCCTCCCTGCTCAGGAACTTGCAGCCCACAGACTTTCTCAGAAATACCCCCAACTCTGCCTGCCTGCAGAATAGAGCTGCCAGTCCTGCATCCTCATCTGGTAGCCTGCTCAGGAATGCTCCAAAGGCCCCTATTGAATGTGGCTCCCTCTGGTCCCTCTCCCGGTAGCTCTGCTCAGGAAAGCCTCTGGAGTCCCTTCAGAGGAGCAGTATCTTGTCCCTGTATTTACAAACATCACTTCCTAGGAAAGGTTTAATTTTCCCCTGGTGCTTGGGAAGCACCAATTCAACCCTGCACCTCCCACCTGCAGCTCGCTTAGAAAAGTGCCAAAGCCTGTGCTTCTCTCCAGAAGAGCAACAGCTTCTTTTAAACTTCCCAAAGTACATGCTTGCCTAGGAACACCCTGCAAACCCACATCCACCCTCAAAATAGTAGCAGCTTCAATTCACAATAGCTAAACTATGGAACCAACCTAGGTGCCCTTCAACAGATGAATGGATAAAGAAAATGTGGTTCGTATACAAAGAGCGTCTCAAGCCCAGCTTGTCAGGCAGTTGCTTAGAGCACCCCCATAGTCCTCTTGGAGAACCTCCTGATTTTATAGGTGGAGAAACTGAGGCACCAGAGCTATAAGGTGGCTGTGAGGGGACCAGAACTCTGAGATCCTGAGTGACACTCCATCTTCTGGCCATGGCTGCCCTCACCTGCTCCAGCCCGCCTCGAGTGATGGCCCAGCCCCTGCACCTACCTGCACACAAGCAGACACCAGTTATAGAAGACTGGCACGGCAATAGTGGTCAGCCAGCGGTAGTAGAGGTTGCTGGAGGGATCCATCACAAAGTCTTCCTTCTTCTTTCTGGAAACACACACACTCACAAACAGTTCAGTGTGTTGAAGGGTTGTGGCTTTGGGAGGGTTTTAGAGAACTGAGGGTAATTTCAGGTTGACACTGGACAATGACTATACACATCAGTGTCCTCTCAGTCTCAGGGGGTCACACACGGTGTCCCTGAATGGGAAGACAGGCTGGAATCCAGGGCAGACTTTGGGGTCCTTCCCTCCCAGCTCAACTCCCCAGGAAGCCATGGTTAAACCATAGTCATGACAATGATATTTTGTGTGACATGTGGCAGCGTCCTTGCCCTTCAGGATTCTGGAAATGAAAATGCTGTCTGGCAATGTCACCAAGGACTAGTGAGGGAGCGTTGGGACCGTCCAGGGGAGCTTTGTGTAAGTGCTGATTCCCAGGCCCTCCCATCCCCCCTCCAGAGCTGGGGCCTGGAGATGTGCATTTACACCCCGACTGGGGGTTTCCAAGGAAGCTGCTTTCCTTTGAATATGGAAGCCCAAGAGTATGCCCTTGGGAACCCTCCCTGCTTCCCTCACTGAATTTGTGCTAAAATGAGGTTATTGATTTTATTATTATCATCATCTATTATTCCTAAACTGTGAGGCGAACCACCCCATTCGAGTACACCCCAAGAAATTAGTGGTTCTATCCAAAGTTCTAGAATTTATGATCTTTTTCCATGAGCTCCTGGGAAAGTCGAAGACATCCTGAGACCAGACACATTTTGAGGTCAGTGGTGAAAACCCAAATCCACATACTGAGTTTTAAAGTCATGTATCAAGCTCTGTGCTCTGATGCAAAGGGTGTGACCTGCAAGTTGTTCTCAAAACTTGTCTCTGGACCCACTGAAGGGAACCCAAGAGCAGAAATGAAGCAGAAGTCAGAACAGTTTTGTGAGGCATGTGCAGACAGCCCCTGGCTTAGGTGGTTCAGCTTAATGATTATTTTGACTTTACAATGGTGTCAAAGATATGCATTCAGTAGACACCTGACCTTGAATTTGGATCTTTTCCCAGCTTGGTAATGTGCAATCCAATTCTCTCTCCATGCTGGTTGGTGGCATGGAGCCATAGTGCCTAGTCAGTCACATGATCTCTTATTACCATATATAACAGGCTTTGTGTTGGAGGATTCTGCTCAGCTGTGGGCTAATGTGAGTTCGGAGAGGGCTTAAGGTAGGCAGGGCTGTGGTGGGAGGTTTGATAGGTAAGGTGTATTCAATGCACATTTGACTTGGGATATTTTCAACTTAAGAGTATTTATTGGAATGTTGCCCCAACTCAAGTCAAGGAGCATTTTTAGTGGCAAATCTCAGAGTCAAGTCCTGCAAATGAAGCCAAGTTCAGATGCATATTCAGACATTGCAGGATGGTCCTGCTGGTACACATGGCTTTATTCTCCTTCCTCTTTATCTTTTCTGCTTTCTGGTATGTGTATGATACTGGTGATTGAACCCAGGGTCTATATGCCCAACCCTTTTTAATTTTTATTTTAAGACAGGGTCTTGCTAAGTTGTCCAGGCTGGCTTTGAACTTTTGATCCTTGAATTTTTGCCTCAGCCTCCTGAATAGCTGAGATCACAGGTTTGGGCTACTGCACCTGCCCCACTGCTTCCTCTTCTTTATTGGGTACCTTTTAAGGGTTAGGTAAGGTATTATTCTAAAAGTTATGTAAACTGATGGTTATAAAAGTTTTTCAAGACAGGCATTATTGCCCCATTGCCCAGTTGAAGAAACCAAAGTGAAAGGTAAGAGATTTTGCCTGTTAAAGGGAGAAATCTATAGCAATCACCTTTGGGCCCCTCTGATTTCACTCTTCCACATTCTGGAAGAAGGCATAGTTGAGAAAAATGTCTAGTCATTGAAAAAGACCAGTATGCTTTTATCTGGCATTTGCTAAGAAAATAATTATGCAAATATGCATACAGCAGAGTCATCACAATAATCAAAAAGTGCAAGCAATCTAATCATGCCCTAGAAGATCAGCAATAGAATTCTGTGAGGTTACTTGATGATGTTGTGGAAGAATATGCAGCAATATGGGAAAACTATTCCTAATATTTTCTAAGTTAAAGAGCAGCCAGGTGTGGTGGCACATGACTGTACTCCCAGTGATGAGGGAGGCTGAGGCAGGAGGACTGCAAATTTGAAGCCAGCCTCAGCGATTTAGTGAGGCCTTGTCTCAAAAAAAAAAAAAATAAAAGGCTGGAGATGTAGCTCAATGGTGAAGCGTCCCTGGGTTCTGTCCCCAGTTCCAAAATAAATAAAATAAATAAAAAGCAGACCATAAAAGAGTTTAAATAATAGTGAACTGGTTTTCTTTTGCTGCCAGAACAAATTCCCACACATTTAGTGGTTTAGAAATCCATCATGTAGATCTGTAGGTCAGAAGTCCAGTGTCACTTCCCTAGACTAACATCAAGCAGAGCTGTGATCTGTTTTGCAGGCTGTTTGGGAGAATCTGTTTCCTGATTTTTGTGGACTGTTGGCAGAATTCAGTTCCTTGCAACTGTAGGATGGAGGCCCTTGTTTTCTTGCTGGCTGTGAACTGAGGGCTAGTCCTAGCTTTCAGAGCCTGCTGTGCCCCTTGGTCTGTGGCACTCTTCCTCCATCTCAAAGCCAGTGGTGGTGGCCAGGTTCCACTTACTGAATCTCCCTCCTCCTTCCCTTTCAACTCTGACCTGCTCTTCTACTATGTTTTTTACTTGAAGCACTCATGCGATTATATTGGGCCCCCCTGATAATCCATGATATCCACCCAACTCAAGATTTCTAAATTTAATCACATTTGTAAAGTCACCTTTGCTACATGGGGCAAACTGTTCAGGGATTAGGACAGTAGAGACTTCTTTTTCTCCCCTTCCTTTTTTTTTTTTTTTTTTGAGTGGGGACAGAAGGGCTATTCTGTCTACAATGATCAATATTTATTGAGCATATTTATCAGGCACTGTTTCAACCCTTCACACAGCTGTGTAAGACACTATTACAATCCTTTGAGGTCATGGCTCATAAACCCCAAATCACAAATTATAAGCCAGAAAACTTGACATACGGACTAGTCAAGGTAACTTGCCCAAGGTCACAGAGCTCTTAAGGGACTGAGTTGGAATACAAATGTTGAGTAATTATCTTTGATATATTGTATCTATTTATCTATTCAATATTTGTGCCTAGGAAAAAAAGTTGGAGGGGGCTGGAGCTGGGGCTCAGTGGTGGAGTGCTTGCCTGACATGCCTGAGGCACTGGGTTTGATCCTCAGCACCACATAAAAATAAAATAAAGGTATTGTGTCCACCTACAACTAAAAAAATACATATTTAAAAACAAGTTGGAGGAATATTAATATTTTAAGAGGGGTTCTCACTGATAGCTGGGTTCTGCTGTTAACAGAAAAATGTACTTTGTATGTGCTTATGGGATCTTGTCTTCCAAGTTTTCAGCAATGAATACATGAATAAAATGGTGTTAGCTTACATTTAGATCCTCGGAGGATGCCTCCACACTTGAATCGCAATATTTATATACTAAATAGTATATAAACTGCTTTAAAGACGACCTCACATTAAATAGCGGAGTCCCAGCCAATCACAGCTGGGACTGTGATTGAGCTTCTGTCAATCACCGGAGACCCGCTGATTTGAATAAGGCAAAATGCCCGGCTGTAACCAGGGGCTCTGTCTCCACCTCACTTCCTTTTTCTCTCCATAAATGGCGCTTGATCATGTTACAACCTTCTTAGAATTTGTTTTAGTTTGGGGGTTAATTGTGAATAAAACCCAATTAAGGTCTTTAAGTAATTTTTTCTAATTTTGTCTTTTGCTAGTGGATAATACATTATTCAAATCTTAAGTGAGAAGAGCAGTCACCCATCCTCTGCCTTCTTGAATCTACTGTGATGTGACCCCTGGAGTCTTAACGTGAAATCGACAGCAGAGGGCGCTGCACACAAGCTTATCGAGCGCACCTATCCCTGTGTAGCGTTATTACGCCAGGCTCAGCTTGCTTTGTCCAGGCCTGTCGCCCTGGGATACAGGCCTTTCCTCTGATTCCCAAACTGCAGAGGGTCTAGGAAAGACACAGAGCCATCCAGCTGCATCCACAAATCCACCCAGGACTGCTGAAAAAGAGCCTGAAGTCCTACAAAATGATGCCCAATTTGGAAATAGTTATGGAGACCTAAGGAACTAACTGTGTGATGGAAGAGTGGAGGAAGTGTCCAGGGAGGGTTACTTTCCATATCTTCTGTGCCCAGGTGTCCCCATTTGAGGACAGTTCCCAGTTTCATCCCTTGGTCATTGACTGCAGTGTGGACCCATGAAATTCGCCTATTTGAGAAGATTTAAGAGCCAACCCCATCCACCTCCATCCTTGTCCACGTCTCAGCCCCAGGACACAGGGGCCCAGAGTCTGCTGTTGAATTAGTCTTCTATTGCTGACAGAAAGATTATCACACATTTAGTGGCTTAAACTGCAAGTCCATTATCTTGAAGATGAATGGCCTTGCAGGATCTCGATCCCTGGTTTCCAGCACCCTAAGCTTCTCCCTGCTCAAGAGACTCAAAACCCAGTCTCCCAGGGGGTCTCATGTCAGGTTTGGCCTTAAATTCAATCATACATCACAGCAGCTATTGTGGTGTTGAAATCATTTCATTTTTGTTAATTGACTGTATTTGAGTCTTTGAATTTGATGTTCAAATTTATGCAAACAGAATACATGCTTCCTTTGTGGAAGGAAACAAGAAAACAAATCTGAGTAATGGGAGAAGAGAAAAGTGTTGGCCCGTGTCTCTGTCAGTTGGAAGTCAAGAAACGGGCATTTCTTGATGATGTTGATAGTTCCCCCCTAGCCTTTGGTGAAGAGTCCTTTTGCCCTTGGTATTCCATAAAGAGATGTCCTGTGTGGCTGGAGAGTTGTACACACATGCATTGATGCACCCTGATAATTTTGCACACACACTCACACACACGTACACACACACTCACTCCTGGGGCTCGTGGGTGGCACTTGTGAGAATCACCCTCATCTGCCAGCTCAGCGTCTGTGACAGAAAGAAATCACAGCAGGTCACCCTTTCAAAAGGCTGGTCTCTGGAAATATTTAAATTCCCCCTTTCTCTTCCCCTGATGACACCCTGAGTGTCACTGGCCTGAGTTGGCCTCAAGATGGGGGCATTTCACTGGCACCCAGGAGCTTGAAGTCCTAGAATGGAAAACGCATTCGCACCACTGAGGTGACCGTCGATGCTCTGCCCAGGAACTCCGCTTTTGTACCCTCAGATCGCCACGTAAGAGGTTAGACCTTCAGGAGTTTATCTGACCAGACCCTTTTGCTTTATAGATGAGAAAAATGAAGTCACAGAGATAAAATGACTTCCACAAAGAAGTCATCCAGACCTTGTCCCCTCCCCTCCTAGACAGATGGATTTCCAGCCAAAGGAACAGGATTCTAGAATGTTCTACTGATGCTTGGGGTGGGATTGGGAAGCAGGAGTATTCAAGGGGGAGACAAAGCTGGACCACTAAGGCGGGGAGGGTGGATCCTGGGATTGGAAGGGAAGTGGCTCCGCTGAGCCTGGGTACTCACTCCTCCTTTGTGTTCTTAGAGGCCTCCTTTGTGTTGTTAGAGGCCTCCTTTGTGTTGTTAGAGGCCTCCTTTGAGTTGTTGGAGGCCTCCTTTGAGTTGTTAGAGGCATTGGTGTTGCTTTTGGCCAGGGGCCAGGCACTGCGGGAGGCAGAATCAGTTTCAGTTACTCAGGACCAGTGTCCCCAGGTGATTATTCTAATGCCCCAATTCCCCCTCCCCAGGTCTTCTAGTTCACAGCTTAAAGAACTCAGGACTTCTTTTTATCAGGGACAAAAAAACATTAGGGACTAGTTAGCTCTGGTTAAAGCTTTGGGGGAAGAGAGGGCCCATGCTGGGCTGGGCTGAGCTGAGGTTTTTCCGAATAAATGAGAATTGGTAGGAATTGATGGTTTGAATCTCATCCAACTTCCGGTCTCCAGTCCCTCTGGATTTCCTGTCATTCAATCCTGTAACCAGTTGGTGTGCCAGACACCACAGGCCAGAAATGGACTCTTGGGACCTCTGCCCTCAGGCCCTTCTCAGGTAGGGAGTGGAGCCTTCTGCGTCAGGATGGACACACCCTGCAGCAGCAGCAATACCTGGTCACCCTCACCTGCACAGGTTCTTGGCTGTCAGGACAGTTTTTGACACAGCTAGTCTAAGAAAGTCAGGTTTCCTATCCTGTAGCTGGCCACTGCAGATAGCTCACAGGAGACCACAGGGACTGAGGCCAGTGACTAGTGACACTGCCACCTGTCTCTTAGGGCCTTTGCTTCTATGATGCTGGATTTCTGGCCAAATGGCATTTTGGCTACTTCTCTTGCCCTGCCCAAGCCTCTGTCTTCCCATCTAACACGTGGCCACAATTTCTATTCTGGTTCAGCTCACTTGAAAATCCCCCAAGGAGTGGACGCCCCATCAGCTCCAGGGTACAGGCTTCTATGCCCCAATATCACAAGGCCAAACCCACACAGGGGACTAACACCTATCTCCGCATACACCTTGCTTTGAAGTTGGGACTTGGCGTCCAAAAATTAAAAAGCCTCCTTCTCCAGGAAGCCTCTCTGATTGATCAACTACCACCTTGCCCCATCAATACATCACAGTGGCCCTTCTGATGGCTGACCAGGGATCTGTGGTATACTCAGGATGTGGTCCTTGCCCAACCCTGTGCTCATCTGGTCACACTGGGAAATGAATCAAGATTACAGCATCCATGTCCATTTGCCTAAGGTTGTAGGAATTTGATTTGATCAATTTGTTTAAGGAAGTCTTTGTTTGCTAAAAAGGAATTGACAAACCAGTCTGGCTGGGTTGTTAAGAACCTTCCTTTTGCTCCCCCTCCTCTTCTTCCATATCTCTCTGCCATCCCTCCTGTCTTTCTGTCTTGGCAGTCAGTAGCATGTAGGCTTTACTTATGGAGCATGCTTGGGGTCTGGGATGCCTGGCCCTGGGAACCTGGGACTGACTTGCACATATCCCTGCTAGCACCCAGGTGCCCCGGCCTTCTTCCCATAGCCCAGGGAGCCCACAGGTTTATAGTCCCAGGCCACGTGAGACCTTGTGCCTGAGATCCCTCCCCAGCAGGCGACTTCACATCTGTGCATTCTGCCATCTTTCCCCAGTAGAGGAGATAGAAAGTGGCTGTCCTGTAGCGGTCACCAGCAAGAAATGACCAACCTTGAACTCTCATATTTTATCTTAAGAATGCTTGTACATTTTGCAATCTCCTGTACAATCTGTACTGTAAATATATCCCCTCAAACCCTCAGACACACAAATGTGGATGGAGGTCACAGAGGAGGCTCCAGAAAGATCCAACACATCTCCTGACGCTTGCCACCTTCACTTCCCCAGGGTCCTCCTAGACCCACTGGGGAAGCCCCAAACTGGAGTCCTTCTCACTGATACAAAATCAAATGGCATTGTCTCTAGCAAATTATATAGGAACTATCTGTTCTGTAACAATCTCTCACCCTACAAGTCTTGCATTACCTACAGGCTTCTGCCCAAAGAGAGCTTTGCAACATATTTTAAAGGTTCAACCTTTTTAAACCCTTTTTTCCCCAGAATGCAAGTTCTGGATGAGAATTCACCTGCTTGTGAGGCTAGGGGAGGCCAGGTTCCCCTCTACATCTGAGCTCTCCTCCCTGCAGACTGACTTAGGTATCCTAAAGAGACCCTCTGCTTATTTCCCAGTCTGACCATGTGTCATACAAGATGCTCGGAGGCCCTTGCTTGGCAGATCCTTTTACCAGAAAGCACATACTCTGCCCCAGCCTTCCCCTACCCTTTGCCTCTTACCCTGTCTTGGGACATAGATGAGTCCCCTAAAAAATTAGACCAACTGGTCTAATTAGAAATATATATATAAAATTGTGAGTACAACATAGGTGCCCCCTACAAAGGGTCCTGGTATAAAAGGCCCTTCTTTATAGCAAGATGGGTCACAGGGCAGTCTGGGATGAGGGTCATTGAGGGAGAGCAATTGTCGAGGCCCCTGATGAATGTAGAGGGCTCCATGTAGGAGGGGGTCAGTGGTCAAATGAAGCTGGGCACTTGGGCCCAAGGACTTCCTTTCCTGCAGGACTGCTTGGACTCCCAGTGGAGGATGCCCGAGCTTCCAGCTTTGCTCCTGACAACAGATGTCTTCTTCAAGGGATCTTGCTCCAAGATCAGCAAGGGGCATCCAAGGTGGACCTGTCAAAGCAGACGACTCCTGTTGGCCAGCTGGTGCAGGTGGTTTTTTTCTTACCTTCTCCCTCTGTCTGGTGGCTCCTGGCTGCCCGCCTGTGACTGAGCATTGCTTTCTTGGCTGGACACCTCCTTGAGCTCAGCTCCACGGAAACGGTCCAGAAGAGAGTCAGATCTTTGGTCCTCGCAGCGCGAGTGCCTGGCAGCCCACGTGCGCAGTGAGATGATGAGGCGTGCCAACCTGGAAGGGCCATCAGAGGGCAGCCATCAGAAGAGGAAAGATAGGGAAAGCCCTCTCCCTGGTCTCGAGGACCCTGGAGAAGCAGAGATGACCAGGAGGGTGTGGGTCAGGGGTTCAGGTTTGTATATCCACTAAGCAGGGTCTTTTTTTTCTGGGGGTATTGGGGATTGAACTCAGGGGCACTCAGCTATTGAGGCACGTCCCCAGCCCTATTTTGTATTTTATTTAGAGACAGGGTCTCACTGAGTTGCTTAGTGCCTCGCTAAGTTGCTGAGACTGGCTTTAAACTTGTGATCCTCCTGCCTCAGCTGCCAGAGCTGCTAGAATTACAGGTGTGCACCACTGTGTCCTGCTAAAATCAGTTCTGAGCAACTTGCAACTAAGCCATGAATTGTCACATACCTTGACCTAATCCCACTTTTGTGTCCTTGGCCTAAGGGAATACATTGAAGCATGAAAATATTGCTGATAGCTGCTGCTGTTGACATATTTTGAGGTGCCTGCCTGGCCCTTCTCAGCTCTGGACAGCCCCCTTCCTCTACTCTGTGGAAGGAGTAGGACCAAGGACATGTCCCTTACTCCTGCCTCAGCCAACAGGACTGGGGTTGGACAACTGACCCATAACAAGTCACTCAAGCTTCTGAACAACCCAGAGCCAATCCAGGTTGGGGCTGGCTGTGTCCACTGAAGACTGTATGGTGAAGGCCATTGTGTGAGCTCAGAAAGCCAGAAGTGGGGGAGAGGTGAAGAAAAAAGACCATGACACCGAACAAGAGAGGGAGGAAGAAGGCAGTTGCCTCCCGCACCCCTCCCAGGTGCCCCTTTGATTCCATTTCCAGGACAGTTTGTAGCACTAAGCAGTGGCTGCTCCAGCCCTATCCCAGCCCTACTCCAGCCTTTTAATCTGAGCATACTTGAAAGTCCTCTCTCCCTTGCCATCAAAGAGACTTAAGACAGCATTTGATTAATAAACCAAAAACACCGGAAATCTCTTAACTACAATGAGCTGGTCAATAAATCATGGTAGAGTAGTATTCTCCACAATGAAAAATATGGTAAATAAATGAATGATTTTTTTTGGTGGTAATCTTAAGTAAAAAAGCTACAGAACACATGACTATGTAAAACTGTGGTGCTGTAAAATAATTTGCTGGAAAGAAACAACATATCCCAATGTTTGCTAAGCACCTGTCATGAGTGGGCACCTGGCTCTGAGGCTGCTGTCACCACCCGCGGGGCAGGTACTGTGAGATGAATTTCTAGATGAGGCTTGGAAAGATGAAACGACTTCCTCAAGGTGGTGCAGCTATGACAGCCAGGATACAGAGTGCTACGGAGCTCGGAGTCTTGCTAATCTTTCAAATATTTTTGCAAGGACACTTGCTATAGAGTCTAGACAGACACCGGATAAAACCTGCCAGGGACAACGGTCACCACTGCCTTAATGTACCACTATGTCAACCCAGTGGTCACCTATGGCTGGCTGATTGGCTTTTTTATTTTTTCTGAAATCTTCCAGAATTGAGCAAGTACTTTAACATCGCTTTTTATTAAATCAATTTCAGATAAAGACAGGCTTTTTTTTTTTTCTTCTTAGACTCTTCCTAGCTCAGAACATCTGATCTAAGAGGAAGGAAATTATGACTGAGAGATTTCAGGCTGCTGTGCTTCTGCCCTATTCTCCAAAACTTCAATTTCATTCCCACCCAGTGCGTCTTCCTGAGATGTATCCACCTCCATTCTGCCCCAGCCTCCCCCTTCCCAAGGTGAAGGCTGGTCAGTTACCTGGCAGGTCCCTGGCCAGTGAAGGAGCTTTGCAGGGGTCCAGCAGGTTCTCTGGTCTCCATGGCGATTCCTTGCTTCAGGGCTGTGGGTGTCTCCTCACATGGCAAGTGGCCCCTAGCAAATCAAATATGCAGCAGCTAAATCGATTTCAAGCTTACCCACTTCCTGGACACAGTCAGGAGGGAGATGGACAGAGCCCTGCTGCATGAGGGAAGCCATCCACCATCACGGGTCTGCAGCCCAAGGACTCTCACTTCCATTCACCTCCAGCAGGCCCTGACTTTGGGGAGAAATGCATCTTTTCTTTATAGCAAAACTGGCCAAAGATGGTGGCTCATGTCCAGCCATTGTCCAGAGGCTGGTGAAGGTATAGGGGGGAGATGGCAGCAAACGTTGACACAGTCCCCATCAGAGCATGGGATGGAATGGTGTTGGGGTGGAGTGCCTTCCATCTTGAAGCATAGCTGCTGTTTTTACAGAATGATTCCAGAATGAAGATTTTGGTTCAAACACAACTCTGTGTGCTGAAATCTGACTCTCTAAGACCAGGTCCTCCTGGAAGCCTTCCTAGTGTCCCTCACGTGTACAATCACACTTCCAGGACAGTGTGCTTGTCTGGTAGCCTTTCTGCAGCCCTTTGGATTAAGGGGGAGGTTCCCAGATTTGCATGGCCCTGGCCTAGCCCTCCAGACACACTCAAAATAATTTGTACAGCGCTTTCAAATGCAAATTCACTCACTTGTTTGTCAAACCCTGGCCTCTGTGCCCTGCATTGCATAGGTAGGGGACAGAGATCTCTTCTGTGTAATTCCCGTCCCTGGCAGGTTTTATCCCGGTAAGAAGTATGTGCATAAAGAGGATAGGGGGACCCCTCAGCAGGAGCCTGTTGAACTGCCTGGAATAAGACCAGGAATGTGTTTGGGGGTATTTGTCTTTTGTGTAAAACCTCCTGAGACTGAATTTGGATCAACTTGATGGCGAGTCAGCCAGGCGTCGGCCTCTGGGGATTTGTACTTCATCCTAGGAGCCTTGAGGAGCCCAAGCAAGGCCAATTAATCCCATCACGTGGCCTATTCCAACCTAATCAGCTTTCTTAACAAGGTGGTTGAAGCAGGAGGCAAGAATTAACATCCAGGGGGCAAAGCTGCTGTCTGTCCCCCGTGAGTGATTAGAAGTCAGAGTCCTTGAGTCCCAGATGCTGAGCTGCCCTGCCCCCTCCTTCCAGCAGCATCCCAGTCCTGGAGCTTACCACCATCCTGCCAACTGGCCAAGCCCTTTCTGGACAGCTCTCGGGGCCAGCAGTCTCCTCCCTCCCTGGGCTTTCCCTCAGCAGGGCCACTTTTTCTACAGAAGCTACACAAAGTCAGGCAGCTTAACCTCCTGCAGAGCCACCTGCAATGCCTCTGCCACATCTGGTTTTCCAGGGACAGACCCTCCATCCTCGCCCTGTCTTCACCCACATTCCTCCTTGGGTTCAAGTCTCTCCCCCATCACAGATATTCTCCTGTGAGCATGTTCCTGAGTTCTTGCCTTGGCTGGGCAGGGAGACTGAGGCCACCTTCTATTACTGGGGACAAGCCAGGACGTCTTTGTTGGTTTATGTGCTTTTGGTGGCCTCTGATGGTCACCGCTACTTAGCAGCAGACCAAACCCAATCTTATAACACAGGCTGCTGCTAAAATATCAGCCACCCCTGATTTTCCTTACAACACCATCTCATTTGCAAATGCAATACACCAACCACCAGCCATTTGTCGATGGCTTATTTCTGTCACCACCTACCTCTTAGCATTTAATCCACGCAACACTTTAAGGGAGGGAAGGGAAGTCTAGAGAGGTTAAGTAACTTCCCAAGGTCACAGGCCAAGTGGCAGAGCTGAGATGCCAATGTCATCCCATCCTATTACAAAACCTGCCCTCATCCACTCCCTAAAGGAGCTCATATATGGCACAGATTAAAATATATGGCGCTTTAGTTCCAGAACCCCTGAAGGAATGCTCCCCACCACAGCCCGTAAGAGATCACTCACATCTCGTCTGCCTTCACACCAGAGACCCCTTCGGAGGCCCTGGGCACAGTCCACAAGCCAGTTCCTCTGCCCTCCTGATATTCTGTATGTAGCAAAGGTGGGCTTCACATTCCAAAGCACCTGGGTCAGTTACAGGAGGAGGTGACCGGGGACAAGTGAGTTCATCTCTTGAGTCCTTGAATCTGAGCAACTGGCATGGGGGTTGGGGTAGCACCTGGGCTGGGGCTGGTCACAGCACGGGTGCCCAGAAGTTCCAGAGGCTATCCAGAGGGTGGAGGTGTTCTGTCCTCACCCACTCTAATTCCAAAGCCAGCTCACAACTGGCAGCAGCTGGAGCCACTGCAAGTAGATTGAATGCACAGGGGGCGGCAGAGTAGGGAGCAAGAGGTCTGGATTTGAATCCCTAATCCAGTGCTTTTTAGCAGGCTGTTCTGTGGACTGGTCACTTACCCTCTCTGATCTTAAGCATCCTGCTCTTCATAAAGGAAATAAAGAAAAAAAAAAAACCTGGTAATTTCATGTTGATCTGAGTATTGCTCAAACTCTCAATCCCAGAAAGGACATTTAGCCCTGAAGAACAAGGAGAGCCTTTTAAAATGCAAGTTCAAGGATCCCAGGGGGCCTTTTCTTCATGCATCTATTATGTTTCAGTCAATGAGGGGCCACATATATGACAGCGGTCCTGTAAGATTATAAAGGAGCTGAAAGTTTCTATCGGTTAGGGACATCGTACACTCAATGATCACACAAGTAGGAGGTTGGTAACCTTCACTGTTAAAGGACCCATAGACCATAATTACTTGGTTTCACCAAGCAGATGGAGGGGAATGGAAAGAGAACAGGAATCAAGAGTCTGAGGTGCCTGAGCTGAGATCCCCAAGGAGACATGGGTCCTGAAAAAAGGGAGAAACTTCTAGCAATCAATGCAAGAATGGGGACTAGAACCTTCCAGGGAAATACAGAGGCAGGAGAGTCTGGAGGTCAGGTCCTGTTCTGCCTGGAGCAGGCTGAGGGGTCTGGAGCAAGGGCTTGATAGGGCCTCAGTCTGTAAAATGAGCAAACTTGGTCGGGACAACCCTGAAGCTTCCCTCTGGTATCTCAGAAGCTCGAGGCCCCTGAAGTTTGAAATTGGCCAAGAACAAGGCCAACTACAGCCACATAATGAAGTGATTGTTTTGAAAGATGAGGTGAGATGCTCAACTTTAAGTGTATTTATAGAGAGGCATTTATGATGGTAAGGTGAAGGTTTCCTTTGCCCTTGGTCACTGGGCAGGACAGAGGTTCCCAGGAGAATGGAAACTGGTAATTAACTTCGCACTCTGTGGAGCATGTGGTGTCTTCTTCCGGTGACTTTGGGGACATAAGAGTAAACAGAGGTGACCTTTCAGCACCAGGCTGGAGAATATGGCACTTTATTTCCATTTTCCTCTTCTCAAGCCCTGAGGAACTTGGAATCCGCTGCTATTGGACACATGTGACCAGAAATTGCAGCCAATTCATTTTTAAGTCTTTAGTCCTGGAGAAGCAGGTGGAAAATGGGTTTCTTTAGTGATAATTGCTTTGGGCTCCACTTGGGGAGTAGCATGAAGAAAGCCTCTTTTCTATAGGCCACAGATCCTAGGCCCCAAAGCTCATTCCAAAATAGCTGCACCAGGTGAAGGATGGGGACTTGGGGTGCTCTCTGTTCTCACTGTAATCCTCTGTAGTATATTCTTTGATCTTTTTCTTTTGCATTATCTTTTAAAATGTGCCAAATAGCTCCTAGATAATTGGGTTAACCAAACAGATCTGAATAGCCAAGGAAAACTGTGGACATTTTTATTGCTGGAGTTTTCAGGGTGTAAATATATATATTCTCATTCAAAGGAAGCATTCTCACTCTTCCTTATGACTTTACATTTGGAAAAATAACTCCAATAATTTAAAAAAGAGAAACAGAAAACCGGGCCTCCGATTTGGTGAAGAACATGGGGGCGGGGAAGTCCCAGGGGACAGACATGGTAGCTCCTTCCTCTGGGACACTTAGCCAAGAGCCACACCAACACAGGTTTCAACTGGCTTCTTGGTATCATTAAAGATAATCAGTAATTACTATGTCAGTACACAAAGTCTCAACTGTTTATCTGAAAAAGCTTTCAAAGAGAATTAGAATTTCAGGGCAAAGAGGTGCTGCATTCAAACACCATTTCCTTCCCCCAAAGAGCGATTTGAAGCTTAAAATTTTGTGTGTGGATGTGCCAGAGGCCTTCGTTCAAATTGATTTTATTTGGAGGCCTTGTCTGTGAAGAGAGAGATGCTGATCCTGGCTGGGAAGTTGGGGAAGGATCCTGGGGTTATGCCTCCATCCCGAGGCTGCTCCACCTCTATCCTGAGCAGGTGGTGGCTCTCCTTGATGACTCCAAGGAACATTGTAGAAACTTCTATGGGTCATCCTATTTCTGCTTCCATAAGATAAGAATATATCTCTCCACCCTTAGAGTTGAGAAAGGAGGTCAGGAGGAGGGAGGAAGGCAGGGAAAGGGGAGGTATTGGGGAATTAAACTGATCAAATTATGTTATGTGCATGTACAATATGGCACAATATGTTTAGTTGGAATGCACTAATAAAAAAAAAAAAAGAAGAGTCTCTCTCTCATGAAAGAAGCATTCTTTGTCACTTTCCTTTTGAAATCTCTGTAGTGTTTCCATGGGCTTCTGTATTCACCTGTCAACAAGTTGTTACCATGACCCAAGTGGACCTCAGGAAAACTCAGCCCGTGGTCACGGTGGGAAAACACGACTGGGCACAGGCAGGAAAGACATGTCCAGTTCCAGATGCCTGGCCTTCTGGGGTTATCTGAGGTCTTCTGGGGTTATCTGAAGTCTCCTGGGGTTATCTGGGGCATCCGCGAAGGCCCAGGGTGGGAGGAATCGTTCCTAGGTCTGACAGTGAGGGTTGATTGAGCGCTTCACTACACAGCACGTGCCATGCCAAGAACGTTGCAGTCACTATCTATCTTAACCACAACCCAGACGATCAACACTGGACTGGCTCATACTTCAGATGAGGAAAAGGAGGCTAGACGCAGTTGAGCAACCTGTCATAGCCGGTCAGCTGTACAGATCCTGTTCCAACCCACACTGTGGCATTCCTTCCCACCATCGAGACAGCTTTGCAAATAATCTGAGGCAAGCATGAAACGAAAAGCCCATCTTACCTGCTGAGGCCATTCTCAGCGCGATCAAGGTCTCTGTCCACGGTCTTTGCTGTGAGGTGGGTCAGGGTGGGGCGGGAGTATTGGGTGCTGACCTTAGCCATCTTGCTTGTCGCATTCAGCCCCCAAGGTGGTGGCTAAAATGAGAACACAAAGTGGATATGCCATCAGGATCAGCAAGTAGGCGCAAACCCAGCTCACTACAGACACGGGCCACTCTGTGTGGCTCCCTGAGAATTCTAGTGCATGGGTCCTCTGGTTCACACACGGCTCCTCACACTGTGCTTTAGCAATTCTGGATTCTTCTTTCCCACCTGAGCCATGACAAGTTCTTTCACTCCTTTGCATATTTCTCTACCCCCAAAGAGCTGTTCCGAGTGAAGTGCTAAATGAGCAAATGAATGAATGAACCAACGGTCGAGTAGGAACCTGATGTAACCAAGCCAAACCCCATGGTTCTCTGGGAAAACACAATGTCCCTTTTAACCCTGGCTTTCTCACTTCCTTATTTATATTTTATAAGTTGGCATGTGCTTTAGTAGTTTTCCTGAATCCTATTTTCAAACACAGTGTGAAAAAATAAGTACCAATACTTAACATTCATAAAACCTTTACAAAAATCAATGCTGGGCTCAATACTCATCTAATCCCCGCAATAGCCTCCTGTGCTAGTCAGCTTTTCATTACTGTGTCCAAAGCCCCTGACAAGAGCAACTTAAAGGAGGAAATTTTAATTTTAGCTCATGGTGTCCATCCGTGGTTGGCTGGCTTCATTGCTTTGGGCCTGAGGTCAGGCAGAGCATCAGGGTGGAAGGATGTGGCAGAGGAAAGCTGTCAGCTCAAGGCAGCCGGGAAGTACAGGAAGAAAAGGCCAGGGACAGGATATAGTCCACTAAGGCCTGGCCTCAGGACCTACGTCCTTTGTCCATGCCCCAGCTTGCATGCCTACATTTTCCACCAACTCCTGGCAGTCCATTCAAATGATTAATTCACTAATTGGATGAATCCATTGATGAGGTTAGAGCTCTCATGATCCAATCATTTCCTAGAAATCCCACCCCTGAACATTGTTGCATGGGGGACCAAGCCTTCAACACACGAGATTTTTGGGGGACATTCCAGCTTCAAATCATCATACCTCATGAAGTATTTGAGACTTCTATCCCTATTGACCCAACTAAGACTCAGATCAGCTTGTCTGATCAAACCAATAGATAAAACCTACCAATGTGGCATGTTTTTATGCCAGAGATCAGCCTAGGAACATTTTCCTCTTCAGCAAATGTTGGACGGTAGGTACACCTAGGAGTGAAAGGGAAGAGGAGTTGATGTGGGGGCAAGGCCAGTGTGGTTGGCCAGTTCCATAATTTCTGGAAAACTCTTCCAGCTGGAAGATAAATTCCTGAGGTTGAGTCACTAAAATAGACTAGCACAGACTCTCTGGAGCAGTCATATGGCTTAAGTGTGTCAAATGTCAGTAGAGAGCCCTCTAGAGAAAGATGGCAGTTTCTATAAATAGCCCCAGTGACTCACACTGGAACTGAATTCATTCCACATCCAAAGGAAGGGCAGTGCACGGAGCCCAGGGGACCTCACCAAAGCAGCCTGTGGGTGTGAGCCCTGCTTTGCAAGATCAATGCACACCCTGTTTCTCAAGGGAAGCCGTTGACTCAGCTGGGTCCTGACTCACTTCTGACATTTGATAGCTCAAGTCTAGATTTTTAAATTTTGCATGCCAAAGAAAAATAAGATAAAGTCTATCTTTAAGAATTGGATGGTCTAGTGGGGCAGTGGATACAACAGGGCCCTCCAGGTTATACTGAAGAGCTATGGCTTTACCCTGAAGCCCAGTGGGTATGTGGTCAAATGTGCAAAGGCCATTGTGGCTGCACTAGGGAGGATACACTAAGGGGACTTGAGTGTATGCAAGGTGAGCCATTAAAGTCTGCCGCAGCACCTCAGGGGGAGAGAGAGTAATAACCTAAACTAGGTAACTGTCGCCTGATCTAGGTAGTGAACTGGATAAATTTTAAAAATTAGTAAATGGACATAATTGCATGGGCATGGAATTGATTGGGTATAAGGGATAATGAAGAGGGAGATGCTGGGCATGATATCCTGCCAGCTGGCATGGAGGTAGAGATGCTGCTCACCGACCTAGGTAGGGAAATAGGGAGCAGATTTGTGGAAGAGAAGGATTCCAGTTTGGATGCCTGTGAAAACTTTGGAGCCAACTTATGAAATAATGGTTTTCCATTAAAAGCCATAAACTCTAATTTGTAATGGTCCATTCAATACTTGTTTTTAATTGGTCACTTACTACATGCCAGGGGCTCTGGGTGGGCCACAGAACAATGTGCAGCTGCCCCAAGAAGCAGAGAGTCTAGTGGAGTCCAGGGAAAGTTTTTGGGACTCTGCAGGAAAACCATTACGTCTGTACCCGAGGCACAAACCCTGGTCCCAGGGCCACTGTGTGGCGGTAGCCCTTCTGTCCACTCACAGACTGGCCTCCTGTTGTGGTCATTAGGTGCCTGGCCCAGGGTAGATGCTGGGCAGCACTTTCTCATGTGACCCTCACAACACCTCTGCTCCTCGCTTTGCAAATGAAGAAACTGAGCAGGTGAGTGGTTTCCTGAGGCTGGGCCTGTGCCCTGGCCAGGATGGACCAAAGATCTGACTCCACAACCTTAATAATGGCAAGGAACCAATGTTGCCTCTAGGCCTGGGCAGGAGGGGTCCCGGCCCTGGACCCCACTCTGACCCTCCTCCAGCTACATCCCTCCCGTGAGGCAAGGGGATGTGCCCACCCATAACTCCACCTCCTGCTTCAGAGGATGCTCTGGGTGCCCAGGACTCCCTGAGTCTCTGGATTGTTCTAGACCCTCCTTCTCCTCCTTCCAGGTCTACTTTCCCCAGGGTGGCCCTCAGGTGCACTCCCCTGGGCCCACGGGAGGCCAGGGAGCAGCTGTCTGTGAAGAAGGGGGGAATGGATCTTGGAGATATGGGCAAAGGGTTCACATGCATGGGTGCAAGACCCCTTGCAACATGAGGTGGACCCAGGCAGGACTGGCAAGAGAAGAAGGCAGGTCATGGACAAGCACTCAGGGATTAAATCTCTCTATGTGCCCACATTCTGAGGCTCAAACTAAAAGTTTGAACCTGGCCTCCAAGGCATTATGAAGGTGTATCTGTCAAGATGGGAGGTAAGCATGTTTGATTGAACAGTGTGCCAGCTGGGTCACCTAAGGGTTGCCTCTGGCCCTCTACCTCACATCCTTCCTGCCAGTCTTTCAGTCAGCTGTTGCTATGGCATCCAGCTGCATGCTGGGTACCCTGATAGCATCTTGCCTTACCTTCTGCCCTGGGGCCTCCCTGCTCCCCACAGGGAACACCCTCTTGGACCACATCAGTCATTCTGACTCAAATAGAACCCAGAAGTGTCAGAGTTAGCACCTTCTTGACTCATTGCAGCAGGACTCAGGATGTCCACTGTCCTGGACAGTTAGACCAGGAAGGTCATTCTGAGGCACATTTCATGTGGTTCCTTGAAGGACCCTGGTTGCCCACTGGTGGTCAGTGAGATGATTACATTGGGTCCACTTTCCCTTTTTCCTTCTTTCTTCTTCAGAGACTTCTACTTCTCTTCCTTGGAATCAATCCCTAAATCAACTGCCCACATACACATCCTTGTCCAAGGATTTAGTTTGTTTCGTTTCTTGGGAGAACCCACAGAGCAAAGACCCTGTTGAACTTTTAGATATTTAAACACATGGTAAGTGTGTTGTTTGCATTTCTGACTCAGACCCCCTCAAGGTTTAGGGGTAAACCTGACTTCTCTTTTAATTCTGTGTTCTTTGGGGATTGATCAAAGCAAAATGTACAACATTATGGGGAAATGCCAGTTTAAGAGAACTCATTTTTCTTCCCCAGCTGTACAAGGGGACTTTACCACTAAGCTACATTCCCAGCCCTTTAATTTCTTTCTTTTTTTTCAAATTTTGAGACAGGGTCTTGCTAAGTTGCTGAAGGTCTTGCTAAGTTGCTGAAGCTGACCTTTAACTTGTGATCCTCTGCCTCAGCTTCCTGAGTAGCTTGGAATACAGATGTGCATCACTGCACCTGGCTAAATGATTATCCTTTAAAAAATATGTAAAAAGAACCAGTATCCAAATGTGGTCCATATATTTCGATTGGTTGATATTGGCATTTTTTTAGCTGAAGTTTTCTAAGCCTGTTTCCCTTTATGGAAGATACTTAATTGCTTGTCTTTGTAATTGCCTACAGTTTAGATTTTTTTTCCTAATTCCAACTAAAACAATTTCCTATAAATGGTAATTGCAGCCAGAGGACTGGTCAAATTTGGATTCCACGTTTGTGTTTTGTTAAGACTACTTCATAGGGGGTGTTGTATTCTTACATCAGAAGGCCAATAACATCCAATTATTTCTTTGGGTGATGTTAACAGCCATTGATGATCATTAATTAGATCTGCCATCTCATTAGAGATCGCAAATTCATGCTATTCTATCAGTCATTCATCAATTAGTTGAGATATTCTTAAGAGAACATTTTAGCTCATTAATTACTTGGTTGACTAGTGGTACAGTCCATAGTAGTGAGAGATGCATTTGAGGATACAGAGAAAGATATGCTGAGTCTCAAAAGAACTTAGTCTCAATGAACCATCAGAATTTGAGAAACACACATGAAATGCAAAACAAGCAACTCAAGAGCGACCCAACCCATGTCCTTAGCCCATGTCCTTGGCCCTTGTCCTTGCCTGCAAAAAGTAAAAAGATGTAGGTAATAATGAAGCGCACAGGGAAAGTGACGTGAGATTGTGTGTTTCCACCCTAACTCTACCTCTAATCCCTAGCTACTGTCCTTCCATAAATATGAACACCCCAGAACATGGGATTGCTTCTGGAGATGGCCCACATTCTCCTTTGAATGTGTGTCTTCTTACCTCGATAAATTGTGTCTCTGCCTGGTGTGTTGGTATACTCCTGTAATTTCAGCAACACTGGTGGCTGAGGCAGGAGGATTGTAAGTTTGAGTCTAACCTCAGCAACTTTGTGAGACCCTGTCTCAAAATTAAAAATAAAAAGGACTGGGGTGGGGGCGTGTATCTCAGTGGTAGGGGGGCTCTGGGTTCAATCCCCAGTACCAAAACAAGCAAACAGACAAATAATAAAATCTGTCTCTGACTAGTGCATCTAAGATTCTTTTCCATCATGAGCACCAAGGACCCTGCATTTCCTGAGTGGTGGTCACCCTCTCCAGGAACTCCTCCAGTGGCATAAGCAAGACAGGGTAAATATTCAGTTCTTCCCCCAATTTATTGGTTTTTAAGTCATGACATTGCAAGAGAATATGCAATGACCCTATGTGTTCTCGCATCTCCTGTCCCTGACAAACTCTGGAACAACTTGCACAGGAGGTCAGGAAATCACGATCAGTGATCCTAAAGCTTTGTTGAAAATGAGAACTGCCAGGCAGTGACACCCGCATCCCCACCCCGTGCCCCAGTGAAGCACTTCTGTGTCCTCACTGTGGTCCTCAGCGGCTCCAGGGAGTAGCAGGGATTTTGATTTGCAAATGAGGCCAGGGAGGCTGGCTCTGTCTGACTCCACCTGGTGGTTTGCTTGGTTTCCCATTCCCACCGCAGGAGGCTGAAAATGCTCAGATGTGACTTCAATTTTCAAGAGCAGGAAGAAGATGCCTTCTGCCAGCTATGAAGATGACCTTGAAGTAGACGGCAGGCATGAGTCCAGCAGTGGTTTGTGAGCACTCTAGGAATTGACCTGAGAACTAAGAATGTACCATTTCAAACAATTTCTATTGTCTTTTTTTTCTTCTTTTTCTTTCTTTCTTTCTTCCCTCTTCTCTCTCTCCCCCACTCTTTCTATCTCTCTTTCTTTCTAGTGCTGGAGATTTAACCCAGGGCTTCAAGCATGCTAGGCAAGCACTCTATCACTTCGCTACCCACCCACTCAATTTCCATTTTCTTTACAATGTGACTAAATTGGAGGTCTCCCTGGTGATAAATAACCACAATCTTTACTGAACATTGACCACATGGTACCCATTGTGCTGTGCCCTGGCCCCCAACCCTTTTATGGACTCCTTGACAATATGTCCCAGGCACTGTACCTGAAAGAGGAATTTGGGGATTTTGGAAAAGGGGCCAATATTCTGGGTCTCAAAGGAAGAGCTCAGAACCATTGAAATGCAGAAATCACCCTTGAATCCTGAAATGCAAAAAACATCCACGAACAGAGGCAACCTGCCCATGCCCTTGACCTGTACCCTTGACCCATGCCCTTGTCTGAAAATGTGTAGCCTGAGGACAAAGCACAAGAGCTGGGAAACTGGCATGAAGCTGTGTAACTGCACCCTGACCCCACTTCTAGTTCATCCCTTTTCAAGTCCCTCTATAAATATCAACACCTGACACCAACGGTGGCTGGCCCTCCCTCTGGAGATGGCCTGCATACTCCCTTGAATGTGTATTCCTTGCTTTACCCTCAAGGCCGCTTCTCTTGACATCACCCACATTCTCTCCTGAATATTTATCTACTTTCCTAAACAGACCTCTGTCCATTCCTTTGACTGGCAGCTGCTGAGATTCTTTTATCTCGTGTACGTCAAGAACCCTGCTGGTCCTGCAAGTCCCCCTTCTCTCCAGGAACCGCTTGAATCCTTCATAAATCTCTCTCTTCCCATGACATGGCTGGCCCTCAGGACCAAGAAGATGAAGAATACAGGCTCCTGCCTTTGAGAACACAGAATGGATGGGTGGTGGGTCGGGAAAGTGCTAGAGGTGTTGAGATAGATGATGGTGAGCCATGTGGAGAGGACGGGAGCACCAGATCTACCTCAGTGTCCATGGAGGAGGCCTCCCTGGTGACAAATAGCCACAATCTTTACTGAACATTGACCACATGGTAGCCATTGTGCTGTGACCCTTCAAGACCGTGGAAACTTTGGCGCTCTGGTGTTCATCTCCGATTGTCTTCCTTGTCGAGGGCCTGGGTATCTGTTAGGCCAGGCAGTTCAGAGGGCTCACATGGGTTTTAGTTATTTTTGTACTTTTCTTGTTCCTTTACTTAATCCAAACACCTTGGAGGCAAGAACTATTTCCTTCTATTTAAAAAAATAAAAAGATATTTTTTTCTCTGAATACCCAGCACAAACATATAGTGTAACAGTGTCCACTCATGCTTTGAATAGAGCCTTGCTGCTTTGCCACTGTGACTTATTTTCAAAATGGACCTGCTTCTTTTTCTTCCTCTCTCCCTGCTCCCCACTAATTTCCCCCACTCCCTAATCTCAGGGGAAACAGGATCACCTTTCTTCCCCATCCTAGGCAGAGTTATCGGTCCCTGAGTACACACCCACCATAGGACCAAAGTCATCTAGACTTTGAGGATGGCACCGGAAGGTCTCAGAAATGACTTCTCCCAAATTAATAAGTGAATTACAACTGCAACAGAGAACATGTGGAATCACCTCTTTAAAAGCTCCTTGTTCCTGCTGATAGGCAGAATCACAGCCTCTGGGGCAGGAGTTCCCTGTGTTTCTCCTTTATTAGCAAAGCAATAAAACTTCTTTTTCCTTTTTTCTCAAAACAATGTCCTTGTTATTGGGTTGGCATCAGGAACAAGGACTGAGCTTTTGGTAACAATAGTAGCTAGTAAAGAGTGTGTGGCATAAATGAAGGAGAGTAAATACTGATGAGTATTTACAACAGGACTCGGAGGATGCTGTTGCTAAATAGCACCAACTCTTGACAAGAGCCTGCAGATGCCCAGTGGGTATCTAAAAGCAGGACAAAGCTTGGCATCTCTGCCCTTGTTTTGTATCTGTCTCCTTTATTACCTGGTTAGCCCTCTTCCCACTTCAAGGCTGAAGGCATCAAGATAAATCAATTGAAGTATTTTCAAGGTTTGCAGGGCTGTGCCAGTGCCCGCTTGTACAACATCCTGCCCCAGACTTCCAGGAATGGTGCCTAGGGGTCTCCAGTAATTGCCCTAAACCTGCAGTCACCTTGGATTCCAGGAACAGCAGAGCATCTCAGACAGATCACCCCTTGATGAAATTACCCTCTAAATGGAAGCAATAATGTTTTGACGGGAACCAGGGCTGCCTCACCCTAAGCAGGAGCAATGATTTCACCGGAACTGATTGCTCCCTCAAGTGACCACTACTTCTCCAGAGTCACCTTGCAGAACCAGAACTCAGAGAAGAATGATGAATCCAACGACAGTTTGATCAATACTACGTAATTACTTGTTCCTATCCCCCTGCCCTAATTCTTCCTCTATTTAAACCTAAAGGTCATGTCATTACCCTGGAAGACAGGGCTGAGGGTGAGTCTCTGGTCTTCCTGGTGTAGCTACACTGATTAAAGTTCCTTTCCTGCCTTCTTCACTGTTTGCATCTTTGATTAGCATTTGGGAATGATGGCAGATCCTAATCTATTTAGGGCCTTCACCCTAAAGTGTCGCAATTCATCCATGGGCTGTGCTTGTGAGCTATGAGCATTTGAGCGTATGAGGGGACTGGTCTGGCCTTGTGCGATGATTGGGCTGTGCGAGGCAAGAGAGCCTTTCCTGTCGCTCTGCCTGTGATCCCACACAACACCTGAGATGGGTGTGACTAGCCAAGATGTCGATCAATCTGCTGACCACAAGACATCACCAAGCAAGACTCCACCCTTCGAAATCCTACCCCTTGCCTTATTTGGGTGGAACAATCTATTTATTGAATGTCTTCTCCCCAATAAATAGGGCGGTTTCAGGTGTGCTGTCTCTCTTGCTCCTCTTGCTCTCCGGTGCAGGAGCTGAACCCTGAGGTGACAGATCCAACCCTGACCCCCGACAATGGTATTTTGTGTTTGTGTGGTCTTTTCGTTGCCAGCCCAATTCACACAGAGTGCTCCTGAATCCGTCACCTGCGTGGGCGCGGGCGACACTAACACTTAGGTAACAATCATAAGGGTGACACTGATAATAACAACAGTATTATTACTGAGCACTTCTTCTGCCTGCTCCTGATCTTTCTGTTCAGATCACTTAAAATGCACATTAACTCATTTGCTCTTCACAATGATCCTGTGAATAAGTGACACTGAAAATCATCACCCCACTTATAATGATGCAGAGAGATCAGGTAAACAACACGGGAGGCCAAAACATGCAAAGCCCTGTGCTCTGTACCAAACCATGCTTCTGGGAAAATAAAACAAAAAGCAAAACAACAACACACACACACACACACAAAAATCCTGGTCCCCACTCAGGATGACTAAAATAGTGTTTGTGTCCTGTCCTTTTTGTATTATGGCTTAAACATGAAAACTAGTTCCTGGTCCAATTTATGTCATTCTGAGCCCAGAATGCAGCAGAGACAATAGAGAGGTGGGTAGCCTGCACAGTGTCACAAGTGCAGGGACATCCACAGTTGCCTTTGTCCCTCCTAGCGAGTCTGTGGAGGCTTACTCTCCCTGTTCCATGCTGCCAGAGCAGCTCAGAGAGGTGAGTGACTTGCCCAGGGCCTCACTGGGGTAACTGGCAGAGGCAGGTGGAGTTGGTCTTAGGGCCTGCAGTTGGCCTGCTGCTGCTCAAGGCCAGGTACCAGGTGTGACACAAATGTCACAAGTGTGACACACAGGCTAGACCTGAGACTCTTGGATTTTCCTTGGTGCTTTTAAAATACCATTTCCTTTATACATCTCCTTGATGGTAGGTTTGTGCTTTTAATCAAGAGAATGATGCTGAAGAGATGGACATTGCTGGTCAGCTCTGCCCCGCCATCGGCCTTTACCAGCCAGCACACCGGCCCATGCGGCTGGCGTCTAAGCCTTTGGGAAGCAATAGAGAGGGAGTCCCCTGCCTAGTGGTGTGCCACTTCTTGCCATTTCCCTGGTTGTTGCCCCCCTGATTCTTCTTTCTCCTCTTCCTCTTCCTCTATCACACAGCTCCTTGTGCTCAACTCCAGTGCAATCTGGTTGGCTTGGGCTTCATTGTCAACCTGAACCAACACACGTCACAGGACTGTCCTGATCAGGCTGAGAAGACAGCATCTCCCTCTCTTCTAGAGCTGGTCACTGATTGGAGGGCCAATTCGTCAACCTTGAGGCAGTTCAGCTGGTCCTACAGGGCTGTCTTCAATCAGGGCTATGGCTCCTCCTCCCTGCACAGCAAGGTTCCCCGCCCCCCTCACTATACTGCCACTCTCTGTGCGCTATCAGCCGGGCACTCGGTGATGATGCCATGACTGATTCCCCAAAGCAACATCCTTTAGTTGGGTGACTTTTATGGCATGTGAATTTTATCTTAAAAAAGAAGCAATGTGAAATTTAAAATGAAAACATTTTAAAATGCTTAACTTGCCAGATCTGCTATAAGGAACCCACAAAGTATACTTGTCAAAAAAGGGAGAAATGTCAAGTGGCACATTCGTGCTAATCATGTTGTCATTTTTTTTTTTTTGAGGATTTACACTATGCCAGGCACAGCTCTACAACTTTTTGAATGTATCAACTCATTGAATCCTCACAATCACCCTGTAAGGTAGCACTATTGCTACCCATATTAAGCAGGTGAGCAGACTGAGGAACATGATTCACGCAGCCAGGACCTATCACATTAGCCAGGATTAATCTGATGATGCGTCCTGCAGCCTTAATCCCTTGCCTCTCAAGAAACAAGGCCAACTTCTGGGACCAGTAAGTACCATGGCTTTGTCTATCTGCCCAGGAAAGGCCACAGAGGGTGTCTAAGTGCTAGACAAGGCAGTTGTATCTGGTTGTACCTAGAGGTGAGTTTGAAGGCCATGGGGCAGTGGGAGGTCAGAACCCCATTCTTCCTTCTCTGTGGAGTGGAGTCTAGCCTGTACTAAGCCCAGGAATGTCCCTGAACTTAAATAGGGATGCTGAGTCTGAGTGAGGAGAGTTGTCTTGTTTCCCAAAGAAACCTTCTCATGGCTGTGAACTGGAATACATTCTATTCAACCAGCAAACAGGAGCTTCCTAATGCCAGCTGCAGATTCTCAATTCCTGCCTGAGAAAAAAAAAGAACAGTTCCCAAGAACAGGAAGAGATTTGGGGTTAAAGAAAATGCACTGGAATTGGAACCCAATTATCAATTATGTCTCACCCAGGGAGGCAGAGACCTGTCTCATGCCTAAAATGTGTCATGGTCTAATGTAGGGATGACTCAATTCATGGGACTCTGAGTTTCTCAAATCTGAGTGTATTCAATTTTGAAATTAATGCTTTGTGATACAATTCAGCTGTTTGGTTTGAGATTTCAAGAGGATGAAAGTGCTTTCTTATTCTTGCCAGATCTGTGGAACTGAAAACTCTGTAGCCAATCTCACAGATGCTCTCTCCAGAACTGCCTGTTCTTTCTGCCCTAACACCAGAAAGGCCAGGCCAGAAACCTCTCTACCTCTACAAGGATCTGCTTCACCAATCCTCACTATAAGCACAGGAAATTAGGTGGCATTTTTTTCCTTAAATAACTTTTAGAGTGCCCTTACATGCCACTACAGGTAATAATAAGATGGTCCTATCTAAATTTGAGCACCTGCCATCTGCCAGGTATTGTATTTAGGAGTTTACTTCTATTACTTTATTTAACTCCCAACAAACCCATGAGGTAGGTATATATAAAATAACTATTATTCCAATTTACACGTGAAGAAGCTGACACTCAGAATGATTAAATAACTGGTTAAGAGTGACCTAGTAACAGAGCTGGGGAGTAAAAGCCTGTTTCACTTCAACCCTGACGCTGCATTATTAGAATCCAATATGTGAATCCTATAAAAGGGTTGAAAGAAGTGCTCTGGAGATAAGATGAGGTCCAGGGGGATTCCTGTGAGGGGTGTACCCATGTCCAGGGAAGAGTTTTCCTTGAGGCAAAACTGTCCTGAGTGTCACTGCCCCCCATTGAAGTACCACCAAGCATGCTCTTCTTCCTCTCATCCCTGTCTTGGTTACTGCCATGAATGTCACTCAGAGCCAGTTGATCACTCAATTGAGACTGAATGAGCTTTCAGTCCCCCCAGATCCAGCATCACCAAGTCCAATTAGTTAAACCACTAACTAGCCACTAACTAACCTTTGTCCCCTTTATCTCACTTACTAATTTGCAAACAGACTGAACACTAACCATGTGCTAGGGTCTCTACCTGACAGAGGGTATGTGGTGGTGAACCAGACTGGCAGCTCCTGGCCTCCTTGAGCTGTGCCCCCATCTTTGTCCAGGTTCTTGTCTCTCTCCCTGGGGTCATTAAAATAATACCCTTTGCTCCCCTCCCATCTTCAGTCTCTCATCCAGTGCCGGCACTTAGGAGATGCTCAACCAGTGTGGAATGAGTGAATAAGTGAATGAATGAATCTTCCAGAGTGACTCCAGCGTTTTTGCAAAGACAGTTCTAATCATTGTCTCTCGTCTCAGGAACTTTCAGAGCCTGTTTATTGTCTCCGTCACACAGTCCCCATTTCTTCATATCAGCTTAAACTGGATGTTCTAGCTAAACCAAGTCACCTCCCCTTTCCCTACATGTGTCATGAATTTTCTTCTGTCATCTATCGGAAGAGACAGTGCTCATCAAAATCAATCTGTGCTTCCTCTATTTCCCAAACTCTGTTTCAGGACAGGTGAGGGCTGAGGGACAGGCTCTGGTCAGTGGACTTCTCCCATGATGCAGGACCCCACAAACCCCATGACCTTACGAGTGATGGGCTAAGCCACTGAGGTGTTCCATTCTATGTCAGCTTAGCAGGATCTATTCTCTCAGCCTAGAGAGCTTTCCCCTTTTCTTTGCAATTTGTTTTCAAGTTTCAGGTCCAGGGTGAGCTCCCCTGGGAAGCCCTCCTTGACCAGGAGCCAGTCCCTCCTCTCTCTTTACTCTCAAGGCTATTATCCCCTCCACTTCAGTCTGGAGGATGGGCAAGCTCACAGGTGGTGTAAGGGTTTGTCTCCCACACTGTACCAAGCGATCCCAGAGGCAGGGACTGTGCCTGCTTAATTAAATTAATTCTGTTCCTCCCACTGGACTCAGCTTTGTGCTTTGTACCTAGGAGTAGTCAGTGTGAAACCGAAATGAATTAGGTCAGAGGGGAAACCATTTACCACCAGGCCCCAGGGGATGTAGTAGTGGGGGATAGAGAAAAAGTTTGACCCATCTCAACCTTGAGGCTGTGGTTTGTGGGTTTGCAAGGCTTCAGGTGAGCAGGATGCTCGGGAGAGTGGGGGAAAGGAGGGGAGAGAAGGGAGAGGGAGAAAGGCTCTGGAACCTGGTCATCGCAGGAAACCAGCAGCCACTGAGCTATCCTCAACAACTAGAGAAGAGCCTGCAGCTTCCAACTGTTTACCTCCTGGGTACCATGGCGACTGCTGACTGGTTGCCATAGCAACCCTGGGCTTAGCCAGAAGCAGCAACCAACGGCTAACAGATAGTGAATGAGGACAGAAAAGACATAAAAACAGGCACATCAAAGGCAAGGGCACACGCAGTCCTGGCTGAAGTCCAAGAGAGCGTGATTGAGATCCTGCATCGACTAGTCTGCCACCAGAGAGCCGCTCTTCACTAGCTCCTGACAGTTCTGAGCGGTGGAGGACCCTCTCTGAGGCTGAATAGAGGCTGAAGAGGTAGCATGTGCTCGGGTATTTTGTATAAAGTTGAGCAGAGCGAAGTCCTCTACCCACACCACAGAGCCCGCATCAGCTCAGTGAAATCCCAGCTAAGTCCCCGATCTGGCAGACTTTTCTATAAGAGGGACTTTGGCCTAGAAGACCGAGTGTGGTGACAGTTCACCTCTGCTTTCCTGGCCCCAACTTTCTACCACCCCCCTATCCACTGAGTTCTTACTTATGGGTATGAGCACCTACAAAGTGCTACAAGTGGGGACCCATTCCCAAATATATGAATGCTCATTTTGTTTTATGAATGAAACTGTGTGTGTGTGTGTGGGGGGGTGTTAGTCTATAGAGAATGAGAGGGGGGTCTGGGATGCCCACATTGGGTTGGAGTCTAAACCCAGGTGGCTGGATCTTCCCCAAGGGTTTGAGGAACAAGGGACCTTGCCCCCTCATTTCAATAAAAGATTTGGTGAGGGGTGCCTGCCACAGGCTGTCTAGATTCAGGGAAGAGGCTGCGCTTGCAGAGTGGGGACAGTACTGAGCAAGCAGGTTGAGGTGGCCTGGGGGCTGTACCTGGTTCACAAGCCAACCATGTCCCTCTGCTTTAGTCCCCTTTCTTTCAGGCCACACTGTGTTTAGCTGGAGATAACTATCTTAGAGTGAGGAATCCTAAAGTCCCAACAACAGAATAAAGTATGGAAATTGCATCAGAGAAAAATGCAACAGTCCTACTGAGAACCCTATGCCCACTCTGGGGTGAGCAGAGCACAGGGGTCAGTGGACCCAGCTACCTGGGATGGGTTGGGGGCTGAGCTGCCTGGAAAAGACTGAAGACAGACAGCCAGGAGCCTTTATCTGATTAGTGGATTGCAAAGGATCAGAGGACCTGTTGCCCCTTCCCCCTGCTTGGCACTAAGCCCGAGGCACTTAGGGGCTAAAACTGTGATTATGTTTTATCAATAATAATAATAATAATAATAATAATAATAATAAAATAATAAAGTGCTCACTCATCAAAAGAAATTTAATTCCCTGCCTTCTCTCCAGTTCACCTGTTTGGATCCCCAGCCTGAGTAGGGTCGGGTAGAGGCAGCCCCGCATCCCCCACCCTCTGCTTCACAGGGGTCCCCTTCAAATCGCTGATACAACTGCCCCAGTGCAGCACGGGCCCAGGGACACAGGGCAGGACCCCTGCCTGGAGCAAGGGGATCCAAGCAGCAGTGGAGACCCTTCCCCACTAGCCGGAGTGGAGGCGCCGCTTCTGGGTGCAGTGTCGTGGGAGAGGGTGTCGCCGAGTGGGAGGACTCCTTCCTGACCCCATCGGAGCCAGCCCTGTTCCTTCTGCCTCCTTCTCCGACGGCTCCGCGGGCTCAGCCCAGCGCGGCTACCGGACGTGAGTAAATGGGGGTGCGATGGGCTTGGGGAGCACAGAGGACGGCTTCTTGTCCTTTGTACTGGACTGGAGGGGTGGGGGCGCGGAATATGGGAGCAGAGGCAGGAGCGGCCCCTCGCTTCTGTCCCTTTCTCCCTGACCGATGGGTGGCCGGTTTCAGCACCAGGGGCTGTGGACAGCGGCACTCCGCCCTTGCAAGCCCCCACCCCACTCCCGAGCCTGGAGTTCTTTAATCCAGCTCCCGCCAGAGCCTGCACTCCCAGCACACCTCCCGGCGCCCCAACAACTCCCAGATCCAGATCCCCCACTTCCTTACCCCGGCAAAGTTTGAGCTTCTCTGCAGCGCTCCCGGGTCCGGCAGAGTCTCCTGACTCTGGGCAGCAGCTCCTGGCTCTCTCCCTCCTCGCGCTCTGGTCCCAGGACCCTTCTTTGGGGACAGCGGAAGGAAGGATCTTGTTGCCTCCCCCTCTCTGGGAAAGTCAGATGAGGCTCTGGAGCCTCAAAGGAGGTCTCCGGAGAAGCAGAGGCCACTCATTCATATCTCCATCCCCTCCAAGGGAAAGGGGGCGAGCCAGAAGCAAGAAAGCAACAAAATCCCTCTGTCAACTTTGGAGTCTCTCGTGGCTGCGCGCGGCCACCTTAGACTCCTTCCTCGGATTTTTACCAGTACAGTAATCCACGCGGGATGAGGACACCGCAGACATCCGCGAGTTTGAAGTTTAAAGGTGGAGATGTGTATAATATTTATATATAAATATTAATTTTAGGGAGGATTTGAGAAACTAGTCTTTCTTGGGGATCAAGTGTATTCTCCTTAAAGAGTTTTTATTTTCTTCTATCACACCAGACAACCTTGACTCCCTGAACTGAAAGTCAAAACTCACCAATCCAGCAAATATTCATCATCTTCTACCCCAGTCAAAGGAATTTGAGTTCTTTTTGGAGAAAATAACTTTATTCAATAAAGCCTCCACTTTCCCCCCAAATCACTTTCCCACGGAAGGGGCATGTCTAAGGACACCATCAAGAATGAAGACCTGGGCTGGGGTTGTGGCTCAGAGGTGGAGTGCTCGCCTGGCATGTGCAAGGCCATGGGTTCAATCCTCAGTACCACAAATAAATAAATAAATAAATAAATAAATAAATAAATAAAGGTACTGTGTTCAACTACAACTAAAAAAAAATATTTTAAAAAAAGGATGAAGACCTAATTCCTACTGCCCCCTCCCCCAAGCAGATCCCACAGCAGTCACCACCACAGAACTTCCCTAGGACCTGTAGCCCATAGCATTTCCTGAAAACACCCATTACATTGCTTATTCATGGAGCAGCTTATCTTGAAAAGTCTTAAGACTTCAAGTTCATGCACACTTGAAAGGAAAGATGAAGTACTAGTTTTCACTGAAGCAATAATTAGAGTGACAGGTAAGAGTGTACACACGTGCACGCACACACACACACACACACACACACTCAGGAAGCAAAATCTAGAAAAAAATTTCCCTAAAGAAATGGCAGGCTTATTCAGATGCAACGATTTCTGGTAGTGGGAGAATAAATCAATAGTAGTGGTTAATAAATAAAACAAAGTTGAAGCCACAGAAGTTGGAGGAGTGGTGAATTCTTGTTTTATCATTTGGGCTTCTGGAAAGAACTTGAAATTACTTCAAGATGAGAAAACATAATTTATAGGATTCCATTTTATCAGGACCTTTAGTGTGCTTATTCCAAAGACTCTCAGCCTATCTCAGTTATTATGTGCAATTATTTATAGTCTTCATTGTCAGGAAATGCTTTATTTCCACTAATCCCAGTAATTTATGCTAAAAATTAAAGCTGTTTTATGTTGGTTTGTCTCCAAGGAAAACACTGGAAACAGATGGTTATCTTCTGTTGTCTGGAAACATTTCAGAGTTCCAAAAGAATCTTATATCCTGATGTTGGAGAAAGTAATAACTATGATGAGGTAATTTTAAGGCATCATCCTGAAAAGTGAAAAATCCCCTTGGATTCTGAAACACACACCATTTCTAAAATTTGAGGGAGGAAATATGACCCCACAGAATTAACCGTGAAGTAGAGAAGTACACTGTGTCTGATAAAGTGAGACAGAACATTTGGTTCTGGGTACATAATTGACCCTTAGGAGATGAGGTGTGGGGCAATCGTTACCATTGAAGAACTTTGGGTACCTGAAAGGTAGGAACAGATGAACTGAGACTGGGAATGAGTAGAAAGCATCTGAAGGGGATCTATCTGTGCATTTGACTTCAAAAAAGATCCAAGGACACCAGACCCACTCAGAGGAATGGCCTAGTGCGAAAGGAATAGAAATGTTTCTTTTTGTACTGGGGTTGGAACTTGGAGCACTGTACCACTAAGCTGCAATTCCAGCTCTTTATTTTGTTTACATTCTTTTTTGTACATTATAATCATGCATAATAATGGGATTAATTGTATCATATTTGTACTTGCAGTACTTTGATTAATCTCATCCCCAGGACCTTCCCTTTTCCTTCTTCTATTCTTGCTCTATTCCATCAATCTCCTTTCTAGTCTTATTCTTTTAATTGGTGTATTACAATTATATGTATAACTAAATATACTGTAATGAATCCTGCTTTTTAATATATATATAAACAAATAAAAATATATTTATATATAAATATTAATATATATTTATATTATTATATGTATTACTAAATCTGTTATATATATTATATACTATATATAGTATATAATATATATGGTAATTAAATATACTGTAATGAATCCTGCTTTTATATATATTTATATATATAAATTTATATATATATACATAAAAGCAGGATTCATTACAGTATATTTAATGAATACATAGATTAGCATAATTTGGTAGGTTTTGTTCCCCAGTACTTTCTCAAGCCCTCCCTTCTTCCCTCCCTCTCCCTTCCCTTCCTCTACTCTTTTGGTCTCCTTTCTATTTTCATGAGGTTCCCTTTATGTTGTTCTTTTGTAATTGCTCTCTCTGGCTTCCACATTTGAGAGAAGACATTTCAACCCTTGACTTTCTGAGTCTGACTTACTTCAATTAGCGTAATGTTCTCCAGCTCCATCCATTTACCAGCAAATGACACGTTTCATTATTATTATTTTTTTTTATGGCTGAGTAAAACTCCATTGTGTTGCAGGTGCAGTGTTCACACCTGTAATTCTACTAGCTCAGGAGGCTTAGCAGGAGGATGGTAAGTTGGAGGGAAGCCTCAGCAACTTAGCAAGGCCTTAAGGTACTTAGTGAGACCCTTCTTAAAATAAAAAAAAAAAAAGTGCTGGGAATGTGGCCCAGTAGTTAAGAACCCCTGGGTTCAATCCCCAGAACCAAAAACAAAAACAAAAATACCCATCCCTCCAAAAAACCCAACTCCATTATGTATATACATATATATATATGCCATAGTTTCTTTTATTCATTTATCTGTTGATAGGAACCTAGGTTGGTTCTATATCTTGACTACTGTGAATTGCACTGCTATAAATATTGGTATGCATATATCACTACAGTATGTAGTCCTGTGTTGAGATAAAGTCTCACTAAGTTGCCCAGGCTAGCTTCAAACTGGTGATCCCCCTGCTTCAGCCTCCTGAGTAGCTGGTGACAACAATCTTTTTGTCAAGACGCAGGACACAATCAGTACCAGTTAATCCAAGATGCGTTAGTAAGATGTCCTAACAGGCCCGTGTCACCAGGAGACCAAGCACAGTGATCCTCAGAAACCCAAAGTCATGTGTCAGAATGGACCATGGTGAGAAGGGAGCTGTGGTGAACTTCATACCATCAGAACTTCATACCATTTCCTCTTTCTGACAGGAGAGGTAAGAGGGACCAGGTGAATCTGAAGTTGCTCTGGCCTGAGTCAGGGAATGCTAAGGAGGCGGGGAAAGTTCTGTGGGGAAAAGAGTGGTACCCAGTCCTCAGGAGCTGGGTGAAGTTGGAGAGAGGAACCCTGGTAAGACTAGTTCTGCCCATCCAAGAGCTAGGTGCCAGGGAAATGAAGGGATGGATATTAACTGTGCCCAGGGGGGTTGACTGATCATCAGCACGCATATGTGTGGCTTAGGGGACTCCCACTGATGTTTAGCTTGTTTTGTGAAATTTAGAATTAGTGTGATGGTCTGTATAGTCTCCTGAGATTCGCTTGTATCAATCCACCTTAGGCTAGTGAGATTCAGGATGTTGCGTGTAGCTATTTTTCATTCAATTTCACTGTGTAAATATATAATGTGTTTTTATTCTCTATGCACACTCTATCGGTTGCTCCAAAAAATGGAGAAGGGAGTCAAAATTTTATTCTAATTATGTGAAATCTTCCAATTCCAGACAAATTTTAGGTGTTCAGGGAACCTGATGTTTATACATTAGGGTTGAAAGGCACACAAATTGGGCCCATAGGTGGGTAACAGGACAGCTATTTCTGCTGGGGGCCATATGGTACCCAGGTTAAAGAACACACAATCTGATAAGGAGATAAACCGGACTGCCAGCTGATAAACAGAAATGCCAACAGATAAGCCCAGTTATCAACAAAGCGAGGGGAGTGGGGGCTTGCTTTGGAAGATGGAATAGGTCCTTGGCAAATGGTAAGGCGACTTGTAGGAATGGTTTTTGGGGAAGTGAAATATACACGATGAGGCAGTCGATGTTCAGATGAGAAGAAGGATGCTTTGGAATCTGTGGGAATTCTCTCAGTCAGTGCTTGGATGGGGAGAAGGCCCAGGCTGGGCAGAAGCAGTGGCTTCTCATCTTGAAGGGCCACTTCGACTGCTTCCTTCTCAGGCAAATGGGATGGTGGCATCTCTTCCTCCACCTGTCTGGCAGGTGGAAAGCAGAAGGAAAACAAAATTAACGAATGTGTTTTAAAGGATTAAAAATTCCAGCTGAGGGGCTGGGGGTGTGGCTCAGCGGTAGAGTGTTTGCCTAGCACATGCGAGACCCTGGGTTTGATCCTCAACACCACATATAGATAAATCCAATAAAAGTATTGTGTCCAACTACAACTAAAAAAATAAATATTAAAAAAAATTCCACCCAAATATCATTAAGAGCCTGTAGGGCCATGACTTCTAATCTACCCTGCCCCCTGGGGACCTTCTCTCCACTTTCAAGTCATCCTGACCAGCAGTGGAGAGGTAGAGGGTATCTGAAAGGCCCCAATGTCAGCTCTCCCACTACATCCAAATCTCCAGCATCTGACCATCAATACCTGAATTTCCACCATCAGAACTTCATCTATTTTCAAAATTTCATTCCTTTTAAATTAAAAATAACTCTAGGAGATAGAATGCGGATAAGTATCCCAAAGCCCTTGAATAAGAAAGAGTGATGAGAGCCTTTGATGGTCTTGCAGACCAGCGAGGGTAGGAAGGTGTGGATTCCAGCTCAGGCCCAAATGGTAGTCACTGAACACTCGGTTAAGCTTGGCTCCCATCACAACCAAACCCAGAAAATCACCTGAGCTTTCCTCTAAGCCTGAAGCCTTTGTTCCCACCCACAGAAGGAGAATCACCCCTGCTAATCGTTTAGCTGGCAGATGTGTAGTGCAAGCATGGTGGCTTTAGTGGCTTGTCATGTGAGATGTGATCAGCGGTGCACTTGAGTAGGTGTGACACGCTCTGGGGCTCAGTACTGTGTAGCCCAACATGGTCAGCATGTCCCTGGGTAAACACAGACTGGCATATTTTGATATGGACAGAACAGATAGCAAAGGACACTTAGGAGATGTGGAGACCGAAGGGTGTAAATCAGATTCAAAAAAGGCTCCTGAGAGCCTTCAATGATGAGCAGATCAAACAAAGAAGTAACAGGAACAAAGGGAAATTTCTGCACCAGATTTTAAAAGAAATCAGCCCCCAAGCAGAGGAAGAGGAGAAATGGCTTCTCAGACCTCACTCAGCGTGTGAAGCTGCAGGAAGACCAGTCTCTCTGTTGTGGTGTGAACTGATAAATGCAACCAATAAGAGTGTAAATTATAGGTTATAGATCAATAAAAATATAGATTATAGACATGCAATTTTGATAAGTGAGATAAGACAATTATAAAGCAAGAGCTGTCATAGGCAGGCCTAAGACTCCGTTTTGCTGCCTTCTATAAAAAAATGCTACAAGAGCTGTTTCTGAGAAACTGAAATGAAAGCTGTTTTCTTATAAAAATTGTTTTTCTGTACTTTGTACCCCACAAATTGTGCCCTACTCAGGATGCAGCGGTGGTCATGGTGAGCTGCATCCTGGGTTTGGATGCCCTGTGGGTCTACATGACTTTGAAGTAGATTCTCGCCCCGCTGACCCCAGGCCCAAACTCAGGATGTGACTGTCTAGCACCTGCTGAACACCAGGACTGTGGTCAACTCAACTGCAAAGCTAATGCCTTTTTAGCTTCTGTTTATCGCTGGCTTGCTGGCTGGAAAATTCCAGTCCTGCCTAGAGCCCACAGGTCCCACTTAGTAATGTTTTAATTTCTGTGACTGGCTAGCTTACATGACGATAAGCAAGTCACTGAGTTGTGGTGTCTGTGCTAATGGACCAGGAAGCTGCTGTCCTCCCACAGAGCTTGAGTCTCAATGGTGGGTGACAGTCCCTGTCCAGGTAAATAAAGCTCTCTTTTGATTTGAAGTTAGGTAAGAGAGAGCTTTCTGGAGCAACTCCCCATAACATCTCCAAGAATGGGCAAAAGCTATCGAGAAATAAGGAGGACTGAATAGAAACATAGCTTGCAGGGAAGAGACGAGCCTGCTCAGCCGTTCTCTTTTCGACATACCTGGGTTGTTTTCATTTTACTTACTGCATTGTAGCACAAGCAACATTAAGTTAGAAATCACAGAACTTAAAAAATCAGTCTAATAAATCAATTGTACATTAACAGCTGCCCTCTAATTTTTCTTCACAGATACATGTCATCCTCTTTGACAGTGATAATAACAGTGATGTAATTATAATTTTGTTACTCTGCTTTTAATTAGGTCTCATATCTTAAGAGACTGTCTATCATGCTGCATTCATTTCCAATGATTGTTGATCATGAGCAAATCCTTTATCACTGGCCATGATCATGGCCAAATGGATGATGTAACTAATAGAAAGATTTACACAATTGCTGCATTTTTAGTGTACATTTCAATTATTTCCCATCTCACTCCTTTAAATGACTATCATAAAGACAAGCATAGTATCTTCTTCTATTTTTTTTTTTTTTTTTGGGTGGCAATTTCCTTAGGTTACAGTCTCAGAAATAGGATCATTCCAGGGATAGGAACATCTGAATTCAAGAGAAGTTCTAGCAATTTCTATGAATAGAAATCATTTACCAGTTCCACTACATTTATGTGTTTTATCAGCATCTATTTTATTTTTCAAATTTAATGCATAAACTGTACCCCATTATAATTTTAATTTGCAACTCAATAAGAGGTAGTAAAGTTGAACATTTTCTTATATTTATTCCTTGTATTGCCTCTTTGTGAATCATCTATTCATGTCCTTTGCCCACTTATATTAAAGTTTTGATGTTTTTCCTTTCAATTTTCATGAGCTTTTTGTGCAATACTGACAGACAATTTTTTTTCTGTTTTATTTTATGAAAATATTTCCCCTAGTCTTCTGGCCTTTTTGAGTCCTTTTAATATTCTAGTGATTGCAAACATTTCCCCTTGAGATTCATTCCATTCATTGAAGGCCTTATAATGCACAATTCCACTAAATATATGATGTCTACTCTTTTTTTTTGGTGGTCATATTTGCTTTTATTTGGAATACAATTTAATATTCTTCAATACAATTGAGCTTATTTTGACAGAAGGTCTAGACAATTTTACTTGAAAGCTCTTTAATTTTGAGCAAAGTTCAATTTAGTGTGAGACTTAGGTTCCCTGACTGTTAAAAAAAAAAAATGAATCTACTTCTCACTTTTATTCCAAAATCTTATTTCAGAATTATGGGTGAGTCAAATAATTAATAGCTTAGGGCTAGTCCTCAACCATTCTGGGTCAGCTTATCAATTCATTTTTTCTTATCATTCAAATGCAGTCATGGACATATTTATTTATTTATATTTATTTGTTCTTTTTTAGTTATACATTATAGTAGAATCCATTTTGATATAATTATACAAGCATGGAATATATCTTATTTTAGTTAGAGTCCCATTCTTATGGATATACATGGTGGTGGGATTCACTGTGTAGTTTTCATATGTGTACATGGGAAAATTATGTCAGATTCATTCTGTTGTCTTTCCTTTGCTTATCCCCATGCCCTTCCCTCCATCGCCCATTGTCTAATCTACTGAACTTCTATTCTTTCCCTCACCACCTCTCTTCTGTGGGTTAGCTTCCACATACCAGACAGAACATTTGACCTTTGTTTTTTTGGGATTGGCTTATTTTGCTTAGCATAATAAGTCTCTAGGTCCATTCATTTGCTGGCAAGTGCCCTCATGTCATTCTTCTTTAGGGCTGAGATATATATCTATATATCTATATATCTATATATCTATATCTATATCTATATCTATATCTATCTCACATTTTCTTTATCCGTTCATCTGTTGAGGGCACCTAGATTGGTTCCATAGTTTAGCTATTGTGAATTGTTTATAGCAATTAACATTGATGTGGCTGCGTCACTGTAGTATGTTGATTTTAAATCCTTTGGGTGTGCGCCAAGGAGTGGGATACCTGGGTCAAATCATGGTTCCATTCCAAGTTTTTTGAGGACTTTCCATTCAGCTTCCCGGAGTGGCCGGACCACTTTGCAGTCCCATCAGCAAAGTACAAGTGTCACAATTTCTTTATGTATTTTTTCCTGAGGATGCTGGAGAGGCAGGGAAGGAAGGGCTCTCTTGCTCTTTCTGGTGGTTGTATCATCAGTGAGCAACGCAGGTGTGGGAATGTTCCGTGGTGCTCTGCCGTGGCTATATGGCAGAAGGCACAGTCCCTTGATGACCTCAAGGTTTAAAATCATAGTTTCCTTACCTTCATAGTAGTCCCAGCTCTGCCTGGTGATCATTTTCCTGTAGCTCTTACAACATAGCACCCTGCATGCTGTAGCCTCCTGACTGTACCAGTGCTCCAAATCCCTCTGCTTCCCTGTGTCCCCTTCCCCTGGGTTTGTCTCCTGTGACCTCCTGGAGCTGTGACCCTCTCGACGCCCACACCTGTTCACAGGGGTGCTTCTGCTTCTTCTGCACACCCGTGTGGCCGGCCGCTGGTTGCAGCTCGCTTGACTCCTTTCTGACCTCTGGGCGAGTTAATTCCTGCTTTCTCAGTGACTGCAGAGCAGCTGTGGCCTGAGAGAACCAGGGGACTTCTGTGCCACCCACTGTGTTGCAACTGTCCCTCCTTTAACAAGGTCTAGAGCTGTCCTGGGGAAGTAAGACACAGGATTTAAGCCACAGGAAAAAAGCTATGGGACAGGGAAAGGCGATAAGTCAGCATGGCAGTATAGTTATAGATCAATACAGGCTGATAGGTTAATCTAGATATAGACAAGGTTACATCAGTATAGTTGTGAACAATTGTATTAGGTTGGTCATGTAGACATAAGGCTTATACATATCAGTAGTAAAATGATGAGTAAACGAGATAACTGCAAGCATCAAATAAGTGACTAGTGCTGGGACAGTGGCCATGGAGTCACTGTGGCTATACAAACAAAAAGTGTGGCCGTGGGCACTCCATCTTAGCTGTTCTAGACTCCACCTTAGTTTTTCTGTTATTGCTCCGGTGAAGAGGGAACTGCATGACCCATTTCTGAGAAACAGAAACCAAAGCTGTCTTCTTTTAAAAAAATTGTTTTTCTATACTTTGTGTCCCACAGAATGTACCCAACTCAGGATACGGCGGTGGTCCTGGTGAGCTCCCTCCTGGGTTTGAGTACATTTATGGGTCTACAGGACTTTAAAATAGATCATTGCCCCCGTTCAGCTGAAACTCAGGATACGGTTGTCCAACACTTTTGCAGACCCGGATGCAACTAAGCTAAATGCTTTCTATAGCTTCTGTAACTTACTTGCTTGCTAACTGGAAAATTCCAGTCCTGCTTAGATCCTTCTTAATATTGGTTTGCTTGCATTATGCTGAGAAAAGCCCCTGATCTGTGGTTTTTGTCCTTAAATTCCCAAGACACAGGCCGGGAAATTGCTGCTCTCCCACAGAGCTTCAGTCTCTATGGGTGGGTGACAGTCCCTGGCCAGGTAAATGAAGCTCTCTTTGATTTGAATTCGGATGTAGAGTGTTTTCTGAAGCAGCTCCTGTTAACAGTTTCAGTCTCCTCATTAGATCCAAAGTGATATACACACCATGAACCACTGCATTCTTGATATTTTTCTCTAGAGAACAGGTCAGAATTTTCTTTTTCCAGGGACTGGATAGTAAGTTTTGGGCTTCAGACTGTATGGTTTCTGTCACAAACTTCAAACATCCCTTCATGTAGGAAAAAAAAAAATCGCTGCAAATTAAGAATAGAAGGGAACTTCAACCTGATAAAAGTCATTATAGAAAAGCTTGCTGCTGACATCTTGCCCAATTTGAGACTGAGATGAGGAACAAGTCAGGAATGCTCACTTTGAAGCTGGGGCTGGGGCTCAGTGGTGGTAAGTGCTCACCTGGCACGTGTGAGGCACTGGGTTCAATTCTCAGCATCATGTAAAAATAAAGTAAAGTGAATGGGGTTGTGACTTAGAGGTAGAGCCCTTGCCTACCATGTGTGAGGCACTGGGTTCGATCCTCAGCACCACATAAAAAATAAAATAAAGATATTGTGTCCACCCATAACTAAAAAATAAATATTAAAAAAGGCATTTAAAAAATAAAATAAAGGTATTGTGTCCATCTACAACTAAAAATATATATATTTTTAAAAAAGAATGTTCACTTTCTGCACTCGTGTTCCACATTGCACTGAAAGTGCAATTCCAAGGAAAAGAAAAGCAAGGCATAAAGAGGGCAAAAATATAATAACTGTCATTATTTGCAGAGACCATGGCTATGTATGTAGAAAACACCATGAAATCTGCAAAAAAATCATGAATCTAATAAATGAACTAAACAAGATTGCAGTCTGCAAAGTTAATGGAGAAAACTCAATTGTACTATATTCTAACAACAAACAATAGAAAATGAGTTTTTAAAAATACTATTGACATGCACCAAATACATCAGTTTCTTAGGAATAATTCTAGCACCCTGTGCAAGACCTTATAAAACATTGATAAGAGAAAATTCAAAAGATCTAAATTAATGTGAGATATAAGTAAATAATAAGCTTATTATTATTAATTAACTTACATTAAATAAATGTAAGTTTATCTCAATAATTTAAATATATTTTTCCCCAAAATTGATTTATTCGTTCCATACAGACCCAATCAAAATCTCAACAGCTTTTCTTGAAGAAATTGGATTCTACAATTTTACAGAAATTTAAAGGAGTTAGATTAGACAAAACCATCTTAAAAAGAAAAAAAAAAACAGGGTTTTGTTTTTTTTTCTGATCTCAAGACTCCTGATGAAGCCACCATAATCAAAACTGTCTGCTTTTGTCCTAAGCAACAGGTTAGTGGAACAAAATAGAAATTCTAGGGAAAAAAGTCATCTATGGTCAATTTATTTTTGGTAAAGCTACCAAATTAATTCACTGGAGAAAGGGAATCCATTTTTAAGAAATGGTATCAGAACAAGGTTTCTCAGCTTTATCTCATTCCATGCAGGAAAATTAATTTGGGATGGATAAAAGATATCTAAATTTAAATGCCAGAACCCTAATGCTTCTAGGAACAAAACTCAGTATCTTTCCATGACTTCAAAGTAGGTAAAATTTGCTTAGGACATAGAAATCACCGACCTTTAAAAAACAAAAACGAAGGTCCCAATAAGCTGTACTTAATTAGGATGAAAATTTCTCTTCCTCAAAAGATACCATGAAGAAAATGAAGAAGATGGTCCACAAAATAAATGCTATGTGCACTTCAAAGTTATGCCAATAAAAATAAACCATGATGGACATACAGACAGACTGAGGAACTGTTCCAGATTGGAGGAGACTCAAGATAAATGAAAACTAAATGCTGTGTGGTCTTGATGTGGGACCTTGAATCTAGCAATTTTTTTTTTTTTAAATTTTGCCACCAAGAGACTTGGTGAGTTTTGAACATGGTCCACAGGTTAAATAATCATATTGAATCAGTGTCAATACTGATCTTGATCATTGAACTGCGGCTACGGGGGGAGAAATAGAAAGTCTAGTAGTCCATTTTCAGAATACTGTATTTAGCCTTAAATGTGATATTACTTGGGATGTAAGGTAGGCAGCTGTCAGGGAGAGCAGAATGAAAAGTTAAAAGCAGTTAGCACTGGAGTGTGACAAATTCACAGTCCCTTGACAGACAGGAGGTGACAGGGAAGGGGCTGGCCTAACCAACAGAGGGAGAGGGCAAGATGCATGCAACCCAGGAAGGTCTTCCTGCCACGGGAGAACAAAGGGAGGTGAGGACAACTAAAGGTACATTTCTTTGGATAACCCAAGAGCAGACAGTAAAACCTAGTTCAGGAAGGCTGTACCCGCTATGGAACTCAGTGAGGAACCTGGGGAGGGACCTTGCACACCTGATCTTGCAAGACTGTCAGTAAAAAGCCTCATTTTTGCTATACCTTGTGTCTCTTGGTCTATCATTTGGGTTTGGGCAGGTGAGTTTGTTTCTTGTCCTTGTTTTTAGAATATATTCACTGAAATATTAGAGATAAAGGGATATCATCTGTCAGTCTCAAACAGTTCAGGAACACACACACACACACACACACACACACACACACTCTCACACCACGTGTGCACAACAGACAGAAACAGAGGCTGATGAAACCAACGTGGAAAATATTTGCATCTATGGGCTCTGAGTAAAGGCAATACGTAGATTCTTTGGACAGTTTTTGCAATTTTTCTGAAAGTCTCAAGCTATTTCCAAGTAAATGTTGAAGCAAGAAAATATACAGAAAAGCTCCAGATAAACTATTCACGGTACATGTATCTGACAAAGGACTCATCTGCAAAGTCTATAAAAAATTTATATAAATCAACAATAACAAGACAACTCAATTAACGAATGGGAATAATATTTGAACAGACATTTCACCAAAGAAGATAAATGGATGGAACATTTACACATGAAAAGTGCTCAGTGCCATTAGTAGTCAAAATACTAATTAGAAATTTGAAATGCAAATGAAAGCTACAATGAGATGCTCACACGCATCCATTAGCATGACTAATGTTAAAAAGATTGACAGCACAGAGACCCAGGGAGGATGTGGAACAATGCCTGCCCCAGTAGTAGAAATACAGAGTGGCACAGACAGTTTGGAAAACTATATGGCAGTTTCTTACTATGTTAAATGTATACTTAACACACGAACTAACATTTTCCATCATTTGGTGTTTTTCCCAAGAAAAATGAAAACATATGGCATCAAGATGGTACACAAATGTTCATAGTAGCTTTATTTAGGATCACCCCAAGCTGGAAAGAAACCCAATGTCCATGAATAGGTGCATGGATAAGTAGATGGTGATGGATTCAAACATGGGATACTTCTTGGCAAAGGAGAAGATGACAGATACACGTCCTCATGGACATGTTGAGGTCAATATGCCAGACGTCAAGTGTGCCTGACTACGGTATGTGAAGTTCCAGAGAGGCTAAAATAATCTAGGTTGGGAGAAAATCAGAACATAAGTTGCCTGGGGATCTGGATGGGGGGTTGATAGTAACGGGGTCAGGAAGGAACTTTCTGGAGTGCAGGCAGATATTCTATATCTGGTGGAGAGGGGCAGTGTCACAGGTGTCTGTGGCTGTCAAACTCATGGAGCTGAGTACTTAAGAGGTATGAAGCTTATTGGATGTCAACGCAATACCTCATTACAAATTATATTAGATTTTAAAGTGACTGGGAGTGGGAGTGGGCTGACATTGGGGCATCTTTGATGCCAAGGTGGGGAGGGGAGAATTCATCCCCAAACATTTCCCCTTCCACTCACTCCCTGGCCACCTTCTCTAACTTCAATTGGATTATAAAAGACCTTCTTGTTATGGCAATGCGATGGAAATTTCTAACATTCAAGTGACTTAGACCTAAAAATCTTAGAACCCTCTTTGACTTTTCTTCTTTTTGTAACTCATATCTGCTACAGTAGCAAAATCACCTAACTTTAAAACAAATCCCAATTCTGCTCCGTTTTTGCCACATTCGTTGTTACCTGTGCTAGTCATCCTCATGACTGGAATGGGTCATTGTAATTGTCTCCTACATGGTCCCCTGCTTGCTTTTCCCCTGCCCCTTCACTACCTTCCTTGTTAATCGTCAAACAGCCAGGCACATTTCTGCCCCAGGGTCTTTGCACCTGCTTTTCCTTCTGTCTGGCACAGCTCTCATGGGGCCCCTTCTTCCTTTCTTTTGCATATTCACTCATACATCGCTTTCTCAAGAAAACATTTCCTAAATTCCCTGTTCTGTACCCATCCCCAGATTCTACATCTCCCCTCTTGCTTTATCTTTGTCCATAGCACTGATTTCCATCTGACTGGGCTCATATTTTATTTTCTACCATTCCCACCAGGCTGTAAACACCACAGGACAGATACCTTGCCTCTTTTGATTACTTTCATAACTCCCAGGGCTTAAATTTGAGCATATGGTAGCAACTCTGAAACTGGCCGAATCCACAGGATCCTAGCTTTGCACACTGAGCTCCAGGAGCAAGAGGGAGGGAAGAGTTCGTTCCCATCTGGATGTCAAAATGCCTCGAGCATCCTCACAGTGGTCAGTTTCAGTGGAGGCTGGTCTGGAGCGAGATGGCCCTTCCCCTACCCCGACATCAGCCCTTTTCTCCTTTCTCTTCCTGCAGATGTTCACTGTCCTCTCTCTTTCAGAGCTGGATGTTAAAATTCCCTGGGGAACAGGGATGGGGTCCACCCTCGGTTTGTCCTGGGTGTTTTGGAGAGTGGCTGCTGAGGGGGATCCGGCTGCCTTGCAATGGCACCTAGAATCTCAGGCTCTAGGCTGGGGCCCAGCAGAGAAAGCAAAGGTTCCAGGGAACATGAGTCAAGCCTTCTGGAATGGCTCATGGGTTTATTATGATTCACAAGATCTAGGTGACATTTAGATTATGCAAATATGTCCTGCTGCTCTGAGAGTGGACACAGCGCACACATTTGCAGTGACACGGAATGATGAGCAATACATTTCAGAGAGGAGGGGTGCGTTTTGCATTTCCCTTTCGCTCTTTGTAAAGCGTGGGTTTTGCATTTTTTTTCTCTATTTGAATTCTGACTCGACACCAAGTGGATAGACGAAGGAATTTACTTTGTTTTCTGTGGCTTCTCTCCCTCTCTCCCTCACCTTCTACCTTTTCCTTTCTGTGTTTATCCTTCTTTCTTCCCTTCCTCCCTCATTTTTATTTCTCCTCCCTCTCTGTCCCCAGACACCATGGCTTCTTCTGACCCTTGGGGATGACTGGACTGGATCTTCTTCTGTCCTGAGTGAGCTGGATGCTGGACACTGGGATCTTTTGACCCAATGGTGATGGAAATTAAATAGAGTCTGATGAGTGTGCAGATAAGGCAAATTTTCTTGGGGCTTCCATTTAGAAAAGATAAGAGGACCCCGGTTAGCTCCTTGAATAAAAGAATGGTGCTGGCTTGATTGGTTACCTAAAGGAATGTTCGTTGGCTTCCAGTATACTCAGTCCCAGTTTGGCCTGTGCAAAAGGTAATCTACTGCAGACATTCACAACACATCATGGCACCCTGATCTCAGCCATGCAAAGCTGACTGGTTGGGGGTGGCACACCCCAACCTTCCCAGCCATGACAGGTCAGAGCTGAGGCTCAGAAGTGCACTTGTGACTCACCCCTGTAGTGGTCCCTGTCTCTAGCTCCCACTGTGTGTCCATGGGCACCATGTTTACTAGCAACGCTTATTTTTTTTTTCTCAAAGAAGCATGGAGAGAAGTATCTTGGGAGACACATCTAGAAGGTTCTTTTGGGGTTGCTGGCTACAGTAGGTCTCCTCCCACACTTTCCACCTGGTTCCTCAAATTTGCCCATTGAACAGATATGAAAACCAAGACTCAGAGTGGGAACTGACCAGCCCAAGGTTAAATGGCAAGTCTGATTTGTATTCACCAATGATTGCTTTTTGTGATAAAAATATTTATTATCTTTCTAGCTAGACCTCCTGGGCTGTATGTCCCCTGAGTCCCCTGATACGGTAACTGTCGTGTGGGAGATCAGACCCAGGAAACAAGGTTCGGAGCTTGGCAGGTGGAAGAGGAAGCAAGATGCTGTAAGGATAGTAGACATGCTTTACTCAGTGGTGGCCACAGCCTCCAGCCTCCAGCCTCCAGCCTCAACTTAGCTCCCAGTCGTGCCTCCATGTTGTCCCTAAGTCTTTTCCAAAGACCTTTTTTTTTTTATGCAGGCCAAACAGAGAAGGCCCGCTGCCTGCGGCCAACATGTTACATAGAGGGTGCCTGCTCAAAGTTAATGTTTATGACCTTAAGTGTTTGCACTGAATGAGAGTGTTTCTGGCCTCAACTAACCATAACAGCCAGATCCCAGCCCTGGCTACACACTACACACACAGCCCAGGAGAAGTCTTGGCGAGGGAGCCCAACTACAGCCATTTTGGGCCCAGCCCCGACAGTGACAGAGGACGGTGAACCCAGGTTTACTTTATGTCTCCCACTTATTATCCTCACAGGGCTCCAGGACTTGTCAACTGTCATTTACGGGCACATTAAAGTCTCAGACCTTCACTCTAGGTTGTCTCTTTGTCATGGGAGAAGAGATGTCTCCGGAGAAGTGTCCAAGGAGTCCCCAGAGGGAAGGGAAACTCCAATTCAGGACAACCAATGTTCGTGACAGATGTGACGGAAAAGAATTTTAGCACGAGTCAAGACAAACGTGTAGTCAAAGGTTTCTTTAGTAAATAGATGCACTTTTCAAAAATGGGCCATCTTGAGAGTGAGAAGCCCCTCTCTGGACTGGGGGTACAGTATTTGTACAAGGGTTGTGGCTGGGGGCCAGGGTGGAGGTGGAGCCAGGGTGGGCTAGTTTTCTCTGTGTTTGTGTATTTCCCTCATTTTACAAGGATACAGGCTGAAGACTTGTCACTCAAGATCTACAGCTGTGCCTCCTGCACCTCAGTGGCTCGTGGGCATTTCTTTTTAAACGTCAGTATATATCTCTCCCTTTATTCTAAGTCTCTAATGTACCTCTACTGCATTGCCCCCAAGACCCCGTGCATATCAGAATCTGTGCTGCTCAAGCCCCTTACATAAAGTGGTGTGGTATTTGCATATAACCCATGCACACCTCCAGTACTCATTCAATCATTTCTAGGTAACATGGTACCTAATGCGGTGTGCCGTGTGACTAGTTGTTCTATAGTATTCTTTAGAGAAAAAAGACAAGGAAAAATATGTCTGTATATGTTCAGTACAGATGCCATTTTTTTTTTGTCCTGAAAATCTTCCAGTTGGTTGAACCCACAGATGTGCAACCCACAGACACCACAGTTGTTACCTCAAGTGATTCCTACTTTGCAGGACTCACATGTAAGGATATCATTTTGGATGCCTGGCTGGAGGTGAGTCACTTACATTCAAATACACCCTAGAAGCAGAGAAACATACATGGAGGCCTCTGGTAATGTAGCTAGGTGGTACTTCCAAAAAAATCCCAGAGGAGAAGCCCCACAACACTCCTCAGCAGATCATGTGTAAATCCACAGGATGGCACAGTGACTTTTAAAATGAAAGTGAATTTGTACCACCACGTGAATAGACTTAGCACTACTGAACTGTACATTTTAAAAAGAGAAGATGGTAAATTTTGGCTGGTTGTAGTGGATCACACCTGTAATCCCTGTGGCTCGGGAGGCTGAGGCAGGAGGATTGGGAGTTCAAAGCCAGCCTTGGCAAAAGCAAGGCGCTTAGCAACTCAGTGAGGCCCTGTCTCTAAATAAAATACACAATAGGGTAGGGATGTGGCTCAGTGGTCAAGTGCCCCTGAGTTCAATCCCCAGTAATCATCCCCACCCCCAAAAAAGATGGTAAATTTTGAAATTTTGTTATGTATTTTTTTACCGTAATTAAGAAGAAGCACGCACACACACACACACACACACACACACACACAGCCACTGGTAGCACGGAGCTCCCCAGTCTTTTGCGTCGAAGGTGAAGCTTTGCAGTGACCTGTCCGGCCAGGTTCAGCGGAGGCTCACTGATTCGACTCACCTTGCCTGCTCTTTTAAGCCTTGACAGGAGTGAGCAGAAGCTGTAGCGGCCTCCCCAGAGCTGTCCAGAATGATTCGACATGAATACAGATAATTCATGCAGAAAGCAGACTGCAGGCAGATCACTGCCCTGGGACCAGAAAACCTGTGCCTTGCGAATTGAGTGTCAGTGGGACATCGTGTGTTTTTCCTGAATCTCAGTTGCAGAAAAATAGCAAATGAGGTGTGTCTCTGATGGGCACAAGGTGTAGAAAAAAATACATGAACCAAGAGAGCTGTAGAAAAGAAGGGGACAGAGGGCATTGTACGGCCAACCCCCAGAACACACCCCGCACCGAAAATCTCCAGATCCTTCTCCTCTAAATAAGTTCTAGTGCCCAGAAAAGCACAGGGAGAGGGCCCCTCAGTGAGACATGAGCCCTCTTCAGAGGCTGGGGCTAGAAGGGGATGCAAGCTGTCCCTGTACCCTGAGTGGCCCCAGGGGAGCCCATCCTTGGAACCCGTGGAGCCTAATGTCTCAGGAACCCATGTGAGAGCAGCAGCCCCAGGGTGTAGCAGGGTCCAGACACCACAGGACAGCAACCGCAGGTGCAGTGAGTTGTCTCCTCGAGGGTCTCCCGAAGGCTGCTAAGTTATATCCTTCCTGCAGCCAACTATGCATTCTCCAGGTCAGTCAAACCGGGGCTCTGGGGCAGGGGAAGGAGCTGCTGTTCACAGGCAGAACCTTTCCTACTCAGGGAGCTTCAGCCTGGCCCTTCAGCCCTTCTGCTGATTGACCCAGGCCCATTTAGACCATCTAGGTACTCTCCTCTCCTTATGCCGACTGATTATGGACTGTAATCACAACACCTAGGCTGATGTGTGAAGAACTGGGCACTGTAGCATAACTAAGTTGACACGAGTTGCTACCATGATTTCCCTGATGACCAATGCTGTGGACCAGTTCTTCATGCGCTCATGGCAAATCATATATCTTCTTTTTAAATCTTACCCATTAAAAACATTAGCTAAGAAGCAGAGAAGAAGGGGCCAGGTCCTACTCTCCCCTTCAAGGGATGCTTATCCAAATCATAGCACCTCGTGATCTTATATGTCCATTTACCACTCCATCAGCTGCCCCTTTATGCTACAGTTGCCCTATCTATTCTGTCTATAGGGGAATAAGGACAATTAGAGGAAAAATATTTTCAAAATATTTACCTAGACCCTTACCATTTTAAATGCTGCTAATTCCATTTTGGGGGAATGGGGATACTGGGACTCAAACCCAGGGACACATAACCACTGAGCCACATCCCCAGCCTTTTTAAAATATTTTATTTAGAGACAGGGTCTTGCTGAGTTGCTTAGGGCTGAGGCTGGTTTGAATTTGCAATCTTCCTGCCTCAGCCTCCTGAGCCACACAGTATTACAGGTGTGTGCCACTATGTCTGGCTTTTAATTTCATTTTTAAGATCTGATTTTCTGTTTTAATTTCCCTTCACCCTGAAGAATTTCTTTTAGAATTTCTTGTAATGCATGGTTTTTGATGATAAAATTCTCTTTTTTTACTTTTATCTGAAAATGTCTTTATTTTGCTTTCATGTTTGAGGATATGTTCACCAGATATGTTCATGTTTGAGGATATGTTCACAGAATTTTGAGTTGCAAATTTTTATTCTCTTTTCAACACTAATGATGTTGTTCTGTGGCCTTGGAGCCTCCATATTTGCTGATGAGAGTCCACTGGTTTCAAATGATTTTTCCCTTTTTATATGTTGTGTCTTTTTTTTTTTTTTCTAGCAGCTTTCAAGATTCTCTCTGTTTGGTTTTCAACATTTTGATTATGATGGGATGCTTTTTTACTTATCATTCTGCTAGGGATTGGCTAGAGACTTCTTGAATCTATAAATTTATGTCTTTCAGTAATTTGGGAAATTTTCACTATTTCTCCAAATACTGCCACCCCTCATCCACACTGCCCTTTCTTTCTCTCCTCTCATTTAAAAACTCTAATTACAAAGCATGATAGTTCTTTTTTTAAAAAATATTTTTAGTTGTAGTTGGACACAATACCTTTATTTTATTTATTTATTTTTATGTGGTGCTGGTGCTGAGGATCAAACCCAGGGTCGCACGTGCTAGGCGAGCGCTCTACCACTGAGCCACAACCCCAGCCCGCATGTTAGTTCTTTTGGTATTTCGTCACAGTTTCCCTAAACTCCTGTAGATTTTTTGGGGAAAAAAAATCTTATCTTTCTTCTTCAGTCTGGACATTTTCCATTGATCGATGTCTGATCATGGATTCTTTGTCATTTCTATTCTGCTTTTAAGCTTGTCCAGTGGATTTTTCTAAGTTAAGAAGTTATATTTTCAGCTCTAGAATTTTCAGTTGTTAATTAATTTTTTTTAGTTGTAGATGGACAATAATTTATTTTGTTTATTTATTTTTATGTGGTGCTGAGGATCGAACCTAGTGCCTCACATATGCTAGGCAAGTGCTCTACTGCTGAGACACAACCTCAGGCCCCTCAATTTTTAATATTTTTGTAAATTGTTAAAAGCATGTTTCCCTTGACCTTAAAGACCGTTGTTATAGCTGCTATCAAGTCCTAATCTGAGTCTGACATCTGGGTTATGTCAGGATGGCTTAATTGACTTATGACTTTTTCTCTTGAAACTGTATCACATTTTCCTGGCTATGTAGTTGAGTGATCTAAAATTTTATCCCAGACTTTGTAAATGTTAGGTTTTAGACACTCTGGATTCTGTTACATTCCTCAGAAGAGTTAATATCTTTATTTTAGCAGACAACTAAGCTTGTTGAATTTAAACTGAAAACTCTTGTATCTCCGGAGGCAGTTCAAGTTTGAGTTGAGCTCTTTTAACATTAGCCTATGTGTTCACATTCTGTGTGTGCATATGTGATTAAGGTGTTGGTCAGACACTTGGGCTGAATTTATACGCAAAATTTGTGGTTTCCTGTCTCTAGATCCCTTCTTGCTGATGTTCTCCCTGAACTTTCCAGCAGTTATAATTTCCTTAAACTTCTGTGTTTTCAAGCCAGAAAGACTACAAGTTTTGATTGAGAGGTTAAGCCTCCACGTGGGTACTCATCACGTCTTGCCTTAGCAAGGGCACTTGAGCTAAAGTACATGACAACAGGATCTGTTTGTTTTGGTCACTCTCTAGATTTTCTGGGGAGTATTTTGTCCAAAGTTCATAGTTGTCTGTCAAAGGGTTGTTAGGAGTTTTCTTGAACTTCCCAGAAGTAGAACTTCTTTTGTTGTGTTCCAGTGGAGATACAATTTTTTGCTGGCGGGTTTAAAAAATTTTTTCCTACACTTTTGCATTTTAATGCCTAATTCGAATATATTCTGATCTATATATTTTTTGTTGAGAAGTCATCCATAATCTTATCACTGTTCCCCTGAATGGAATGTATTTTTCTCTTCTGTCTACTTTCAAGATTTTCTGGTTATCTTCATGTAGCAATTGGACTATGATGTGCCCAGGGGCAGTTTTCTTTGTGTTTATCAAACTTAGGATCCTGGAATCTACTAATGTTTTCTGCCACATTGTGCAAGTTTTCAGTCTTGATGTCTCCAAATTTGGGTTTTCCTTTCTCTTTTTCTGCCTCTTTTAAGTCTCCAATTATCCCTGCTTTGACACACTTGGAATCATTTCTTAGGTCTCTGAGGTTCTCTTTACTTTTCTTCAACATTTTTTTTTCTTTTTGTTCTTTGGATTGAGTAATTTTTATGAATCCATCTTCAAACAATTCTTACTTGTTCCAGCTGCCTCTTTTGGAGAATCAACTCTCCTCCAGCTGTTAGGTAGGATTCTGGGGACACCAAGATGGTGGAGACAACAGTAGAAAGAAGCTGCTAGAGAACAGGACAAGGAGACAATCATGCCCTGATTTACAGTCAGTCCCATTACCATGACAACTCCCTCCAGTGAGAACTTATCACCATGACAACTCCAACCACAGGATCTATATTTTAAAATGACCAATGGGAGTAAAGTGGGCAGCTTTCTAAGTAAATTTTCTAAAGTAGCCAATGGGTACAAATGGGGTAAGGTCTTCCATCAGGTCTGTATAGGGAAAAGAAGGCCCCACAGCTCAGGATATAAGACCCTAATTTCCAGACACTGGGGCCTTGAGCATCTCTTTTTCTCTCAGCCCACTCTGCTCTACCTAATGGAGTGCTACCTTCACCTTCAAAAAACCTGTACTTTGCCTGTTACTTCTGTGGGTCTTGCTCAACTCTCTGTTCGTGACACACCAAGGACCTGGACTTCAACTGGACATTCTAATGGTAGCACAGCTTCTCTCTACTCTTGAACATTTACTGTGCCTTTAAATAGTTATAAGAAGTATTTTATCCAGGTCTTAAATTGTTGTGTGTGAAAGGATTTGTGTGACCACTTCCCATTGGTGCATTATTGGGAGTTCTCTTAAGTGAAACTTCAATTTCTGTCATCTGTTCTTATATCTTTGTAGATAGTTCATATCATTTGCCTTATTTTTCCTTAAATTTTTAAGAGCTTTTTTTTTTTTTTTTTGTATTTTAGGGACATTAATCCTGTGTGTGATATATAGTACAAATACTTTCTCCCAGTTTGTCATTTGTCTTTGCTTATGATGTTTTTTAGTAATGCATTCTAAAAAAAAACCACATTTTTATGTTGACAAGGTTAGTGATTTTTTTTTTTTATTGCATCAGGATTTTGAGTCACAGAAAGCCTTTTTCTACATTCATGTTATAGTGGAATTCTCTTATATTTTCTTCTAGCGTTTCCACATTTTTCTTTTTTTGCTTTCTTGTTTTACACTGAGGCCCTGAATCCATTTGGAGTTTATTCTTGCACATGATGTGAGGCATGGATCTGATTTTACTATTTTCTAATGGCTATCAGTTGTTCTAGGGT